>NC_141688.1:15572500-16772500 GCF_964263255.1 Lissotriton vulgaris
GCTGATTTCTGACCGGCTGTATAGAGAGGCAGCTCTGCTTCAGTGATTCTCAGGTCAGTCAACAAGTTAAGAGACTAAGGTATACTTAACGTACATGAAGGGCCAAATTTAAGAGAAAGCTATTAGTGCACATTTACTGTGTCCTACTACTATAGGATCAATTAAGCCACTGAATTAATTCTCTAAATACCAAGTATAAGATGTTCTACATCCTCCCTAACTAGTTATATGTTGTTAGTCACTCTGGTCATCTTAGTCATCTTAATTAGTCCCTGGCGGACCCATGACTACTTTTTTTTAAACTCCCTTTCCTGTCCAGGACTAGTTGCAATAAGTGGTGTCCAGTGCGTCATTCCCATGCACATCTCCAGGTCAGACTGACCGTAGAGGGCATTGGGTTTTCCTGGGATGTTGAAAGAGTGGGTGCTTTTTTTACGGCATTGGTGGCTGGTTTTGTCAATTGGGGCTGGTTTTGAAGTGGTGCAGCAATATCGACCCCCCACAGTAACAAAAGCAGCAGTGCTTCACACTTGCATCAACACCCAGTGGCGTAACACAGGCTCCACTGTGCGGGGTTGGGGGCCCCAAGATCCAAGGGGCCCCCCTCAGCACAGTACTGTGGCCGGAGATCTGCCAATTGAGTCCAAAGAGGGATCCTCCACGTACCTTGCAGGGGGCCCCCCTTTAGTTCCGTTACACCAGTGCTACACCCCTCTTCCCCCCCCCCCCCCCACTACCCCAGGCTGGCCTAACTATTTACCAGGGATGATTTGGGATCCCAGTCTGGCTGTGCCCATCTCACGACACCACATCTCTCCCCACTTAAAGAAAGACAGAATAACATCCAAATACACACTTGAAGAAGAAACCTCTAATTGACTTGCTGTTCGTATTTTACCTGTTTATGGAGATGCTGGGAGCGGTGGGTCCGCCAGGTTACTCCCTTTGCAGGAGAGAACATGATGGTTGTGTCTTCATGTGATTCCAACCTAGGTGGAACATTTTGTTGCGTGGATGGTCGTTCCGTCCCTTCTAGATATTGTGGTGGTGTACTATCTCAAAGTACTTTCAGCCAGATTCATCAATGTCCCGATTTGCGAGTCCTTAATAGTGATTATTAAGGAATCGCTATTAATGACTCGCAAAACGGGATTCATGTAGAAATCGCAATATTATTTGCGATTCCTACAGCTTCCTTATTTGCAATTAGCAAATTGCTAATCGCAAACAAGGAATGACTCCCCATGCTTTCCTATGGGCCTGGAGGCCCACAGGAATGCATGAGGAGTCATTCCTTATTTGCGAATAGCAATTTGCTAATCGCAAATAAGGATGCGATTTCAAGGGTGCCAGGGGTGTCCAAAGGACACCCTGTAGCACCCCTGAAATGTAAATGTAGACTCATGTTGTGCACACACACATGTCCTAAGGACATGTGTGTGTGTAACATACAACTTAGAAAAATGCACTAAAGTGCATTTTTCAAAGTTTTCACTATTTACCACGAAGTGAGACGGCCAAAAATAGCGATTTCGCAATTCAAAAATGGTTCATGAATTGCATTTAAGGAATCTCAAATAGAGATTCCTTAAATGCAATTCCTCGCAATTTAGCGATTTCACAATTGGCGATTTTTGCATTTGGGTTGATGAATCCCAAATGCAAAAATTGCGCTCGCAAAGGGCCAGATTCTCAGATCTGGCCCTTTGCGAGCCGATTTTTCAATGATGAATCTGGCTGTAGGTCTGGTGGCTTTCTATAAGGGCACTTGCACATTGGTTCCAGATAGTGCCACTTACAGCATGCAGGTCTTGCTGTAGTTTGACAGACACTACCCCCTCCTCTTCTTTTAAGAGTTGCTGCGGGCTGCGGCTGTTGTGGGAAAAGTGTTGTCAAACTATTCCAAGGAAATGCACAGCATGGCTGCATTCATTTGGTGTGCCCCACATTAAACAAGCATTTGCATAGCCAATATGTCTCGCTTTTGGGACCTTATAAGTGTTTAGTTATCCAGCTCAATTTCCTTGGTGCAACAACATCATGGCTAAACACTTATAAGGTCCCAAAGGCGAGATCTATTGGCTATGCCAATGCTTGTTTGTTAGGTTGCAGGAGTGGTTGTGATCCATGAAATGAGGTGGAGCCATTAGCAGAAACACAATAACAGAGATTAAGACAACAGACAGGCGTGTGGCTGAGATAGAAGGGTAACACTCAGAAATAGAAGGCATGAAGATGATCGAAGGTAAGGAGAGGTCTGATGTATGCAAAGCATAGGACAACCCTTTTAAAATTAGTCTGGAGTGTCCCAAACTCGGTACAGGGTCTGTATGCTGCACACAAGGAGTTACCACAGAAAAACAGTCTAATTTAATTATTTTCTCTTACTACTCTGTATTAAAAGGAATTTTACTTACTCACTAAAAATGAGTTAATCGGCACTGGTTGGCTATATGTCGCCAATGTACAGTCAGATTTGTACCTTGTTTGTTACCTAATCCCGCTCTTGAGTGTTTCTAAGGCACAGCAGAGCAACCATAGATACGAAAGGTAGCTTTTGCAAACACCCTAAATGTATGCAATGCATTTTGTGTATGTACCCAGTGTGGTTCATGTATGTATAGGAGAAGCAGAGTATAGTGGACTGTGGGTGTTTTTTTGCAAGCTCCAGGTCTGTACAAGATGGGGTGAGGTTGTTTCCTTGACACTGGAAATCTACTGCTGACAATTCTGCCCAGCGCCCATATTTCGAGCAATGTTTCTACGTTCAGATTTGTGGCTGGGTGCACAAGTAAGTAGTAGCTACTGCCAATCTTACCAAGGAAATCTGCAAAATGTCCAAATGCTGCCCATACCCTGAAGGTTTCGGTTTGCGTATATTTGTTTAACATGTTAGTCAAACAGCTTTTCTCCAGTATGACTGGCATACTAAAGTTGCTGCATGTATAACGAGAATCTAGGCTATATAGTAGGTGCACTAAACAACCGACTTGTGTCTTGATTTGAAGTCAGAGCTCGAGGCCTGAATGTGTGTAAATTCAGTTTTAAAAACTATCACTTTTTTAATAAATGTCGATCAGTTAGACGTATCATCAGAGAAGACTAGCTACATGTGACTTTATGGGTTAGACTCTGACCTATTTTGTCAGGTGGCACCTTGTCGGTGTGGTCATGAAGCCCTCACCCACCAACCTAGTTGGTGGCATGCTTCATCACTGGGCCCACCCAGTGACACCTAATGTGTCCCAGGTGTGTTACGACGTCTGTTTACAGCGGAGCTGGCATTTTTCTGAGAGTGCAGTGTTGGGATTTAGTGAAGTGAAAGATTAAAACAGCTTGGCGGGGGTCCCAGTACCCGAGGGTAAATTGAATTTTAATCACTGGGCCACCGTCAGCGGTTAATATAAGGCAGAAGGATGTTTGGTGGTTAGTTACAACCTCCTACATCCATTGTGGGTCGACATGTTTCAGCCAGTGCCTTAAAATTAATCTGGCTTTCCTCAGGACCTTTGTAAAAACGTGCTGGTGTGAATTAAAAATGGGGAGTGTTATACAGACTATGTGTTACACTCGCTAAGGTGTTTTTCTAGGTGTGAGAGGGGGATTCCCTTCTCATGCATATGCTGGGGATTAGCAGCCCATGCTTCCTGGATGAAGCGGCATCCGTTCTGGTTAAAGCCTGCCGTGTACCTGCGGCGCCGTCTCCACACTCCGGTTAGACGCCCCTCAGCTTTTCCCAATTTCTTGAATTGCGATTTTACCGCAAAAATAGGAAAATAGCACCATGGTCGCACTTAAATGCCCAATTGCAACGAACACACGTGTGTCTTCCCGCTCAGTGGTGTAGCAGCAGATTAAGCCTACAGTCACTTCCACCCCACTGTTTGTGTTTGTCCTTGCTGCTAAGTGCTCGAGCAGTTGGGGGCCTGATATGAACCAGAAGGAGACATCAGCCGTGGCTCACACAACTGCTGGGGCGTCCGATTAGTAAAATAATTTGAAGACTTATCGAACCCAGAATATGATTCAGGAGCCCTTTTTCCAACATTTTCCGCCCTTGCTTTAGTGACTCGATGCATGGCTGTGCTCACTGGGCTGAACATCTGCCAGCCAGCGATGAGCAATTCGGGGTTCAGCCAGGAGGACTGGAAGGAGGAGAGCACAGAAAAAAGATAGGTGGCCCATGTGTCTTTCACTGACTGGTACCATGGGGAGACCGCTTGAAAGCATGACGGGATGTGAGAGAAGGGGGCTTAGTGGCCTAATATTAACCCTGGGCGTAGTACGCATAGTCGCGCTACGCGAAGCTACGCGAAGACGCGAGATTGCGTAGTAGCTTGTTGGACCCGTTCGCGTGCCATTTTTCTTGCCCAGGAGCGCATTGTTCGTGTTCGGGGCACTGTCTGCGTGCTCGGGGGATTGTAGCGCGCGACCTTACCCATGCGGTGGGCTATGGGCGTGCCCATCTTGTTTTTTCAATTGTCCCACCTGCTCGCGTTTCCTATTTCCACTTCCGTGTCGCGCATAACTTGTTCGTGTTGTGCAAGTCATGTACGGGAACACATCTACTTGTTCACGCTGACAAAGTGCGTGGTCGCGAGAAATCGCGTGCAAACTTACCCACGTGGTCGCGATGGGCGCGGCCATCTTGTTTTTCACACTCTATGCTATGGTTCTGGCCCTAGTTTTCTATCCAGCTTTTTTCTTTGCAATCTTTACTTATTTTCACAGTTTTTTCTGCCTCGTTTTACATATCATCTATCTCTCTCTGTCCCTAAGTTTATATTTTGCATTTTATTTCTACTTTTACACCTTTTTTTTTACTTTTCTACTGTTTTATTTTACTTCTTTCATTAAGCTCCTACTTCTTCCCCCTAACTTTATTTCCTTTTCTTCTAACTTTTCTTTTCCACCTCCATCCCAGAACCATGGCAAAGGGCAGCAGCAGAACCGGCTTAAAGGGCAAGGCGCCTGCGCCCAAGAGCCGCCTGCCTTGCGGCAGAATGCGACCTGCAGGGGTGCAGGCCCGGAAACTTTTCGGGGAGGCGGAGGTGGCCGCTCTAGTTTTTTTCACCAAGTGCCACCTCCCCTTGACCTTGGCAGCAGGCGGTAGGCCAGGCTCCGGTTACCTTCCAGAGGAGCGTCACCGCCGGTGGGCGAAGGGGCGCCGGGCAGTCTTCCGCCGCTCGTGTATCCAGCGCACCCACCAGCAGCTGGCCCACCTGTGGGCAGACATTCTGGACAGGGAGCAGGACCTGTTGGACCTGCTAGGTGTCCAGGTCGTGGGGCTTGGTGAGTAGCTAGTAATATTAATATATATATAGTAGTATAAGTATTGCGTATAATTCTTGGATGAATAAGTAACACGATTACTGGTGCGCTTAGTTACATTGCAGACCAATTCCGTCTCAAAATCTTCTGTTATTGTATGACACAGGTGCTGCTTGCCACTTCTCTTACTGGTTTGTAACTTTGTGCTAGCTTGGGCTGGTGATTATTTATGTTAGCGTTTACTTTAGAGAACTGAAGTTAGTTAATGCTATTGCATGAATTTGGTCCTTCCATTGTCCTTTAGTGAAATAGTGGTGGATAGATATAGGTTTACTTAGTATTAGTTCATATTTTTGATACGGTCTGCATGACGCCTCCTCTGTCACTGTGCTTAGTTAGTTCTTATTTATCCCACCCCTCCATAGAACCTGTTTGAAGTTTGTTTACTGAGTGGTAGGCTTAGCAGCAATAGCATTGTCACGTCAGTCAGTAACAGTTCATATGACGCAAGCAACCAACAATTTCATGTATGCACAAATGTATGCATGTGTCCTCCATCTCATCTATGCATGATTGCCGGCAAAAATAAAATAGAAATGCTGACTTACTGAACAATTGGCCCGTCTGGATTCTGGAATTGGTGGTGTAGGTCAGGTGGTACTGGCTTCGTTACTATATTCTGCAATCAGAATGTTTATGGAACATTTGATTAGTGTTCTATAAGTAAACGGTCTGTGAATTCTGCAAGCAAGTAGTCATTTAGACTTAGAGGTCAATTTTATTGCAATTGTTGTTTCCGAAAATGTTTAAGAGGATTTTTGAATGATGTATTTGTTTCACAGCACTCAATGTTTCTCTTTCTTTATTATTTCTTACATGATCAGCACCACCCAGGGGCAAGAAGACGGGGTCCAAGTCGGTGGGACAACCACCAAAGGAGCTCTCCTCTACCGAGGATCCTGCTGCTGGCCCCAGTAAGTCCTACAGTGCTTATATTATTAACAATTAGATTTCCCTAACTTTTTAACGCACCTTATTTTTTCCAACCTATTAAGCCTCCTTCCTAATTCAATGTTAGCAAAAGCTTCTTTGGTCTTCAATTTGTTTTCCAAAATTTGGGTATCCGATGCCATCTCTGACTTTCAGTTCCTTCAAACTGCCTCTGCCCTATGACTCTCTGTGCTACTAATATTAGACTGTCTGTAGCTAAGCTTGCCCTGTTGGCCACTCTTTAGTTAAGGTATTCTTCTGAATAAAGCTGTGATAGAATAGCTGTAGCCACTGGGTCCACGCCTGTCTTTTGCGTTGTCCTCTGTAATCTCTAGTCTTTGTCAATTCCCACCAACAAAATGCGCAACCAGATGTTTGTCTACTAATTTTTGTTAGGTTAGTATACTACTACTACTGTTGTGGTTATTCTCTGCACAGCCACATACAGAACTATGCACAAGAAAATAGCATGTTGGTGATAGGGAGGTTGGACCTTACTTACACCCCAGTCACAGAACTCAGAAGAACCCACAATTCACTGACCGTCTACCTACCCCTAAGTGTCTCAGTCATAGTCATTTGTCCCACTCCCGACCCCCCACACGAAGATAGATAGATATACCCAATGATTTTATTACACAACCCAGATCATAATTAACACCCTTTCGCTCACTCACTCGTTTAAGTCCACAACAAGCTTTGTATTGTTGTAACTTGTAAGTTGTTCCATGAAAAACATCCAGCTCCACCATGCAAAATAATGAAGATTAAATACTATACATTTTGTACAACTAGTGCACAATAGAGAACTGTGGGAATTGTGGCAGACCCCTCACCGTTGAACGCATACTGGTTACACATGAATCTTTCGAAATCTCTGCAAATCTCTGGTTCGTAGAAGGCAATCTTCTCATCTGCCTATGAGAAAAATGTTGCACGTTAGACAGTGAATACAATTATGCAAGCTTTTAGCAGTCATGCCAAAAAGTGTAACATTATGGATAAGCAAAAGGGACTAACAAAACTTGTTTGTCAACCTCTTTAGTTGTATGCAACACTCATGTGGCCTCAAAGGTGTCTTTCTTACTGTGCAACAAGCTGCGAGGTAACATGGGCAAAACAGTAGACCCGGATCTAAAATGGTTACATGGCTCAGGCTAACTTTCCAAAGACTAGAGTAGGAGTAGAGATGAGATGACCCTAGGGACCATCTAATAAATTAATACTAATCTCTGTCTACTGACTGCTGTACAGTAAAACGCAACTTGGACTAATTACAATGATTTATGTTGTACGTAACTGTTTTTTCAATCTTCCTTCCTGGTGAAAAAAGTAAAAGTAGTAAAATAGGGGGAGGTGTGCAGGCATCTAAAAAGGTGTACTTGCTGTTATAGGTGCACAACCACTACCAACCACCAGTGCCGACGGGGCCAGCGGCGATGCTAATGCCATCCAGGAGGGGACAGTGGCTGCGGCACCTGCAGGAGCCCCAGTGGGGGAGGAAACATCAGTGGTGGGCGGTGGTAAGTATTATATTCATTACTTATTTGCATTACCAGGTGGAAGGGGAACATTTCCTTCACTGTGCTAAGAGACATATTAAGAAAGTATGAACTTGAAGTTGTACTGGACAATATACAATGGTTGAAGAAAACACCCTTTGCAGTATTACCAGCGTGAGTTGAGTAAACAAGGCCTCTTCTATCAGACTCCAACTCACCTGTGAAAGTTATGGAGAAGACTAAAAGTCAGATCAGATTACCTTGAGGGATGTGTTGAACAAAAAGGGAAAGAAGTGAACTAGAGGGGAAGGAGGAAGGACGAAAGAGATGTAATAAGACTAACATAGAAGGATACTTTGGAAGGTTCATGCACGCGGCTGATATGAATCCGATGCATGGGTTGTTGAAGGATGGGTGGAAGTGGAAGGTGAAAGAAGATGCATGCCTGCGTGGGCAACACAATATGGGTGCATGGATATAGTGGATAGCAAGAATCATCAGCGGTGTTTGTGTCAATCAAATCCAAGGCAAGGAAGGAGTGGACGCATGAGTGGTTGTTGGTGAAAGTGAAACCAGCTAAGGCGATAATAAAGAATGATAGACATTTACTTTTAATGGATGGATGCCCTCTGGATGTATTGTATTCAACATAGGTGGAGACTGTCACTGGAAGCAGAGTCTTACTTTGAAAATATAAAAGGAGATACAAAAAAGACTGGTGTTCTTCTGTGTACTGAAGTCCACCCATAGTACTAGGGCAAGTATAATGCCGGAAAAAAACTTCAACAAATGTTACAGGCAGGGGAAGCGCGGGGGATAGATTAGATACTAAAAGTTGCCAACAAATGTATGTACTGTGCTTGCTAGTGCTACTATGCCACTATGTTTTGAATTCATTTTGAAGAGTTTCAGTTACAATTCTGTTTCTTTTTTTATAGATACTCATACTCCTTCCCAAAAACCCTCACGGAAGGAGTTGGCAGCCAGGGCCCGGCAAAGGAAACTGCAGGCCATTGTGGATGAGTACTGCCGGCTGGTGGCTGAGGCCGAGGAGGAGGAGGAGGAGGCCGCGGCGGCAGCAGCAGCTGCTGCCTCTTCCAATGCCCCGGGCCCCAGCCAGGCCCCACCTGCTAGAGTACGGCGCCGTGGTCAGGCAGCCGCTCACTGCCGGCATTTCGCAACATCTGCCGCCCCCCACATCATGGATGCTAATGCAGGTGCCGTGCATTTCGGCAACAACTTCTCCTCCGGGTGGCAAAGCTGGAGGACCAATTAGAGGAGCGCGTAAAAATAATAGTGGACAAACACCTCAAAGCCTGCCGACTATAATGTGGACCCTGTTCATTTGCCCCTTTTTTAATATTTTTGTTGGTGGGTGGGAATTGGGTATTGGGGTTTTTGTTGGACATTCACTGGACTTTAACATTGGTTGGGGTTAGGGACGGGAGAGGGGTGGGTGAGGTGTCGGTTTGGAGGATATTTTTTGATGGACATGAATAAATGTTATTTATTTTCAACGTACACATATGAAGTTATTTTGTGGTGGGGTTACTGTTTCACGAATTAATGTAAGTCACAAGGTTTACTTAAAGATGCAGGGCAGCGGCCAGTGTTTGATTTGAATAATTTATTAGTTGGCCACATTTGTAACATGCAAACAGATGGATGCAGTACCCCTCACTGAGTTATATTCGTCCTATTAGTACTACCAGTCTCTCCTCCATTATACCTCCCAGCAAACTTATCTTCTTACCTGTGATTGATGATGATTAAGTTCGGCACCGCAAGGGCTGCATGGTTTCCCAAGACAATGGAGAATATGCCATGGTTGTGTGATGGTAGTAGTAGACTAGACACTGGCACTAGCATTGGCAAACAAAAACAAAGAGACAGTCATTTTCCTGAGAGAGAATGTGGGAGGAGTAGAAAAGTACAGTACATAAGACTGACAAAAAAATAAAAACAATATTGCAACTGCTAAACTAAAAGAAATCAATGATATCGGGGACTGCCAAGTACAAAAAGATAACTGTAGTTATGTTGAAGGAGTCACTAAAACACAATCCTAATTCGTAAACTTAAATGCTGTAAAATTAAATTCAAACAATGCCACCAATTATTTAGATTTATTTGTTGGGTCCCTTTGGAAAATGAATTGCCTTGTACACTAGTACATGCACTGAGCTTGGGTGGGCAAGCATAAGAAGATCCTCACCCTGCCTCGTTGATATTTCATTAGTGTTGCTTTCACCACATCTGCCCCAGCAAGCGTGTGATCAATTGTTAGTGTAGATTTAATGTAGTCACATCACACCTCAATATAGAACCACACAGCCCGGGGGAAGAGGGTTAGGGTTTGATGAATGGATGGGAACGGGGGTTTGGGGAAAGGTTTGACAAAGAAAAACAGTACACATGGAGACAACAAACGCAAAACAATGAAGACGATGATTGATGATCCACTACTACCCAATAAATCTAAAGTTAATGTAGAAAAAGGAAACGCATGAATGATGAAGAAAAGTTATAACTTGATGGTTAATAATATAAAATGAGTGGTACTTAACTACTACTACACAATTCGAAGGAAGTATTTCTTATATATGATATGAATATGACTTTTGCCTAGGCTGTATGCCCTCAGAGAAACCGTAATACCTGCTGTAGCAGGCTGAAAGCTAGCAAAGAAAATTAAGAAATAGTTTTAGTGAACAATCAATTACCAAACACAAGCATAAAATAAATGAAGAGGAAAAAGGAATCAAAAGAAATTCAAAAATGATGCTAAAGTTAATGTATTATCAAGGTCCAAATGTGTAGTTGTATCTCGTCATTCATCTTTGTCCTCCCTTCCATGGATACTGTGACTGAATATTATTCTTGGGTGCCTCTGGCTGGATGATGAAGAGGATTGGTAAGGTAAGTGTGAATTGTTGCTCCAAGTATAATAGCACTGGTTAAAAGGCCGGCCTGTAAGTGTTGATGGAAAAAGAAATGGGGTATTACAAAATAACTGAATGAAAACATAAAAATCAATTACGGTGTAGTGCAAAAAAGACAAGACTCGTGAGCGAGAAGACTTTCAGACTGAGGCGGCTTGGACACATTGTGTAACTCTACTAGTTGCACAGCAGTCATCGAGAACAACAACAAGATAGGAGCCATCACAGAACAGTTACAGGACCACGCCACAGCACCGGGATGTGAGTCTGTGACCCAAACTCCATTTGCCTACATTTTTCACAGTTCCAGACAAAAGGCATATAAAGCAACCTAGCATTTTCCAAATCAAGTGATTACAACAATGTGCCATTGTCAGTCAATCATACCACTATTCTATTCCACCACTGCACACACATGTAGCCTAGGTCTGCTGTGGTGCTTGTTTATTGGTTGTGTTTACCTTGTATTCCACTTCCTGAACGTATTCCATCAATCATCTCAGATCAAACTGACTGACAGCGTGCAAAGATGGTATGGTGGTCATCATCATCCGGTGTGGCACATGTACGTGTTGTCCAACAGACCACCAACAGCAATTCAGTCTGTAGTGAGTGACTACGATTAAGTCCAGACTGCACCTGCAGTAGTAGGAGTACAATTGGATATTATTAAACAACATGGAAACATTGACTATCACTTGAGTCACAAGCACGTTGTTATTATATTAAACTACTAGTATAGTTCTACTTCATGCACATTTGCTCAGAGTCAGCAAGCATCCAATGCAATGCATGACATTATTCATTTCATATACCTGTCTTGCTCTTCTCTGTGGCTGTCAGATCACAGATGCTGCAGAGCCTTCTGAAAGTGATGACGAGTTTACTTTAATTTTGGAGCCCTGCTCAAGTTCTGACAGTGAAGAGTTGTGTATGCCTGTAGACAGAGGTGGTAGCCTTAAGACAGTGATGAGTTTCAGATTGGAAACAAAACAGAAGATGGCTATAGTCACGTACGTTTCACTTGTTATGGAGGGACTGTTAGTGGCTACATTATTGTACTATTCTCCATCTCTATCCAATGTATGGCAAGATGGAAATGTATTTAGGGTGAGTCAGGAAGATGGAGCAGGACACTGAGGAGTGTAGTGCACAGTTAAATGCACAGATGTACAACTCCAATAGGTAAATAAAAATAAGAGACTGTGGTGATGGATTGAAGTTTTGAACCAGAAAGACAGATATACACACAAATAAAGGAAGGGAGAAAGTAACAATTTAAAAGCCTAGTTGTCAGGGAAGAGGAGCTCGTCCTCAAACCCTGGTGGTTCTTCTGACAGAAGTAAGTTATGTAACCCACTAGTTATGGCTTCCGATTCGCTCTCCTCTTCCAGCTGTGATTCACGTATTTTGGCAGTTCGGGCTGGACTGTTCCCATGAGGCACAGGGTCAGACTGATTTGCATATAGCCATGTCTGAACTGGGGTGGCAGAGTGGGCTAAAGAACGGTGATGGATTAAACCCAGATCTTTTGACTGTGTGTGAGTGTTTGATTTATTCGGATGCTCCGTCCATCACCGCCCCCTTTTGTACCGCTTTTGGCCGCCATAAGTGTGGCACGGTATGCTCAGACGTGAGTCCCTAGCTCACTTTGCCACTGGATTCAAGCAAGCCGGGCTGAAGACGGCTGGAATGCCAGAAACCGGTCCTCGGAAGCTTGTTTCCGGTCCAGGGAAGACATGGCTTCGCAGTTTAGGCTGGACTTTTCCCATGAGGCACAGGGTCAGACTGATTTGCATATAGCCTTGTCTGAACTGGGGTGGCAGAGTGGGCTAAAGAACGGTGATGGATTAAACCCAGATCTTTTGACTGGGTGTGAGTGTTTGATTGATTTGGATGCTCTGTCCATCACCACCCCCTTTTGTACCGATGCAAGTCAACAGCACTATAACATTCTGTGTACAACTTCATCACTAGAGTATTGTACAGCCTATGGAAAAAGCAGTGATGTACTTTCCAAATCAGAGATGTCATATGCTTCCTCCCCCAGGCTCCTATCTCCAGATTTTTTTATTCAGAACACTGCTCGCACCATCCAATTAGCAGCAAGCACCGGGCCCTGCCCTCTGTCCTAACCCCCTGGGTATAGGAGCATTGGACATAACAACACCAAATTGCTCCCATTTGTCAGGTAGAGGGGAAATAATGATTTAACAGGTTCGCGTTAGCATCACTTAATCTTCGTGCACTTAAAAACAAAATAAAAACCTGACCATGTGTAATGTAACTGGTGCTTTAATAAATCGCTCTAATACCATCGGGTCAGTCGAGCACACGCTCTAGAAAAATGCCCCCAAAAATTAATCTGACCTTGTGTTATTTAACTAGCATTCATGTAAAGTCTCATGGGTCTCTCGAGTTCACATTATATAATAAAAAATGTCTCACAGTCCCTGTGGAACTGCCCTGAATGTGCTTTGGAACTAGAGCTCTGAGAGGAGGAGGACAACAGGAAGAGGCAGTAGATTGGGCCTGCAGTGACATGGGAAGAGGTGGGAGGGACAAATGCTTCTCCCACTTGTCAGCTAGAGGGGAAATAATGAATACGCACCTAGAAACAAAAATATTTACCTGACCTTGTGTAATGTAACAGACGCTTTTGTAAAGCGATTCAATATCTTTGGCTCTAAGTAAATGCCACGAAAAATGTATCTGATATTTGTAATGTATATGGCACTCATGTAAAGCTCTCCAACACCTTTGTGTTGCTCAGGTTCTCATTATATAAGCAAGTGTCAGAGAAAAAGGAATGGGAGCTGCCCAAACTTTGCCCTTAACTGTGCTGCAAGGTTGGGCTGCTGAAGGTCCGGTGACCAAGGCTCGGTAAAGCAATGAAGCAAAGCGAGAGGGGTATGGTGAAATACTCGCACTTTGAAGTCAGAGAAAATTAAAGAGGCAATTTTGAAAATAGCATCTGAAGCGTCTGACAATATTCTATTCCTCCACTATTTTTTTCAATCCAAATAACAGACTTACATGTCCACCACTCAAATTAATTTCATATTTCACTATTCTAATTCACCGCTAATCCTTTATGGGTTCTGGACTAGCGTGCTACTCTCCGATATAGAGCTTCTTCACCCATCAGGGGTAGCAAGCACTATATAAATGCTAACACTTTTCCCTCTTCTATCCCTCCACTATCCTTTTCAAGCCAAATAACTGACTAATATATCCGTATTCATATTTCACTATACTTATTCACCACTAATCCTTTATGGGTTCCGGAGTAGCGTGCGGCTCACCGAAAAAGTGATTTGACCCCTCATCATGGGTAGTAGGCGCTATATAAATGCAAATACAATACAATACATGTGTAAAGGTTAGATAGAGTATGTGCAGTAAATAGTGACAAACATTTAAGCCCGCTGGCATGTAAAGCCTGCCTCTGGCTTCCATTTTCTGGTCCATCTGATACCAAACCAGCCATGGCTATCTTGTATTTGTCTAGCTCCCTCTCGCGCTCTCATTGAAGAAGATAGAGGACTTGAATCAGACTAGACAAGGAAGACAGATGGTAAAGATGAAGACCCAAGAGTAAATGGCCTTTATACGGTGCCGCTATTTTGGAATAATTTATTTTTTAGAGTATAACACGTAAAGCACTGAAATATTATACATAAGCATGCAAAATTCCTGGAAATGTCTCACATATTGCACAGTTAACACTTGAAAGATATGCATTTCAAAGACGTCAAGTGAACATTGGGTGTCTACTATCCCCAATAACATATTGTGAAATCTGCTGGAAATAAATGCCATCTGTTCAGGAAGAAGCTTATTTATTTCAACCTTCTAGGTGTGTCTCTGATCTAGGACTGTCATGGTTTCGCAGCACAGCATTTTTCCAGATCTCGACAAAAGCGATTGCGAGCCCTAAGTGCAGAGTCTCAGTAGGGCCGCTGTTGTCCTGTGCAGAAATTAGAATGTTGAGCAGCAACATTCCAAAGGAGAATGCACAAAGGGACGCTCTTCTGGGCCTGAGTGCAACACACAGAAGGTGGTGTGCAAATGAGTGTGGAGAGCAGGAGGGAGGTCAGAGAGAACGTGAACCTAACAGTCATCTTCTGAATGAAAGAAGGGTCTTTTCTTTATGGTTGAACATTTGGGATGCGTATTTGACAACTTGCACGTACTAAATTCTGTTATATATAAGATTTGTACCTTACAACTTCCCTGTTTCTCTGCCTCTGCTGCTCAGCCAGTGTGAATGATATGAGTAGAATGTTGGTATGGATGGGATGTCATTGGAATGTGTGGATTGCTGTGTGGCAGTGGCAGTTGGATCCTGGGCTGAGCAGCAGAGAGGCTGCTTCTTGTGGGGCCTTATTTACATCTTTACTGGAAAACCTACTTAACATCTAAGAACAATAAAGTCATTCATCTGTAACCGGGAAACCCTTTTTGGGTAGCTGCCCCGCTGTACAAATTGAAAAAGTAAATAAATAAACTCACCATGTCTACTGGAACTCCTTCCTACGATACAAAAATTATTTTTCATTTGGAGTTAGGTGTTGAATATATGATACCCAATAATAAGTGCAATTTTGAAGATAACAATTTTGCATATGTTAAATTTAAAATCTACACTTGTCAAAAGGCATAACAATATTTCTGCAGTGACGTTTCCATTTACCTTCTAGTGTGCTGCACTAGAAGGACATTTTTGAGCATCACCAACATTCTGCAAGAGATAGTAAGCTTTCTGTCATCCATTTTTTGTACAATGACCAAGGTATCTAAGGAATATAAGGTCGCTCGTGGACCTTTGGTAGTAGTGGATAAAATGCTTCACACTGAGATGGCGTACTGTATACGTTTTGGAAGTAGTTTATATGTGTTCGTTTCAGTTCTATATGGTCTGGGACTATTGTGCTATTTTGATGGACAAGGGGATTAAAGGCAAAACTCTATTGAAGTGTTAGAGGTACGTGAAGGTGTTAGAAATGGGGGTCTTTACTTGGCAATGGTTTGTACCTTTGTCCAAATAGGGAGCCTTGCTTCTAGTCAGGGAAAGGGGGATACACTTCTAAAATAACCCCTGCTCCCCCTCTTGGTACCTTGGCACGAGCAGACAGGCTTATCTCAGAGGCAGTGTGTAATGCATTTGTGAACACATACAGTAACACAGTGAAACACTACAAATGGACACCACACCAGTTTGGAAAAATAAGTATTCTTTATCTAAAGAAGACCAAACTACAAAAATCCACAATACAGTATCAAAAATAGGTTCTTCAATGGTAGAAATAGTTCAGTTCAATGCAGGTTGTAAATGCGACACTTTTCCAACAAAGTACCTTAGATGTGTCACGCAAAATAAACAAGGGTCGCAGGGAAGGTGCTGCGTCAGTTCTGTGCTTCTGGAGAGGCAATGCGTTGGTTCCTTACTGCAGCGCAGGGGAGGTAATGCATCTGTTCCTTACTGGAGAGGAGGGAATCCATCGGTTTCTTACTGTGTTCCTGTTATGATGCAACACAATGGTGCCTCGATGCGATGCAACGATCCGGTGTGATGCGACAAAATGGCGTCTTTGATGTGATGCAACAACTTGGATACGATGTGTGAACGCCCGAAGGCCGTGCGGTGAACTCAGTGGTTTCTTGAGGGGCGACAGGCCCTGCGACGGGCTTCTCAAGCGATGTAACATGCTTCCTCTACGATGCGACAGCAAACAGTTGAGGCGTCGATGCAAACCGCTTCTACCTTGTTGTGTCGCGCTTCCAGATCCCAGCGACAAACAGTCTCCAGACTTCCTAAACAGCTTCACGCACCTCTTTGTAGATTAAAATTCCCAGCAAGGAAATTCAGGGGAGCTGGGGGTGAAGTCTTTGTGTCCCTGAGACTTCAGACAGGAGGCAAGCTCAGTTTCAAGCCCTTGGAGATCTTCCTCAAGATGACAAAGCAAACAGCAAAGTTGTTTTCTCCTTTCATTGGCAACAAGTAACCACTGCAGGTCAACCCCAAGCAGCAAACAGCACAGGGGCAGTAATCCTCCATCAGCTTTTCTGGTTCTTTTCCTTGGCAAAGGTTCCTCTTAATTTCCCAAAAGTGATCTAAAGTTCTGTGGTCAGAGTCACCTTTTTTATTCACACAAATCCTTTGTCTCGGAAGGTAGAGAGTGTCTGTACCCAGCCAAAACCAGTTCTGTCCTCTCTGGTGCAGCTTCCTGGCAGGTGGTGGAGGCAGCATTGTTTTTTTTTTTTTTTGAAAACCTTTATTATGCACTGTCAGAGAACAAATACGGGCCTACAACCAACCGGCCGGCCTCGAGACTTCGTAAGCTTTGTAGCAAAATATACGTCAACTCAATAGCACGTCAGTACATAAAAGCATACAATATGTGTTACACTAAATTCCACGTGCCACCGAGTGTCAGGAGAAGTTAAGGTTAATTTTCAAATGATTTTTATATATAAGGAGATACAGAAGCTAGAAAGGATCAGTGTACAGAAAGTCTATCTAGGAAGTAAGCGGGCAACGTCTTTCAGCTAAATCCAACGAACAATAAACATAGCCAAAATGGCGGCACAGGAATAGCACAAAAGGATGAAGAAGCACGAAGAATGGTGCACGCCCGCCGCCACCCATCTAACACCAAACCACCCCACTGACCCAGGAAGAAGCAATAAGAAAAGAATAAACCAAAAGAGAAAAATAAGGCCCATAGAAACAAAAGCGAACCAAAGAAGACCCCCCACCCAACACGCATGCAGAGGCTATGGCCTGCCCCCCCCCCCTAGCAGTGTGTCTGTCGCCCCAAAAAGAGAACCCGAAATGTAGAAACAAGTAAAGAGAGAAGAGAAAAAGAATTCCATAACATCGGAGGAGGGCCAAGCAAATATACTTAAAGCAATCAACGTGCGCAACCACGATCGCCCATCCCCGAGCCCCAAGACCAGTACAGAACCAACACCCCACTACCCGGCATGTGCATTATAGTCCCAGCAATAAGAACTTCAGCAGGCAAAGAAGAAAGAAGCAGCCTCAACCCAGCCCCTTACGGTCCAATGTGCCAACAGAGTCCAACTGCGCGATATCCATCCCTGGTGGGGCAAGCAGACGAGTCGACCTCAGCAGAGTAGGACGCTGACCGCCATGAATTGTCCAACACAAAGCCCAGCATGTTACGATCGCACCAGAAGGAAGACCACGCAGCAGTAGATCGCCAAGAAAAGTCAACCCAAGCAGTAGCACCAGTTCCGGGGGAAGATGACAAGTTCCACCAGTAGACCCCAATGAGGCTGCCAGACATGGCTCTTGGAGAAAGTTCCCACTCCGCCGCATGAGGCCATGAGCATCAGACGTCTTCCAGGCTAGTACATGTAGCGACACGGTGGGAGCAGGTTCCTGCGCCGGCAGCGCAGCAGTGGACAGCGGAGTAGACAATCCGCAGTAGTAGGGCATAGGATGTGGCGCAGCGCCCAGCACTCGCAGGCAAGCTTGGTCGGTCGGTGTCACACTGGATGAAATAGCGCCCAGGCGGTCCCCCAGGTCTCGAGCAGCAGTACGTTGGGCAGCACGTAACTCACCCAGGGCTTCCAAAACGTCGATAATCCGCAGGGGCGTCTCAGGGAATAAGGGTGCAGCAATTCCCTGTGCGTCGGGCATACCAGCAGAAATCGGTGCTCGAGAATGAGCGCCGTCATCCCAAGGGACCAGGCGATCCCCGAGTTGCCACTGCACACACTGCTCACAGGCGTATACCGAGTCCTGAAGTTGGACGCCATCACCGCTCACTGTTAGCCGAGTTCCCCGCCGGCGACCACCGCAACACAGCCAAACAGGGGGCACAGGGGCAATCCAGTCCATTCCTGCACCTCTCACGATGGCAGGGCAATGCAAACAGCAAACGGGCTCCAGCAGCACCCTGGGGCAGTCTCTCCTCAATAGCGAATGGGAGCTCTCTAAAATGGCGGTCACCGCGTCGGACGAAACAATGTAGCGAGAATTGCCGTCTGAGGCCTGGGCGAAGATAGAATGTAGCGTTCTCAGCTTTGGAAGCAGCTTGAAGGGCAACGGAGCAGGATGGGCTGCCGCGGCGAGGAATCAAAGGCAGCAGTCGTTCTCGACAGTCAGCGCCGCCCAGCCCGAGATGGCCGCTGTTGTTGTTCCCAGGGTCGGCCACACAAGCAGAACAAAGACCCGGGCTCTGCCTCGAGGCATCAGGGAAGGGCGAGGGCGCTCCGTCACCGTTACTGCCCGGAACGCGAAGGTAAGCACATCCTTAGAACCGGGTTCGTCTCCCGACTCCGGTAGCGCCGGTCAGATTCAGGATCTCTGGCAGGATAGGGCGGGAGACGGGAGGAAAGCGAGAAGGTCGGCGGAGCCGAGGAATCAGGCCGGAGGCAGCATTGTTGAAAGCAGACCTGGCCCAGGTAGCTGAAAGGAAATCTCCTCCCCCTACTCTCCATTCTTTGTTGGCTCAGGCAAGTGAGAAGAGGAAATCTCCTTCCCCTACTCTATATTCAACCCAGGTCCCATTCAGACCAGCCCTGACTCATCAGACTACTGGAGCCGCAGCCCTCTCCCAGCTCCTGTCACTCACAAGCCAGACATGCAATACACAAATTTAGCAGAGGCACACTGGATAGGTCGGCAAGAAAATACCTACTTTCTAAAAGTGGTGTTTTCAAACACAGAATGTTAAAATCACCCACGCTAAAAAATGCACTCTAAAATTCTGAGTTCAGGCATACTAAACTTTATTTCCCTATCTTGTTCCCTGGGTCAGTTATGTTTAGAAGATGTCATAAACTAACTGCCCATTCTGGCCTATGGGAACGGATAGCCTTGCAATAGTGAAAGACGAAATTGGCATTAATTCACTATCAGGACATGCCACACACATCAGGGCATGTTCTACCTTTCACATACAATGCACCATGCCCACAGGGGTACCTTGGGCCTACCTTAGGGGTGACTTAAATGTAGAAAAGGGAAGGTTTAGGGATTGCCAAGTCGACATGTCAGTCCCAGACTGCACACAGGCTTTGATTTACAGGCCCTGGGCACTCACGATGCACTATACTGGGGTCTGACAAGTAAATCAAATATGCCAATCATGGAATCACTAATCCATAACAATGAATTTAAACAGAAAGGATATGCACTTTAGCACTGATCAGCAGTGGTAAAGCTCCCAGAGTCATAAAACCAACAACACAGATCAGAAAAAATACAGGAGGAAGGTAAAAAGTTTAGGGATGACCCTGCAAAAAGGGCCAAGTCCAGCAGAATGTTTTTAGGAAAATAAGCTTCAGCTGTAGCTATCACTCAAGCACTAGCGCTAACGCACAATTACATCTGAGTTTGTAGATTTTTGTGTGTGTTTGTTAAATATATTATTGTGTAGCACTGAATCCATAGCATGTAAACCTGTCCCTTCTGAAATGGCCAACTCTTTCGGTGGTCTTGCAGCCATAGTAATTTTAGTATTCCTGCCCTTTCGCCACTGGGGCAGTTTATTTACTGTGTGCAGTGAATGAGCACGAGCATGCGCAAAATTCTCTGTGAGGGGTTGTGACGTCCGCAGATGTGGGTGTGGGAGAGGTGGGGCTTGTATGCCACGCTGCACTGCACATTCCATTTAAACATAAAGAAACAGTAACTATACATATTTTAAAAGCACAAGCACAACAGAATAAAAGAAACCTATTACAAATTAACAGATATAAAAGTAATGTGGACATAATTGACCAACACTCTCCATTTTAAAATAAAGAAACAGTTTCAAACTGAAAATAAAATACATAAATTACAAAACCACTTTGAAGGCGGACTTTCACTGCGCACAGATTCACAAAATAAACACGTTGCTGTCTGAAACACACAAATGCCTATTTAATTAAAGAGGTGTTGCAAACAAAACATACACGTACATTCAACATGAGTAGGGAACAAAGAACATATTTACAAGACCAAACAATTCAATACACCGGAGGAAAGTTAATAGATTTTAGGCGCTGCTCTCTAGGCGGTAACAAACAACAAAAGGGAGGAACTAAAAAGACGTATCAGCCAATAGAAAGGAAGACTTTTTACACATCAATCAAAGTTACCAATAAAAAGCCAATGGACAGGCTAAAAGCCCATAGAGTGAATACAGCATGCATCGGAGAGGCAGTGCATGCATGCACTGCCTGTGCTCGACTTAAAATGGAATAACCCTTCCACAGTGGAGCTGTAAGGCATGTTCACAAAAGACAAGGAACAACTTTCTAGTACTCTTTTGGATACTGGTGAGATCAGTCAACTATACTCGTGTTGGTGTATGCTGGTTATCCTTAAGGATTCCTAAGTAGATCATTGATGCTATTTGTGACCTCTGTCGGTGGACTGGTCGCACTAAGAAGAAATACATCTCCTGCACATTTGCTTTATAGTGCCTTTTGTACAGTTAGCAGCCCACATGGGAGCCAGTCCAAACTTTAAACAACCATTCCTGAGCACATAGTGGAACTGCATGTGCTGCAAGGCCAATATGTTGTTACAGTTAAGGACTTTGGACACTCTTATGTGTTGCCAATACTCTTGTGATAATGTACGCTGTGCAATTGTGTGTGTGGAATCAAGGTTAAGCTGGAACAGTACATGATTGGTTGAATGAGGAGGTGGGTGTGAGATGAGGTATATCCGTACGTCCCATCTTGCCATCACTTATAGATGTTTGAAATAACATTGGAATGGGAGACTGAAACAGTATGCAGATGTTGGACTTGGCCCTCTCTCTAGGGTCATCCCTTATTATATTTTACTTTACCCTCATATTTTCTGAACCCGTTTTTGATGGCCTTAGGACTCAGTGCACTTTACCAGTGCTAACGTGCGTTGCTCTCTCCACCATATATGGGGAAATTGACTTATACCCAATTAGCATATTTAATGTATTTGTAAGCCCCAAGTCAAGTGGTACCAGGGCCTGTAACTTGAATGCTGCTGGTGGGTCTGCAGCACTTATTATGCCATGCATTTATGTAGCCCTTTAAACATTTCCCAAGCCTGCAGGTGTGCTGTTATAAACTGCCATTTTGACCTTCCAAAATAAACCTTTTCAACAGAACTAGATAACCGCAGGTTAACTAGTGTCAGAGCAGAAATGTACATAAAATTATGCAAAAACATTCAAATTATACTCAAGATTATACGGAAAATATGCAGCCAAAGTTATTCAAACTTGAGTGCGTGTTAACTTGCTCTGTTTATTATTGACATAAAAAGGCAATGTTGAACCATGTTGCTGTAGTTAAAGTGACATTCAAATGATGCTCCACATTCGAAACACAAACAAAATGCAACAATATGCAGATGAATGTTGCTAGGAATGTAAGTAGAACTCAATGCATTTCAGGTGCATTTCGGGTGACCTCACCCTTTATTAGGGGTAACTGTGAATGAATAAAACACTTTCATATAGTTCACAGTTTGAATACGTTTGCATAATTCAATGTACACTTTTAACCTATGGGCGTGTCGTTGTGCACTCTGGCTCATGCTAACCTCCGGTTCTCTAGTTCAGTTCAATTTAATACAGACACAGGCAGGTTTTGTTCCAGAGAAGCACACATCCTTAGTTTACTTCCTGTTTACACATGTTAAGTGGCAAACTTTGAGTGCACTGTATCACATTATTTAAAATAATCCTTTTGCGAAGCCCAAACCTTCCTTTTAATATATGTAAGTCACCTCAGGGTAGGCCCTGAACAACCGGGCAGAGTGCAGTGTATTTTTTTTTTGTGTTTTTTTTTTGTGTAAGACCTTTATTAACATAAAGCAAAGTACACAGCATGAGCCTACAACCCTGGGGCCGGCTCGCCACGTTGTTATGATCATGCAACAGATAACAAATGCATTACTACAAAAGCGTGAAATCTGCAAGTAGAGCCTCCCCACGAACCTTCCGTAGGACTCTTAGCTGACAGGTGATGTGAGTCTTACATTTTATCATTTTGTAACTGTAACATACCCCAACTTAAGACCTTACAGTGCCATCAGTTACAACCTATACCTAAAGTACGACAATAGTTCCGGTTCCCCACCAGGGGCAGCCATCTGCAGCTATGAGTTCGAGCACCAAATATTGCACATGTCTGAGTGAGACAGAAGATGAGCTAGTCTTCCTCACTGTCCTGCAGTGAGTTAAGGTAGTCTGTTAAGATACACCATATGTCTTTTAGCCTAGATTTCGCCGGTAGTTGCTCCTCATAGGTTTGCAGTTTGTCTCGGCAGACGGACATATCATGAAGCCATGTTTTCTTCGACGGTACCTTGCGGCTGTGCCAACATTGCGCCACCTGTCTTTTCGCTAAAAGTAATGCTATTGCACAGAACTTGCGTTTCAAAGCCCTGAACTGGGGCACTATACCCAGTAGACAAATCTTAGGTGTGCACTGCACCTCTTCCTCCAACATGACAGTTAGTGTGGTAGTGACCTCCCCCCAGTACCTCGCCACCTTCTCACAATCCCAGGCCAGATGTACAAAGTCCGCACCCTCCCTGTTACACCTCTTGCACCTGTCTTCCTCCCGTAAACCAAACATAAGCAGTTTTGTTGGCGTGTAGTAGGTTTGGTGAAGAAATTTGAAATGTATGATTCTCAAGTTGCCATTGGGCGTCAGTATCTGTGTTAACGTGCAGGCACTTTGCCATTCCTCATCCCGCAATGGAGTGTCTAGTAGTGCATTCCACCGCCCTTTGGCCTGAAGTGTGTGTCCTGATATTTCGGATTGTGCAGCTGTATACAGTCTGGACACCAGATGGGAGAGGTCATTAGTAGTAATCAGTAGTTGCAGAGGTGCAAGGCATTCCGGCTCTGTGGGGAATGTCGGGTAATGTTCCCTCAACGCTCTGGTCAACCTATAGTATGTGAAGCGAAACATGGGAGTCTGGTTTTGGATATAAGTCAATTGGTCGAGGCCTATGAACGTGCCGGCCTGAAACATATCACCAAGTTTGTCAATACCAGCTCTACTCAGCAAGGACATGCCAACCTTTTCACTAGTGACGGACAGCGCCTGATGATGTAGTAATGGCATGGCCGGTGCATACAGCGGGGTTTTGTGAGCCAACTGTCCAAGCCTGTGCCAAGCCTTTACCGTGGTGTCGACAGTGTTTATGTCCTTTGCATGTAATGGTGGCCTTTTGTGCGACATGATTGCAGATAGGGGGACAGGATGAGCATCACCTTCTTCTATGGCCGCATGTGTGAGATAGGGGACCTTATGGTACCAATATGCCGCATATTGCGCCTGGGCACAAAGGTAGTAGAGGAGAAAATCAGGTACACTGAAGCCGCCCTGCGCAATCGAGAGTGTCAGTGTTTGCAAATCAATACGAGCTTGTTTACCTGCCCAAATCAAAGTCCGCACCAGGGAATTAATGCGGCGGAAAACCTCTCGTGTCGGCGTGATTGGTATGTTGTTAAACAGGTATAACAATTTGGGTAACATGTTCATTTTAACGATTGCGATTCTATCAGCCAGTGATAGCGGCAAGTGGATCCATCGTTGGATCTTATCTTCAAACTTAGCGAGTACCACCCCATAGTTTGCTCGCAGGACCACCTCTGGATCCCTGTGAAACATGACCCCCAGGTAGCGAATCGGGTCCTGTTGCCATTCCAATGGAAAATCCACTGCGAAGGGCGACGTAGTGTCAGTTAGAGGTATTATGGATGATTTGGTCCAATTAATCGCCAGCCCCGAGTGTCCACCAAAACGAATGTACTCTCTGAGCAGCGGGTTTAGATGGGTTGCAGGGTCACGGATGTACAGTAACATATCGTCCGCGTAGAGCGATATGTGAAGCGGCCTGGCTATGAATTGCAGTGCATATTCTTTGTAGTAGTGTCGCACTATGCAAGCTAGGGGCTCCAGAGCTAGCGCAAATAAAAGGGGTGACAGTGGGCAGCCCTGACGCGTGCCTCGCTCAATGCCAAATGGAGCCGAGACATAGCCATTGATACGGACCCTGGCGCATGGTTTCGTATAGAGTAAGGATATCCATTGAACAAACCGTTTAGGGAACCCCATTCTGTTTAGGACAGTAAGCATATAGCGCCATTCAATGGAATCGATTGCTTTCGCTTCATCAAGCATGACAGCCACTGCTTTAACCGAGGGTCGCAGGTAATGCGAGAGTGCAAACAGGGATCTGGTGTTATGAGAGGTGGATCTGGTGGGCACAAACCCCGACTGATCCGGAAGGACCAGGCGGGTCATCAAGGGGGACAACCGAACTGCTAGAAGTTTATCGAAAATTTTCGAGTCAACGTTAATTAAGGACAAGGGTCTGTATGAATCACATTCCTCCGGATCCTTGGACGGCTTTAGGAGTGCAATGACCAGTGCTTCTCGCAGGGTGGGGGGAAGTAATGATTTCTCAAAGGAGGTGCCATACATGTCCACCAAATATGGAGCGATAATGTCTGCAAACTGTTTATAAAATTCAGAGGTGTACCCGTCAGGGCCCGGTGCCTTGCCATTTGGTAGTGAATTAATCACCTCAGTTACCTCCTCCACCGTTATGGGCCTAGCTAAATACTCCCTTTGTGCATCCGATAGCCAGCCAATCGCTACATCATGTAAATATTCATACGTTTCTTCTGCTGGTGCGATTGGTATAGCGAGCTAAAGGTGTCCACAAAGCATTTCAGGATATCTGCGGAATGTGTTTGTAATATACCCTCCTGAGATTTAACTCTGAGTATCGCCGATTGTCCTCGCCCCTCGCAAATTTTCCGTGCCAACATTCCCCCTGGCCTACCCCCCTCTCCAAAAGCACTAGCTACATGCTTACGGTCCAAGTACTTAATTTCGGACTCCAGAAAGTCAGCATGCTCAGTATGTAAGTCGCGCAACCCAGGTAGCAGTGAAACATCCTGTGTCGTCTCATACAACAATTCTAAGTCCCTCATTTGCTGCTCGCAGCGGCAAATCTGGCTCCTGATGTCCTTGAGTACCCCTATGGTGGTGCCAATACAGACACCTCTAATCGTGGCTTTGAATGCCTCCCAGAGAAGGCACGGGTCTTCCGTCGTCTGTGCATTAATATCAAAGTAGTCTTTTATTGCTTTTTTTAAAGTGTCAACATAGACTGCGTCTGAAAGAGCCCTAGAATTAAACCGCCACTGGAAAGGGGGGGTGTGTAACGTGGAAGTTCTATTTTCAACAAGACAGGATTGTGGTCTGATAATGTGCGGGGTAGCACCTGCATCTTGCGAACCCACTGAGCTACGTCTGTAGAACCCAGCCAGTAATCCAGTCTGGACCAGCTATTGTGAGACGCTGTAATGTGTGTGGCGCCTGGCGCGTCAGTGTGTTGAAACCTCCATAGATCAGCTAAAGCCAGGTCTTCTATCATGTGACCCACCATCAGCCGCGATTGCTTGTGCTGTTCTAGCGAATGTGTGGAGCGGTCCAGCCCATCCTGCAGTGTCACATTCCAGTCCCCTCCGCATAATATATGCGTGTTGGTATGCTTCTGCAAGTGACCCCAGACTTCCCGAAAGAATTCCGGAGCGTCAGTGTTCGGACCATATACGTTAAGGAATGTCACACGTTGGCCCCTCAATGTGCCTGTAACCAGCACGTACCTTCCAGAGGGATCATGTGTAACAGTCTGTGCCTCAAAATTGACCCCTTTCTTAATCAAAATGAGCACCCCACGGGAGTAGGAAGAATAGGAGGCCACGTACGTGGACTCCGCCCATCTCGACCCCAAGTGTGCATGTGTATTGGGTGCGAGGTGTGATTCCTGTATGAACGCTATGTCTATGTTCCATCTGGTGAGATTAGCAAAAACCTGTCTGATTTTCTGTGGCTTAGAGAAACCTCGTATATTCCATGTAAGAACGTTTAAGCATAACCTACCCTCTCTCCTAGACCCCATTGCCATCAGATATGCCAATAAATTTCATCCCTGTACATTCCAATGCTGCATTTGGTGCCCGCCCATCCACAGTATAAAGAACAAATGTAACAATGGCTGTCCATCTCAGCGGAGAACCTATGCCAGTATACATATGCAATGCTGTCGGTCTCTGCAAACAGTCAAACATCCCCCCACCCCTTGTCCCACCCACTCCAGCAACCCCAACCTGCCGAAGCCATAGCCCCACAGAGCACAAATCCCACAAACACAGAACCAAAAACTCAGTGCCCATACTGAGAACTTGTGGTGGGTATTACCCTCATGGAGGACCGCCAGGAGCACAACCCTACACCCGGTGGACGGGTGCTGGCGATACTATAAAAACCGTACATGTTCGTAATATATGTGACCATTGGCCCGCTGTCCCCTCCACTCTTCAATGACTCAACAACATTACGCAAGTAGTAGCGTTGTTATAGGAGCAGCACAGCGCCATCCCGACTCCACCCAAAGGTAGTGGCAGTTCGATCCCCACACGGCCCTGAGTGCAAACCCCCCCCACGGAACAAGTGCGTGACTGCAAGTAGACAATCCAATGAAGGTGCGCAGGAGCGGTCGCATATCCGCAAGGTGCCATGTCGCAGGGTCGTGTACAACATGGCGTTGAAGGCGCTTCCGCTCCCATTGTCCCAGTGTCCTCAATAGATCGGATTAGAAGTCTACTTATGGGGAAGAGTCTGTACAGTCGCCTAATGCGCCAGTTATTGCAACATTTTGACCTGGATTTATAAACTAACACACCGCGGGGAGGGCATTCATGCATGGGCCTGCCACAGGCATCAAGTAAAGTCAAAAAGCAGAAGCGAACCTCATGCCCATTGGATAACAGCCCCTCTGACATACAGTGAGTTCATTGTCTACACCCAGGAGTCTGACATCAGGCGGGACTTTCCCGTGCAGTTTATAGTGGCCACGTGGGCAGCCATGTTAGCCAACAGTACAACAAAACTCACCACTGTCCTGCGTGGGACGTCGCCGATGCCTTCATTCCGAGTCTCTTCGTTGATCATTTTGCGAGTCTGATCTCGACTCCCGCTGTACCTTCTTGATAAAGTCCAGGGCCGCTTTGGGTGTTGCTAGCACAATTGCCTTCTCTTTCCACACCACTCGAAGTCGGGCCGGATATAACATCGAGTAGACAATGTTTAGATCTCGCAGTTTAGCCTTCACCGAGGTGTATTCCTTACGTGCCTGTTGAACCGCTACCGTGTGATCTGGGTAGAACTCGAGGGAGTTGCCTTGATGATTGATTTTGCCCTTTTCCCGTGCGAGCCTGAGAATCGTGTCTCTATCTCGGTAATTGAGTATCCTCGCCACAATCGGCCTCGGCGTGGCACCGGGCGGCGGTCTGGGGGCTAACGATCTATGGGCTCGCTCCACTATGAAGATGGGCGACAAGGCCTCCGCGCCAAAAAGATCTTTACACAAATTTTCGACGTATTGTTCCATCCGTCCAGTATTGGTCGACTCCGGCAGGCCTGTGATTCGCACGTTATTGCGCCTCGAACGCGCTTCCAAATCCTCCTCCTTCGCTTTAATCACCTCCAGGATTCGTTCCATTCCAGCGCACTTGGTGGTGGAGGTTCGCTCTTCATCTTCAACGGCCGATATTCTCGTCTCCGCCTCATCCAAACGTTCGCCATGCTTTTCCTGTCTAGCGGCCATGCCGTCCATCCTGCACGTCAGGTTGTCCAGCTTACCGTTGATGTCCTGCAGATTCGATTGAATTGCCAAAAGGATCTTCTCCATATTGCTGTTTGGCATTGGTTCAGCGGAGCCGCCAGATTCCACCATCTCGTCTGCAGGTTTCGTAGCCTTTCTGTTGTCAAATGATATCTTTGGTTGTTGCTTATCAGGCTTCCCCATAATGGCGGTCGGAGAAGTTGCTTTTCGGACTGTGGGCCCAGACGCCCAGGTGACTCTGAACGCCGTCGCCGTGATGCACCGGCAAGGCAGCGATTAGCTGCTCGTGGTTTCGACCCTGCGACCGGGAAAATGGCCGTCAGGTGCCCCTTCCTCCAGGTCGTGTGGGCGATGGGAAGGACGTGGGCCCCTATCGTTGTCAGCAGGATGTGGGAACACGGCCCGCCTCGTGAGACCCTCCGCCGCTGCAGTTGCCCGTGGATCTGGTAAGCCTCTCGCCGATTCTGTAAAACAGGCGGCAACGGCACACCAGTAAAAAACAGCCTGTAAGCGCCTACAACCGGCAGTGCACCAGCCGGTGGCGGTCCCTGTTGATCCGCCAGACGGTGAGCCTAGCCCGGCCGAGTCCGTAGTCACTGGCGGGAAGGCGGTGATAGCTCTGCTCCGGCTCTACGCGCCGCCATGTTGTCAGGTGCGTGGTTCGTGGAGACGGCAGAATCAACTGGTCGCACTCGGGGGGTGAAGGCGAATCACAATGTTCACTCGGGCCAGGGAGGCAGTTTCTCACCCCCGGTTGCGGATGCTTGTTCAGTAGGCCGATCCCGCTCCGATGCCGCCACGGAGGTCGGAAGTCCGCAAGCTGATGTCGGCCGCACACTACAATGTACACGGCAAAAGTCGATGAATCAGGAGTGGTGGTCGAGTTTCCCCACGTTGATCGATGCACCACATCTTCACCCACTCGTGGATGGTTTCGGATAGTGGGTTAGCGGGGATTGAGCGGCAATAGATCACATTGTTGGTGATCGCTCGGCGGAGCTGCAGTTCAGGCAGCCATTCCGCTGTGCGCCCCCTAGCGCCTCTCAGAGTACAGTGTATTTAAAAAGTTGGACATGTACTTTTAAGTTTTACATGTTCTGGTAGGGAAAAACTCTTACATTAGCTTTCAACCACTGCAAGGCCTACCTCTCCAATAAGATGACAATAGGTTAACGTATTACATTTAATAAGTGATAACTTTCAATTGGGAGCAGATATGCAGGTCGAGTTGGAATTGTAATTAAGAGCCCTCTTTAAAGGTAAAGTTGGGTTCTTAATTTCAATTCTGAAAGTGTCATTTTTAGAAAGCTTATAAACAGAAATACCTCTGGCAACATTGATCACACTCTTTCTTATTGCCACAATAGTCCTTTTTATTGACTTTGGGGATTAACACAGGATTTTATGTTTTTTAATCCTACAGTACAACCCCAAGCAGATCCGATGCATCATATGTGCTGCTTTCCTGGTTCAAGGACTTCAGATTACTCCTTCAACCTTAACTCCGCTGTGTTTTTCCATGGGATTTAATTTTGTTGTTGTTGCATGGCTCTTTTAATGGTGGAGGCGCTGAGGGAGCCATGTCAACTGCCAGCTGCCTGAGCCTCATTCATCCCAATTCCTTTTAGGATTCCCCAGCATGTTTTTCCTCCTCTCCAACATGAAAGTTATAATGCCTCTCCAGCATTTGATGCTTGACTTAATATTTACAGTAAACTATAGCGAGAAACTGTAAATTTCAACTGCCCACCATGGTGAAGAGGTGCTGGTCAAGCTCTACTCCTATGTGCCTCTTGGAATTGTAGGCATCTGTTGCATTCACACACCAAATCCTACCATCCTACCTCTTCTCTCCTTTACTAGATGCACAGATTAGCCTCACTCACTCTCTGCCTAGCATCTACAGAACTGTTGGATCTTGTTTTAGCTCCAGAATTATCCAGATTCTGCTCCTAGTCCCATGACAAAACTCTCCTGAGCAACTAAGGTAAAACGCAGGCAGGCACAAAATAGAGGGGAACTCTTAGAGCTTAGAGTGCAGGAACAATAAAGTGCAGGCCTTGGCTGTGCCGGTGCAGATCCTTTCTGAGTTAAGGCAGGAGGTGGCATCAACTCGGCTATAGCCCCACCCCCCTGTCCAGGTCTGTGCAGAGACTGTGAAGCCCATCACAGTCTAAATATATCAATACAATTGTCTATACTGAATGTGAAGGGACTGCCTTAAATGCTACACTTCCTTGTTTGTTTTCGTTTGATTGGGGAATGAGCATGGCTGCTGCATTATTCTTTATTGAATTGTTAAGAAACGGGCTGCGTTGTCGTGCAAGTTTGGATATAAAAAATTACCGTGATGACGCAAGCTAGACTTTAAAACTTCCTTGTAGAGATTTGTTAAGTGTAACTAGGTAGAAGGTCCTGAGTGACTCATGTTATCAAGTTGGAAACACCCAGTCCTCGAGCTAAAAGCTTTTGTTGTTTTGTGTGATAGATGCCTTTGTGTGTTAAAATGGCCAGGGATGCAGTCTTCTGCTGATAATGGTTTTGAATCTTACGGTGTTCACCCTAATAGAGCCCTGAGATACTGCACTGCAACACAGAAGCACTACTACACTTCTCGTCTCAACCCTTACAACATCCCTCTTTAGACAAACAGTTTTCTTCACAAAACATACATGAGCATACTATTCCGTGTGTCATTGCACCCACAAAGGGATATTACACTTCAACATATAATGATTCTGGAGGCCATTTCTGTAGCGTCTCAGGCACTTGTTTAACTTATGGCATTGTGCCTTAATGCGCCATTTAAGGTACACGTTTACTGTAGGGTGATATTTTGCAGGCACCTTTATTAGTATTGGTTGCTAAACTGCTTTCATCAAGACACCTGTAGCCAGTAAATTAGTCTTACAGCAATGTAGTTTAGTTTCAGTTGCGGCTACAGACTGAGAGGAAGTTAGTCAAGCTTATAGTTGGGTGATTATTACTCTCTTACGTACCACAGTGTAAACATATTATTTAATACAAAGCATCTTCAATGCCAGAAGTTGGAAACGTGTCAATACCAATGAGAGAAGACAATTGGAGGGGAGTAGGGTGGGGGCGGGGGGTTGGGGGAAGGTTGGGGGCATGCAGGATGACGATTGAGTAGGGATAGGCAGAACTTGTGGGGTTTCAGTCTGTGGAAGTCGCAAAAACCCTCTGCAAGATTCAGTGGAATTCCACCAAGAGGCAGTAAATAGGCAGCTTGTGCTGCAATTTAACTCAGGTAGTGCAAGCAGCACTGAAAACCAGCGCAGCCATTCGATTCGATTTTGCTGTCGCTCAAGTAGAAAGTCTACACAAGCGGCAGCAAATCTACCCGAACAGCAGACTTCTGACCCCGAATGCCAGTGACCGCCCGCATTAGAAAATCACGCTAGAGCATGCCAAATCTCACTCACCAGCTCACATATTCTGGAGCCTCGCAGAAGAAAAATTCCTCAACATGGTGATAGGTGAAATTGGCCAGAACTGTGCATTAAAGAGTAAAGCTGAGTGGCCACCAATTCCATAAGCAGACAGGAACATTCTGCCTACCCCTAGTTTTAGGCTAAGGGTAGAAGTGCAAGATCAAACAAACTAAAATTAAAAAATAGCATTGGCAATACCAATAGGTCTGAGTCATGAATAAAAGTGCTTTTTGTGTCATTGTTGAGTTTAGGCACTCAATAAGTCACCAAACACACACTCTGTCTCCCATCTTTGCACTAATGCAACTATTCCTCCAATCAATGTCTCATTCTCCCATTCACCCTCTGACACAGCCGCAATAAACACACAAAATCAAAATCATACGCAGGATAAATTAAAAGAATACAAGTAGAAAAAATAAAATGTGCTGTCATCTAAACACAGTCGGTGTCCTCTTGCAGTAACAAAATTAAACATAGCAGCGGGTGTCAGTCTTACAAAGGTATTTAAATAACCTAGAATTAAAGGTCAAAAATGACTGCTAAAGCTAGAACCAATGTGTTGGTCATCTTGGTATGGTAAAATAATGATACACTATGGACCACAGCATTACATAATGGTCTACTGGTTTAGAGGCAGTGGCATGGCCCACTGCAGTTGAAATGAGCGGCAACAAAAGACCTGTTAGCATTGTTTGGAGAGCTGTAGTATCCTCTTGAAAAAAATAAAAATAAAAAGAGAAGCAAAGAAATGAAAGGAGAACTATAGACTGAAAAAAAATTAAAAACCAAAGCACTGGCCAACCAGCCCTGACATTGAAGTGCACTGGTTTTCAAGTGTTTGTATATGTGTGATCAGAAAATGCTGTCATTTCACTGGGTAACAGAGTCATTTGACTGATGAGGACGGAACCATTGCCCAATGAAGTCCACTGTCCTAGTTTGAAGGAGAGTGTAAATGACAGGCTGACCCAAGAAAGAACAGATCTGGTTCAGAGGTCCTCCATGTATCTGTATTAATATCTACTTACATATATGTATGTATTATTTTATTACAAGACTTTGGAAGATAGGTAAGAAGAGATTATAGCAAGAATTATTATCGTGCAAATCTTCTCCCCCTAGGGTTTGTCAGAGGCAATAACCAACCGTATGTGCTGGAAGTAGGAGTTTGGGCTGGGCAGGGTGCTGTAGCACTCCCAAAAATAACCATGCTGGAGATCAGAAGTTGAATGATCAATAAATGTTTTGAATTTTGTTTTTTATCTTGGTACATATGCTGTGCATTCAGAGATTGAGGGCATATGTCAGGATTTACAAAGCGTAACTCATCACCCCAGGGGGTATCCAGGCGCTAGCATACCCCAATGGCTTATTTGAACAACCAGGTCTTGAGGGCCATTCGGTATTCTGGAGGTGAGGAGATGGTCCGGAGGAGCATGGGGAGGCTGTTCCAGGTCTTTGTGCAATGTGGGAGAAGGAGCGTCCTCCACTTTTGCTTGGGTAGATGAAGGGAGTATGGGCAAGTGAAAGGGAGGTAGATATTAGTCTTCTCGATGATTGGTGGAAGTTCAGACTATGTTTAATATAGGAGGGTCCTTGGTTGTGTAGAGCCTTGTGTGCGTGGGTCAGCAGCTTGAATTGCCATCTCTTCCTTATGGGGAGCCTGTTGAGTTTCCAGAGGTGGGGTATGATTTGGGTTTGTCTGGGAAGGCCGACGAGGAGTCTGGCTGCGGCGTTCCGGATGGTCTGGAGTCACTGTAGAATGTGTGCAGCAATTCCTATGTAGAGGGCATTGCCATCGCCCAGTCGGCTGGTGATTAGGATCACAGTACATCTTGTGAGTAAGCCACTTGAAGATCTTACATAGCATGCGCAGAGTGAGGAAGCAGGTGGAGGAGACGGCATTGATCTGTGATTTCATGGTGAGCTTGTTGTCAATGATGCTTCCTAGATTTCTGGTGTAGTTGAAGGGAGTGGGAGCAGGTCGTAGGTCTGATGGCAACCAGGAGTCGTTTCATGTGTTGCTACTGTTGCCAAAGATCAGTACTTCCATCTTTCCTGTGTTCAAGTTGCAGGCAATTTCTCTTCATCCAGTCAGCGACGTTTGTTATGCATTTGTGGAAGTTGGTTCTGGTGGTGGCAGGGTCGTCTGTGAGTGAGAGGATGATTTGGATGTCTGCGTAGGAAATTATGTTGAGACCGTGGGATCTGACGATTTTGGCCAGCGGGGCATATATGTGTTGAAGAGTATGGGGCTGAGCGATAAGCTCTGAGGGACACTGCAGGCGATCTTCTTGAGTTCAAGGGTGAAAGTTGGGATGTGGATTGTTTGGGTTCTTACAGTGAGGAAGGAGGTGATCCATGTGAGTGTGCCCCCTTGTATGCCGTTGTGGTGGAGTCTTGCGATGAATGTGTGGTGGGATACGGTGTTGTAGGTTGCTGATAGGTTGAGGAGGATCAAAGCTGATGTTTTTCTTCGGTCGAGGAGGGTTCGGATGTCATCAGTGGCTGTGATCAGGGTGGTTTTGGTGCTGTGGTTGCTGCAAACTCTGGATTACGCGTTGCGTAGCTAGTTCTGCTCCAGGTGTGTCATAAGTTGATTGTTGATGGTCTTTTCCAGTACCTTCGCTGGCACTGTAAGCAGGGAGACTGACTGGTAGTTTTTTAGTTTGCTGGAGTCGGTGGAGGGTTTTTTGAGTAGGGATCTGACTTTAGCATGTTTCAAGGCATCTTGAAACATGCTAAAGTCAGACCCCTACTGACAGTCCTACGCATCTGGAAATATTGCCGTGGTGATAGAGGTGTGAAGTAGAGAAGGGAGTTCCTGGCCGATCCTTTGGTTTCCAAGGTTGTAGATGTGGTCTCGGCATGGGTCTGTGGGAGCTCCAGAGTGGATGGATTTCATGGAGGAGGTGGTATCATGGGTGGAGAAGATGTTCCAGGTGGTCAGTGTGTGGATCAAGTCTGTTACGGTGGTGGCGTATCTGTCAAGAAAGTCCGAAGGTGTGGGTTGGGGTTTGACATTTACGTATATGATTGTGATCATGTTGTTGAAGAAATAGGCGAGGTTGTCGCACAGCTCCTGTGAGGGTGTGATTTTGTTTTCGCTGGCAGCCGGGTTGGAGAATTCTTTAACGATGTTGAAAAGTTTCTTGGTGTTGTTGCCGCTGGTTTCAATGCGTGCAGCAATGACTGTTTTCTTTGTTGCACTCAGCAGGCAGTGGTAGAGGTTGAGCAAGGTCTTGAAGGCTGTCTCGTCAGAAGTGTCCCTGCTGGAGCGCATCTCCTCTCCAACTGTTTGCTGTCTCGTTTTACTGTTCTGAGATCTTTGGTGTACCAGCTGGCATTTTTGGGGAATTCTCTCAGGATGTTGCTCTTCATGTAGACAATGCTGTCTGCGTAATTGGTGATCCAGGCATTGAAGTTTCTCACTTCCTAATTAAGGTTGGTGGTGTTAGCAGGGTTGGAGGCGTTGAGGGCATTAGGCCTGCTGGTTTCTGAGATTTCTTTCCACCTCTGGTGGGGGCCAATGTTCATCTTGGGGATCGCAGTGTGGGAGCTGGAGATGCTGAAGCGAATGATGGAGTGATCGGTCCATGTGAGTTCTGTGACAAGGCTGTATTTGATGCAGTTGCTGGAGGTGAACATTGGGTCTAGCATGTATCCTGCGATGTGTGTAGGGTCTTGGAGTATCTGGGTCAATCTGTGGCTGCTCATACTGTCAAGGGGTGTGCAGTGTTTTTGTCTTTGGGCTCGTCGATGTAGAAATTTAGGACACCGAGGAAGATGTAGTCCTTGGAATCTAAGGCTAGGGGCGCAATGAAGTCTGCGATAGTGTTGCAGAAGCTGGAGCACGGGCCTGAGGGTCATCCTTGTGGAGCTTGAAGTTGAGATGTTCTATGGGGGTGGTGGTGTCGGTGGTGGTAGTACACTGTATGGTCTCTTTGTGGATGATGGCTGTTCCTCCTCCCAGCTTGTTGGTGCTGTCCTGGTGAGCGATTTTATATCCGTTGGGATCGCTGGGCAGTGTCTGGAGCAGATGTGAGGTTGTGCCAGATCTCAGTGATGAAGATTATGTCAGGTGTGAGGGTGGTGATTAGGTCCCGTAATTCAGTAGAGTGCTTGCATAGTGAGCGTGTGTTGAGAAGGGGGCATGCATGTTTGTGATTTTGTTCAGGTGGTGTCTCTGGTGTATTCAGGGTGGGGCTGGTAGGTGGGCGGGTGTGTAAGCAGTGGCAGTGGGTGCAAATGAAAGGCCCTACCGTGGAGCGTGGGTCAACGCGGTGGCAATGTTTGTTAAGGCGTCCGCGGTCGAGGGTGTAAAGCTCGCCGATAATGTATCTTCAGGGCCAGGGTTCGTGGATCTGGTTGCACTGCGGCCTGCATTAAGAAGGTCCTGGGTAGAGCGGGGCTTCTGTTGGTGGGAAGAACGGTGGTTGGGAAAAGCCGGTCAGGAAAACCCCAGCTGGAAAACCCGGCAGTTGCAGTGTCACTGAATCAGTCTCGAACAAGCAAGAACTGGAGGGCACAGGCAAGTGGCAGGCTAGGTGCCCAGGTGCCTAATGTTTCAGAGGCCTACGGTACTGAGTGTAAGCTTTTCCCACTATGCAATCAGGTATGTAGACACCAAATTCCAAATGTGCACAAAATTACAGTTGGCAAGGCAAAACACTAGGGGCTAGATGTAGGTAAAAAAGATTTACCGAATTTAAATTACCGAATTTTACCGATTCGGTGATTTAAATTCGGTAAATCTATGGGTCCGATATGTAGGTATTCCAGATGTGCTGGAATACCGAATCGGATGAATTCGGTATTTACCGATTCGGTAAATACCGAATCAGTAATGCCCATTCATTCCTATGGGCTTTGAAGCCCATAGGAATGAATGGGCCTTACCGATTCGGTATTTACCAAATCGGTAAATACCGAATTCACAAGGGTGCAGGGGGTGTCACTTTGACACCCCCTGGCACCCCCAAAACAGGCTTGGGTGCCATGTGGCAGGCATACCTGCCCTAAGGGCAGGTCTGCCTGTCACATGACATAGGTGTGCATGCACACATGTGCATGCACACCGGAATCGGTATTTTACCATGGATTTGTATTCCATGGTAAAATACCGATTCTGTAAGCCATGTGCAGAAGGTACATTGCCTACCTACATAGCATTTTCGGTAATTTTACCGAATCGGTATATATTACCGAATCTGTAATTATTTTACCGATTCGGTACATATTACCGAATCGGTAAATTTACTGATTCGGTAATGATACCGATTCGGTAAAATTACCGAAAATGTGCCCCTACATCTCAATAGCCCTTTACCGATCGGAAACGGCCGAAAATCGGTATTTTCGGCCGATTCCGAACGGTAAAGGGCTACCTACATCTGGCCCTAGATCTCTTAACAAGGTCCATCAAGGATTCTGACACTGCAAATCTTCTATAACCATGGTTTGTCAGAGAGTGGAACCAACAGCAAAAAAAACGTGGCCACTAACGTAATCTTTGAGATTCAGTGTAACATAAAAAACCCATCTGTAGACTTAAATTCTGAGTAATAACAATCAACCTTTAAATGCCTACTGACCTGATTGTAACTATCTCTTATCCCCACAGTTTCACCTATGCAAAATTCCTTGCCTGCTACGATCATCTGTGAAATTCCATGTAACAAAATACCTGCCTACAAGCTTTGGCACAAACTAATAACAATCCATCCTTAAAAGCCTATTGTCTTTAACATATGATTTTCACAATTAACCCTTGTCTACTATGGTAATCTGTGACATTCTAAATAACAAAATACCTTTCTGTGGGCTTTAGTATAGAGTAGTAACAATCTGTGCTTAGATGCCTAGGCCTTTAACATATGCTTTTCACAATAATTGTGTCAGGCCTAGTGGCCTTATCATAGTCTTCCATAATAAATACTTAAGGCCTACAGACATGACTATTGGCTTGCCACTGTAACCAACTCAGTCCTGGTGCATGCAGTATAAACTTCGCCACAAGACAAAAAAAGCAATTCATGCTGTGTTTTTAGTAGCATGCAAATTCTGTATTGAGGTGGTGGAGGATTTGTGTGGGTGGAGCCTATGTCCCTCTCTCAGTAGGACTCTGAAAGCTCTTTTTATTGATCACATAAGGTGAGGTGACAGCTACACTATTAAGCCGGAACTAAAAATGAATGTAGCTTAATGACTGCCCTTCTCCCATCTGTGCTGCTGCTAAAGAAAAACACCATAAATTATCTAATTAACTAAGGCACTTTAATAGTATTACAATGTCATGTGTGTGCCCCTGAAAGTTCAAAGTTAGGCAGCTGGACAAATAGACAAAATAACATCTGTATGGAAGGCAAGCACTTTTTTTTAGGAAGCACACTACATCTGCCCAACCAAACATGTACTCCTGGCTCATAACTAACATATTGGCGGAACCAACACCCCTCTCCTGATAATTCTCACATAATTGTGGCGAAAACTGCACTGTCAAGCAGACCATAAAAAGGGAGATAGGTGAAAGGGGAAAGTCAGAAAATAAAGGGAAGGTCAAGGAACCTGTAACAGAAGATGTGGCTTAGAAACACTCTAGAAATTTATGATTGATAAACTCGACTAGATAGAGTACAATCAGTCGCCTTCGGCAATTTCAATTCACCTTCTTTCACTCTCCCTTGCGGTGTCCCCCAGGGATCCTCGCTAATTCCAACACTATTCAATATCTATGTGTCGGACTTGGCGAGGATCATAAAAATCCATCACCTGGCGGTGACATCCTACGCTGATGACACCCAGATTGTCTTAGCCATTAACAAAAATGGAGATGAAGTGGCTTCCAATTTTAATCAGGGAATGTTAGCAATAAGGAATTAGATGTCCATAAATTGCTTGAAGCTTAACTCCGATAAAACGGAGGTGATGGTGTTTGGCAATCTCTCCCCAGCCTGGTCTCCCACCTGGTGTCCTGATGCCCTGGGACCACCCCCCTCTCCAGTGACCAAGGCAAGAAATCTCAAAGTTTTACTGGATACCAAACTCACTCTCATGCACCATGTTAATGCGGTTGTATCCTCCTCATTTTACACCATGAGAATGATTAAAAAACTTCTACCCTATCTCCCCATAAACATGGCAAAAACTCTGGTCAGTGCACTGGTCATGTCTCGCATAGACTATTGCAATGCGCTTTTAGTCAATGCTCAGGAAGGAGTCCTAAAAAAACTGCAATTGGTGCAGAATGCTGCAGCCAGACTGATCACGGCCACCCCCAAGTATACTTCCATATCTGGCACAATTGAACAGCTTCACTGGTTGCCGGTAAAGAAAAGAACTAAATTCAAAGCACTATGCATTGCGTATAAGGCAATCCTCGCTCAAGGCCCAGCCTTTTTAAAAGATGCACTCTGCCCCTATAAACCTGTCAGATCCCTTCGATCTTCTACTGCCGGTCTTTTGCAGGTTCCCAGGACTAAGAAGGTCTCCTGGGGAGACAGATCCTTTATAGTGACCACTACCAAACTATGGAACAGTCTTCCAAACCATATTAAAACTTGTACTTCCCTTCTCTCTTTCCGCAAACAGATAAAGACCTGGCTGTTCAAACAATAACTACTCATGGACTAGTTCTGTGGACACTCAGCGCCGAGGCACCCTCGGGTATTTGTGCGCTAAACAAATTTCCCAAATCAAATCAAATCAAATCAATTAGAATCCAAACATGACATAGGCAGAATGTTGGAATTGAGAGGGAAGGTATTGGGGACGCAGACCAGAAGCAAAGAAAAAGAAAAATTAAATTGGAATAGGGAGTATCAGGGAACATGGAGGTTAAGCACAGGTAGGCGAATAGATTGATTTTTTTTTTTATTTAATGACAAGAATTTGTCTCCCCACCTCCCCAAATATGCTGATTCCTAAAAGTGCCGGCTCTTTACCAGCAACAAAAAGAAGTATTGTTATAAAAAATGCATATCATTTTAAAGAAAAAGTGTGGGTGCTTCCTAGCAGACAGATTTACGTAGAACATGTATAGAAGAAACCTGTTATAGTTTTCTTGCACATTACAGGGAAATACGATTCTTATTGCAGCAAAGAAACGGGGTTATTGAATTTGCATTACTGGATCCTCAAGACACAGTTCAAACGCGCAATCATTAATAAAAAAAATACAAAGAAAAAGAATGCAAAGAAAAAAGCATTGGTAAAGTAAAGTATAGGGCCACCGGTGCTAGTAATTCAGCACACTTCTTTTTAGGCGAATATACCTATGTGATAAGGGAAAATGCGCTTTCACTAAAATCGGATGAGAGCCAGGGTCAGAAGTGAGCTGATCCACTATATTCTTTGGTGGGTATAAGCAAAATATAAATGTCAATATCAGAGATCAATGGACGAAGGCGGACACAAAGCCTCTGTATTTAATTATATATATGCAATTTACGCATTTATTTGACTGTATGACGTTGGCAATATGCAAAGCTAATTCTATGCCTATCCTAAATAGAGAAGCAATCTTATGACATACTTCATACAATAATGACTGTTATTAGATGAAATGGCAGTTAAAGACTGTCCTAGAGACACCTTCAAAAACATTTATTTGAATTGAGACACCGGAAATATAATGTAAGGGAGAGGGAAAAATAGAAGACCAGAAAAAGATGACGATCAAATGAGAAAATGAAGCAAAAGATAAAGTATTGGGGGACACAGGCCCCAAATATTAGAGAGAACATACCGGGAAACAGTCGGCCTCACGGCCCTCCTGTATCTTACCATTCTTTTTCTTTAGATGTTGGTAACAGTGCATTTTTCTGATGAATGGTTGCATGACATTCCCATCGCTTGAGACAAACTGCGTATACTGCTACAAAAGCATGAAATGCCCAAAGCCACGTTTATAACAAGAAGACACGTTTTAATTTGTTGCACACGGACACACTTACACCTGCTGTGCTAATAAACAATATTGGCCATTTTCACAAAGGTATTTAAGTTAGAAAACATGGAGAATGCTGAGAAATCTGCAGTAGTGATGCTCACCCAAGGATGTGAAGTGGTTGTTACTGTGCGTGGTTTGCCCTTTAAGTTTGTGAATGCCTACAAAGATATACATCTTTCACAAATATCGAACCAACTCCTTCCCGCTTTGGTAATGGTGTTGTAAAGTTACTCCATTCCAGGTTTGGAGTAACTCTCTTCCGGGATGGGAAGAGGAAAGGATCACGCCCACATATAGTGCGGTGTAGGGGAAAGGCTTACTCCATAGGTAAAAAGTTAATACGCACATAGGAAAAAATATGCATTTTCGTAGTTGGCTCCATTCCCACTGCGCTGAAATCTGCGCCATGTTGAATTCCGCACAGGGGAGATAGTTGGCCAGAAAAGATGTCACATGACAGTGTAATATGCTTCGAAATATGTATCCGGTGCTGCTTTCCAGTCATGCTAAACAAGAAAAACTTTTAAGTTTTTCATATTTTACTGAGTCAGAATCAATCGTCTAATGCCTTTATGCTAGGATTGACAAGGTTCGCACTATCGTTTCCATGCATACATATGGATTCAAAGTGTTTGATAAACAATGTTATTAGTTTTCATCAATGTTATTTCCATAATAAGCTGTATGACTTCTAGGACGGTGCTACGTGCATTATGTGAATGTTTCTCATTTCCTCTTTCTTTATCTTAGTGTTTCACAACTGGAAAATAATAATTAGTCCAAGAGTAAAAAAAAAAAAGTTTGGATGAGTAACTATTAATGAGTCATCTGAAGTGAGTTCACAGTTGGAGACTGAAAGATAAAATATTTTCATGAATGATTACTGCAAGCAGTATGAATTCAGCCACACCGTAAAAGAAATCTAGCCTCTGATAAAAGGATATGTCTCATTGCACTCCTAGCTCATCGGGAAACACTGAGGGATGCCCAAAAAGTGCTCTTAAGTTGATTAAAGTGTTGTTTGAATGAAGATGGAACAGAACTTACAGTTCACAACATCTTTGCATATTGCCACTTAAACAGAAAAGATAAACAGAAGTGTAGTAATTGTATATATATATATATAGCTCTACTCGTCTCCTAAACAAATCAGTGTGCCCCTCCTCATCTGAATCCCTCTCCCAATCCTTAGAAACGTTTTCATCCCGACACTCCTGTATCACGGCCAGACCTAACAACCCTTTAAATAGTCCATGCTCTCTTGTCCTGCTGATACAGAGTTCCTCGGCCTCTGATAAAGTGACCCGCCTGCCCAGTGATGGCATATATGCAGCATTTGGAGACCGGAAAGAAGGAGTTTTGAGGAAAAAAAGTATTGCTGGCATTTATTTTAGCGAATGAAGCTGTGGCAATTTTAGGCTGCAAAAGGCTAAATGTAAGTATCTTTCGGGCATATTTACAAAGAAGTGATGGAGTGCGGCGTTAGCCTTCTTGGCTTAACGTCGTGTTCCGCCACTTCTGAAACACAGGGGTCTACTGTATTTACAACAATACGGTATAGCCATGATTTTCCTCCTTGCACTGCCTAGCACTAACAGTGTGCTTTGCACAGCACACATAGAAGTTGCAACTCATCATTTTTAAAATTATTGTTTATGCGCAGGAAAGGACAGCAATGTGTTTTGCTGTTTCTATGTGTGCTGCACAATGCAGCACACATAGAAACAGCAAAAATAAGGAGAAATAAAGCATTTCTCCTCATTTCGCCATCTATAGACCAGGTTTTTTTTTGTCCTAATTTTGGCGCTGCCTCCTATTTACGCCAACCTTGTAAATAGGGAGCAGCGTCAAAATCAATGGGTGTTGCGGCAGAACTCCCACCACAACTGTGGTGTTGGAGAAGGCCTCGAAGAATAAGACGCAGCACAAGTGTGTTAGTGGTACAATGACCGGCTACAGTCTGACGCCACGCCCAGTTCTCTGGGCTTTTATTCACAATCCAGCGTGCCGCCCGCGCGGACACAGGGTCGGCCCACTGCTCATACGCAGGAGGGGGTGTGGCTACAAACCCCCACAAACTGTACCCATTTGGGTTAGCCCATTACAAGGCTGAACACTACATTCCTCCTTTACCTATAAATGTAAAAACAATTAAATCAACAGCAAGATATTTAAAACGCCTCTCAAAACATAGCAGTCTATGTAATATACGAAACCAAAACTAGAACAGTCTTACTTGGGTTTGACAGTTAAACAGGATTGTCCTACTTCCTCAACCGGCAGCGGGCAACAAAGTCTCAATACTTCTGGGAGGGCTGCGGGCAGGGCCGCAGGTGGTACCTGCCCTGACTGCCCCTGCTCGGCGGGGTTTGGAACATGTCCTCCGAATAATCTCGTTCTGCTATGTCCATGCAGCTCTGTGCTCCTGACGACGGGACTCCTTCCCGGTCCTGCGGGGAGGGAGCACTTCTTGGGCTGGAAACTCTGGGTGGCAGATCGTCCCTTGACGCTTCCCCTGGGCTTTGTGGAGTGTCCTGGTGGTCACCTCTAGACGCTTCTCTCGGGGCCTGTGGAGTGTCCTGATGGTTATCTCTCGCCTCCGGGAATTCTCCGTCTTCATCTGTTAAGACTTTTGAAGAATGACACATTTCTTGTGACTCTTTCTCCCCACCGGGATGCAGTGACCATGGTAACATTGATGTGGACCACGGTCCAGGGGTCCAATTCAAACGGCAGTCGGAACTTTCCTCTTTGGTGACGATCTTTTACCAGCACCCGATCCCTCACTTCGATCGGGCTGTCGGTGGCTCTCCTCTGCCGGGACGCTTCGGCATTTGTCTTTGTTCTTCGTTCCATCGACTGGTTCGGTGGGGCTGGAGTCGCTGCCCACGTTGGGTGGTATGGGATGGTATCCGTGACTACCCTGCCAAAACAGAGGCGGCTTGGCAGGACTCCTGTCGTGCAGTGAGGTGTTAGTCTGTATTCACGCAGGAATTGATAGAGGGCTAGCTCTAGACTTTGGCTGTCGGCTAGAGATATCTGAATAGTCTTGTTTAATGTCCTCATTAGCCGCTCAACTTCTCCGTTCGCTTGGGGCCACCTCGGGGTTATGCGTCTGTGTTTGATGCCATGAGACTGTAGGTACTCTCCTAGCTCAGTGACATTGAAAGGGGGTCCATTGTCCGTACGCAGTTCACCAATGAGCCCATGGGTAGCTATGATCTTTTCCAGCTTCGGTATGACTTCTAAGGCGGTGGTGGAGCACAGGATCTCCACTTCCGGATATCGTGAGAAGTCGTCCACCATGATTACTGGAGCAGGGTGGTCAGGCAGGCTGGTTGCCAGAAACACAGGGCACCTCTGGACGATGGTCTCCACGATCCGGTTCAGACACGGGAACCAGAGTTTGCTCCGGAGGCGATTCTTCGACTTTACAATGCCCTGATGCGCTCCATGAGCTAGGAGTGCTGCTTGTTGGGTGAGACAGTCTGGTAGCACCAGGCAAGGGCCCCTCAGGAGGCATCCTTCCGGGGAGACTGACAGTTCATTGGGGACCTGGTATAATGATTTCAACGTTGCTTGAGCTCCAGGAGTACGGAAAGAAGCAGGGCTTTGGAGGTTTATCCAATTTTCGGAGGCGGTGGCTTTGATGGCGATTTGTAAGCAGTCATCCTCTTTGGTAGCTCTCACTACTTCATTCAGACAGATAGGTAAGGGCCTGGACCTTTCCACAATCATCCATACATACTCCTCTGTAGCCGTGGCTTCCGCTGCTTCTGCAGCGGTAACTGGGCGGGCATGCCGCGTCAGGAAGTCGGCGGGGTTCCGGGTGCCGGGTCGATATTCCACGGTGAACTGGAATTCCTGGAGTTGGAGCACCCACTTCTCGATTCATGGAGGAGGACGAGTGGAGGATCCCTGGAACAAAGGGATGAGGGGCTTGTGGTCCGTTATCACCACGAATGGGTGTCCATACAAGTAGATGTGAAAATGCCGACACCCCACAGGATCGCGATAGCCTCTCTCTCGATTTGTGAGTAGCGCTGTTCTGTAGGTGTGATAGTTCGGCTTGCATAGGCCACGGGGGCCCACTCACTGCAGGCTTGCTGCTGGGCTAGGACAGCTCCTAAACCTGTTGGGCTGGCGTCCACTACTAGTTGCGACTCGTTCCGGGGGTCAAAGTAGGCCAGCTTGGTGTCTGCTGACAGGGCGGCCTTGGTCTCGCGAAAGGACTCCTGTTGTTCCGGGCCCCTCTCCAAAGTGGTGGTAGACTTGGTGAGGTCGCGAAGAGGGCCGGTGAGATCTGCTAGGTCTTTGATGAATCGCCCACAGTAGGTGACCTTTCCAAGAAAACTGCGAACGGCCGTCACCGATGTTGGGGCGGGAGCTTCGTGAATGTCTTTTACTTTGTCTGGGTCCGGGTCTATCCCTTGATCCGAGAAACGGTACCCAAAGAAGCTGATGTCCTTACGCAGGAAGTCGCACTTTTCCCAGTGGAGGGTCAGGCCTCGTTCTTAGAGCCGGGCGAATACCGCATGGAGGCGCCGGATGTGCTCGTCCAAAGTTGGCGCGTGGACTAGGATGTCGTCACTGACATTCAGAACACCGTCTAGCCCTTGCAAGACATTCTGAATGATGTTTTTAAAAACTTCTGCAGCACTTGATATTCCGAAGTTTAGCCGGGTGTATCGCCAGAGTCCAGCATGAGTAGGGAAGGTGGTTATTGGGCGTGAATCTGGGTGTAGGGGAATTTGGTGGTATCCTGACTTCAGATCCATTTTTGAGAACCATTTGGAACCAGATAGTTCCCCAATGAAGGTGTCTATTGTGGGCGTTAGGTGGCGTTCACGCTTGATAGCTAAGTTGGGAATGCGCATGTCCACGCAGATTCTCACTGTGTCTGGCTGTTTTGGTTTCTTTGCTACCACTATGGGTGATACCCACAGGGTAGGGCCGCTCACTCTCTCGATGATCCCTGCTTGTTTGAGCACCCTTAGCTCCGCTTCTACCTTAGGTCGCAGGTGGAATGAAATCGTCGGTGCCGGAGGGCCACCGGGGTGACTGATCTGTCTATGTGAAGGTGGATGGCCGGTCTCTTCAAACACCCGATTCCGTCGAACAGGGTTGTGAACTCTTGTACTAGGTGGTCGAGGCTGTGAGCTTGGACTGTGAGGGCAAAGTGGATCAATCCTAGGTCCTGTGCTGTCCGGCATCCCAGCAGGAAACCTGACCCTTCCTGAGACACGTAGATCTTGGTTTGCAGGCAGATGGAACCATGGGATAGGTTAGTTCGGAACATTTCACACAGGCGAAGTGGACGGGTGGTGCCGTAGGTGTACACTTGCACTCTGGAGGGGTGTAGTGCCGGGGCATTCGTCAGTGTACGGAATACGCTGGCTGCCATTAGATTGATTGTCGCGCCTGTGTCGATTAGAGTTGGTACCCTCTGGTCCTGGATGTCGATGGTGCACATGGGTGCTGCCGGCGGCGTGGCTGCGAGGGTGTTAAGCATCCGGACGACATGTATGGAAGCAGTGTCGGCTTCATCCTCGTCCATGTCGCTGTTGGTGGGACTGGTCGGGCGCGGCTCCACTGTCCTTACTCTCCTGCGTGGGTCATTCTGTTTCTTCCTCGGCGTTGACCGGCACACACTCGTGAAGTGATTGGCCTTTCCGCAGGCGCTGCAGACTTTGCCTTTTGCTGGGCAGGCTCCATTGTGAGGCGTCAGGCCTCCACACCACGCACAGGTGCGGCTACCCGATGACTGGGCTGGTTTGGGCGTTCCTCGTTGGGGCTGTTTTGGGCGGGCATCCAGAGAATCGGTCCAGAGGGCGCACAATGTCTCAGTCTTGATTGCGATGTTGGGTTTAGGTTCCATATGTGCGGCTCTGGCCTTGGACAGCTCTTTGGACCGACGGAGCGTGAGGATGTCTCTCATGGTCATATTGTCTTCCTCCAATACCCTTTCGCGCAGTTTCGAAGATGCGCAGCCCTGTATGAACTGGGCGCGGATCTCGTCGTCAGCATCCGGAAGGGTGCACGTGCTTGCTAGCTTCTTCAGCCTTGCATAAAAGACGTCAATGGACTCATCTGAGATTTGGCGGGCTTGGCAGAGCAGGAACCTCTTGTAGTCTGCACTGGCGAAAGGCTTGAAATACGCGGTGGTTGCATCGCGCAATGTGGCGTAGTTTCTGGGCGGGTCGCCTTCTACCACGTTCTTTGATATGTCATGGATCGCCTCCCCTCCGAGGTGCAACAGAATGGCATGCCGCCGCTCAACTGCGATCTCTGCCGCCACGAAGTAGTTTTCCAGGCGTTCCACCCATTTCTTCCAAAGTGCAGCTTGCGACGGTGGTGTGCCGGTGACTGTGAATGATTCCAGGGGGGGCACGTTGGTCATGGCCGCTGAGGGCGGGCGCAGGTGGCGAGGGCCTCGACTGTGAACCTCAGGGTGAGATGTCTTAGCTCTCCAGTGCTGTCGGCGGGTTCTCTGGGCAGACACAGGTGGCTAGGAGCTTCCGGCCAGCAGGAGGAGCAAACCAGGGGCCTTGAATGGACCAAACGGTGTCTCACGCGAAATGCGTGAGAAATGGGAGGTCCGGTGCGTTGCACACGAGAAGTGTGAGGGACGGCAGGCTTTCACGTAGCTCCGCGCATGCAGCCTGCGCAAAGACAGAGAGTTGTCAGGCGGGTGGGGGGCCAGTCGTAAGGCCTGGAGGGGCTGCCGGGGATGCGGGCAGGCGGGTAGGAAGAGCTGGAGCGCCTGAGCACTTCGCACCCTCACCTTGGAGGCCATGAGGTATCACCGCCGGGTCTGAGGGGCGGGGCCGTGGCGGGGAGAGAGATCCAGCACGTACAGAGCCTCAGCGGAGGCAGGCGGTGAGTCCGTTTGGGGTGCGCTCGGCACCAGGGCAGCTAGGGGGGGCCTCACTCAGCAACGTGGTAAGGCGGGGGCTGGACCGGCTGCCGGATGGGGGCCGCAGGGGCTGCGCCAAGCCGCTCCTTGGGCAAGAGCGTGGTGAGGCAAATGCACGCGATGGGGTGGTGAGACCACCTCGTCGCCAATGTGGTTTTGGAGAAGGCCTCGAGGAATAAGACGCAGCACAAATGTGTTAGTGGTACTGGTACAGTGACCGGCTACAGCCTGACGCCACGCCCAGGTCCCTGGGCTTTTATTCACACTTAAGCGTGCCGCCCGCGCGGACGCAGGGTCGGTCCACTGCTCATACGCAGGAGGGGGGGGTGTGGCTACAAACCTCCACAAACAGCACCCGTTTGGGTTAGCCCATTACAAGGCTGAACACTACAACAACACCAATTGCCCAAGCCTTTCACACTAAGTATAGCTTGAAAGGGTGCCTTATTTACAAGGCAACGTTCATCCATGTTAAGTGGCTTAACACTGCCTTGTAAATAAGGCGAAAACCGTATCGCAACTGGAACGTCTTTGAAAGTGACGTTGTTGTGGCGATAGGGGCTTGTAAATATGCCCGTTTGTCTCCTAAAAAGTGCAAGTCTTCCGTTTTAGTCGGGTCTATTGGCGTGTATGTATAGTGGCAGGCGAGCCTGGCTCGAACCAAAGGCCTAGCTCTGGTTTGGCTCTGGGGCCCAGTTTCAGGGCGAGCCACAGAAAACTGGGTCACTAAAACTTCACTCCCTTCTGCAGTTTTGAAAAAGATACCAAATAAGCAACATCCTGCAGAATGAAAAATTGCTGTTCCTAAGTACCAACATAAACAACATATTGCAATTTTAATTAAATGCGGAACAAGTGTCAATCACACGGCAGCCAGTAGAACTTTGCATTGACGTACAGTGACATGAGAGCCACCTTCTTATAGCAGCGCTTATTTTGTGCAAGAGGGCAGCAGCGGCTGGCTTGTACTGAGGATGATGAGGCAGAAGGGGGCACACAAAAAAATAAATGAATACATTCACTTACCTTCGCAGTGCAAAGTCCTCCTCTCTCAGGTGTGGTCTAGGAAGCTCCTGATTCAGGAAACGGCACTACCCAATCCTGGCGCTGCTCTCAGAGCATGAAAGCAGCACCAGGATTAGATAGTGCTCTACCAGAGCTCCTAAGAGCACAGGAGGCCTCTGCTTTAAAAAGTTAAAATGTGCATGTCTGGGTGGCCAAGATGGCCGGCCAAAGGGACATGCTCAGCGCTGACCCCGCCTGACACTTCGTTTGGGATGGGTTGCTGAAAAATAAAAACAAATTCAGCTCTAGAACTTGTGGGGTGATGCTCTTCCGCTTAAATGCAGAAGGGGAGCACAAAGCACACATTTTTTGGAGAACATGATTGATTTTTTTTTATTGTCAAGCCCTGAGCAAGAGAGAGAAAGGCAGAAAAGGGAGAAAGAAGTAGGCAGAAAAAGAATAGACAACAGCAAGTAAGTGAGGAATCGGAGATGAAAAAGAACTTTCAAGAGTGCAAGAAAGAGGGGTATTGCTGGCAGCCAACAAAGCGGTCGCGCTTGGATAGTATTCTCGTCTGGTCCCAAGTGCCTGCATAATCCTTCCTCAAAGCAGTACCAGAGATTCATGCACCATTTGGCAGACACCATGAAATGCAGCCCCAAGTGACAGTTGGAAAAGATGCTGATGTGTGGCCGGGCCACACAGACTCGAATTAGCCCACACCCACCCCAGGGCTATAAGGAGAGCGACCTAATCGAGTGGCACCACTGAGGAGTGTTGGAGCGTGGGTAAAGGCTTCCTTGTTCTGGCTTTTCATGAAGTTCATGAAGGGGTGACTCTGGGCCTGAAGAGCTTGTTGTGGAAGGCCTAGAACCTGTTGCTGTTGAGAGTTTCCTGCATGGTTCAAAGAATGGGGGAAGCAACAGCTTCACGAGAATCTCAGACCTGGGGCGGTTCTAGAATTTGTGGGGCCACTGGCAGAAAGGGAACGTGCGAGACCACTCTAATTTGCATACATGTGACAACCCAGGACATTACATCACATAATTACATCAATTGCAGTCCTCTTGCATCTTGAAGCGACTTTGCAAGAATCAACTTTCCTAGTGTGGATATCAGTAAAACAATCAAAACAAATAATAACACTAATACAAATATTTTATGAAGTTCCGGTAAGTGGAAACACATTATATGAATCACATTGGGTGGAAAAGCTTTGCTAGGTTTCTCCAAAGCTTACATCTTCAACCAAATGTTAACAAATAATTTCCAGATTAGTGCATTATTATATGCATTGCGTATGTAATACTTCCATGGCACACAACTAGCCGAGAAGTACAGGGTCAAAGCCACTGTAAATATGTGATATGAGAGGTTGCTGGTTTGTGGACCATTATTGCATCATGATGTAGTGTTCTTCAAAGAAGTGCATATACAGCTGTTTTGCAAGTTTGAGTTGGGTTGGGGCTGTCTGGGTAGACTTGTAGCTTATTTTTCTTATTTTTTGCACTTCATCTTCCGAATTAAAGGTGGCCTTGCTGCGTTGTGCAGAGAAGTACCAGGAATGGAGAACTTATCATCAAAGTAAGCATGGCTAATCTTGATTTCACTGTTACAAGCTGTTGTATAAGCATTGGTTTATGCCCAACTAAATTCACAAGGCTTCCTTTTTCTTTTCTCAAACCTTAACTGCTGAACTTCTTAAACTGTTCAGAAAAATGGGGAAGGTATTTATTTTCCTCACCACATGGAAACATGCCTCAGTGAAACCAAAAAAAAAAAACCAGCCCTGATCCACAAAATCTCGACAACATTCGACAAATTGGCTTTCTAACATTCCACAGCACTTTTGAAAAACGACCTTTAAATACCTTAAGCAGTTTGTTGAAGAATAGCTTTTAGATATCTTCTAAGCCTGATTTAAGACAGGCAACGTCAACGGATCCAGGCAGAAGACTCAGGATTTTTGACCCAAAAATTGCTTTATTTTGTCTGACTCCCACGGGAAATTGCCTCTGGTTAACTGGGGTGTGAGCCTGGTCAACCAACAACCACAATCATTGTCAGGGTAAGAAACAAGCAAACCCCAAATTAACATGTGCTCAGCACCCTGGTAGCATCGCACCGTGCAGTCATGCTTAACTTAGAGGCAATGTGTAAAATATTTTTGCAACACTTTAAACAGTATAACAGTGAAAACACCACTCACAAAGATCCCATACAAGGTTAGAAAAATAGGGCCCTATTTACTAGATAAAACAATGACAAAAATCCAATTATTAAAACTGGAGTTATGAATTTGTGAAGAATAAAGTGTAACATTGCTCCTCAAATGAAAAAGCGCCAACCACGGTATCTGGTTGCACTGGATGGGGTCAGAGGTTTAGGCCAACTGCAATGGCGTGCACGTTGGACACAGTCCCAAATTAGTTCCCCTGAAGTTTTACTTTTTTTTTTTTTTGAAGACTTTATTGATGTCCGTGCATTTTACACAGCATTCGCCTACAACCCGGAGGCCGGCTGCTATTTTATAAACATTTGGGTATATCATGGCACATCAGTCCTCCGGAGAAGTTATATGTCATCATCAACATAATACCAGTTATCAAATAACATATCAGCCTGCACCAAAAGTTTCAGTGTACGTCTTACTTTTATGTTTTTATAAACTTAACTCAACTTGTGACTCGATAGCTCAATTATGCAGTTCATACCATTAAATTGCACATTACTAGGTTCATACGAGTAAGTTCTGACTGTTATTCCTCTCCATCTTCCCGCCCGGAGTTCTCTCTGCCAACCAACCTCCCCCATTCTCCCTGTTCCTGCCCTCCCCGACTGTTGTCCCCTGCTCCGTGTTCAAGCTATATCTTCCTCATCCTCTGAATCGTCCGTCTCTTCCTCCGATAATGGTTCACATATATCCCCACGATAGCTGTTCCACGGAAGCCATATTTTGTTCCATTTCTTAGGATTAGCCCTTTGCTTGTACACTGATTGTTCAATCACCATGAGCATATCTACATTCCTACACCACTGTGCTCGGGTTGGGACCTCTATCGCCCCCCATTTCTGCGCTATATCACGCTTGGCCACCATCAGTCCTATAATAGCCCATTGTTGTCCCTGGCGTGTCAGATCATTAGGCCCCCATACATTAAGCAGACACATGCGTGGATCTGGCGAGAGTGAGACCTCAAGAGTTTGTGAAATCGTACGCAATACTTGCCTCCAGTAGTCCCCAATCAATGGACATTCCCAGAGTGTGTGGAATAGTGTCCCTTCCTCACCACAGCCCCTGAGACAGTATGGATGATCAGCCCTGTTGATTTTGTGAAGTGTAGTCCTCGTATAATACACCCTATGCAGTATTTTAAATTGCACTAGCCTAAATCGTGCTGAGACACCGGCTTCTCTTGGGGAGGCCACGGCCTCGTTCCATTCCGTTTCGTCCATCTCTGCTATTTCACTCTCCCACTTCTCCTTCAGTTTTTGTAGTGGATCTGGCATGTTATTCAATAATTTCCGATACGTAAGGGAGGTGGCGCTTGTTTGCATATAGTTTGTCAAGAGGCGATCCTCCAATGGGGAGGATTCCGGTACATCCGTACCTGCCTCAATCGCCGATAGCAGTGCATGTCGTATTTGTATGTAGCGGTATGTCTCGGTAACTCCCAGGTCGTACTGCTGCTGCAGCTGGTCAAAGGGGAGTACTCCGTCTCTAGTCGATAGGTCACCTACCGTGGATATTCCGATATTATCCCACTGCGTGAACCCTTTACTCTGCCTTAAGTTCCCCAAGGCCTTAGTGTCCCACAGGGGCGTGAGTTTAGTTATGACACCCCCCCATTTCAGTTTCGCCTGGGCTTTGTGCCATATCGCTACCGTGTGTTTGGTGGGTCCCATGAGCTGTGACAACAGGCTCTTGTTGTATAACAGGGATAAAAGACTGTTTGTATCCAGTTGCGCTCTGTCTGCCAGATAGGCCGGGTCATTTTGCGGCACATGTAGCCACTGGTTAATAATCTTGAGGTGAACCGCCCAGTAATACAGTTGCACGTTTGGTATGGATATCCCACCACTATACCAATCTCTGACCAATTTCCCGTGTGCCACTCTCCCCACAGCAGCCCAGTCAGTGCCGATGTCACTCTACGAAAGTATGAAGGCGGCACTAATACCGGTGTATTTTCTAACACATAAAGAAAACGCGGAAGTGCCTTCATTTTAAATAGGGCCGCCCTCCCTAGTAACGTCAGCGGGAGCGTTTTCCAATGTCTCGCGTCTGCCTGAAGCCGCGTGAGCCGTGGTAGTAGGTTTAGGTCATAGAAGACCTTACTGTCTCGGGTAATGGCTATCCCCAGGTATTTAAATGTGTCGGTCGCCACAGTCAAGGGACAGTCGGCTGGTAGGGCCGGGGTGGGGCCGCTAAGTGTATATATTACCGATTTGGTCCAGTTGATTTTGTAGCCAGATGTGTGACCATGCCGTTCACACAGTGCCAGCAATATCGGGATCCCCCGCTCGGACTCCGACATATAGATCAACATATCGTCCGCATATAATGAGACCCTGTCTTCCCAATTTTCCCCCCATCTTATTCCTCTTAGCAACTGGGATGTTCTAAGTACCACTGCCAGTGGTTCTAGGGCTAGCGCAAACAGTAAGTGTGAGAGCGGGCATCCCTGCCTTGTCCCCCTAGCCAAGGCTATGTCGCGGGAGATATGACCATTTGCCGCCACATGCGCCACCGGTTCAGTATATAGCAGTCGAATCCAAGAGATAAATCTTGGGCCGAAGCCCATATGGTCCAAGACCGCAAAAAGATAGTGCCATTCCACCATGTCAAACGCCATCCAGGCATCCAGCGACAGAATAGACGTTGGTTCCGTCAGTGACGGTGCCCTTGCCAGCACTCCATGCAATCTTCGGAGATTATGCGCCTTACTCCTGTGAGGCATGAACCCCGACTGATCCGGATGGATCAGGTGTGTCATGTGTGGCATCAGTCTGGTAGCCAGCAGTTTCGCCAATATTTTGGCTTCTGCGTTGAGGAGGGAGATAGGACGATAGGACGAGGTCTCATCTGGCGGCTTACCCGGTTTCGGGATTGGCACAATGGTGGCGACTCGTTGGTCAAGAGGCAGAATTCTCTTTGCTAGGCTTTCGTTGTACATATCCAACAAGGGTGTGCTTATCTCTTCAGATATAGTTTTATACCACTCCACCGGGATCCCGTTGGGGCCCACAGCTTTACCCACGTGCAGTGCATGGATGGCTAGTTGGATTTCATTCGCCGACAGATCTGCGTCGAGCTCTCCCCGTGCCCCCTGCGTCAGTGTCTGTGTTGGTATTCCGTGAAGCGCCACCGTCGCCTCCTCCTGTGTTATGGCCACCTCAGGGGTGTATACGTCTCGGAAATGCGCCGCCAGGGTTTCAACTATCACGGAAGGCCACGTTTCCGCCTCCCCGTTAGAGCCTTTCAACTGTAGTATATGTTTGGCACCTCCCTTTTTCTTATCTAGCCAGGCTAGGAGCTTGCTGGCCTTATCCCCGATATCATAGATTCTGTGTGTCGTCGCTGTGATGTCCTCGACCGTCTTCCTACGAAGATGGTCACCATGAAGTCGCTGACAGAGCTGCAGTGTATGAAGTGTGTCGGCAGTCGGGTCAGTCATGTGTGTCAGGTGCGCCTGCTCAAGTGCAAGTTCCAGTTTCGTCAATTCCTCTCTCTGAGCGCGTTTGTATCCTGTTACAGACGCTATTGCCCGTCCTCTCAGGACCGTCTTGTAGGCCTCCCAAAGGACCGACGGCGATGTCACCGAGGCCACATTTTCGCAAAATGATATCGTGTAGCCTTCTTCAAGTCTTTACGTATGGTCGGCACCCTGAGTTATCCGGGGAAGATTGGGTATATTCGTCTTCTAGCTATTTCAGGACTGGATAATGTCAGTGTCAGTGGTGAGTGATCCGAGATGCCCCTGGGTTTCATTTGCACGTCGCTCAAGGTGAGGAGGCCCACTCCCAAAGCAATAAAATAATCAATGCGTGATAGTCAGTGACTTTCCTTCCCACTGGCCATGCGCTGCTGCGAAGCAACCCTGGTCGTCTACTTTAGTGGATTGCAATATGAACCGGGACGATTTCTTCAGCAGTATACCCGTACCCCTAGACCCTGAGGAAAACTCCGAGTGTGCAATCATCTGATACCCACGCCTATCTAGTGCCCGGCTAGCTGCACCCACCAGGTGTGTTTCCTGCAGTAGAACTACTGTGGGACTTATCCTCCGGATGGCCTGTAGAACCAGCCCACGCTTAATCTTATCACCCAATCCCCTTACGTTCCAGGTCATCAGTTGTAAAGGTAGTATTGGCCCTTGCTCAGATCCCCCGCCCATCGGACCATCCCGAGTGTCACTTGCCATTATTATCCTGTAGTGTTGGAGCGAAGCAGCCCCTGAACTTACTCTGACCTAACCTTTGTACAGCTGTCCACGTGTCCTCGTGTATGTACCACAGTAAACCTTTTTGAGTCGAGCAGTTCAAACAGTTTGCTAACATTGATAACTTCCCCCCCCAAAATCCCCCCCTCCCTGCCCTCCAGCTACACGGACATATAACCGCCCGCCTCCCCAACTAAGCGGAGTGCTCAACCCTTTCCCCATACAGTTTATACTTGCTCTATGGGGTGAAGGACTCTCCGGAGACGGCAGCCCCTCACACTCCCTCCGGGGGCCCCTTGGCCCGGTGCCCAATGGCAGTCCATCAACCACACCGCTGGGATCGTAAAATGTTCAAAATCACCGGCGGTCATTGTTCCTCGTTGGCTTCTTCGTCTACACTGTCTCTCAACTGCGAACGTTCTTCCGCGTCGTGCCTAGAGTCCTGGGAATTCCGATGCCCACCTGTTCTTTGAGTCCTGTTAGTTCTATTGGAGCGGCGTGGTTGGGTAGCCGGCCTCCAACCATCCAGCCAGTCTCGGGCTATCTCAGGATTATCAAAAAAACAGGTCTTGTTATCCGCCACTACACGCATCTTGGCCGGGAATAGCATCGAGTAGGGAATCTCTCGTTTTCTGAGTTCTTTTTTCACATCCAGGAATGTCTTTCTACGGCGGGCCACCTCTGCCGTATAGTCTGGGAAAAAGGCTAGTGTGGAGTTTTGAATCTTTACCGGTGGTGACACACGCGCCGCCTGCAGGATGGCATCCCTGTCCCGAAAATTGAACAGTCTGGCTAGGATCGGGCGCGGGGCTGCACCCGGCTTCGGTTGTCCCCCTGGGACCCGGTGCGCTCTCTCAACAGAGAAGAAGGCGGAGAGGCCCTTAGGTTGGAGCTCCTTCTGTATTAGTTCTTCCACATATAGGTCCATTGCTCTAGTGCCTTCAGACTCCGGAACTCCTAGGATCCGTATGTTGTTTCTCCGAGAGCGCCCTTCTTGATCATCCAACCTTTCACGCAGTACCTTATTTTCCGCCGACATCTTCTCCATTGCTATTTGAAGCTCTGATACATCCTCGACCAGCGACTTCGTAACCACCTTCATGGAGCTCACCTTCTCTGACATTTTATGGAAGTCCGCTCTTATGAGAGTTATTTCGGTGGATATCGTGCCTACCGTCACTTGGACTTGTGTCAGGGCTCTCATGACATCATCCAGCGTTGCCTTTTTCCCATTCATGCCCTCTGCCGCTTTGCCCGCCGGCGTCTTACCATCCACTGGGGAGGATACGCTCTTATCGCAGGCGAACCGGTCAATTCTGGTCTGCGTAGTACCACCTTTCGTGCCTTTTCCTGCCATAGTGGCCAGTTCTGCGTCTGCTTACACCCCAGGCTTCAGGCACTGTAGCGATGTGTTAGTGCAATAGGTGCGACCGGTTGTCTTAGTGCTGGTCTGAATGTTAGTCCACTGCACCCTCACCTTAATGCTGTCGTCCAGCACCGTGTGTACACCCGTCCAGGATATTTGTCACTCACTCGTTGGTTTCTAAAGGTTCACTATTCAAACCAAGGTGTCATCCATTGGTGGTCTCATGACTCCGCGATCTGGGCTGCCGGCCATGCCTTGTCCAGTGATCAATGGCACTCCAAAGGTATACTGCGGGTGTGAGTCAGCCGCCCACACATCCTGGGGCACAAAACAGGTTTCTCAGTGCTGTTCAAAAGGTGGTACACCCCAGGTCTCAGTGGCTCTGCGCACTAATTAACTGCGTCATTCGCACGTGAAGGAGAGCAGCCTCGTGCCCGGATCTACCTCGTATTACTCACGCAGTCTGTATCTGGCCGTCCGGCGTCAGAGGGTGCCAGGCTTCCAATCACTCATGTGCACTCTCCTGTAGCAGGACCACCGCCCAGTTCAGCCCGGCACCTCGTACCTCTGCAGCTTGCCAGTGTGCAGTATCGGTCACCGCCTCCACAACAGTGTGTCTCCACGGGTCCGTTAACAGCTCCTCTCTTTTCTGGCACTGAGCAGCGTCGCTGCCACCGTCGGATACCACTGCTGGTAGTTGCCGGTGAGATATGTCTGTGTGACTTGGGATGGGTCGTCCTGCACCAAGATGGCTGCTCACCCTTCTCCGTCGTCGTCACCTGCGCCGGAGTTAGCCCGCGGCCCGACCCGGCCTGTTGTCCGTACCCTCAGTGTTCTTTGCCGAGTTCGTGTCGGGTGTACTGCAGCGCTTCCATGTGCAATTCCACCGAAGTTTGCTCACCGCCTCTATGTATTCCGGGGTCGGGCGCTTCCGGTGTGTTGCGCCCCGCTCCGCTGTACTTCTGGTCGGCTTTAACCACAGGCGAGTCCCCGGTCTGAAGTCTCTTGTTAGGCCAATCTTGTCGCCGGCGATAACTTCACTTTGCCGCTTCTGTTGCCGCCCAGCGGTAGTGTTTCAGGCACCGCCCGGTCCCGGGCGTCGGGTCCCCCAATTAGAGACCTAATCTTGGCCGGATAAGTGGTCGGATGGTCAGAGAGGCAGCTCTATCCCCGGAGCTCGCCTTTTAGGCAGCCGCCATGTTCAGCCGCTAGCCACGCCCCCGAAGTTTTACCTTTTCAAGTTTTGTGCCAACAGTCCTGTTCATGTTGGAGAGGGTCGCTAGTAGCGAAGAGAGTGTCGCGGGCAGTTGTCGGCGTGGTGCAAAGAGCAGGCCGAGTGTCATGGATGGGTGGGCTGGTGCTTCATGCTGGTGGTGGTGGCACATGAATATTTTTGTTTTAATCAGTTCAACCCTTAACTTACAAGGGTGGTGTTAGAAATGGGATTGCTGGTTGGCTAGGCTTGCGCCAAAGCCAGGCAGAAACCACCACTCTAGTCAGGGCAAGGGAATTACACGCTGAAGATAACCCCTGCTTACCCCCTTGGTAGCTTGGCACGAGCAGTTAGGCTTATCTCAGAGGCAATGTGTAAAGCGTTTGCCCAACACACACACATACACAGCAGCAACACCCTAAGTACACTACAAAAGAAACTCCACACAAGGTTATTGTTATAAATAGAAAGTCCTTGAGCCAGGTGTATAAACAGGATAGGTTCTTGTCCTGAAGAACCTAATCTGGAACTTGACCTAATAAACCTATCCTGTTTATACACCTGGCTCAAGGACTTTCTATTTATAACAGTTACATCAAAAATAGCCTTAGAAACATAATCACACATTTACACTGTGCCAACTGGCACTGGGCAATATTCACAGGGGATTATATACAGGACCGTGCCAATCGGGCCATGGTCAGAACCATCAAAACAGGTAAGTAAATATAAAACACAACCAATAACTACTGGCACAATAATCACCTCAGCATTACCACATTGGGCATAAAACATGTTAGGCCCAAAAATCATTAGCATAAACACATTACGCCATAATCACGGTGCATAAATCACATTATACATACGCCATCAGTATAATCACCTTGGAAATAAATCATTTTAGGTATCACATTAGGCATAAATCACGTTGTGAAACCACATTAGGCATCCTCATAACACATTATGCGCCATATTAGAGCTCTGCGCCCTACCACATAAAACTGAACCCCAGGCCAACTGGCCTTTTCTAGGGCTCCAATGCCCTATGTCCAGCAAAGTCAGGGCTCAGCTGCAAATGCCTCGAAAACGCACCATGTGCACATGCGCTGGGGCATGGGGTACACTCACTCCTCCTTTAGTAAACAGAAGATCACTGGCCCCCTCGTTGCAGCTGCCGGTATCTGCTGCACAGCTGTGCAGGAAACAAACTGCCCTGTCACTCTTCGTGCCTCTGGCACCCAAAAACAATGCCCCACACTCAGCCCCTGAGACCGGGACTCTTCTGGTGCCTCCTCTGGCAGGGGGAGGTACGCACCGACGATGCAGGAGTTGGAGCCCTGCTCAATGGGCTCTTCACACTGGGTGGCAGGCACCAACAGTATGCCCTGACAATTCCCTCCCTCGCGGACACTTCTGGTGCCTTCTCTTTATGTGCAAGTTAAAACCCCACTCACCGGCCTCTGCAGACTTCCTCCCACTAGCACTGGCAACTCCGCTCCGGGCTGGTATCTGTGTCTCCTCCGGTCTCATCTGTGGCCGCACCACCCATGGCAATACTTCAACAGCCGGGGACACAGAGCGAGGTCCCCGTTGTACTTGTCGCAGCACCACCCCCGGCCAGGCAATCTCTGCCTTGCCTTCTGGTCTCTGTGGCGACGCTTCCGCTGGATCGGTTCCAGTCAGGCCAATACGCGGGGCTTCCACCATCACACAGGGGACCCGCCTTCTTCTTCACCCTCAGTTCCGACGACTTCCTCACCGGCCGGCATCTTCCTGTGCTCGTGCTTTGAGCAGGCCCCACCTACAGTCTATCGCGAGTGCCTGACTTCCGTTCTCGGCGCACCTTCTCTGTCAGCAATTGCGGGATGGGCTCCCGCTTAAAATCAAAGCACAGAAGCGGGGTGGGCACCTGCCAGCCACCCACAAAAGTGGCGGGAAATGCGGGGTGGCACACGCTTTAAAAATCTCTATTAGAAGGGTGTCCTCCCGCTATGTTTTTAAAAGAGCATAAAAACACGGGGTAGGCTCCTGCCTCAATGGCATAAACGCAGGGTAGACTCCCGCTGAAATCGGCAAAATGTGGGGTGGGCTCCCGCTTCCCATACTGTGCCGGGGAATCCACACGCTGGGATTCCCCCCAGACGCTCTGGCATCCCAGTGCTGCAGAGCACACATGCTCCGCTCCTCTCCTCTTCCTCTGGTAAATAAAATAAAGCGCTCAGCCTGTCTCCCACCTGACACAAACAGGGAGCAGGCAGCCCTTCTTTTCCAGAAGTGCGCAGGCAGGCAGAAATAAAGAGTCCTTGGTGCTGGGGAGAGCACAGCCAGCCAGGTTGTCCAGCACGCAGGGACCCCCGGGAGAAAGCAGCTGGGTCCCGCGCCGGTTTCTCCTGGCACAGGGTCCCCTCCAAGTAAGCACAAGCACAGAACAATTTCATGGGATCACAGCCCCTATGTTTATACCTAGTTTTCTTTTGTCTGCCCTGGCACAGGGCTTGGGGAAAACAGTCAGAACTGGTTATGGAGCACTCTGTTTACCAGGCTTCTCTTCCCTATTATTAGGTGGGGGTTCGTCTTCAGACACACCACAAGGGGGCGGAGCAAGAATTCACCAAGGCAGGCACCATCCTATTCAGGGACCAGGGATTTCTCCTCCCACCACTCCAAATGCAGATGTCCCATTCAACCTAGTGCTTACTCACCCTGCCCCTCCTGGAGCCGCACACACCTCACCAGCTCCTGTCACTCAAAAGCCACACATGCAATCCACTGCAGGCAGATATATAGCACATTGAAATGCCAACGTCTAAAAGTGGCATTTCTAAAATAGTTATAATAAATCTGCGCACACCCTTGCGTAGTATTTATTATCACTATTCCAAACATACCAACCTTGACCACGCTGCGCCTCCCATATCAGGGATTACCACTGAAACACTTATCAGGCAATCCCCAATGCAGTCCGATGGGAGGGCAGCCCCACAATGGTGCGAAACTAAAATGGCTGTTTGTCACTACCAGGACATGTCACACACATAAGGTACATGTCCTATCTTATACCTACACTGCACCCTGCCCATAGAGCTAGCTAGGACCTACCTTAGGGATGACTGATATGCAGTAAAAGGCGGGGGGTCACGGACATGGCACACACATTAGGTGCCTTATCACAGCGGCAGTAACACTGCGCGCACAGGCCCTGCAAAGTCCTGAGATAGGTTTCAAGGCTCCTTTGGTGGTGTAGTGAGGGCTGAGCCTTGTTATACACATTGTTATGTTAGCATGGGCTTATTAGAAGTTTAAACTCCATTTTTCCTTTCTGCTGCTTTTGCACACAAAACTGCATATAACTGTTATTGTAAGTTAGGCTGGGTGAAATGCTTCACATGAGACTGGCTTGATTTCAGCATCCCTAGACTTACATCGTTACTCTAGTCTGCACACTGAGTGCTAAAGCCTCCAAGGTTATCATCAATCAATCAATCAATCATGCATTTATAAAGCGCGCTACATACCTATGAGGGTCTCAAGGCGTCGGGGGGGGGACTGCTACTGATCGCAGAGCCAGGTCTTGAGAAGTCGTCTGAAGGCCAACAGGTCCTGGGTCTGTCTTAGGCTGGCAGGGAGATCGTTCCAGGTCTTGGCGGCGAGGTAGGAGAAGGATCTGCCGCCGGCAGTGGTTTTCCGGATACGAGGAACTGTGGCGAGGGTGAGGGTGGCAGAGCGGAGGTTGCGGGTGGGGGTGTGGAAGCTGAGTCGGTTGTTGAGGTATGATGGTCCGATGTTGTGTATTGCTTTGTGTGCGTGGATGAGGAGTTTGAAGGTGATCCTCTTGTTGACTGGGAGCCGGTGCAGGCCTCTCAGGTGGGGTGCGATGTGGCTGGGTTGGGGGACGTCCAGGATCAGTCCTGCTGAGGCGTTCTGGATTCGTTGTAGTCGTCTCAGGAGCTTGGCTGTTGTTCCTGAGTAGAGGGCGTTTCTGTAGTCGAGTCTGTTGGTGATGAGGGCCTGGGTGAAGGTATTTCTCGTGTCGGGAGGGATCCACTTGAAAATCCTGCGGAGCATTCGGAGGGTGTTGAAGCAGGACGCGGAGACGGCGTTGACTTGCTTGGTCATGGAGAGGGAGGAGTCGAGGATGAAACCCAGGTTGCGTGCGTGGTCGGTGGGTTCCGGGGTTGTGCCTTATCATGTGGGCCACCAGGAGTCGTCCCAGGCTGATGGGGTGGGTCCGAGGATGAGGACCTCCGTTTTGTCTGAATTCAGCTTCAGTCTGCTGTCCTTCATCCAGTCGGCGACGGCCTTCATTCCTCTGTGGAGGTTGGCTTTGGCGGTGTTGGGGTCTTCGGTGAGGGATATGATCAGCTGGGGGTCGTCGACGTGGGAGATGATGTTGAGGCTGTGCTGTCGTGCGACGTGGGCGAGTGGAGCCATGTAGACATTGAACAGCATCGGGCTGAGGGAGGATCCCTGTGGGACGCCGCAGATGATCTCAGTGGTACTTGAGCGGAAGGGAGCGAGGCGGATGCTCTGGGTTCTGCCGAAGAGGAAGGATGTGGTCCAGGCCAGGGCCTTTTCTTGAATTCAGGCGTCATGGAGGCGCGCTGATAGGGTGCGGTGGCAGACCGTGTCGAAGGCGGTTGATAGGTCCAGGAGGATGAGGGCGGCTGTTTTGTTGCGTGCTTATCTAGGTTCCTGATCGATACTGTGACCTTATGCCCCTATTCGGCTATAAATCCATTTATTCCCTATATTGGCATAACCGTTCAAGTGCGATTTTCTGTAAAGTCATCTCTGGCCTCACACGAACAGAGCCACACTCCAGCATGACTCTCTGCTACTTCCTTTGCGACCAATTAGTACAATGACAGAGCAGTAGTCACTATCTGATATTCCTAGATAACACTCCGAGTTCTTCAACAAGATAAAAACTTAGCAAACCTGGAAATCCCCTCTTGCTATGTTTTGATTAGTAATGGAACTCTAATGAGCAACTGATAACTGCCACTTCCTAGTGACATCTTTAATTGACGTCTTATGTCCAGCAAACTTGCGTCAAACCCGGCACCTGTCAGGTATAAATATTACCAACGTTGCCTTAAGCAATGAGCGAACCTGTTGCTGATGCCAGCTGCCTGCATGACCCCGTGTTGGTAAAAACTAGCACTCTGTCGCTGCAGCCTGCTATCCTGTGGTGGTGAAGCTGCTGATTACCATTATCGCCGCTACAGCGCGAACTATGGTGCAGTACGCTTAAGGAGCTGAAACAGCCGTCCTCTGCGAAGACATCCAGCCCAGCTGCCCGCGGACGCTTTCACCCCTCCTTCCTCGACGCGCTGAGAGAAGCCGCTGCCTTTCTCGTGCAGAGAAATCCAGTCCCGGCGCTTCCAGTTTACCCTCGCAGGTGACTGGGATATCGAGAGAGACCCCTGAAGGAGATACCAATCCTCCATCATTCTATTCAGAGGTATGGTGTTGACTAAACCCTTAGACGAGAATTCTTGAAACAAACCTTGGCAAAACCAACTTAACTTAAGCTACTTACTTACTCCCCTTCTCACGTGTTAGGCTTAGGTCAGGAACACTGGGGTAGGCTTAGTTAGAAGCACCAGTTGAGTATGTTAGCCTAATGTATATATGACTGTATATATGTTTTATTACTTTTAAACCATTGTATGGCTAAGAAACCATATCAATGCTTTTACAGTTCTATTTCGCAATTCTTATCTTACTGTACGTACTTTTTATAATAACAGTTATTGCAATTGTGGCAATACATTTCTCTTGTACGAGAAGAAAGACTGTTCAATAAATGTTAACCTTTATTGATACACGCCCGTCTCTTTATTCTCTACATACTGTGAAAGTAAACTGCACTAGACTGACTGAGTGAAATCTGTGTCTATTGTTTCACACGACCCTAGAGATCGACTCTTGATCTGAGGAGCAAAGTTGTCATGTTGCACGGTTGTTGGAAAACTGAATCCCTTCTTGTCTGTGCCAAGGAAGCTGATCACTTCCTATGCAGAGAAGAAAGTTTCCAGTGACCTCTGAGCTAGTTGGTAACACAACCTAATTAAGTTTAGCATAGTCAGTGGAGGCCTGGAATATAAGCAGTTCCACGTCGATACTACTGTTTATGTTATTCCAATGCGCAGGGCCTAGTGGGAAACTAGGAACTACACTACATGGCGCCCTAACGTTTGGTAAGGCGATAAACTAACGCAAGACTTGTAGAGTAACTCAGTCGTGCATATTTCACACTCCTTTCTCCCGTAAATACTCCAATAGACGTCTGGAGTGGGTGAAAGGTTAAAATCCGCCCGACCTTAGTAGGAAGAGATTCCTATGTAAAGCTCTGGTTTATTCAACGTTGAAGGATACAGTGTTCCAAAATATTGTGCACCTAATCTTTGTCTCCTTGGAGACCTACTCTGCAAAAACTGCATTTATAGAATGTCAGTACAAAACAACGGCACCACTGGGGCCGCAGCAGATGCGACTCAGCAAGGTCCCGAATACGCAGACCCGGATGCTATTATCATCCCGGTCCAGTTAAGAAGATCTATAACTTTAAAACTTATAGAACACGGACTGACACCTCAAGGTGGTACAGTAATTTTCGTGATAGAGGCTCACGAGTATCGGCAGACAGAGGTATTCTATTCATGGATAAACTTTCCAGCGGTAAACGCTATAACACAAGAGTTTCACTATTACAAAATAGAGAAACCTCCGGAAGAGTACGCTCCTTTCGAGGAGGTTGAAATTCCACTTAAATTAGGGCTAAAAGAAGGGCTATCGGCAAGTGATAAAAAGATCTAAAGTTGCACCTTGGTATTCCCCTTCCCTTAGGACTCTGAAACAAGCTTGCCGCAAAGCGGAGAGAGCCTGGAGGAAAGACCGCTCCCAATCGAAGAAATTGGAGTATAGAGTGGCAATTAGGCAATACAAGAATGAAATAAAACTTGCTCAAGCCAAGTTCTATGAAACCAAAATCAACATGGCAGCTAACTCCCCTAGGGAAATTTTTAAAATTGCCAAATCTTTAATTTCCCCTCCTTCAGAGATCTTGCCATCAGAGGGTGCACAGGTTCGCTGTGAGAATCTGGCCACTTTCTTCTCTCAGAAGATTCAGGCCATCTATTCCCAACTCTCGAATGGTAGTGAAGATATGGCTTCCTCCATCACCTTGGACTCTGATCCACCTGTATCCTGTTCTTTAGTCTCTTTTCCACTTCTGGATCCCAGCACTCTAGACATCCTGGCCTATAAAGTTACCTCAGGATCTCCAAACGATCCAGCTCCCCCACAGACCTTAGTAAAAGTTATTGACACCATTCGCCCGTTTATTCTGGAGACTCTTAACACCTCCATTACCTCCAACTCTGTCCCAGCCACATGGAAGTGCGCGATGGTAAGGGCATTGCTGAAAAAGCCGAATTTGGACCAGAACAATCTGTCCAACTTCCGCCCCATCTCGCTGCTCCCATGGATGAGCAAATTGTTGGAGAGACATATTAATAAAATCTTAGGGGACTACCTAGAGTCCAACAATCTTCTACAGGTCTCCCAGACGGGGTTTCGTCCCCAGCATGGCACCGAAACTGCCCTTCTGGCAGTAACAGAGGCAGCCAGAGCTATAATGGACCAGGGAGGTAAAACAGCCATTATACTTCTTGACCTCAGTGCCGCGTTCGACACTGTTAACCATGCCACACTTTTACATCGTTTGAAGGGCATGGGAGTGTCGGGCGCGGCCTTGACTTGGCTGACCTCCTTCCTGGAGGAACGCTTTTTTCAGGTGTTTGAGGGAGAGGTGGCATCATCAAAACATCCGCTTAGCTGTGGGGTTCCACAGGGCTCCTCCCTGAGCCCCACACTTTTTAATGTCTATATGCAGCCTCTAGAGAAGATAGTCCTCCCTTTTGGTGTGCGAATTGTCACCTACGCAGACGATACCCAACTTGTGGTCTCTCTGGACCACAAGGAGGGTTCGTCTAACACCTTGGGCCCTTGTCTAGAGGCTGTTGCTAAGTGGATGCAACTCTCCCACCTCAAACTCAACGGGGAGAAGACTGAGATCATGTTACTAGGTAACCCCTCCCCAACCTCCTTAGCCTCTGGATGGCCTATATGCCTCGGTGTCCCCCCCCCTCCTAAGGACCAAATAAAGAGCCTAGGAATCTGGCTTGATAGAGCGCTGGATTTCTCAGTCCAAGCTACTAAAACGGCTTCCATTTGTGTGGGACTAATGAAAATGCTCCGTAAAGTGCTCCCCCTACTTCCATTTCAGGCGAGAAGGGTCATGGTCCAGGCCCTGATACTCTCTCGCCTGGACTATGGAAACGTTCTATATCTAGGAGCCCCGGCAGCAGTGACTAAAAAACTCCAAGTCACCCAAAACTGTGCCGCCCGTCTATTGTTTAACATCCCCCGCTGGCAATCAGCAAGGAATGCCTTAAAAGAACTTCATTGGCTTCCAGTGGCTGCCAGAACACAGTTTAAGGCCATGTGCATTTTGCACAAATCTTTCCATCGAACTGGCCCGGCAGTTCTGTACCCCCTAGTGTTACCTTACTTACCATCCAGAGCTCTTCGTTCGGCCTCATTGCATCTTGCTACCATGTCAAAAATCAAGAAAGCCCGCTGGGGCGGCCGCTCTTTCTCTCATACAGCGGCGAAACTCTGGAACTCCCTGCCTCTAACCCTTAGACAAAATAACAACCGAATGTCATTTAGGAGAGATTTAAAAACCCACCTGTTTTCAAAAGCGTACTAATTCACCCAGCAGCCCGATACAATAATCAGTCTAAAGCGCTGCGAGGCCTCCGGGTGGTTATGCGCTATATAAATGGAATTTTTCATTTCATTTCATTCATTCATTTCAAGAGCACCTGCTCTGGTTTAATGGCGCCCTAAAACACAATGATCACATAACTAGGCTCGGTCCACTGGGTAGACCAGGAGCCACGTGGCCGGTTCTAGCCAGCTACACACCACATCCTGACATTGCAAGAATGTCTAAAGAAGAGCTGTTAGCACAGCTAAATACATTAATAAAAATACATAGGCAATTAGTCCAATATGTAATGCGGACTGCAACAGTCCAGCCAGCTGTTAATACACCACAGCTGACCCCTCATCAGGGGAACACAAATAAAATCACACCACAGAACATACAGTCATGTCTTGGTAAAACACCCGTAAAACGGGAACAAATTCCTTTCTGGTTAGCCCAGAAAATCACTCAAATAGAGGCAGTATTTCCTGATACTACCCCTATTGAGAAACACAGAATCTTGACCATCTGCCTTCCTATGGGAATCGCACCACACGTGGAGGACTGCGACACTTGGGGTACAGTCTTTGCTTCCATTTACACAAAAACACACGGTGTTCCGTCTATGGCGGTAATACCAGAAGTGCTAAAACAGATTCAAAATGAATTCGGTCCAGAGCCCGCTTTAAATCTAGGTATGAAATTACTGAAAGACTTCAAATAGGTCACGGCTATATTATTAGCCAACGTAAAGGGAGAAGCAGCATCTGTGGCAATTCGCCAGAAGTTGAGGGAAACAGATATAAAAGATCCTGTTGAGCTTGCAAAAATCATAGAAAAATGCTATGAAGAATTAGGTAGAGACAGCTTGGGTGGGAAACCAGTTAAGCCCCAACTGCTCGAAAATCCTGAAAAATTATTTATTAAAAATAATTTAAACACTCCTAAAAAGAGCTGGGATGGAAATAAACAATCCACTCCCAAGGAAAAAGTTTTCCAGTCCAGAGGAAGGTCTCCTCGACGGAGGGAAAGAACTCCGACTCGAGAACGCCAGTCTCCCCAACGGGAGCCCTCTGAGAAATGATATAACCTTAGAAATAGGGATAATATAAAAAAACCTGATAGATATCAAAGTATTGATACACGTCCCTCTCGATCTCTTCCACAGAATTCGGAAAGAAGAGGACGGTCAGACCCAGGAGAGCACACCAAGTCCAAAGACAAGGAACCTGCTCAAAATAAGAAATCTCAATTTCAGAAAAAGAAGGTAGCCAGTATTAGAGTAATCAACCATGCCGAGAATACTGAGGACACAGTTGAAAAACGGGGAGTGGGCATTGACAATGTTGGACAGTGCAGCAGAAATCAGTATAGCGCGCAAGATCTTGATGAGTCATCTGGAGACAGTGGACACGAATGAATACATTCAGGTTGAAACTGCCGACGCCAGACTTAGCGAGCCCCATAAAATATACGAAATAACATTGCGTATGGAGGGTGATAAGACTAGGAAAATTAAGGGTCTGTTTTGGGATAAGCTCTCAAAAGGCTATGATATTCTGTTAGCTGAAAAAGATTGGCCCCCAGAGTTTGTCAGGGAGTGCCCTCGTGGCGAAGAAGTGATTATGCCTGCCTTCTCGAATCACATACCGATTCACAAAAAATACACATATGCAAGGAAATGGGCAGTAGCCCAGGCACCTGCGTTGTATAAAAATCATGTAGGATGGGATGAGGATTCAACGCCTCACAAAATCCAATTAAAAAGTGAACCAACTGCCCAACGGCAGTATCCCATAAAGCAAGAAGCTAAAAAACAAGTCAGGGAGATCTTAGATCAACTTGAGTACCAGGGGGTGATTGAAACATGCACCTCTCAAATGAACAATCCTTTGTTTCCTGTCTCCAAGCCAGACAATTCATATCGTCTAGTTTTGGACTACAGACATCTTAATACATGTTGCAAAACTTTTGCAGTACAAAACTCGCATAGTGCAGCCCTAATGAATAACATAGTTAGGAAAAAATACAAAACGACATTAGACATTTCTAATGGTTTCTTTTGTCAAAACATTGCACCAGAAAGCAGATATTTGACCGCTTTCTCCGCATTTGGGTCGCAGAAAAAATTCTGTCGACTCCCACACGGGTTCAAGAACAGCCCAGGACTATTCTTAGCTAAGGTAACAGAGTTACTACAAATCTATGATGATGAAGCATTGTCTTACGTAGATGATATTTATCTCACAGACGACGACTTGGATACTCACTTGAAAAGAGTGAACACCATTATACTTGGGTTCGCAGCAGAGGGTTACAAATTCAACTTTAAAAAGTCCCGAATTGCCCATCTGACAGTACTATTTTTAGGGTACGAATTATCAAGTGAAGGGAAAAGCCTAGCGGACAACTTCTTAGAGAAGTGCGCTGTACTCCAAGCCCCAAAAACGCTGAAGAATTTACAATCAATACTAGGTTTTCTGAATTTCGGAAGAACTTACATACTAAATTACGCAGAGAGGGTTAAACCTCTCTACGAACTAATTAAACCTGATTTAAAACAAATCAATTGGACTCAAAAACACACAGAAATTTTGAGATCACTGCAAACAGACATGTTAGCAAAAACAAAATTAGATACACGTGACAACACGATCGATCTTGTAATCCGAGTCATCCCAGGAAGATGCGGATTCACGTACCTAACCTCTAATGAGGGAGAAAAGGTACCAATTTCAATTAAATCTCACTTGTACACACAAGCAGAAAAAACATTCAGTCACACAGAAAGAACTGTGAACGCAGTGCAAATCGCATTAGCAAATGAAAGAGAACTAGCACACGGCAAACGGATTAATATCCTTACAGCGGAATCCGCCTTCGAGGCGCTATTCAGCCCGGTAAACCTGCCTACAGTGTCACTGGATCCGAAATGGATACAGTGTATAGATTCTCTAGGAGCGGAAGATGTGAAATACTATTTCGCCCCGCAATACGAAGAACTGAATGATTTAGAATATGAAGAAGAATATTCTCTGTCAATCGAAATTCTGCCTCTCCCACAATACGCCTGTATAATCTATACAGATAGCTTTGTACAGCATTTTAATGTAGAGAGTAAATCCTACAATGCAGCATGTGCGATCATTAAAGGTCGTTGGCTGTCCGGTAAATTCACACCGAAAGTAACAAAAACTGAATCAGTAAAGTACTGTTCGGTACAGAGAACTGAAATCAGATGTTTAAAGATGGCGCTCGAAAATGCAGAACGCGAATTCCCCACACTTATAGTGTGCGATTCTCATTTTTGCGTCAATTCTTACAATAACAAACTGCAGAGTTGGATCGAAAACGACTACAAAGATGACACAGGTGCCACAATAAATCATAAAAAGCTCTGGAACGAGGTAGCTCTTTTACACAAAGAACTACAAAAGACTCACGTGATTCACACACAGAGTCTTCAACGTGATGGCGTTCACGTTGCAGGGAATTCATTGGCTAATTCAGCCACCGCAGAAGCAACTAACACGGCTTCCGTAGCCACAAAAAAGCGTACAGATAAGTATATAGACGGGGAAACCATGCTAGCAGTAAAAACGACCGTAAAAGGCGACTGTGCAGCATTACCCGTAAACTATCCACTCAATTATGCATACATAATCGATGCAAACTCCGTTCCTTTTGCTCGAATCCCTGGAGTGGGGGATAGAGTAATTCCAAACATGAACAGGAGAATATTTTTAATAGCAGACGCACACATGGGTTTGGGTCTAAGGCACAGAGAGATCAAGGAATCACTGACTGAATTACAATCAGCATTCTGGTGGCCGGGAATGAGTGTAGAACACCAAATATATGCAAACAACTGTGAAAACTGCAATAGGGATCGCAGTAGCGAACCTTGCTACCGGCTACCGATCAGAAAGAGCGTAACGCTGCCTACACCCCGTCCTGCGTCCTATTAATAGTTAAGACGAAATACACTTAAATAATGAGGCCACCAGCGCTCGGCTGACGCTAGAACGGTTATAAAAGATTTGCGAGTCCTTATCGGCACATACGCAATTACCACGTTCCATTCTGACCAGGGTCCTGCTTTCAGCTCTCAAGCCTATAAGGAGGCCATGGCCAGCATGGGAATTGGGTTGTGGTATTCTTGTCAGTCATACCCCGGAAGGGAATAGTGTGATAGAAAGAAAAAACCGTGACATAAAGCAATCTATAACAGCGAAGGTATTAGGTTCAGGTGCTGGGTGGGTCAAACATTTAATAAGTGTCCAGACTAGTCTTAACAACATGCCAAGAAATTCTCTAAAAGGTTTCAGCCCATACGAACTATTGTTCGGAATTAGAATGCCCGTTCAGGACCTCGATAGTCAGATGTCAGTGGTACAAGAAGAAACAACGCACTTTGATGTAAAGGATCGTTTGGCTGTTTTACAGGAACTGAATGAAACAAGAAAATCATTAAGCAACATAAAGTTAAAACAACAGCCAAGTACCACTGACGAGGCACCACCCGCAACAGCCCCAGCAAGGCCTGTCTGGATTCCAAAGATTGGGGATCTAGTCAGAGAAAAGATCGCGGTGAAGAAGGAATTTGGGCCTTCTTACAGAAAAGCAGTACCTGTCTTGGCAGTCACCGGAACAAGATCAGTTGTGCTACCGCCCCTTGCTGGTAAAAAGGAGAACAGAGTCGTGTCCATCGATCTGGTAAAACCATAAGCATGTGGCCTATAATCAACAGTAGGCCCAGTGGACTCCCAAGAAACAACAGAATACCCAAACTTGCAACAATCCAAGAGGTTCAAACTGAAAGACTCATCACATTCGATCAGCCTGCAGTGCACAATGAAGGACTATGCAATACAGCCATGGAACTCGTGCCTCTTGAAACACAGATTGAAACAGTTCGTCAAGAAACAACACCAGTCTACAATGATGTGGCATCAGAAAGTGCTACCGAGAGACAGATTGAAAGAACAATCCCATCAATTGACAGAACTGCCTCTGGTTATTTCATCAACTTCGACAACTTCTCTGAAGATCAAAACGACCCCGAAGTGATGCCAGAAACAAAAAAGTCTTTTAAAGAAAAAGCAACAGAACTCTTTCATCAACTGAAGGAAATCTACCTTATTTCCCCTTGGCTAGAGTTCTGGTTCGGTCTAGGTGTATTTTTCCTCCTGCTTTGGCTCATCATGGTACTATGTTTGGGAAAATTCATTGAAGGAAAATATATTACAATGGACACAGCAAGTCAGAACATCAACCTAGTCCTGAAACCACACAGATCATCCCACGTGATGAAAAGAGAACTGTCAAAAGTAAATGTCACAGCAATTCCAATACCTGGTGGGGTAGTATGGGAGAAAACAGACTATGAGATCTATGGTCCGGTCGAAATCCTGAAGTATCCTCATCAACTAAAGGTTTCCTTAAGTGACTTTGTAACACCGAGTACATTCTCTGATGATTGGGACTCTAACAGTATTAATGACATGATGTCTGATTTAGTAATGTCAGCTAGATTCACAGATCATGATTATTCACAAGGTTCATCTAGTTATGAGCAGTTATTCTGTTACACCCACTATGGGGATCATTACTTGCATAAATCTGCACAGCCTAGAAATGTTTTTATGTATAATCAATGGGAACATTGTTCTACACCACCTAAAAGCAGTTCTAAAGCATTTTTTGAGAAATTCAAATACTTCTCAGGGTTTAACACCAGTGATGCAGAAACGTTTTATTATAAACTGTTAGATAAAACAGGAATGAAAACAATGCTGACAAATTCTAAATTGATATATTCAGAAGCATTTTATGACAAAATGATGACATTTGGTTTTGATTATTGGAAAAATAATATTGAAACGAAAACAATTTGGGGTACAAAAGATTGGCAGGTGCAAGGCATTGAAGCACTATTTAGAACCTGCATGATACCAGAACAAATGTTATTTTTAAATGACACTGTACACCAAACATCTTGTCTTGGCCTAGCTAAGATCAAAGACCTTAAAACACCGTCTATACCAAAGCCAATACCTGAGAATGCAACCACAGATATTGAGTTAGACGTGTCACAAATTTTACATTTCAACAGAACACATCCTGATTGGAAAAAGTGGTTAATCTGGCCTACAGACACAAATAGCTGTCAAGATAGATTCCTGAATAAAACACAGGGTTTAAAAATGACCAGATTAGACTCAAGATACTCCCAGAGACAACATCCAGGGATTATTACAACATACAGTGTAGGGAAACTCTGCCTAGAATGGCTAACTACATCCACACTGGCTGAAATTAAGCAACACTTGTCTTTATTAAAAGATGGTGCTGATTTGCGCAATTTCATTCTTGGACCACGCAAACAGCGTCAAAAGCGTTTCATAGCGATCAGCATCTATGCTGCTTACAACGAGGCTTGGAAAGTAAAGCAAATTGAAACTGCTGAAAAGATACGAGAAATTGATCGTATTAATTTGGAAAAATCACTTTCTGTGGTAGACAATGGGTTAATGACTCTGTCTTCCAGAATATATTCGTTGGACAATATTGTATCCTCTGCCTTTGATGTGATAGACAGAGATTTGCTTATGTTACAACAGGGCCAGTCTCAATTACGCTCTATTATAGAATTAGGCTGGACGCTGCAAAATCTTCGTTCAGGCTATGTGCCTTGGCGTTTAATCAACACAACGTCATTGTTTTCCAGTTTTAACCTTACTGATAAACAGATCAGTTTGGCACAGAAAGGAGCAGACTATACAATCCTGAGCATCGAAAAACTCGAGCGATTACCATTGACAATGTCAGAGAGTCCTGTCATTGAATGGATAATACACGGAATTATCACCATTCCGATAACAACTTTCCGATTTAAAAAGTGCCTTGAATACATACCTGCTGGCCAGTATGAACAATTGGGTAAAGGATATGTAAAATCTGAATGGAAATTACCATACACTCATTCTTGCTATAGTGACAGCGACAAAAATGTATTTCTTAGTGGTGAGAATTGTAAACATTCACTAAGCGGTATACTTTTGTGTCAGGGTATTAATTTACACGGAGCATGTGATGGAAATTCAAACAACCTCTCATGCCACCAGCTAGTCACACCTGCAACTCAGATAGAGCCCTTCTTTATGCAACTCGCAAACGGGAGTTACATTCTAAGAACGGATCACAAGTGTTGTGGCCTCGCGCCCGGAAAAAGTTATCTAGTACAAGTAACGTCCATGGTCAAATGTTGTATGCAAGCATTGTTCCCGAGCGGGCCTCCAGACATAGTGACTCCCCTCTGGCCTCGTCTGAATCTCTATTCTATACGAATTGATACATTAAGCAAAATGAAATCTGTGCTTTTACAGACAACAGTGCCTATAACGTCATCTAAAGAGACGTATGATCTTCTAGTCGCAAGGACGGCTACTGAGGTCCATGACCTTTTATCAACAAATTGCCCCGTGCATTTCGTAGAAATGTTCAGCCAACTCCTTAACATGTCTAGTGCAACAAGCATCCCAGGCATATTTAAGACAGTCTTTACGGGACTGCTAACACCCTTCCAGGCAATTTTGGGAATCTTTCCTAATTTTGTGCACTCCATTTTTGGTGGTATACCACTATTTTTGGGACTCATCGCAGGGATTCTATTTTTGATCCTCCTGCTTCGATATGGCAAGCCTCGCCTCAGACATAGCTCCCATGGGAATGGAAGAGACAATCCTAGCAATGCGCTACAGGGACAGGATAACTAACGTCCTCGGATTGGCCAGGCTGAGAGATCTAAACATGACCTGGTTCCTTTCATTCAGACCGATATGGCAAAATTGCATTTTACCTGTGCTACGGTGTATGCTTTGCGGCGATGAATGCGTGTTGGACATCTGTCTTTCACTTCCATCAGCAGTACCAATGGACGTCGATACTTTGCTCAGTCCAATAACGGCTCACGCATTGTGTTGTCCCCAGCGGCTACCAATCCTGATGACGGCATTCGTGGAGACTCCTGTACTACAGCCAAGTGGTAACAGTGGAGCGAGTGACAAAAGCAACATCATCCAGGTACAACGTTCTGTGAGCATTGCTGGTCCTGCCTTCGATGACAGCAATCATTCTCACACCTGCCAAGTTACAGCGCTATCTAATTTGGTTGAACTATCACCTGAATTTGTAGACCAATTCTTTGCGAGCCTGTCTGATACGATGTTCTCACCCACAGAGAAACAATAACTTTTTGAGAAGCTTTCCGACACACAGCGTTCCCATGAACTCTGAATTCGGCCTTCAGTTTTGATCAACAAAAACTGCCAGGAGCTTTGGAAATATATTTTCTTTGAATTGGACAATTTTTTCTAATATTGACCTTTTTTTGGCACGAACAATTCTCTGCTTAACGTAAAAACTATTCTTAAAGAACAGAAGCTTCACACTTCTATTTCTAGAACACATCTAGAGACATAACGACATAACACCAGCCTCTAGCACACATGTTATTACAAAGCATTTTTATGTGATGATTTATCTCGCATTTCTTCTGTCAGAGATACTTCATGTGTAATTCTTTATGCATAATCGTTCATTGATTTCATATGCATTATTTTTTGAATGATTACTATGCTTTAAAAAACGTACAGTACCTAAAATTCCATGTATTACAAGTACGCCTATTTCGAATGCATTTATGTATTTTGGGGTGGGCAATGTTACACATGCATCTAATTGCTTAGTTTAAGCAATTTTGATGGACATTAACCCGTGGAGTGGGTGTTGCGTGCTTATCTAGGTTCCTGATCGATACTGTGACCTTATGCCCCTATTCGGCTATAAATCCATTTATTCCCTATATTGGCATAACCGTTCAAGTGCGATTTTCTGAAAAGTCATCTCTGGCCTCACACGAACAGAGCCACATTCCAGCATGACTCTCTGCTACTTCCTTTGCGACCAATTAGTGCAATGACAGAGCAGTAGTCACTATCTGATATTCCTAGATAACACTCCGAGTTCTTCAACAAGATAAAAACTTAGCAAACCTGGAAATCCCCTCTTGCTATGTTTTGATTAGTAATGGAACTCTAATGAGCAACTGATAACTGCCACTTCCTAGTGACATCTTTAATTGACGTCTTATGTCCAGCAAACTTGCGTCAAACCCGGCACCTGTCAGGTATAAATATTACCAACGTTGCCTTAAGCAATGAGCGAACCTGTTGCTGATGCCAGCTGCCTGCATGACCCCGTGTTGGTAAAAACTAGCACTCTGTCGCTGCAGCCTGCTATCCTGTGGTGGTGAAGCTGCTGATTACCATTATCGCCGCTACAGCGCGAACTATGGTGCAGTACGCTTAAGGAGCTGAAACAGCCGTCCTCTGCGAAGACATCCAGCCCAGCTGCCCGCGGACGCTTTCACCCCTCCTTCCTCGACGCGCTGAGAGAAGCCGCTGCCTTTCTCGTGCAGAGAAATCCAGTCCCGGCGCTTCCAGTTTACCCTCGCAGGTGACTGGGATATCGAGAGAGACCCCTGAAGGAGATACCAATCCTCCATCATTCTATTCAGAGGTATGGTGTTGACTAAACCCTTAGACGAGAATTCTTGAAACAAACCTTGGCAAAACCAACTTAACTTAAGCTACTTACTTACTCCCCTTCTCACGTGTTAGGCTTAGGTCAGGAACACTGGGGTAGGCTTAGTTAGAAGCACCAGTTGAGTATGTTAGCCTAATGTATATATGACTGTATATATGTTTTATTACTTTTAAACCATTGTATGGCTAAGAAACCATATTAATGCTTTTACAGTTCTATTTCGCAATTCTTATCTTACTGTACGTACTTTTTATAATAACAGTTATTGCAATTGTGGCAATACATTTCTCTTGTACGAGAAGAAAGACTGTTCAATAAATGTTAACCTTTATTGATACACGCCCGTCTCTCTATTCTCTACATACTGTGAAAGTAAACTGCACTAGACTGACTGAGTGAAATCTGTGTCTATTGTTTCACACGACCCTAGAGATCGACTCTTGATCTGAGGAGCAAAGTTGTCATGTTGCACGGTTGTTGGAAAACTGAATCCCTTCTTGTCTGTGCCAAGGAAGCTGATCACTTCCTATGCAGAGAAGAAAGTTTCCAGTGACCTCTGAGCTAGTTGGTAACACAACCTAATTAAGTTTAGCATAGTCAGTGGAGGCCTGGAATATAAGCAGTTCCACGTCGATACTACTGTTTATGTTATTCCAATGCGCAGGGCCTAGTGGGAAACTAGGAACTACACTACAGTTTCTCCTTTGTCCATCTGGATCCTGATGTTGTCTGTGGCGGCAATAAGCGGTCTCGATGCTGTGGTTGCTGCGGAAGCCAGATTGGGATGGGTCCAGGACGTTTTTGGCTTCCAGGTAACGGGTCAGCTGTTTGTTGACAATCTTCTCTGTCACTTTTGCCAGGAATGGGAACAGGGAGATGGGCCGGAAGTTCTTGAGGTCCTTGGGGTCCGCCTTGGGTTTCTTCAGAAGGGCGTTGATCTCGACGTGCTTCCAGCTTACCGGGAAGGTTGCTGTCTCGAAGGAGCTGTTGATTGTTTTCCGGAGGTGGGGTGCGATTGTTGTGCTGGCTTTGTTGAAGACGTGGTGAGGGCAGGGGTCAGATGGGGATCTGGAGTGGATGGAGTTCATGGTTTTGATGGTGACTTCGTCGCTGATGTGAGACCAGGCAGTCAGGTGGCAAGTGAGGGTGGTGGAATCAGTGGTGGGTGTGGGGGTGTCGGAATTGAAGCTGTCGTGGATTATTGGCGATCTTGCGATGGAAGAAAGTGACCAGGGAGTCAAACAGGTCTTGTGATGGTCGGATGTCGTTGGTGTTGGAGCTGGGGTTGGAGAGTTGTTTTACGATGCTAAAGAGCTCTTTGGTGTTGTGTGCGTTGTTGTCCAACCGGTCCTCAAAGGCGGTCTCTTGGTGACCACCTGGACCTGCTCCATTGTGGTCGCTCCCCTATGCTCCCAGCCACGATCCCCAGGCTGATTGCTGCACTCCTCCTGCTCCGCTTGCTGCCTCTGACGACTGCCTGCCCCAGCTGCTGCTCCTAACACCCTCTGCCTACCTGGGTGATCGCGCTCCGTCGCAGCCTGCACTCCCTGAGCGCCTCGAGGGAACATAGCGCCTGGTATCGTTTTTTCTACAATTGTTTTCATAACGCAAGGCATCTCCTTGCATTTCGCGCTGCTTTGAAGTGTTTTTATTTACTTTGACGCTCTGATTGCTATCCCTGTTTCCGCCCGTCCATTTTGGGTCTGATCACTCGTGTCTCCTCCCCGCTCCCCGCCTCCCAGCAGCCCCTCCCACCCACAAGCAAAGCAGCCCGACCCTGCCCACACCCCTCTGTGACCACCTGGACCTGCTCCATTGTGGTCGCTCCCCTATGCTCCCAGCCACGATCCCCAGGCTGATTGCTGCACTCCTCCTGCTCCGCTTGCTGCCTCTGACGACTGCCTGCCCCAGCTGCTGCTCCTAACACCCTCTGCCTACCTGGGTGATCGCGCTCCGTCGCAGCCTGCACTCCCTGAGCGCCTCGAGGGAACATAGCGCCTGGTATCGTTTTTTCTACAATTGTTTTCATAACGCAAGGCATCTCCTTGCATTTCGCGCTGCTTTGAAGTGTTTTTATTTACTTTGACGCTCTGATTGCTATCCCTGTTTCCGCCCGTCCATTTTGGGTCTGATCACTCGTGTCTCCTCCCCGCTCCCCGCCTCCCAGCAGCCCCTCCCACCCACAAGCAAAGCAGCCTGACCCTGCCCACACCCCTCTGTGACCACCTGGACCTGCTCCATTGTGGTCGCTCCCCTATGCTCCCAGCCACGATCCCCAGGCTGATTGCTGCACTCCTCCTGCTCCGCTTGCTGCCTCTGACGACTGCCTGCCCCAGCTGCTGCTCCTAACACCCTCTGCCTACCTGGGTGATCGCGCTCCGTCGCAGCCTGCACTCCCTGAGCGCCTCGAGGGAACATAGCGCCTGGTATCGTTTTTTCTACAATTGTTTTCATAACGCAAGGCATCTCCTTGCATTTCGCGCTGATTTGAAGTGTTTTTATTTACTTTGACGCTCTGATTGCTATCCCTGTTTCCGCCCGTCCATTTTGGGTCTGATCACTCGTGTCTCCTCCCCGCTCCCCGCCTCCCAGCAGCCCCTCCCACCCACAAGCAAAGCAGCCCGACCCTGCCCACACCCCTCTGTGACCACCTGGACCTGCTCCATTGTGGTCGCTCCCCTATGCTCCCAGCCACGATCCCCAGGCTGATTGCTGCACTCCTCCTGCTCCGCTTGCTGCCTCTGACGACTGCCTGCCCCAGCTGCTGCTCCTAACACCCTCTGCCTACCTGGGTGATCGCGCTCCGTCGCAGCCTGCACTCCCTGAGCGCCTCGAGGGACCATAGCGCCTGGTATCGTTTTTTCTACAATTGTTTTCATAACGCAAGGCATCTCCTTGCATTTCGCGCTGCTTTGAAGTGTTTTTATTTACTTTGACGCTCTGATTGCTATCCCTGTTTCCGCCCGTCCATTTTGGGTCTGATCACTCGTGTCTCCTCCCCGCTCCCCGCCTCCCAGCAGCCCCTCCCACCCACAAGCAAAGCAGCCCAACCCTGCCCACACCCCTCTGTGACCACCTGGACCTGCTCCATTGTGGTCGCTCCCCTATGCTCCCAGCCACGATCCCCAGGCTGATTGCTGCACTCCTCCTGCTCCGCTTGCTGCCTCTGACGACTGCCTGCCCCAGCTGCTGCTCCTAACACCCTCTGCCTACCTGGGTGATCGCGCTCCGTTGCAGCCTGCACTCCCTGAGCGCCTCGAGGGAACATAGCGCCTGGTATCGTTTTTTCTACAATTGTTTTCATAACGCAAGGCATCTCCTTGCATTTCGCGCTGCTTTGAAGTGTTTTTATTTACTTTGACGCTCTGATTGCTATCCCTGTTTCCGCCCGTCCATTTTGGGTCTGATCACTCGTGTCTCCTCCCCGCTCCCCGCCTCCCAGCAGCCCCTCCCACCCACAAGCAAAGCAGCCTGACCCTGCCCACACCCCTCTGTGACCACCTGGACCTGCTCCATTGTGGTCGCTCCCCTATGCTCCCAGCCACGATCCCCAGGCTGATTGCTGCACTCCTCCTGCTCCGCTTGCTGCCTCTGACGACTGCCTGCCCCAGCTGCTGCTCCTAACACCCTCTGCCTACCTGGGTGATCGCGCTCCGTCGCAGCCTGCACTCCCTGAGCGCCTCGAGGGAACATAGCGCCTGGTATCGTTTTTTCGTTTTTTCTACAATTGTTTTCATAACGCAAGGCATCTCCTTGCATTTCGCGCTGCTTTGAAGTGTTTTTATTTACTTTGACGCTCTGATTGCTATCCCTGTTTCCGCCCGTCCATTTTGGGTCTGATCACTCGTGTCTCCTCCCCGCTCCCCGCCTCCCAGCAGCCCCTCCCACCCACAAGCAAAGCAGCCCGACCCTGCCCACACCCCTCTGTGACCACCTGGACCTGCTCCATTGTGGTCGCTCCCCTATGCTCCCAGCCACGATCCCCAGGCTGATTGCTGCACTCCTCCTGCTCCGCTTGCTGCCTCTGACGACTGCCTGCCCCAGCTGCTGCTCCTAACACCCTCTGCCTACCTGGGTGATCGCGCTCCGTCGCAGCCTGCACTCCCTGAGCGCCTCGAGGGAACATAGCGCCTGGTATCGTTTTTTCTACAATTGTTTTCATAACGCAAGGCATCTCCTTGCATTTCGCGCTGCTTTGAAGTGTTTTTATTTACTTTGACGCTCTGATTGCTATCCCTGTTTCCGCCCGTCCATTTTGGGTCTGATCACTCGTGTCTCCTCCCCGCTCCCCGCCTCCCAGCAGCCCCTCCCACGCTCCGCCCCCTCCACTATCCTTCAAATGCCAGATGTCCCAACGCGCAGCGTCCACGCGCTACGGCCACGCCGAAGGTGCGCCAAAGGTAAGCCCGTCTACGCCCGTCCGCGCCTGGACCGCGCCTAGCGCCAGACCCCCTGCCCCTCGCTTTGCCCACCCCCGCATTACCTACGATGCCGCCACCCTCCTAGCCCTTAACCCCGGTCGCGCCCCCAACTGCGTCCAAGCCGCCCCTGGCCACACCCATGGACCTTTCTCTTGCTACTCCTGCAAATTCTGCGGCACCGACAACATCTCCACTACGACTACACCACAGACTCCCGAACCCAACCACCTACAATGCATCCTTCTCAACACCCGATCGGTGCACAGGCACGCCATTGACCTATGGAATCTACTAGACACCATCTCTCCAGACGTCGCCTTCCTTACGGAAACATGGATGAATGCTTCCTCCGCACCAGACATCACCATTGCCATCCCTGAAGACTATAAGATCACTCGCAAAGACCGTACCAGCCACACAGGAGGAGGAATCGCTATCGTCCATAAGAAATCTATCCGCATCTCAACCAGCTCTGACGCCAACCTCGCCAACTCCGAACACCTTCACTTCCAGATCCACATCGACCCCAAAACCACACTCAGAGGCACTCTCCTCTACAGACCACCAGGACCCCGCGCAAAATTCAGTGAAGACATCACGGACTTCATCTCTCCACACGCGCTCCCCTCCAAAGACTATATTCTTCTGGGAGACCTCAACTTTCACCTTGAAAAGATAAACGACCACAACACCGCCACCCTCGTGGACAACCTCGCCAACCTCGGACTTAAACAACTAGTCACTTCCCCCACCCACACCGCAGGTCACACACTCGACCCCATCTTCACCTCCAGCAATCATGTCTCCTTCAGCCACACTACGGATCTCCTATGGACCGACCACAGCTGCGTTCACTTCACTTACAACAAGCCGAAACCCATCAACCACTCCCAACCTACCCTGCAAAGAAACTGGAACAAAATCACCACGGACCAAATCTCCGCATCGCTCCTTCGAAACTCCCCAGCCCTCTCTTCTAACGCCAACGAAGCCGCCGCCAACCTCACCCTATGGTTATCCATCACCGCCGACACCTTAGCACCACTGAAAAAACGTCAAAGCAAACCTGGCAACAAGAAGGCCTCATGGTTCAACGATGATCTTAAGAAATCCAAGAAACTCTGCCGCTCCCTTGAAAAGGCCTGGAAAAAAGACCCAACCACTAGCACCAAGGACGCATTCAAAAGCGCCACCCGCACTCACCACCAACTGATCCGAAAAGCCAAGAAAACAGCATTCAAGGATCGACTTGACAACAACGCCCACAACAGCAAGGAACTTTTCAACATCGTCAAGGAATTTTCCAACCCCTCGGCCAACTCCAACGACATCACCCCCTCTCAAACCCTCTGCGACTCCCTAGCCTCTTTCTTCCACAACAAGATTGCAGACATCCACAACAGCTTTGACAACCAACCCGGAAACCAACCCACCCTACCACCTGCTGACCATCTTCCCCCCGTAAACACCCTTAACGCCTGAAACCCAATCTCCACTGAGGAAACCATCCGCCTGATGAATTCCATCCACTCTGGATCCCCCACAGACCCATGCCCTCACCACATCTTCAACAAAGCTGACTCCGTCATAGCACCGCACCTCCGAGACGTCATCAACTGCTCCTTCAACTCCGCTACCTTCCCAGAAGTCTGGAAACATGCTGAACTCACCGCCCTTCTGAAAAAACCAACAGCGGACCCCACCGAACTCAAAAATTACCGCCCCATCTCGCTTCTTCCATTCCCGGCCAAAGTCATCGAGAAAGCCGTCAACAACCAGCTCGCCGCCTTCCTCGAAGCCAACAAATCCCTCGACCCCTCACAATCTGGCATCCGAGCAAAACACAGCACTGAGACCGCCCTCATCGCAGCAACAGACGACATTCGAACTCTACTGGACAATGGAGACACAGTCGCCCTCATCCTCCTCGACCTCTCTGCAGCATTCGACACAGTCTGCCACAGCACCCTTCTACAACGCCTCAATAACATCGGAATCCAAGGAAAAGCACTTGAATGGATCACCTCGTTCCTCACCGGAAGGACCCAGAGAGTCCGCCTTCCTCCATTGAAGTCCGAGGCCTCTGAAGTCATCTGCGGCGTACCTCAAGGATCCTCACTCAGTCCCACCCTCTTCAACGTATACATGAGCCCCCTCGCGGCCATCGCCCGCCAACACAACCTCAACATCATCTCTTACGCGGATGACACTCAACTGATCCTTTCTCTCACCAAGGACCCCAGCACCGCCAAAACTAACCTACACGAAGGAATGAAAGAAGTCGCAGAATGGATGAAACAAAGCCGTCTGAAACTGAACTCAGACAAAACAGAAGTCCTCATCTTAGGTACATCCCCCTCTGCTTGGGACGACTCCTGGTGGCCGGAAGCCCTCGGAAAAGCACCCATCCCGACAGACCACGCACGGAACCTGGGCGTCATCCTGGATTCTTCACTCTCAATGAACAGACAAGTCAGCGCCGTATCCTCTTCCTGCTTCAACATTCTTCGCATGCTCAGAAAAACATTTCGCTGGATCCCCTCCGAAACAAGGAAAACAGTCACCCACGCTCTGGTCACGAGCCGACTGGACTACGGAAACACCCTCTACGCAGGTACCACCGCCAAACTTCAGAAGAAACTCCAACGAATCCAAAACGCCTCAGCCAGGCTCATATTAGACATCCCACGCAACGAACACATCTCTGGTCACCTTAAAGACCTCCACTGGCTACCCGTCAATAAGAGGATCACTTTCCGACTGCTTACCCACGCACACAAATCACTCTACGACATAGGACCAGACTGCCTCAACTCACGACTGTCCTTCTACACCCCCCCCGCCAACTACGTTCTTCCAGCCAAGCCTTCGCAACTGTACCTCGCATCAACAAGTCCACCATGGGAGGCAGATCCTTTTCATATCTGGCTGCTAAAACATGGAACTCTCTCCCCGCTTACCTTCGCCTCACCCAGAACCACCTAGCGTTCAGAAAGCAGCTTAAAACGTGGATATTTGACAAATAATCCTCCTCCCCTTCCTAAGCGCCTTGAAACCCTCTGGGTATGTAGTGCGCTATACAAATTTTGTGACTTGACTTGACTTGACTTGGCGGTCCTGATGAGTTGGTGGTGTCTGCGGGTGGTGCTTTTGTGGGTTGTGTGACTGTCTGGTGTTCGGTCGTGGAGCCATTTCTTCTCCAGCTTCCGACAGGTGCGCTTGGAGGTCCGGAGGTCTTCGGTGAACCAGGCGGCTTTCATGTTGGTGTGGTTAGTAGTGGAGGACTTGAGAGGGGCGAGGGCGTTGGCGCAGTCGATGATCCATTGTTTGAGGTAGGTCGTGGCAGTGTCTGGGTCGGTGGGGTTGGCGGGTGGTCTCAGGGCGAGGGTGGTAGTCAGTTGGTCCTTGGTGACCTTGCCCCAGCAGCGGCGTGGTAGCTGTTGGGTGCGGTGGTGTGTGGTGGGTTTTGCATAGGTGAAGTGGACGCATTTGTGGTCGGTCCAGTGGGGTTCGGTGGTGTGGTTGAAGGAGATGTGGGGATTGTGGAGAAGATGGGATCCAGTGTGTGTCCAGCGGCTTGGGTGGGTGTCGTTACGAGCTGCTTGAGTCCGAGGTTGCCGAGGTTGGCGATCAGGGCGGTGGAGTTGTCGTCGTTGTTGTTCTTGAGGTGGAAGTTCAGGTCCCTGAGGAGGATGTACTCTGTGTAGGCGAGGGCGTGGGTGCTGACGAGGTCGGCGATGGTGTCGCAGAACTGTGGTCGTGGTCCGGGTGGTTTGTAGACCAGAGTTCCTCTGAGGGTGGTGTTGGGGGTCGGTGTGGATCTGTAAGTGCATGTGCTCGGCGGTGGTGATGGTGTCATCGGTGTTGGTTGAGACTCTGAGGGTGTCCTTGTGGATGATGGCGATTCCCCCTCCCACTTCGTTGGTGCGGTCTCTGCGTGAGATCTTGTAGCCTTGTGGGATGGCTATGGCGATGTCTGGTGCTGAGGTGGCGTTCAGCCAGGTCTCAGTCAGGAAGGCGACGTCGGGAGCGGTGGAGTCTAGGACGTCCCAGAGTTCGATGGTGTGCTTGCGAGCGGAGCGGGCGTTGAGGAGGATGCATCGGAGGTGGTTGGGTTCGCTGGCTGGTGGTTTGTAGGGCTGGATGCTGTTGTATCTGCAGTTACGGCAGGCAAAGGGCCCTTGGGTGCGCTTCGGGGTGGCCCGGTAGCAGGGGTGGTCTCGTCCGGTGTTGAATGCGTGGAGGGTGCTGGAGTCATAGTGCAGTCTGGTGTTGCGGGGGTCACGGGGTACAGGGGTTCTGGCGCTGGGCGCGGTCCAGGTGCAGACAGGTGCAGACGGGCTTGCCTTTGGCGTGTCAGCGGCGCGCCCGCTGCGCACGTCCACTGCGCTTCCGAGCGGCGCACTCCATAAGAGGCGAAGTGGGAGGGAGGAGCAGCTGGGAGGCGAAAGCGGGGCGGCCAATGGGCGAGGGCCCGGGGCACAGAACGAAAAAGGGGGTGGGGCCGCAGGGAGCAGTGGCGGGAAGCAGGGGGGCACAGAGGGCAAGGGCGCAAAGGAACGGCAATCAGAGGAACAATAAAACAAAAATAAACAGCCAGGTATGGGGAAAGAACAGAGCAACTATACAGAACCAACGAAACAGGTACCAGGGGCACACCAACGGCGAACCCTCGGCAGCAGCAGCAGTGGGGCAGTCACAGGCAACCAGGAGGAGCTGTGCGGCGTGGGGAGTGACCAGAGATCAGGTCACACTCACTGACGCGCAGCGCCCTCCATAAGAGGCCAAGTGGGAGGGAGGAGCAGCTGGGAGGCGGGAGCGGGGCGGCCAATGGGCGAGGGCACGGGGCACGGAAGGAAAAAGGGGGCGGGCCGCGGGGAGCAGCTGCGGAAAGCGGGGGGGCACAGAGGGCAAGGGCGAAAAGGAACGGCCAATCAGAGGAACAATAAAACTAAAATAAACAGCCAGGTATGGGTAAAGAACAAAGCAACAATACAGAACCAACGAAACAGGTACCAGGGGCACACCAGCGGCGAACCCTCGGCAGCAGCAGCAGTGGGGCAGTCACGGGCAACCAGGAGGAGCCGTGCGGCGTGGGGAGTGACCAGAGGTCAGGTCATACTCACTGCAGCGCGGCGCCCTCCATAAGAGGCCAAGAGGGAGGGAGGAGCAGCTGGGAGGCGGGAGCGGGGCGGCCAATGGGTGAGGGCACGGGGCACAGAAGGAAAAAGGGGGCGGGCCACGGGAAGCAGCGGCAGGGAGCTGGGGGCACAGAGGGCAAGGGCGCAAAGGAACGGCCAATCAGAGGAACAATAAAACAAAAATAAACAGCCAGGTATGGGGAAAGAACAGAGCAACAATACAGAACCAACGAAACAGGTACCAGGGGCACACCAGCGGCGAACCCTCGGCAGCAGCAGCAGTGGGGCAGTCACAGGCAACCAGGAGGATCTGTGCGGCGTGGGGAGTGACCAGAGATCAGGTCACACTCACTGACGCGTGGCGCCCTCCATAAGAGGCCAAGTGGGAGGGAGGAGCAGCTGGGAGGCGGGAGTCGGGCGGCCATGGGCGAGGGCACGGGGCACAGAAGGAAAAAGGGGGCGGGCCGCAGGGAGCAGCGGCGGAAAGCGGGGGGGCACAGAGGGCAAGGGCGAAAAGGAACGGCCAATCAAAGGAACAATAAAACTAAAATAAACAGCCAGGTATGGGGAAAAAACAGAGCAACAATACAGTACCAACGAAACAGGAACCAGGGGCATACCAGCGGCGAACCCTCGGCAGCAGCAGCAGTGGGGCAGTCATGGGCAACCAGGAGGAGCTGTGCGGCGTGGGGAGTGACCAGAGGTCACTCCCCACAACAAGGTAGCTGTTGTCCGGGCTAATCGGCTCACGTTTTAGCCATAACATATATGCAGCTGCAAGCCAATGTGATTCTGCCGGCTTTTAGTATCACACTGTAAGCATGATTTCAGACACTTGGAAGAAGTCGTTTTTTCCAGAGAGGCAGAGAGCTTTTGCAGATCCTAATGTGATTCACACCTGCTGGTCTTTGAGGTATGGGGTCCCCCAAACAAGCCTAAGAGACCTTCTATATTTTATAAAAACATAGTTCCTAGCTAGGGAGGGTGATTCATTAGGCGCTATAGGATCTATTTTCACCATCATTGTAATATGATTTCTCCCTTTGTATTTTATGGAATTGTAACAATGCTGATCATATTATTTCTAATCATATGCCTGTTCATGTTAGCAAAGATACTGCATCTTAGAGCACGTCGTTAAAATAAATATTTTAACCCTTCCCATGTCTCTTCTTTAGGTCTCGGATAGGCAGCGCATGTGCTGTCTCATCGAGAGATGGTGTGTACAGTATAGTGGGGGAAGCTCCGCTGACTTTCCAGCCTTCTGTTTGATTCGCTCGCATCATATTTTCTGTATTGTGATTGGTGCTTAGCTTTGTAACCCCGCCTCCTGATGGGCATGTCGTAATTTTTTCCCTTCCGGGGCTATCAGCCCCTTTACTCCTGCACTATTGTCTTCCCTGCTCTTGTCAGCTTCCCTGCTTCTATTTTTGGCAAGCCATCGCCATTTCTGTACAAACCTTGTTCAATATTGTCATGGGGCAGTATGCCGGCCACTTCAGGAGGAGCGCAGCTGTTTTCTTTCATCATATTGGCGCCCGGAGCGCAGCTGAAAAGATGAACGGCCTACAGGTAAGTTGGTACCTCATTTATTTGTGACCAGTCCTGACAGCTCCCAGGCAGCAACTGCCAGACTCGTTCTGTGTTCCACGCAGGAAACATAGACGTAGAGAGATTCTAATGATACTCAATAGGAGATCCCAACACACCTCCATTCCCAAAACCAAAAAGAGAAGAATGAAAGAAGAGATAGGGAAAAAAAATGAAATCAACACAAGAGATGAAGAAAAGAAAGAAGATGAAAACAAGCAATGAAGAAATCAATACTAAAAGAAAAATATCAATACATGGCATAATCTTGAAACTTAGCTGGCATAGATCTCGTCCTAAAAGAAGATCTTTTTTGGGCAGAAAAGAATGGCTGATCATTCCTGTTGGAAGGAATAGCATTAGAGGAAGAACAACTGGCACAAGAAGATGAGTCAAGAGTGGCACGAGAAGATGAGTCAACACAGACACCCATCTTCCCACCCACATACACAAGTTTGGATCGAAGAACAATGGACATGGCACACTTATTCCACACCTTGCTATTATCTAACACCACCACCCGGTTTCTTCTTTCTTTGACCCTTGCAGGAGCAGAAAAGCGAGAATCGTCCTTGCGAATGAATCCGGGCTTCTTGATTCTTACCTAATCACCCAAGCACACAGGAGAAACTTTCTCAGAAACAGTGGCATATTTGGACTGGACCGCAGTCCTGACATCGACAACACTACCAAGTTTAGATTGATCAATCACTTTCCTGGACATCCAATCCTTGTTTCATTTGAAACCAGCAACTCTTCCTCTGAGTAATGTAAAAGGAGATATCCCAGTACTTAAATGGTGAGTAGTCCGGAAAGCTCATAACATATCCGCTACAGCCACACACCATGATAAACCATTCACAAAGGCCAAACGTAAGTGGTCCTTAATAACGCGATTAAAACGCTCAACTAAGCCTTTGCTGCGGGGATGGTAAAGAGATGTTAGAACATGCTTAATCACAAATAAAAGGGTCATAGTCAAGAAAAAGGGCTATTAACTCAAGCTAAACACAAGTGTAGATACTAAGATAGAGAAGCTAGTGCCACCATATCAAAACAATTATGTGTAATTATATGTTTCTTGTTACTTCTAAATAACAAGAAACATATATTTACACATTATGTGTAATTATGCAATGTTTTTAGGAGGAACTGTAATACTCGAAATTTTTTGTATGTATTTCTATGTTTGTACTTTTATGATACATGTATGGAATAAAGTATTACAAGTAATTATATGTTTCTTGTTATTTAGAAGTGTCCTGAAGAAGGTGTTTTCACTCTCAAAAAAACGAAACGCTGCGTCGACAACTACTTCTCGAATATTGTTATTAGTATAAAAGAAATGCAATTTTAATATGTGATTTTAATGCATTGTTTTTATTAATTTATGAATGACCCATGATTGTATATTGTACTTAATAAAAATGTTGATGATTTTTTAAGAGAAACCTATATATTTTTTACACGTTTTTTGTCTATAGCAGTATATTGATATGGTGGCACTAGCTTCTCTATCTGAGTATCTACACTTGTGTTTAGCTTTATTTAATAGCCCTTTTTCTTGACTGGGACCCTTTTATTTGTTAATAATTTCCCCCCTGTCCCGTATTGGATTAGCGAGGGGACCTCCCTTTTGTTTGTGTCAGAACATGCTTAATGCCATGTTCCCTAAGAAAGTCCTGCATTTCCTGCGATACCAGTTGGGTTCCATTATCCGTCACCAACTCCTCAGGAAACTCCTCACGAAGAAACACTTCCCTGATAAAACTAATGACAGAAGACAAATTAACACACTCAATAAATTTGACTTCAGGCCTCTTAGACATATAGTCTACTAAAACCAAAGCATACAAAGGCAAACCACCAGAAATTCCAAATGGACCAGCAACATCAAAAGCAAGTTTAGACCAAGGTACATTCTTAATAGGCACAGGATCAATAGGAGATGGATGAGTGACCTGAGACTTATCACTGAGAACACATGCACAACAGTCCCTAACAAAATGCTCAATGGGCCTATCCACACCTGGCCACCAAAAGTCCTCACGAATTCAGCGTTTCATGGCACGAATAACCTGGTGATCTACATCGGCGAGATTCAAAATCTTTGCCTGCATGCACTTGAGAACAACTAAAAGACCACCTCTGCGTGAAATACCATCCACCAAGGACAACTCATCACAAATCCTTTTAAAAGGAACTAACTCAAGGGATAAATTACTATTTACAGGCCATCCCTGAACCAAAAGGTCAGCAACCATCTTAATTTCCTTATCTTCAGATAAGGCATGCAACCACTCTTGCTCCAAAAGTGCACCTTTCACGATATCAACTACAGCTCCAACAGCACATACCACATCAAGATCATCATCAGAATGAAGAGAGAGATCATTTGCCAGAGGTAGACGAGAAAGACAATCAGCAATGTTTTTTTTGATACCAGGTACATATTGTAAACAATAATTGAACTCCTGTAATCTGTACTGCCATTTAGCAATTCTTGGAGTAGCGCGACCACCAACCTTTGTGGTGAAGAGATCCACCAATGGTTTGTGATCAGTCCTGACATTGAACTCGTTAACCCACAGGAAATTCCGAAAATACTGAACAACCCACCATAGAGCCAAAGCTTCTTTCTCGATGGTGGAGTAAGAACTTTCAGCACCACGAAGTGTCCTGGAAGCAAACACGATTACATCCTCACGACCGTGACTTCTTTTTTGCATTAAAACCGCGCCCAAACCAATGTTACTGGCATCAGAGGAAACAATGCATTTGTCATTGATATTAAATAATTTCAAAGGACGAGCTTGCACAATTTATTTTTTTAAGATACTAAATTGGTAAGCACATTTGTCACACCATAGAAATTTAACATTCTTTTTTTAGCAGTTATCTAAAACAGGAAGTTTTATCTGCAAAGTTTCCTACAAATTTCTCATAGTACTCCACTAGTCCTAGAAAGGAGCGCGATTGATCCTTATTAGAAGGCGGTGGAGCATTTTGCATAGCATCTAAAATTTAAACTTTCGGTTCAATCCCTTTATTGGTGATGTGATGACCTAAATAATCAACCCCCTCCAGAAAAAATTTGCACTTGTCCTTCCTGAGCGTTAACCCATAAGATTTTACGGTATCAAGAACCAGTTTGACTCTGCTGTCGTGTTCAGCCTCAGTGCGTGCATGGACTAATATGTCATCCCGAAAGAACACGACTCCCGCTGTGTTTTTAAACAGGTTGCCCATTAGACCTTGAAACACAGCGGAAGCCGATGCCAGACCAAAAGGCATGCGTTTGTAGCGAAATGCTCCCTCCGGTGTGACAAAGAAGGAAAGATGTCTGGACTCCTTAGAAAGCCAACTTGGCGATAAGCTGAAGAAATGTCAAATGATGAGAAATACTTAGCCCCGTCAAGTGTCGCCAACATTTCGTTAATGTTCGGAAACGGTTGACGGTCGATCCAAATATTGGCATTCAAATTGCGCAAGTCCACACACATCCTAAGAGACTTGTCAGCCTTGCGTGCAAGAACTATGGGAGCCAACCATTCAGATCCCTCAATGGCTTCAATTACATCAATATGACACAAGCGTTCAAGCTCCTCTTTCAGTTCAGTACGCAAACTCAATGGTACTTTACGCACCTTGTGTGCAATGGCTTTAGCGCCATCTTTTAAAACAAAGCGATGTTGGAAGCCTTTTAGTTTCCCAAGCTTGTCACAAAACATTTCAGGATACATATCAATCCACTGATCCCCAGACAAGTGTTTCACTACCACATTTTCTAAGACATTGGAGGATGAAAGGAGAGAGTAAAACTTGTAAACTTCACGCCTGGATAAAACCCTGTCAGGATGATTAGGATCAAGGATGATCCCAAGTTCCCCTTGTTCTTCACATCCTAGCAAATTTGCTCCATCCTTAACAATGAACACTGGACCAGTGGCTACATCCCCACCGAATTCCAAACTGGCATTGAATTTTTCCAAAACTTCCACTCTTTTTCCCCCATAAGCAAAAAATGTAATGTCCGACTGTTGCAACTGAATGTCTCCTAATAATCCAAGATCCTTGATGTTGACAAGAGTGAAAGGAGAACCAGAATCAGCCAGAAAATTCACATTCTTGCCATTCACACATATAGAACATGAGGGTAATTTCCTCTTGCGTGAACTACCCATGGATGTAATTTTAACAACACCATCAAAATGTGTAACTGAGGAGGACAACATTAGTAACATATTATCATTCTCTTCGCTAGAGTCAACAAAGTCCTCTTCAATTGACTTGACAACTTGGGTATTTTCTTTGTTGGACGCTGTAGCTTTGCAAAAACAAACTAGATGCCCTTTTCTACCACACCTGAAACACGTTTGATTCAAAGCATAACAGTACTTTGCATTACCAAGATGATTCTTGCTACCACAGCGAAAGTGGGTTGAGTAGGATTGTCATTTCCTTCATGCAAAATTGCGAATGCTCAATACTTTTAGCAAGGGTGATTGCAGTTTCCAGATCAGGGTCATCAGAAGACAAAAGTTTCTCTTGAATTTTCTTGTTGCAAGTGCGTTCGATTAATTGATCACGTATAATCTCATCCCTGAATTCCCTATAATTACACGTGAGGGATAAGGTCCTGAGGACAGAGACGAAATCTCAGAGACGAAACCCTCACCCCCTACCCTGCCCTCTAACCATCTCACCCCCCCAGCCACCGCCACCGACCACCGCCTAGGACAATTCCCTTCCTGCCAACAGGCAGTCCCCAGCCAACCAGCCTCCCCTCTAGTCTCCCCCCTACTCTCAAACCTCCCCTGTCCAATCCTCCTCCTGTCCCTCTCCATATCTCTCCCATGTCTAAACCCCCCCCTAGCCCTCTCCCCAAACCTCCCCCTCCCACTATCCCGATCCCTATCTCTCAACCCACTCTCTCTAACTATAACACGCTCGGCCCCTCCACAGCTGCTCACAACCCCCCCACTGACTCCATAACAAAGCGGCTCACAGCCCTTGAAAACCAGGTCGACACTATCACCCAGGGCTTAATAGAAATCCTTCTTAACCTCGGTATAGCCTGCAAACCCCACAAACCCCCTCTCCGAACCCCCCACCTCGCCAACGCCAACACCACCCAGGGGCCCACAGTAGCCCTCAATGCCCACCCGATCGATCCATATCCCAAGGACCCGGTTTCCAGTCCCAAAAAATTCGAACACTCCAGAGCCCCATGCACCAGGCCCCCGACCACTATCTCTTCTCACTCCTCCAGACCGCGCAGATCAGAAGCTCCTATGTCAGACAGAGAAGCAGCCTTACTAGCCACTACCTACGACCCTACCATCTCAGTTTCACCTAAATCTAAAATCCAAGTAATCACGAGCTACCGGAAAGACCTACCCACCCTCAAACGACAGAGATTACCAGTCCTCACCGCTATACCTAGAGAGGCTAAAGACAAAACCACCAGAAATCAGGAGAAAATCACCAACTGCCTCCTAATCAACTGCAGATCGGCCTCACTACATGCAACGGACCTAGCCGAAGCTATCCTCACACATGACATTGACGTTGCGTTCCTCACGGAGACCTGGCTAAACAAGGCATCTCCTCCCTGCCTTGACATGCTGGTACCTCCTGGTTTCTCCCTCATCTCCAAAGACAGGATTGATCAACGAGGAGGTGGGGTTGCTATCATCCACAAGGACAGCTGGAGCATCACAGAAACCTCCTCCTTCGAGTACAACTCATTCGAATATCTATCCGCTGTCATCAAAACCAAAGACAACGACTCTCTACTGTGTCATCTACTCTATCACCCCCCGGGCAGAAATAACGAGTTTGGAGATCAACTATCCAACCTGATTGCACAAGTCGCCCTCGGTGATTCCAACAACATAATTCTTGGTGACCTGAATCTCCGATGGAACGAAATCCACAACCCTCTAATCAAATCGCTATCCAGCCTCCTCGCCGACAACAACCTTACTCAACATTGCACTGAGGAGACGCACTACAAAGGAGCCACACTGGACGCCATCATCGCACAAAAGAACTCAATCACGGTCAACCACATACTACCTGTTGACTGGTCAGATCATCATATGATCCTATTTCACATCAATCACCCCATCATTATTATTATTATTATTATTATTATTATTGCATTTATAGAGCGCACAGCTACCCGGAGGTTTCCCGGAGCTTGCCTTGGGAACCCGTCCTGGCTTTTCCCTGTGAGATAGCCCCTACAGGGCATCCCCGAGGTGAAAGCCAGGCATCCCGCCGCAGGGGGCCGTTGTGGAGATTAAGCAAGCTTAATGCCCAGAGTTGCAGAGTGAGAACCCATGATTAGAGCACGCACCGAAGCGAGAATTATCGAGTCCGTGGACATTTGAGCTCAAGACCCTGCCGCGTCGGGAATTGAACCCTGGTCCCGGGTCTGACCTCAGCTTCCGGGTCTGCCTGCTCTACACCGTGAGCCACACTTCTCCACCTACACCTTGAGCCACACTTCTCCACCCGTGAGCCACACTTCTCCATCCCGCTCAAACCTCCCCAAGACCCCCCCAAATGGTCAAGAAACCTCTCCCAAGTACCCCAAGACATTCTAGAAGGTCACCTAAGTTCACTTCTTCCAGACAACTCTTTGCACCTCTCGACCAATGATCTCATCGACCACTACAACTCCGAGCTAGTCTCCATTCTCGATAATCTAGCTCCACTAAAGCTCAAAAGAAGCCGTGCTACCCCTTCTAGAACCTGGTTCAATGCGGACCTCAACGCAGAAAGAAGATCCTTGAGAGCCAAAGAAAGAAAGTGGAGAAACAACCCAACAGCCATCCTTCGCTTACAACTAAAAACAGCACGCAGGAAATACAACAACCACATCAAAAACAAGAAATCCAGCTTCTTCCGAGAGGCACTAGCCAATTCCAAAAACAGACCTAAGGAGCTCTACAACATTATCAGACGTCAAACATCCAAGCCTCTGCCCTCTTCCCTGCAGGAGTCCAAAGAACTATGCGATAACTTTGCCACCTTCTTCAACGATAAAGTCTTAAAAATCGAATTATCTCTAGACATCAACAACTCACACCTCCCAAAGAACAACGCGGCCATCCCACAGGCCCTACCATCCGGCTCCTCCCCCCTCCGTTGGCTAAGCTTTCGCCACGTGCAGGAAACTGAGATAATCTCGTTGATCTCGACCTCCAAACCATCAGCTCACATCTCAGACCTCATTCCCCCCTCACTAATCAAAAAAATGAAGCTCACCTTAGCACCTATCTGGGGCAAAATCATAAACAGCTCCCTACAAAGCGGAGTGGTCCCCGACTGTCTAAAAATGGGACAAGTCACCCCTTTGCTGAAAAAACCCGGTCTTGACTCTACTGACTTGAACAATTTCAGACCGATATCTAACCTCCCTCTACTTGCCAAAACACAGGAACGATGCGTTCTCCTGCAATTGACTCATCATCTGGATAACATCGATCTCCTAGACCCCCTCCAATCCGGCTTCAGACAAGGCCGCAGCACAGAAACCGCAATGCTGAACATCATAGACGATATTCACGGTTCCCTTGACGCTGACAAATGCTGCCTCCTCATACTCCTTGATTTATCCGCAGCTTTCGACACGGTGGACCATAAGCTCCCCATCAAGACTCTGCAAGTAAGAGCTGGCCTCGGCGAGGTAGTTCTCGATTGGTTTTCCTCCTTTCTACACAACCGCTCACAAATAATAAAAATGAAGAACTTCACCTCCGAATCCCAGCAAGTCAACAGGGGTGTCCCCCAAGGATCAGTACTTTCTCCTCAGCTCTTCAACATCTATATGGAACCGCTCGCCAAACTACTCAGGAATGCCAATATCCACTTCCACCTCTACGCGGATGACACACAGATCTACCTGGAAACCTCTTCAATTAACGACATCCACCGAGTAAATGCGGTCTTAAATGATGTTCAAGATTGGCTGACAAAGAATCACCTGAAACTCAATCCCGACAAGACCGAAACTCTCCTCATCTCAAACAAAGACAACCCTCAAATCATCGAGTGGCTGAAGTCGATCGATGCTCTTAAAGGTTCTCTCACGCTAGCTGATTCCGTAAAATCTCTGGGCTTCACCTTAGACCCCAAACTAACCTTGACAAACCACATTAAGAACTCGGCAAAAAGCGCATTCTTTAACCTCAGACTGCTGAACAAAATCAAACCTTTAATTCCCAACAAGGACCTCAAACTAGCCACGCAATCTCTAGTTTTATCTAGACTGGACTATGGGAACTCAATCCTAACAGGCATCCCCAAATCACACCTGGCTCCATTAAAAACAACATTGCATGCGGCAGCAAGAATGATCACAGGATGCAAAAAATCCGACCACATCTCCCCTGCACTCAAAGAACTTGAATGGCTCCCGGTGGATATGCGTAGCACCTTCAGAACGGCCTGTCTAACCCATAAGGCCCTCCACACCGGAAAACCAGAATACTTGGCAAACAAACTCACAAAAGCTGGCCAAAGTAGAATCTTGAGAAGCTCTAACTCCCTGCTGCTCATCCTACCAAAAACCAGAAAGAAGAAAACTGCGGACTGCTCCTTCTCAGGAAATGCCCCCAAAATATGGAACTCTATCCCCCCGCATATCAGAACCATACCGTCCTATGCGGAATTCAAGAGCCAACTCAAATCCTTGTTCCTCATCCGTTCCCTAGGTCCTGGGTAACTAGGATCAACATCCATCCCCAGAACTATGTGAGAACTCTGTATCCTATTGCCAAGAAGTCCTACTGTACGAACTTCTCCTCTCCCCTAACTGTCATTTGATGATCACCTTTATTTGTTACTTGTCTTTTTGTCCACCTTTTCATGCCTTTACTGTAAAGCGCTCTGCTACCTTCGGGTCTTGTTAGCGCTGTAGAAAACTTCTAAATAAATAATAAATAAATAAATCAATGGACTCACCTGAGATCTGGGCACCTTGGTAGAACCTGTGGCGTTCAAGTACTACGTTCTTCTTAGGATTGAACCTTTTTTCTAAAGTTTTTATCAAAGATGCATAGTCATCCACAAGTAAGGAATCCCAATCTCCACTACGAGTGCTAACAACTTCGAGAGTTAAAGTTTTCACAATACTTCTACCCTCGGCACCCACATTTTACATAAGCACTGCTTTTTTCTTTTTAGTGGTAAACGTGTCACCGTCAATGGCCTCTAAATAGCTTTCGAAGGTGTCCTTCCACTGTTGCCATACCAACAGAGGAGAACCAGGAGACTTAAGAAATGGTGGAGGGGCTGCTATATGATCCATAATCACACAACACGTGGGTGAGTTGCTGCCCACTCTGTTGAAGATTAAAATACACTATTATTGAAGGCTGTTCACAAACTAAGAAGCTGAGCACATTTAAAAAAAAAAGCTGTGCTCATCAGCGTAAAATTATGATGCATAGAGTACTCAACATCCATAAATTAAACTGAATTACTGTGCCGTGAGTGCGTCGACACTCATGAATTAACTGTATGCTGTGCGCATCAGCGATAGAAACAATACAGAAACTGAGCGCAATGGTGAATAAAGCTGTGCGCATCAGCGTTAAGATCAACATGCATAAATTTACTTGAGTAGCTGTGCCGTGAGCGCATCAACACTAATAAATTAAACTAAACTGCTGTGCGCATCAGCGAAGGAGACAATGCAAAGAGCTGAGAGCATTGAAGAATTGAACTGTGCGCATCAGCCTTAAAGTTCGATGCATAGCGTTGTTATGACAACGTAAACTTGCCAGCGAGTGTTTTCAAAATGGCCGCAAGCAACGTCCTCACGTTACGTGCAGCAGGTCAGGCAGGGACAGGCAAGGCTACGTGATGCTGCGGCGTCACGGAAGAAGGCTCCTTTTGAACGGCTGCAGCGGGCGCATATAAAAAGTGCCCCAACAGCGCGTGGACACAGCGCGTGGACCCAAAAGTACCTCGAGGAGCCCAAACCGGCTCTAGCACCACAGCGGAATGAAGGCAGGCAATCAAGAAGGCAGAAGTGGCACTGCCACTGCAGGCTCTACGGGGTTGCCGAGACGAATCGCCAACAGACAAACAGCATCGAACGTGATCCAGAAGAAAATGAAGTCGGGACACAGCAGAAAGGGCGCCAGGAACCCAAGGAATGCCTTTGAAGTCTTTGTGTTCAGGGGGCTCTGAGCCCAGTCCAAACCAGACCTTGGTGTCTTCCTGCCAGTGCACACCCTCTTCCTTTAATAGTCAGGGTCTGGCGCCCAGACGTTCCGCAGGAGATGGGGCCATCCTTTTGTGGCAGCAACACAGCCCTCTTCCCATCCAGGTGGCTACTCCCCCCCCCCCCTGCATCAAATGCAGACCAGCCTGTTGCTGTCTCACCTTCTCCTCCCTGGGGTCAGGACACTTCCCAGACCCTGTCACATCCAAACCCAGATGGATGGTTTAAGACAAGGAACCAGCCGCGTTTAAAAACGTGGTTTCTAAGCACACAATTTAAAAACCATCTTCACAAAAAAGCTGTGTTATTAAATTCTGAGTTCAGACACACTAAACTCCATCTTATGCCTATGGGAAGATATGCTGGAAACATGGGACACACCATTCCATGTTCTGTCCTATGGGCAAGATGGCCTTGCAACAGTGAAAAACGAATTTGGCAGTATTTCACTGTCAGGATATGGTACATACCTCAGTACATGTCCTACCTTTCACACACACTGCACCCTGTCCAGGGGGAACCTTGGGCCTACTATAGGGGTGTCTGATGTGCATAAAAAGTGAAGGTAAGGCCTGGCAAGTGGGCGCACTTGTCAGGACAATAAGGCAGTTAACAAACTGCGCGCAGGCACTGTTGTGGCAGGCCTGAGATCTCTTTTAAGGGCTACTGGCGTGGGTGGCGCAACTAGTGCTGCAGGATCACTAGTAGCATTTGCATTACCAGCCCTGGCACACATAGTGCACTTTACTAGGGACTTTACTGGTAAAAAAAAATACCAAATATAGACACAAATTACCATAAGCAACCAAGAGCACTTGCACTTTGACACTGATCAGCAGTGGCGAAGTGCCCAAAGCATCTAAGTCAGCAACATTATGTCAGAAAAAGGTTTAGGAGAAAGGCAAAAAGTTTAAGGAACTTTAGCCAAAAAGGGCCAAGCGCAACACTTCCCTTTATGATTTATAGGTTCTACTTTGCTGAAGTGGTGTCACCAACAAACATAACTTCTTCTCTTCTGCACATATGGAAGAGAGTGCTTGGATTAACAAGGAAGTTACAAAAGACTCCTTCATACCAGGCTTAAATGGAAGTGGTGAGGATGACTTCCCCTGACTGGATTTATAAGTGCCCAACAAGTTAGCTAACTATTTCAAAGCTCTAGAACATAGATATCAGGTCAGCCATCTAAAATCTACACTCTGATTTGCAGTCACATATTAACATTAAAAAATATGATTCTGCACCTGCAAGGTCTGCTCCACAGACCGAAATTATATACAGAGCATCATCACCCATACAACTACTTTAGCCCGGATCTCCACTTTGCTTTGTGCATCAGCAGCCCAGTGCAATATCAAGGAATGTGTCTCTGATGTAGTTGGATCTATCTGCTGTGCTCACCGATGAAGACAGACAGTGCAGAAGATTTTCCTCCGCATCTAGCCAAGCTTTCTCTGTTCAACAAGCTATAAGGAATGCTCTTCACTTACACAATACAGCATATTCTAGGAGGACCAACATCATGTTTCTTCCAGAGCAGTTGAAACATATATGAATTATCTGTACTTTGGTAATGAGAAGCTTTTTTAGAGAAAAGTTCTTATTTCCTTTAAGTGAAAACAAGGCTCCATTGCATCAAAAATGTTTTCTAAAGTACTGACCTACAAATGCACTTACCTTTCATCTCGGTCGATAACCTCGTCAAAAACCTGAGAAAGCCCCCGGAGCTGTCTAATACCGGTGGAAACAGTTTCTAAATCTTTGTCAAACTACCTCCTCCTGCTGACTGAGATGAGTCAGAGTTGAGTTAGAGGGTATATTGAGAGTGGTATAGGGTGAGAAATAGGGTTGTGCATTGGCTATGCTGAATTAGAAGAAAAGTACTAAATATATAGATCTATAAGTACATGGAAGGTTTATAGATGCATAAAGGAAGGTTGTATATGTAGATTTAAGATGCATTAAATAAACTCCGGCTTTCATGCGTTGTTGCACTTAAATGTTTTTTTTTTGTATTTCAATAGCAAAGCCATTGTAGATAAATAGTTATGAGAAAAGATTTACTTAATTATGCAGTCACTTATATATGGTAAAACATAGAATAATGTAACTATCAGTAATATGTGCATTTGTTAAGCAGAACTCATGAATATCTATATTTTTTAAACATAATTATTCTAAACGTTTATACAAAGCAATACACATATCTAGGTACATATCTATAATAGAAATAAATGCTTATATACAGAGTGATGATTTTCTGTATATTTTTGTTTGCGTATGGTGGTTATGTGGGGAAGGACCAACTTTTAAGTAGCTTTCTGAAGATAAGGTGGTTATCCATGGATATTATATAGGGGGGGGGGGTAAAGAGTTCCACAGTTTGGCTGCTTGAACAGATAAGGATGTGCCAACCATGGTTTTTGCTTGTATACTGCGTTTTTGAGGCGATGTGCCACTCTAGAGCAAAAATTCCTTTGTTGAATGTGTTTGGTGATTTTATTCCTGATGAAGAGCCGTCTCATTCCATGTATTGCTTTGTAGGTGATACAAAGCAGTTTGAACGTGGATAATCTGGCAACCGGTAATCAATGCAAGGCTTTCAAGGCAGGGGAGATGTGGTCTTGCGGTTTTCTATGTATGAGTAGTCTGGCAGCCGAGTTCTGAATACGTTGTAGTCTTTTCATGGTCATTAAAGGTGACATGTGGTAGAGGCTCCTGAAGTAATCGAGTTTAGACACAACAAGGGAGATGGTAGCCAAGATCTTGTGTGTAAATCCCCAATGGGGGAAGTTTTTATAGTAACAAAGCTTTATCTTGCTAGTTTGTCCCTTTGGGCATCCACTGATAGCTTGGAGTCTGGCGGCGCGCAGCGGGCGTGCCAAAGGCAAGCCCGTCTGCCCCCGTGCGTGCCCCGGGAGCGTCCAGCGCCAGCCATGCTGCTCGAGCCCCGGCCGAGGTGCTGGGTGGTAAGAGGCTGTATAATCGCGAGGAACTCATGGTGCTTAATGTTTCAGATTGTAAAGAATGTATGCAGTGGAAAGTTCTGTTTAGCCTCTCTAAGTCGTGTCCCTCTTGGAAATTCTGCCTCCAGCCAAGGCGCACTGATCGCCCCCAACCAGTTGGAAACAAGACTACGATTCTTGCGGCACTTATTAATGCCCGTTCCATGGCCAAGCACGCAGCTGATATTTATGAGCTTCTCTCCAATGCTAAACTAGATGTTTTATCTATAACCGAGACGTGGCTGAATGATTCTTGTGCCCCGGTGGTGGAGCATGCTATCCCCAGGGACTACAAAATCATCCGAGCCGACTGGAAATCCGGGAGAGGCGGTGGAACGGCAGTGGTGTTCAGGGATACCTGATCCTTTTCCAGCGAGGTCTCTGGCAAGGTGGGGGAGGGAGAGGCCTTGCACTTTACCTTTATTTTATCTCCTCATTTCACGCCGGAAGATTTTTTAAAAGCCCTGGACGATGTTATCATTCCTCACGCCCTCTGCTGCTCCCAATTTTTACTCCTGGGGGATTTTAATATCCACCTGGACGCACTTGAACCCTCTGACTCCACAGTTCTCCTGGGCTCATTCAACCTGGATCAGCTGACCCAGTGGGTCAAGAAGCCGTCGCACTCAGGAGGCCACTTACTGGACCTAGTTTGTAAAAATGTTTGATTTTTTTATAAGGGAACCAGAACAAGGTATCTGGTCCGATCATTATCTGATCAGGTTTTCGTGGTCCATGGGGAAGTCTCCATGTACTTCTGCCGTACTTTCTGGCATCCGCCCCCAGAAGATTCATCTTCTGGCGTTCTCTGAATCTCAGCTTCAGGCCTGGCTGACACCTGATCTTGATCTTGCTGGGGCGGCGGACAGCTTTGACTCCTGGATTAGCCGAGGGGTTAGCTCCACTGCCAAACCAGCTTCTAGTGGTAAACCGTGTTTTCCACCTTCGAAGCCTTGGTTTTCGAATGCCCTAAATGAGCTGAAACTGAGCTGCAAAAAATTGGAGCGCAGCTGGCGTCAGGAGTATTGCCCTTCCACTAAGTCTGCGCTCCGCACAGCCCAGAGGGAATATTACACTGCTATTAGGAAAGCTAAAAGTAACTGCTATGCTGGGCCGATCACTAGAGCTAATAACAACAGTAAGGAGATTTTCTCTATTGTTAAGAGCTTTTTATCTCCCTGTGCGGAACAAAGGACGTTGCCAGCCTCTGCTCGTTGGTGTGAGGACCTGTCTTCCTTTTCTATTGAGAAAATAGCAAAGATTCAGGACAGCTTGGGAATTCTCTCCCATGAACAGAGGAGTGCTCCTTTGGCACCCCCCCCCTGATTTCTAGTCCACCCACCTCCCTGTTTATGCAATTTTTGCCTGTGGCTGAGCCTGATATTCTAGCCATTTTGGAATCTTTGAAATCAGGCTCACCTACTGATCCGTGCCCGGCCCGAGGTTTAGCTGGGGTAGCAGAGGTGGTTTGCTCAGAGGTAGCTGAGATTATCAATCTCTCCCTTCAGACTGCCACCGTTCCTGTGTGCTGGAAGAAGGCTAAACTTTTACCCCTAAATTACAAAACAGAGATGCCACGGTCCACTTCGTGTGTTGCTGTGCTAGTCGCTAAAATATTTTCCTGTCCAAGTAGCCAATTTTAAATATCACATACACTTTAGCACTGCACTTCATTAGCACCACCCTCTCTTGAGTAACTCTGGCAAGAGTCTCTTCTCAACATCCATATCCACACTATCAACTGATGGTTTGGGCGTTTTTCTGGATTGTTCAATTTATTCCCACATGATGAGATTCCGCCACATGGGTGGGCTGATGGGAACTTCTCAGCCAGATGTATTGTTCTTGTTGGTTCTTAGCGACTAGCACAGCAACACACGAAGTGGACCGTGGCATCTCTGTTTTGTAATTTAGTGTTATATTCAGAGGGAAGTGAGATGTCAGGTTGGTAAAAATATTTCCTCAGACCCTCCCCTACAGTTTTTTGTTCGTAAACTTTTACCCCTTCTTAAAAAGCCTTCACTATATCCCTCTGTTCCATCAAATTATCGTCCCATCTCTCTTTTGCCAGCTATGGCAAAAGTCTGTGAGAAGGTGGTATTCCGGCAGCTTGAGGCCTTCGTGGAAACATCTAGGGCCAGATGTAGCAAAATCAGAAATACCGACTCTTAATTACCAAATTTTACTGATTCGGTAATTAAGAGTAGGTATTTCTAATGTAGGTACCAATTCGGTAAATTTTACAGAATCGGTAAAAATCGGTATTAACCGATTCAGTATTTACCGAATCGGTTAATACCGATTTTTACCGATTCTGTAAAATTGATGCCCATAGGATTCAATATCAAATACCGATTCGGTTTTTACCGAATCGGTAAATACCGAATTTTGCAAGGGTGCAGGGGGTGTCACTTTCACACCCTCTGGCACCCCTGTTTTAGGCTTGTGTGCCATGTGGCACACATACATGCCCTTAGGGCATGTACACATACATGCCCAAAGGGCATGTATGTGTGCCACATGACACAGGTGTACATGCACAGATGTGCATGTACACCTGAATCGGTATTTTACCATGCAATTGTAATGCATGGTAAAATACCGATTTTCAAAGCCCTGTGTCAATGTTAAAATTGGCTCCTACATACCAAACATGCATTTTCGGTAATTTTACCGACCGGTATATTTACCGATTCGGTAAAATATACAGAATTGATAATTTTACCGATGCTGTAATTTGACCGAATCGGTAAAATTACCGATTCGGTAAAATTACCAAAAATGCATGTTTTTAATCCCCCTACATCTCCATGGCCATTTATCGGTCGGTAACGGCCGAATTCGGCCGTTACCGGCCGGTAAATGGCCAAAATCTCCCACCTACATCTGGCCCCTAGTGCTCTGCACCCTGCTCAATCCGGGTTTAGAGCCTCCTATAGTACGGAGACTGCGCTGGTGGAAATGACTGAGGCGATCAGGGAGTGCCTACATGGAGGCGGCAGGACGGCTTTGATTTTGTTGGACCTCTCTGCCGTCTTCGATACGGTGCCTCCCCAACTTCTTCTAGCCCGGCTGTCATCTATTGGCATTGCCGGTCCTGCATTGGGTTGGATAGAATCCTTTCTGGAAGACCATACTCAGCAGGTCTGGGTGCCTCCCCACTGATCCTCAGTGAGGAAACTTTCAACGGGAGTGCCTCAGTGCTCCACGTTGAGCCCCCTGCTTTTCAATATATATCTGACCCCCCTGATTTTTTTAGCAGAAGAACTGGGTGCAAAAATTATAGCCTATGCGGATGACACCCAGCTGCTATTTACTTGGAGGTGTTCTGATCTGGATACCAAGTTTGCTCAGATTTGCCTTTCATCTGTTTTTCACTGGCTTGCACATGCCCAACTTAAGTGCAATGAGGAAAAGTCGGAGGTACCCCTGTATGGCCAGTTCCCCCCTGCCTTCAGAGAATCCTTGTGGCCTCCTAATGTTCCATGCCCCAGCTCTGTGGGTGACCCGGCAAAGAACTTGGGGGTTTGGTTTGGGGAAGATCTACGGTTTGCAGAACACATTAAAAAACTTACTAGAGTCTGCTTCGGGACCCTTAAGGCCTTACGAAGGTTCTTTCTCCTGCTTCTGAGAAAGGCTAAAGAAATGGTAGCGCGTGCCCTCATCTTCTCCCGCCTCGAATATGCCAATGCACTGTTCATTGGCATTCCAGGCTATCTGGTTAAGAAACTTCAAATCATACAGAATGCCGTGACCAGACTCCTGTTTGACATCTCTCGGAGATCTAGTGTCCGGCAGCATTTGCGTTATCTGCATTGGCTACCTGTTGCACAGCGGGTGCAATTCAAGGCCCTTATTCTATCTCACGGGGCTATTCATGGCCAAAGGCCGGCGTATCTTAGAAGGCGTTTTATTCTGTAAACGCTGAGTCGCCCTTTACGATCGGCCACTCAGCGCAGAATGGTCTTCCCGTGGTTTAGTAGGGCGTGCTTGGGAGGCCAGTGCCTCTGTCAAAGCAGCAGCTGCCTGGATTGCCCTCCCCATGGAGCTACAGCATACACAGGACTTTTTCCTATTTAAAATTTTTTTAAAAACTCATCTGTTTAAACTGGTCATCTAATTTTTCTGCCCGATCTTCCACAACCTGTGCACGCGCCAGGACACTCTAGAGTATTAGAGCGCGATACAAATCTTTTTATAACATAACATAACATAGTCATTCTGAGGATTCTTACTTTCTTCGATACTTTAAGCAGTGTTCCCAGAATATCAGGCCTTGCCGCGAGTGGGTCATATTGTTTCCAATCGCCACATGTGAGTATTTCCGTTTTGGAAGCACTCAATTTGAGATGGCTCTATGTGTAGGAATGTAAAAATGTTCAACTGTGGACAACGATGTCCATTAGATAATAAATTGTATGTCCAATAGTTGAAAGTTTTGGTTTTCGGCTACAGGCTCCCTGCTAATATGATGAGGTTTTATTAGGTTTCCCTTTCTCGCCTGTCATTTTACATGTTTTCTTAGGATTTAACTTCAAATCCTTTTCTTCCATGTACACAGAGATGTTTCCTATTCGGCACTGAAGGCAGTTTGTGGTTCTGGATAACAGAACCACATCATCTGCGTACAGTAGAACAAAGGTTAGTTGCTTACCAATCATAGGAACATCGGCGTTCAGCTAGGGTAATGCCTCATCAACCTCTTTAATGTAAAGGGAAAACAGAAGGGGGGCAAGGACACAATCTTGTTTAATCCCATATGTGACTTTAAAAACGCACTGCACACTAGCGTCTTATCTCATAACACAACCAGGCAGACACACGTTCATATATTTGCAACAGGTAAATGATGACCTCCCTGGGGCACTCATTTTACCCAGCGTCTGCCATAATTTTACGTTGTTAACCAAATCAAAAGCACTTGTTAAACCTGCAAAGCATAGATCAAGGTGACAACCGTTAGAGTATATTTTCTGCTAATAAGATGTAGGTTTATAGTTTTGTCCTGTTTTCCCTACATCTCTTACGAACAGATACCGGGAATGCATAAGCACAAAGTTCTCAGTCTCCCAGTTCTCCAGCCTCTCTGGAAGGACTCCGCCCTTCTGTTCGGAAGTTGAATCTAGAAGAGATATAGAGCTATAGCACCTTGCTTCTCCCCTATCTCCCTACGTGAAAATCAGGACAATTACACTTTCTATTCAAGTTGCAGGCAGGAAACCACTAGCTGCTGTATTACACACTTTTGCCAATATTGGTGCCGAAATGGAATCATAAGATTTAAAGGTGTCTATTGGTACCCCATCAGGGCCCTGTGCCTTACCACAGGCACATTTTTCGACAGCGGTCATTCTTCCTTCCAGGGTAAAAGGTATCAAATGTGGGCAACCTATCATTACTATCTCTTTATCCTGCACAGATAGTCTTTCTTTATTAGGGTTAACTATCCCACTATAATGATTCAACAAATCTAATGGTTGAACTAAATTCTCAACCTTAGCAGAAGTATGATCTTTAAAGAAAAGATGATTTATTGTTTTCGAAAATAGTGTTGTGTCCTATATATCTGTGGCCTGTACTAATTTTTCCCAAGCCTCTTCCTGTTACTAAGTTCTTCTCTTAATTAAACTCTGCTTAAATAGACGTCTCAGTTTTAAACTTTTCACTATTTCTCAGTTTGGCTTTTAGGCTTGCTTAAGATCTTGATTTGCTTTTGAACAGTCGTAGTCAGCCCAACCAGAGCTTATCTTTGAGTCTTCTTACCAGTGATTTTTAGGTTTTCTACAAATGAGGCTGTAATTTTAGAGAACTGCCCAATAATGTGTGGACCTCTGGCACTCACCTTCATACATATTTTAAACTCTAAATAGTTATCCTACACTATTTTATCAAAGAAAGATGGCACATTTACACCGACCACTTTAATCCTTACTGTACAGATACAATGGGGGAACCCTGTGTCCCTCAGAACCTGGGTAAGTTAAGTAAAGCTACAATAGTTCGAGGAGACAGCAATTACATTATCGACAAAATCGAATCCTGTTACGAAAACTTCATATATATGGCTAGTGTATATGACTCACAGCTTAACAAATATGCTGGAAAGTAAAAAGTGGACTAAATTGCAGCGTGCAACAAAGGATTATTGGTATTTTAGAATACAATAATACAACAAGAGACTGCAAAAATGCATGCAAAAATACTTATTATTTTTGATTTTTGATTCAAGAATGTAATTACTATTCATACGGATTTTTGATACAAGAATGTGATTACTATTCATACAGATGTGAGTTATAGTTCCTTTACCACCTCCTGGAGTCAGACTTGACTGTTTGCTATTGCAAATTTTGTGAGACAACAAAAACAGAACAAACAGAAAATGAACAACCCTGCTACACAATTGAAATTAAAAAACCTTAAACTTTGAAACAATAGTGGGAAATATCACTATCTACCACTCTGACTGGCTGGCACTGCCCACTGCCACAGGACCTGGTCCAGTTGGAATGTTTAAAAATGGCACTTAGTATTTTACATTTAATCTCAGTTTTATCACTTGGTCTAAATATGATGGAATAGACACTGTATTCTGAAGCTGTGCTGGGCCCACACCACAGTGACATTTCTTTGGGCAGGGGAGTCCCTCGGCCTTGCCGTCATAATCACTGCTAACCCAGTTATGGACTAGTTGGAAATGTGGAACCAGGAAACACAGTTTTTAATCACCACTTCCCATTTGGTAAAATGTTGTGCTCTTGAATACTCACTTTTTTTAAACTTGTTCATATGCTCCCCTTTTGGCAAGATTGGTAATATTTAGCTACAGTGTAAAAGCTTCTAATAAGCTTGTAATTGTAAAAACAGACTAGATATTACTTGGGAGAGGGGTAGAAGTGGCAAGTCACATAGAATAATCTCCAAAATGAGATACAGCTGTAAATGTATAGCTTTTGCAGCAAGCAGCAGTGTGCTGCAGTCTTGGGACTTCTAATTTAAGAGACTGTTTGATCCGGGGCAAATAAAAATCTTAGTTCTCCATCTTACAATTTGTTCACACTTTGAAACAGGCATATTAAAAGAAATAGACACTTAAGGCCACATGTATCAACCTATTTTGCATTCGTGTGCTTCACGTGAACAATCAGATGCAGTCAATGCCATCGATTGGGTAAAAAAAATCTGCGACACCAACTCGCAAAAAAAGAGATCTCAACCTGGTACTGGATGCACGCAAAAGATGGCCCCAACACCCTACCAGTAGAAAGATGGAAGGAAGTTCTCCCTGCAGCTGATATACCATCTCTGTGGCAAGTATCTATGGCTACTTTTTTATCTTTTGTCAGATATGCCCCATTGAGAAAGAACCATTTGTTTACTACCCGTAGGGTATATTGGTCTTCCTTGAAGTTGTCTAAAATGGAGAGGAAATTAAGCACTGCCCGAAGTATGACGAGGAAAAAAAGCAGATGACGTCCACATATTCTGGCAATGCTCAGAATTTCAATCTTATTGGCAAGATGTGGGTAAGGTATTGACTATCCTAATGCAAAGAAGAATAGAGGTAAGCTTATCACTGATTGTCTTTGGGGTTCTAGAAGATAATGACCTTGCGGGAAGAGCTAGGAAGCTCCAAGAGCAACTTTTACTTACCGTGATAATCATCGCACGTAGAGAACTCTGCATTAAGTGGGTTTCACATTTATCTCTCACTTGTGCAGAATGGGTAACAGCAGCTGAACGTATTGGTAAACTAGACTGCTTAAGTGGGTCATCAAATAGAATCAAAACTTGGGAGCCGCTAGTCGCATACATGTTGGAACACGCACACACATAGCTTTGACAGGAATCGGTCCAATAATTAAGACACTTGCCTCCACTATAGAGCCAAATCAAGTGGAATACATTATTGAAAATGTCTAAACAGTTTGGTCTAGATATACTCCTCCTACAAGAGGCTTATCTATTGGATGATAAATGCCCCGGCCCCTCTCGCCAAAGATTTTACAAGGTACTACATGCAGAGTTCACTAGGCACCTGAGAAGAGTTGCTTGTTATGTTGAGGAAAATCAGACTGCATGTAATGGTTATGAGTAGAGAGTAGCGAGGGGTGGGCTCCCTCAGCTACCCACAATGTTTGGGGTCATGGGAGTCAGCAGCTTCTTTCTCCCTGCCCTCTGGTAAAGTCTTCTGCATTGGCCGGCCAACCCCGCCCAGACATGGGCAAGAGGAGTGGGGGAAAGTACACCGCCAAGGGTGGGGGGGTGGATTCTTGGCGCAGCCGCGGTACTGTATGCCTACCCCAAAGGAGAGGAGGACCCGGGGCTGAACTTAAGACAGTCAGGGGGCTCCACACACGCTCCTCCCTGGTGAAATTAAATAAATAAATCCTGCACCGTGCCCTGGTCCACCCCGGGGCTAGTTTAAGAAATAGAGAGACCTCCACGCGCTTTGTCATTGAAAAAGTAAAAGGTCGGCAAACTCTAAAATGCCATCATTCCACCCCGTTGGGTCGATATTGATGATCTTAATCTCATTTTAATCCTGGTGGTGAGCTCTAGACACCAGGGACAGTTGCAGAAGACTTTCTCAGCCCCAAAGTGGTACAGTACTCAGGGGGCTCATTCCCCTGGCTCCCTGCACCAGCCTTCCTCCTGGTGTCTGTTCTTCTCCCCAACTGGTACTCAGGAGGTGAACGAGGGCCAGCTTCACTGGCCCTTGAGAAGACCCACTGGTACTAGGATCAACTGGGGGAGTCATTTGTCCTTGGTGGGCATCAGAGGGGTTCTTCCTGCCAGCTCTCCATGGCAGCCCCAGGGTCCAGCAGTGAAGTTCAGGAAAATCACCAGGCAAGAAATAGTCTCCCCCGCGTTCAATAGTTATTACATGGGAGAGAAAGTTTCCTGAAGCCAGGCAACCCTGGTCAATCCTAAGGTGCCACATTACATCTCCACCTGTGTCCCATCACTCCTGCACAGCATGCTGGGACAGTTCAAAATGGCATCATCCAGGAGTCACTAATCACATCTCCTCTGGGGGCCTCGGCTCTGCCTCTCGCTGACGTCACTGCCAGGGCCTTCCTCACTAGATTTTCAGAGAGGAGTCCCCTCCCGTGTTGACTCCAGGGGCCTACCCCAGGTCTCAATGGCAGCCCCAGTGTCCAGCAGTGAAGTTCAGGAAAATCACCAGGCAAGAAATAGTCTCCCCCTTGTGCAATAGGTATTACATGGGAAGAGAAAGTTTCCAGAAGCCAGGCATCCTTGGCCAATCCTAAGGTGCCACATCACATCTCCACATCTGTCCCATCCTTCCTGCACAGCATGCTGGGACAGTTCAAAATGGCATCATCCAGGAGTCACTAGTCACATCTCCCTTGGGGGCCTCAGCTCTGCCCCTTGCTGACATCACTGCCAGGGCCTTTCTCACTAGATTTTCAGAGGGGAGTCCCCTTCCGTGTTGGCTCCAGGGTCCTACTCGAGGTCAATACCTAATCCTGCAGAGTCCCCACTGCACCAGGCTACCTGTGCACAGTTACCGAGCTGTACACAATAGTAGTTTCACACACAGCCCACACATGTGCACACTTGTTCCCCTGCACACAGTCAAGTGCCCCTTACCCCTATTGCATTACAGCAGACTTAGCTTAAAAGGCGTACACTGGCGGTCATCATGCGCAGTACATTTGCCATGTAGTGAGACTCACCAATAGTAAAAAGTCCAAAACCGGGTGATCCAAAAAGCAAATACAATCAAAGCAAAAAAACCTGGGCATACTGATTGGGTCAAACCCAACTGCAACAATGAAGTTGTTTATCTAGTACACTTTAGGAGCTTGAAATGCAATGTACAGTGGGGCTGCTGGTAGTGAGAGACAATTTAAAGGTACAGGGCGCCTACTTAAAGACCAACACCTTGCCTGGGAGAAATGCTTCCTCCCCCGCTGAATAAACTGCAAGGAGGTCTGGACTTTTGAAATCTTCTTCCATTGCCTATAATGAAGAAATCAGCTATAAAATTGTTGCACAGCCCTGACTTTTGTTCCAGATTCATATTTACTGCTAAAGAATCCCTAACACATTTTTCATGCATGCGAGGAAATGCTAAGAAACTTCTATTGGGAGGAAGGGACAACGAGAAGTCATATAGCAAAATTCCATAAATCAACTATGTCGGGACTAGGCACAGCACATTTTGCAGCATATTACATATTATATTACGGCGTACATGGCAGTGAGAAATGAGTGTCTCCATAATTTACAAAGGGAACCAATGTATGTCACTTAAAAATGAGCTATGGGAAACAATTCAAGAAAATAAAAATTTAATAGATTTTTATATAGCGTGAACTTGACCTGAATAGGGTATCAGAGCGCTTTACATAGGACCAAGCACTTACATAGCACTTGCCCAATCCATTTTCCATATGGCAGTAAAATAGATCGCAAGCTACCCCCAGCCACAATAACAGCAATACATGTCTGGTGAAGCACATAGAAGAGCTTTAAATAGAATGGGTGATTGATGAGGATATCCCTGTGGATGGGATTTTTACTTTTTGCAAGTAGTACCCTACAGGGTTCAGAGATTGGGATATCAGTTGGGATCTCCAAGTTGAGGGACATGATGAAAGCCGGCCATGTGCAAATTAGGAACCTCTGAGAGGATGAGTGGTGGGAGGCCAGGATAGCCTCATGTGAAGCTTCAATTGGCAAACAATTCTGACTCACCCAGCTTAAGTACCTGCACATGACATGAGCTAGGTTGTGCCTGGCAGGTAGAATGGAATCACCAGAATATTTGCTGTGTCATGTTTTATGAAACCTGGAAATGACCTAGGAGTATGTCCTTTAGGGAAGGGATCTTGAGAATCTTTATCAACTGGAAAGGGATTCCAGTCTGGCCCTGCTTTACCTCTCCACGATCACCGACTCACTTGTAGTCACTCTGGAAGTCCTGGGTTCTAGGTGGAAATCAGGTGCCCAGCAGCAGGACAGGCTTCTAAGGGTACAGACAGGCTTCAGGCAGCAAAGTAGTCTCTATGTTGGTGCAGTAAGACAGTCTTCAGAACTACACTGCAGGCAACAGCTGTAGGAAGTCCTGTGAGAGTCCTTTAGCAAGGTCTAGAAAGTGAACTGAAGATTGGGCCTGAGGATCCCCTATTTATACTTGGTGCTGACTTTGAAGTGAGAGAAACGTCTGGAGGCTTCCCCACACAAATGTATCTAGATTTTCCTTCCTTATTGCCCTGCCTTGCTACAAGCGCAAAAAGCTAGTGTGAGGTCATTTGTGTGACAGCAGGGCACAGCCTATTGAAGTGCAGGTACAGCTTTGCCCCCCACCTTCACTGAGATGGCCCATCCAGGCACACCTAATCCCTCTATTGTGTGGCCATCTGGGAGTAATATAAAAACACCAACTGCCTCTTGCACCTAGTCATGTGGCCAAGGAACAGGTTGCAAGCACTAAATGGTTGGGGGAGAAAATTGCCAACTTCCAAAAAATGACCTTTTTAGAACTGTGACTTAAAATAGAACTTTAACTTTGAAGAGGATTTTAAATCACAATTCCACAGACACCAAACATGACTTTTGTTGTATTCACATATTTATTGCTTGCGCCTTTCACTTTAAGTGGTTTGTTCTATGTGGAACTTGTACCAAGTTAATGTTCCATGATTTGTGGATTCAATAGCAGTTACCCACTAGCTTTTGTGGGAACACCAACTATTCTCGGTTGCTTAATAAAAGTTGTAATGAGCAATCAGTAAATTGTAGATAACTGTGTAGATCTTTCCCCTACAACAGATGGCGACGATTGGCTAGTGGGAAAAAGGAGCACAGAGTGAGGAGGAACCTTCGTTGGTGGAAAAGAACCAAACGCGTGAAGAAAAGTGAAAAGGAGAAGAAAAGCTGTAGTGAAAAGGAGAAGAAAAGCTGTATTACAATCGAAATTGAACAAAGAAGAATACGATTGACAAGCGTGAAGTAACGGTGTATTCACACCCGAATTACATTGAGGAACAACAGATATTGAAAACAAAATTCGATATGTAAGCTTTTAAAATGTGGGATATCGAAGAAAATATCTACGAACTGTAAGTCTAAATATTTGTTGTCTCCGGTGAAAGTTAGGAAAGTCGGCGATGCTTTATTATTTTTTTTTAAATTTCTACCTTTATTCACAGTCAAGAGGTTCTTACAACAGGGCGAGTCGCCTGCAGCCCAATAGGGCAACATCCGTATACAGAAAAACACCGCAAGTGGACAGCACCTATCTGACACAGCCTGAGTGCCGACATCCCGGAGGCTCGGCGGCGTTTGATGTAAGCATGATGCTTTGCTGGTTTAAACAAATTCCATATATCGTCAACGAACATACTTTCCATAGCGTGTGTCAACAAATCGCTGAGTGTGTATAAGTGGGTAACAGTGCTAAACAAAGAGGAAGTAGTCATGACTCCACCCCGTATCGTAAAGGAGAAAAAGAAGAAGAGAAAAGAAAAACTAACTCCTACCCCAACTAACCCCCCACCCATACATCGCCATCTGTGCTCTTGACCTATATACAACCTAGCTATTACTTGGAGAAACATAGCGCTGCTCAACTAAAAAGGGAAAGATGTGTGTGCCGCCTAACGGCCTGAGCAACTCGCACCCCAATGCCCCACCACCCGTCAAGCCCCTACTACATTCCCCCGGGGGCCCCAGCTTCACACTAACCTAGACCCCCTACAAAGGCCCCTACTCTGGTTCCTCAGGAGCGATCAGTTCATCAGCTTCCTCACCCTGCTCCGGTTCCTCCTCCTCCCCAGCACCTCTAATATATAACCGGTACAATGTCAATGTAGCAATTCGCTATATACCTCAGACTGCGTACAGCAGTACAACATATCCTTTGCCCACCTTTTCTTTGTTGGCAACGGTCCTCTCATCCAGCAAGCAGCTACTACCCTTTGAGCTATCAACAAGGCCATATCGGCCAACCGTCTCAGGGCTACGGGCAAGGGCTTCGAATATACCAGCAATGCCAACGCTGGATCAGCTTCGATCTCCACCTCTAGTATCAAGCTCAGCTCCGCAAACACCTCCCCGCAGAATTTACTGACTCCCGGGCAGACCCATGCCATATGGAAGAAATCAGCAGACAGCGTATGACAACGTTCACACTCTGGGGATTGCCGCAATCGGTATCTATACAGCCTCTCCGGGGTGTAATATATGCGCTGGAGAAATTTGAAATGGACCAAATCTATGCCTTCCGTTTAATGACAGCCTCTTCGTACTGAGGCAACAGTATCTCCACATGTCATCCTCTATCTGTACCTGAAGATCGCGCTGCCACTCTGTTCTAGCTTTGTAGGGCTGGGGCTGCCTATGCCGGGGTCCCAATTTATTTAGGTTCGTCACCAACTTACGGGCAGATACCGTTTTGATCACATAGGTGAGTTCCGGCACCTCTGTTGGCTCCTGCAAATCCGGACCCAGGAGCTCCCACAGTGCTGCCCGGACCCTGTGGTATTGAAAGCGGGACAGGAGCGAGGCGTCCGCCTGCGAGGGGGACAATTGGTCCCACGTCTTCACCACTCCGTCCGCAAACAGATCCTCCAGTTTGGTCACTCCCAGCTTCTGCAATGTTCTCGTGACTCCCTTTTCCCTGAGCAAGGGGATCCAAACCGCCCATTCAATTCTCATGAGCGGGGAATACAGGAGGTCGCAGCTCTGTGCTCGTGTCAACTCGTGCCATGCGTGATTCGTGGCTTTTATGGAGTCCAGTCTACCTATGCTCCGGTCCACTGGCAGGCATACTGTGGCAGGTAGCGGCAGTGGTTCCGCGAATAGGCGTTCGAGGATGACATGCGGGATCATCGGGGATCCGTGAATCCAGGAATGAAGGTGCGCAGCCTGCGCCACTCTGTAATACCTCTCCATGTCAGGGGCGCCCAGGCCTCCCATCTCATAAGGTAACGTCAGAATCTGCCATTGTACCCTGGGGTGTCTCTCCCCCCCACGCCAGACGAGTGAGTGCCTGTGTCATTTGTTTGAAGAAAGCCTTGGAGAGGACGACTGGAATGTTTGTGAATAAGAACAAAAATCTGGGCAGCACCACCATTTTCATAATAGAGATTCTGCCCATTAGGGACAGGGGGAGTTTGCACCATTTCTCTATATCATCCACAAGCCTGGAAAATGCTGGTCCGTAGTTCTCCCGGATCAATATATCAGGGTCCACATGCAAGCGAATCCCCAGGTACCGGACCGGGTCCGAGGACCGGGTCCGAGGACCATCTCAAAAGGTGTGGTGACTGGGGTCAACGGGAACGCTACAGATTTGCTCCAGTTGACTTTGAGACCCGATAGCGCCCCAAACCGCACCACCTCTCTGAGTACTGATTGGACATTCTTCTCCGGGTCGCGGACGTATAGCAGAGTGTCGTCTGCATATGTGGATATGCCAATCTTATACGTCGGGAAATTGACGCCCTCCGCAGCATGGTATTCCCTAATCGCGCAGGCCAGGGGCTCCGCCACTAGTGCATATAGTAAGGGAGAGAGAGGGCACCCCTGTCTTGTCCCTCTACTAATTTCGAAGGGATCAGTGACAGTGTTCCCTATTCACAGTCTGGCAGTGGGTTTATAATACAGCGCCCCTAGCATTTGCAGGAAGGGTTCACCGAGTCCGAGCTTTCGCAGCACTCGCAACATGAAGGGCCATTCAACTGAATCAAAAGCTTTTTCCATATCAAGAAATAGGGCTAGAGCCTTGTTTTCTTGTCGAACATGCTGCATTGTGCCCAACACTGTCCTGATGTTATATGTCAGATTCCGTTCCGGGACAAACCCTGCCTGTTCTGGCGCCATGAGATCAGGGACCAGGAGCGCCAGACGAGTAGCCAGCACTTTGGCATACAGTTTAGTATCAACATTCAAAAGTGACAGCGGCCGGTATGAGCCGCAAAGCTCCGGTGGCTTACCTAGCTTCAATATCGTTATCAGCAGGGCTTCACTCATGGTGGGGGACAACAACCCATCTGCACAAATCTCATCAAAGAGAGAAATTAGGTGGGGCATAAGTTTGTCCAGAAATGCCTTGTAAAATCCTACAGTAAGACCGTCGGCACCAGGGGCGCTACCCGTTCTCATCCCTCCCAGCGCTTCCCGTATCTCATCCTCCTGCACCGGCGCCGCCAGGAACTCCCTCATTGAGTCCGGCAGGAAGGGCATCCTTATATAGCTAAGGTAGTCCTCTATCTCCTCTTCCATGTGAGAGGATTTGGACCGATAAAGGTCAGAGTAATAATTTTTAAGGGATGCAATAATCTCTGTTTCGTCCGTAAGGGAACGCCCTGTTGGTGAAGTTAACTCATCTATTACCAAAGGTTTCCGTTCCTGCCTCATGATGCGGGCTAGCACTGAGCTGGGCCTATCCCCTTCCCCATACACCCTCGCCGTGGCGTACTTTCCCATGTGCTGAACCTCCCGATCAGCCTCCTCATGGAATTCAGCCAGCAGTGACTTTAGACGTTCCGCGGAGTCCGAGGCGGGGCAGGCGCTGTGTCTCTCCTCCAACTCTCTCAGTTGGGATTCGAGAGTCCGCAACCGCTGTCTGATGGCCCTGAGTGTACTGGAATGCTTGGCCATGGCCATCCCCCTAATGTAAGCCTTAAATGCGTCCCACAGTGTTAGGAAGCTGTCCACAGAGCCCAGGTTCGTTTCGAAGAAAGAGTCAATGTCTTCAGCAAGGTCACCCCTGAACGCCTCATCAAGGAGCGCGAAGGGAGGGAACCTCCAAGTAAAAGGGGGAATTCTTTTCGTCGGGACAACCAGCCGCAGCAGCAAGGGGGAATGATCCGAGAGCGTACGGGGCAGCACCTCGCAACCGCGGACACCCGCGATCAACTGTTGTGAGGCAAGGAAGTGATCAATGCGTGTATATATGTCATGATAGGCAGAGTAGTTCGTGAATCCTCCCCGTGAGGGGTGCCTGGTGCGCCAGACATCTACCAAGTCTAGTTTCAGCATTTCCGCCTGCATGCGGAGGGCCGCAGCCGCTGGGCGGCGCGTCGGCCCCCTGGACCTGTCCTTATCAGGGTCATAGATAAAGTTAAAGTCTCCCCCCCATAACATCCTGGAAGCCTCATAGGGTCGACAACGTGTTGCTAACCCCGCGTAAAACTCGGGGTGGTCATAGTTGGGCCCATAAACATTAACCACCACAACGTCCAACCCTTTGCCTAAGCATCGCGCAATCAGGAAGCGCCCCTCGGGGTCCGCCTCAATTAAGGACAGCTGCAGTTGCGAGCGAGGACTGGCCCATATGAGCACACCCCTCGAGTGTGTGGTGAATCCCGCTGCGAGACAACAACCCCTGAGCCTGAAGTATCAAGCATCTTGCTCTTGGGAGGGAGGTGCGTCTCCTGTATGAGTGCAAGATCAACTTGGTGTCTCTGTAAGTAGTTCAATACTTTTCTAAGCTTGCGATGATCATTCAGACCCCTTACATCCCAGGTTAATGCATTCAATGAATCAAGCCCACCAACAGTCGTTCTGCTACCTACATCAGCCATCGTCGGTGAGAGAGCAGTATGGCAGCCAACAGTATTCCCCTTTTGCAATTAGATATTGTCCATATACACAATAGTAGAGCAACAGTTCCTGTAAAAAAACAGTCAGCTGGCAGCTTGCATGGCAAATCCCCTAGAACTCCCCAATTGAAACCATCACTCCCCAAAACCTGAGCCACCCCCCACCCACTGCAGACCTCCCCCAACCTGGCCTGACAGGGTCCTATCCCACCCTCAAAATACATACCCTCCCGGAACACACTCTTAACTTCCCTTGTGACCGCAACCGCAGTCTAGAGTGCCATAAGCGCTAGGGCAGAGGTTGTCAAGAATGCAAGTACAATTACAAAGAGCAGCAAATTCCTGCACTTGTCCCGCGCCCCAGCCTCACAACAGTGTTGCCGATTGTGCCCATGAGCTTATCGCATATATACCCCGGGAAGCAAGACCCATCACGCAGGGGGCTCTGCAGCATCAGCAAGTCTGGGCGTGCCATTATGTATAAGCGTGAAAACATTATACCCTCCCTAAGCACATATCCTCAACCACTCCGCAAACAGAACAATCATAATGGAAAGGTCTCATCCATTGTCCAGTTTCTTGCCGAATCCAGCGCCCTCAGGAGGCCCATTGGATTATTCCCCCCCACCGCTGTCCTCTTTACTCTGATGTGTCCGCGCATCAGTCCCATCACGTCTTCCCTGCTTCACTCCACCAGACCACCTCCAGGGGAAGGCCGGGATCCCTGTGCTGAATATACAGTCGCCAGATCCCTATTCCTGTTCATCCAAATGGCTATTATTGTCTTGTTCGGCCTCCTGGCCCCTAGGGCTGCTTCTCTGTTCTTTCGACCAAACCTTTAGCGACTTTTGGAGATCCTTAGGGTCTGTAAAAAAGTGTGAGTGCCCCTGGCGATTGACTCTGAGTTTGACCGGATATAACATAGCGTAGTCCAGACCCAGGTTTCGAAGCTGCTGCTTGTAGGGAGCAAAGCGTCGCCGCTCCTCCTGAACTTTAGCCGTGAAATCGGGGTAAAGCGAAACATCCATACCCTCGAACTGCAGCTTGCCTTTGTCTCTCGCCAGCCGCAGCGCTGTGTCTCTGTCTCTATAGTTGAGCAGTTTCGCAATGATGGGTCTAGGGGGAGCGCCCGGGCGCGGTCTTGGGCCCAATGAACGGTGCGCTCTCTTCACTATGAACATGTGCGAGAAGACACCTTCCCCCAGAAGGACAGTCAGTAATTTCTCTACAAACAGCTCCATTTTACCCGTCTGAGTCGTTTCCGCAATTCCTGTGATTCTTATGTTGGAGCGTCTCGAGCGCGCTTCCAAATCCTCCGACTTGTCTTGAATCACCTGGAGAATTCTGTTGAGCTGCGTGCGATCCTTGTCCAGCTCCGTCTGCGCCTCCTCCACTTCAATCAGCCGTCTCTCCGACATGTCTAGGCGCTCCGTGTGTTTATCCACTCTCTCGGACATGCGGTCCATGCGATAGGTTAGTGCGTCGATTTTGGAGCCGATGGATGCCATGCTGTCTTGTAGGCCGTTTTCCATTGTGACTAGCAGGTCTTTAATGTCAGAGTACACCGAACCCTCCAATCCCCTGGACTGCTGCGACGGTTCCGGAGTCTGCGGGTCCTGCGCCCTGGATTTCCGCTGGTCGAACGGTAATTTTGACTGGGTTTTGTTGCCCTTTCCCATCGTGGCGACTCGCAGAGTAAAAGTCCAGGCCAAAATAGTGCGTGCACCCTGGCCTCCTGTATCCAGATGCTCACAGCCGGCAGGGTGGGCCGGGGAGAGAGCCAGCGCAAGGCGACCACCTGCACCCGGCAGCACTCACGTCCTCCACTTATACAACAGGTGTATTAGGCTTTAAATTACAGCGCAGGGCGATGAGCAGCGATCCCAAGTATCTGGAGTTGTCTCTGTGAATATCCCCCAGGGGTACCGCTGGGGTACTCGGCTCTCACCCCTTTGTGTGAACCTCCCTCAAGTCCCCCTTCACTGGGATCCCTACGTCTCTGTGCTTTTCTCCGCCCCAGTTAGCAGCTGCTCACCTCACAGGTGTAGACGCACCCTCGTTGTCGGCTCCGTTGGCCTCCCGCTGTCACGTGTGCACAGTTCTGATTATGGGCCTCGCTCCCCGTCTTATTGGGCCCTGCCAGCTGCTCGGTGATAGACGTAGGTATCTGAGCCCAGCCTGGGGTTCCCACCAGCCGTGCCCACCAGGCTTCGCCGGCCGTCCACCTGGCCCCGGGTACTGTCCACAATATTTGTTCAGTCAGTCCTGGTGGGCGTAACACCACCGGGATTGTGTGTTCCTACCTGGCTCTGCACCAGAAACCCTCGTTCGGCACTCCCTGTCCCGTCCTCTCCGCCGGCGTGGGGGCACCTGCAGAGCCAACTCCCGGCTCCGCCGCGATTGCTACGCTGTATCCTCTATTCGCGTTTCCTCTGCGTAGTAGGCCTGTCCGGGCCCACTCTTGGTTCTTCTCGGGATGTCCACCGCGTGCCGGGCTTGAGAGCCTGGGGTCCCCTGAGGAGATGTGCGCCTTACCACCGGAGCTACCGCAGGGTTGAATGGCGTTGTCTCGGGGCTCGGCCACAGAGGCTTCAATTTCTCCGTCTGCCGACTCGGCCCCGGGGCCCGGGGCGGACCTCCTGCAACTGGCCGCACGTACAGCTACGCACAGCGGGCTGGTCTCCAGTCAAATCCGGGGCTGTGGGCCCGGTCCGCCGGGAGTCGCCGCGCCTCCCGAAAACGATGTTATTACCGGCAAATGAGGGACACCGGCGGCAGCAAATGGTCAGGACAGCCCACTGGGATCAGTCTCACCCGATCAGGATGTCGGGCACCCCAACATCAGGATAAAAGAAGGATTTTGTTGAGGCTTAAGCGCAGAGCTCAAGGCCAGCACGTCTCACATCGGCGCTTGCCAAGCTCCGCCCCCTCGCGATGCTTTATTATTGAAATAGAGTAGTAAAGTAAGGATCAACATACTGCTTTTGTTCAAAAAGAAACGGCTGCTGCACACGTATGAGCTCGAGTGGAGTACGGCTGGAACACGCGTATCGGCTCGAGCAGAGTGCACGAAGAGTGACGGTTACAGCGTGAGTTCAAGGTTCCAACGCAGCGTGCGTGTTTACGTAGCAAAGTAGTGGCCATTTTGAAACTAGGTAGCGTTACCTAGCAACGTGTTGAATCTACGGATCGGAAAAAAAGAAAGAGAAGATTCTGGTTGTCTGTGTAATAAAATAAGGAAATGGTTGTTCTCGCTATCTTACCGGATTACTAGAAGCATTGCTACTGACTTTGAGGATTGGAAAGAAGTAAGTTAAAGGAGTATTGTGTAACGCGTGTTACTGGAAGCATTATAACTAACTTTGAGAATGTGACTTTGAGGATCGGAAAGAAGTAAGATAAAGGAGTATTGTGTAACGCGTGGAGAACATCTACATACAATAACAAACTTATGTCATTTGGAAATCGTATTTAAAAGAAGAAGAAAGGATAAAAGGAAGAATTATTTCGATCTTTATTTCGAAAGTTTGGAAAGTGGATTATAATATTCTGTTTGTTGTATTCTTGGGGAAATTGTTTTTATGTATTGTTGTTAGTGATTTTACAACAGGTATGGAGAGTCAGAATATTATAGTCCCACCTTTATTTTTACAGCAGAGTGGAGAACCACCCATTGAATGGGATGAATGGATTGAAATTTTTGAAAATTACATAGAGGCTTTAGATGGGAAGGACTTTAGTGTTGTAAGAAAGAAAGCATTACTTTTAAGCACCTTAGGAAAAGAGGGTCAACACTCATTTAAATTCTTGCCTGTAGGAACAAATGCGGATGGAAGGGTGATTACCAATGTTTATCAAGAGGCTAAATTGGCGTAAATAACAAGGACCCCCTGTTTGAGCAACAGAATATGTTTGACAGGGAAAAATGGACAATGTGAAAAGAGGCATCAAATATAATATCACCAGGGAGAAAACGACAAGTATAAAGCACACAATAAATTAAAAAGTACAACATTTTTTGTTTATTAAGTATATATGCTCAAGATAAAAACATTAAAATTCTAACACATAATAAAATGCAACACATAACCTATTCTAAGCAACCCATATAATACAAAAAATGACACCATTAATTATTAATTCATAGAACAGTGGCGGACAATTATAGTCCTCTTCGAGGCGCGTTTCGGCGTTTTCACAAGAACGCCTTCTTCAGGAGCCACACATACAATGAAGTATCTGGATAATCTGTATAATTCCAACCGATAAATGGAACATATAAGGGAGATCTGTCCTCAGTGGAAGTAGATGAGAGGGCTCCGATTCTTATAATTGTACCCAACCGTCAGGTCGAAATACTAATGTTGAACAAGTTGATACATCTAGTTTAGTATTTGTGGGAACCTTCAATCAATTCCAGTACTAATATGAGTAACAAGGCAGTTGTTGGTATCGAACCGAGACGGCTGTTTGAGAGTCTAGCGCTCGTTTCTGCTGATAATTAATTCTGAAATGAATAGCGTTCAGTCTAATCAATAGTATTCGAGTGACAAGGGACCGCAGTCGGTATATCTGTTCCCTTAGCGTTGTCTCTAATACAGTGATTCAAAAGGAATCTGCGTGAACAATGTTCAGTAGAATCAATAGTGTTCAGGCGGCAAGGGACCACAATCGGTATATCTGCTCCCTTAGCTTTGTCTATATTACGTGATTGAAAAGGAATCTGTGTAAACATCAACCTGCGGGCGTCATGACCGATGAATCTAATGGCGTCCCGCAGCCGTTGGAAAGGATAATCGAGGTTAAAGCAAGGCTTAAGAAACAATATTCAAAGGAGGTAAATATAGTTATGGCAAGACATAAGTTTTAACACGCTGGCACAAAGGCAAGATGAGAATATTGACCAGTTTGTTACACGCTTACGTGAACTTTCATTAAAGTGTAATTTTGGGGAGATAAGGGATGAGATGATCAGAGACCAACTGATAGTCCCGTGTAGGAATAAAAAGATGCAAGAGAAATTGTGGGCAGCGAAGAACCCTTCACTACAGGTTGCAATTGATATTGCAAAAGTAGTGGAGGAGTCTAGTGCCTGCATGAAAGAAATGGAACGGAAAGATGGAACTAAGGAAAGTGTGTCATGTGTAGAAACAGACGAAGAAGTAGCGGCAGTTAACATTAAAAGGCCTAGTGGGAAGAGCGAGAGTAGTTTCAGGAAGCAGGCTGGAGATAGTTTCACTAGTAACTCTGAACAGTACAAAAACATGGAGAAAATTTGCACAAGATGTGGTAGTACCTATCACACAGCGGAGTACAAGAAATTTTTGCAATAGGTAAAGAGTGTAGAAAATGTGGAAAAAAAGGACACTTTTATAAAATGTCTGGGAAGGGGAATAGGTTGAAAGTGGCTGTAGCACAAGATGAGGGGTTGCGTTACAACGTGCATAGTAAAGTTGAAGGTGCAAACAAGATCATGTGCGTGAGTGATGAAGAGTTGGATATGGAACCAGGTCTGAGGATGAGGCCTAGGGCATCATTCATTATCGATGGGAAAGCTATAGAACTTATGGTTGACCCAGGTTCATTTTGGACTATTATTCCAAAAAGTCTGTTTAGAGAAAATTGGCCAGAAGTGGTGTTAAGACCCAATGATATAAACCCTTGCGTTTACCAGGGTGAGAGTATAGATATAGTGGGCTACATGTTAGCGGACATTGCTTTTAAGAACAGATCTGTGAATGGAAAGGTATATGTAGCGCATTCAGGAACCCAATTTTGGGATGGGGTCCTCAGTATGACCTGCACATTATTTTAGATCCGAGGGCAATAGAGTAAGTTATGCTAGTGAATGATATCTCGACAGAATCAATTATAGAGAGTGTACCTAATCTGTTTAAAGAGGAAATTGGAGAATTGAAAGGGTACGCTCATAAGATTGTGTTAAAAAAGATGCTGTACCCATGCAGCATAAGGTTAGGAAGGTACCTATCATAGCAAGAGATGAAGTGAAGAAAATGTTGGGTGAGATGTTAGAACAAGGAGTCATTGAACAAATTGAGACATCAAGTTGGATTTCTCCAGTGGTCATCACGACCAAATCGGACGGCCAGTACAGATTCTGTGTGGACTTGCGCACATTGAACCAAAATATAATTGTGGATAGTTTCCCCTTACCAAATATCAACACACTAATTTTAATGCTAAAGGGTGGGAAATTCTTCACAAAATTGGATTTACGCAGTGCGTATCATCAAATTAAGCTGCATGATGAATCAAAACCATTGACTGCATTTATTACCTCTTAGGGGGTGTTTCAATTTACAAGGATGCCTTTTGGGCTGGCATACTCTGCTGGAGTGTTTCAGCGTATGATGGGATCCGTTTTAGGGGGAGTAAGGAATGTTGTTTATTTTCAGGATGACGTTTTGTTGTTTGGCAGTACGATGGATGAGCACAATGTGATACTTAATGAAGTTTTGAATAAGATGGAGAGTGCAGGCTTGACATTAAAGAAAGAAAAATGCAAGTTTGCAGTTGAGGAGGTTGAGTATTTGGGGTATACTCTGTCTGCAGAAGGTGTAAAACCCAAAAGAGATTTAGTTGAATCAATAAGAAAGGCGCCAACGCCTGTTGACAAAGATCAGTTACGATCGTTTTTAGGTCTAATTGAATATTATGTGAAATTTGTACGAAATTTTGCAGATAAAACAGAGAAAATTAGAGAATTGCTAAGAAAAGGATGCAAGTTTGTGTGGGGTGTGGAACAAGAAAAGGCGTTTGAGAACATAAAGAAAGAAGTATGTGAGGCAAAAATACTTACACTGTTTGACACAAAATTAGAATCAGTCTTGACTGTTGAAGCGAGTGCTGTGGGGCTGGGTGCAGTCTTATCTCAAATACATCCTACTGGTATCAAAACAGTAGCGTTTGCTTCTAGATCTTTGACTAGTTCGGTGAGAAATTATTCCATCATTGAGAGGGAAGCATTGGCAGCTGCATGGGGTTGTGAGTATTTTAGAATGTACCTGTGGGGGTTCAATTTTAGATTACAGACTGATCACAGGCCATTGTTAAGAATCTTGTCTCCGGGTGGTGCTGGAAAGGGTTCCGCGAGACTGGCTAGATTAGCCGCAAGAATGCAAGAGTTTTTGTATAAAACAGAATACATTCAAGGGTGGAGAAATTGTCAGGCAGATGGCTTGTCTAGGCTTCCTTTGCCATGGGATGTGGTAGATAAAAGTTGTGTAGAATCGTTTTTGTGTGAAGGATCTGTGGCAACTATAGATGAATTGGTGGAGATGTGCGGTGGTGCCAAATGTAAGTCAAAATGGAATGAGTGCATGGCTAAAGATGAGGTTTTGCGTAGTGTAAAGGAACTTATTGTCAAAGGAACAAGACGTGAAAGCACACTTGTACCTGCTGTTAGGCCATATTTGAAGGTTTTTGATGAATTGTCAATTTTTGTTGCTGAAGAGAATATTGTGATGAAAGATGACAAGTTCATCCCACCGCAGGATTTAAGGATTGTTTTGTTTAAGCTAGCACACGAAGGCCATCTTGGTCAGTCACTTACGAAAAAAAGGTTGAGGGAATATTTTTGGTGGCCTGCAATGGATCAAGAAATTTCGGAATGGGTAGAGAGGTGTGTGGAATGTTTGGAGTTGGAAGAGAAATTAACGGTGGGTAGCCAATCTTCTCATGGGAAAATTGATGATCCAGGGTCACCATGGCATACTGTTTGTATTGATTTTATTGGTCCGTTCAGTACTTTGTCTTTGGATTTGTAGTTTGCTTTAGTGATGATTGATGTTACTTTAAAATGGTTGGTTGTAAAGTTTTATAAGGAGATAACTACTAAATCAACTATTAATATAATGTCTGAAATATTCAGAGAAGGTTGTGTCAGGGACATGGTGAATGATTTAGTATGGGCATATCGTACTACTGAAAATTTTACGACAGGGAAAATACCATTTAATGAGATGAAGGGTTGTCCAGCTAGCACTAAGTTGATTCCTGCGTGGATGAAAGAGTGTATTGGTTTAGCAGATGTAGATGGTGTGAATTTGGAAGGAAAGGAGGATTTCACGGGGGAAGGTCGAATTTCAATGAATGATTGGGTGAAGATAAAACCTGGTAGAATTTCAAGTGGATTAACATAATTTAGAGGTCCATTTAGAGTAAAAATGGTTAACAACAGAGTTGTAACATTGTATAATGGAGAACATTGGAATTTAAGGAGAGTGGCACTGTACAAGAAACACTGTATAGATGTGAAGGACACAAGTGAATTGGAAAAGAAGTTAAGTGTTAGTCTGAATGAAAATGGAAAATTAAAAGGAAATGACATGGTATATTTAGAAAACTGTTCGAAGAATTGTGGTGTGAGGGATCAGAGACGCAGATGTCCTCCTAGTTATTTAAAGGATTATATTTGTGAAGGGTTTTGATGTTTACCATGTGCTATTTATGTGTATTGTGTAGTATGAGTTGTCGGCTCACTGTTTTTTTCTTTTCATTCATTTCATTCATTCAAAAGACTTTATTCGGTTTTGATCCAAACCATAAAAGTACATTAACATTATACACAATTTAAAACATTAAAACACACAATAGTTCTAAGACCTGAGCAGAAAGTGCAAAGTCCAGGGTACAGCAAATTTTCGTACATTACAAATTTATTAGTAAATATAATCAAATTAACAAAGATTTCATCATTGGTCCAAACAGTTTCTCATCCTAATTGACAATTTTAAAAATTCAGTTACTTGAAGGATACTGTCACTGTGCAAAAGTTGCAGATACAGTAAAGCTGGTCTGATAAGATTAAAATTAAGTTTCTTTAAAAGGTCTACCAAATAGCGTTTGCGGGGGTATTCATAAAATTTACATAAAAATATAAAATGCAGCATATCCTGAGGAGACACACCGTCGCAGCCGCAGGGAGCGGCAGGTTTAAAAAAAGCAGCATTTTTAGGTCTGAACAGCAAATAATGGAAAATATTAAAACTAAACCTCGTTAGCAGGAACTTCTCATAAGAAGACAGCGATCCCATCAAATAGGGCTCCATCATAACACCTGTTTTTAACATAGCGAATCTTCTTACACTTGGTTTCAGGAGCTCCTCAACTTCCTTTTTAAGCTTTCTGTCCAAAAAGAAGGCTCGCTTAACTGCATCCACATCACCCTTCACAATCCCACTCGGGTGCTCGAACAAATCCAGGTGGCCAAGCCTAGAAAAGTTCGATTTCAAGTATTTTAACCAGGGTGTACCCATTGCCTTATCCTGTGACAAATAATCTCTCATAATCAGGTGGGTCAATGGAATATCTTGATTCAGCCACAATTTTAGCCAGCAAGTCAACGGGCGCAGTGAAAAAATATCACAAAGATATTTCGCCCCTAGCTCTTCATGCACTACAAAATTGGATGTGCCTACTGGGACACACAAAAAGCGTTTCATAAAAGAATTTTCTACAATCTGTAGTTGCTCACCGGCCACATAACCCCATATTTCACTGCCATAAACAGCAGATGCCACTGATTTTGCGTTGTAACGTTTCAGCATGGCATTGTTAGGTTTTTTCCCTAATTTGGATGCAAAGTTGAAAATAGTAGCGTTCACCCTTACCAATTCCTTTTTCTTTTTGTCAAGGTGTGAGCCCCAGCTAAGTTTGGAGTCAAAAGAGACCCCCAGATAAGTGAATTTCTTCGAGATGGTAATTGCTACATTATCTATTTTAAATAAGAAGTTCCTTCTTGGTTGTTGGCCAACTTGCATAATAAAGGATTTAGAATTGTTGACCAGGAGGTCCCTATCCATCATAAATTTATTGAAAGCATTTAATAAAGCTTGGAGACCTCTCTCTGTTCTAGAGATTAAAACTGCGTCGTCAGCATATAAAAGAACAGGAATACCATGCCTGCCGACTCTAGGACAGTCGGCCTTTACATCCTGCAATACGCTGTCTAGTTCATTGATATAAAAATTAAAAAGAAAAGGGGCAAGGATGAAAATTATCAGTTACACATAGCTCTTGAGAGTACCTAACATTAGCACTAGTATTGTTGTGTAAGTCAACAAGGAAATTAACAATCCCACTATCAACACCCTTGAGCCTCATGGACTGCCACAGCTTTCCCCTGTTAACACAGTCGAAAGCTGAGGACAGATCCATGAAGGCAAGGTGGACAGTACCCTTATGGGCAACATTGTACGTACTTAAAATTAGAAAGAGGTTAAGGCACTTTGTAATGGTAGAACGTCCACGGCAGAAGCCATACTGGGAGATGGACATGATGCTGTTTTCCAGCGCCCAGTCAGAGAGCCTCCTCAGTAGAATTCTTCCCACTATTTTAACCATAAAATCAATTAAAGAGATGGGTCTATAACAAAGAGGGCTATCCTTGTCCCCCTTTTTAAAGACTGGGACAATCGTTGACACCCCCCATGACTTTGGGCAGCCCATTTTAGCCGCTGTGTTAAAGACCGATTCTAATATTGGTGCCCAAAAGCTGGGATCAGACTTATATAAGTCTGGTGGGATTCCATCCGGTCCTGGAGCTTTCCCAGCTGGAAGTCCCATTATTCCCTCAATAACCTCACCTCTGTCAAACCTAATAAGATCACTACTAGTAGGGGAAGAAGGATTAGAATTAACACTCAGCGTGCCACCATACAATTGGGTAAAATGTGTGACCCATTCCTCCTTTGTTATACAACATGCTAGTCCATCCCCTGGATCCTGGCTCAAAAAAGGTCTTTTTACTAACGCCCAGAATCTAGAACTACACTTCAGAGTAGAGGGTTCGAGAATCTCATTCCATGCCTCTTCTCTTAAAGACTCCTTACGTCTATTAATGACAGACTTATATTCTTTTCTGCACTGTTGGATATTCTCTTTTATTCTGGGTTTTGTTGTCAGTGCTGCCCTTAAGTTACGTGAGGCCCTAGAACAATCCTGATTAAACCATCTTGGTCCCCTGGTCTCTGATGGCTTTACTGGAGCTGACATCAACTGAGACACCTCATCAGAAATACTTTGGAAAGCACACAGAACCTGACAAGGTTCCGGCCCATCTTGAGTACATTTTACAATTTGAGACAATCATGGACCACTTCAGGTGCCTTCTCCCGTCAGTAGTGCTCAGCCTACCAGTGGTGAGGTTCCGTCCCTCCTTGGCCACCCAGGGGCCCCTCAAAAGTACAGTCAATGGGTTGTGATCACTGAAGTCACTGTGTTCGATGATAAAAGAGTCCACGAAGGTCTGCATTGATACTGAAAGCAGAACATAGTCAATGAAGGTACCCTTCCCATGGCCCTTACAAGTGGGAATCTCAAAGCGCTTCGAAGGATCCCTCAGAGCCATTGTCGGTAATAAATCCAAATTGGTCAACAAGTCATTGAAGGCTTCCCCCTCCGATGTGTGTTCCAGATGCCATCCCTCTGTGTGTTCACAATGCAAATCTAAAAGATTTTTAAACAAGGGATCCCCACATGAGTGACATTGAAATCACCCATTATCATAAGGTTATGGAGACATTCCTTCAACGAAGTACTAATAAATACATTCAGTGCCAATATAGAACTAAGAGTTGGACAAGAATTAACTGCATTATAAAAATTCACCAGACCAACTTGGAAGTTATCTCTACTTAGTACTAAACCAATGATACCAGAGTTATCTGTTAAAACTCTACGTATTTTACAGGAGAGTGCCACCGAAATAAACGTTACCATGCCCCCCTTAGGTCTACCTCTGCTAGACGCTACCGCAGGGACATAAAAAGCTTTATACCCCTCAAGAAAACAGTCATAGTTCACTAGCCAGGTCTCCTGGAGACAGATGAATTGAAACTGCTTAATGTAGCTGACCCAATTACAATCTGACATCTTAATGCCCAGTCCAGCAATATTCCAGGAGATTACATTATTTCCATGTGATTTCACCTGCGAGATCTCCATGTGAACCGCTTCCCCAGAGTTTACATTTCCTAGGCCCGTATGCGCCTCCCATCAATCACATGCCTCGAGGCCTGAGAGCAAATCAAATCTGTTATGTGTTTCCACCATAAACCCATTCCTATTTTGATTAACAACATTATACAGGTATGGTGGCGCTGAGATTGAAACAGATTATTGTGAACAACAGGGGTTAGGTCCTTTACGTGGTGGGGGCTAGACCCTATATAAATCGCAATCAACACACAGTGCCCACACCACAATTACTCAATACATGTTTTTAAAGGGTAAGAAACCGATTTATTGTCGCTTCCCTAGACAGCGTTACTTTGTGTCCATTATTTTATATCTTTTTCATATTTTCTAAAAAATCATAACAGAAAAAAGACAATAAATTCAAATATTTACATGGCTAAATAAACTTTGTACATACATTAAATACAAACATTATTTACACATTAGAAAACATTTCGACATCAAGCATTACAAAAAATGATAATAGTTTTGTCACAAACAACAATTAATGAGAGAAACTAACTTTGGGGGAAAAAAAATATATAAGTAACTCAATAACTTATGAACGCGCTAGACGTCATGGCATGTCCGTGCCAATTAATTTATATTGGAAAAACTAGCCAACAAGTGAACCAAAGAATCAGCCAGCACCGATCACGTATCAAGAGACAAGTTATGTCTGCTCCAATGGTTGAGCATTTTTGCGAAAAAGGTCACAACGAACAAGAGTTCAAATGGTCTGTACTGTACACCATGAATTCTAAGTCCAAATGCCATGACGTTGAGCGCGTTCTGCTACAGAAAGAGGCCTATTTGATTCTAAAATTTAATAGCGCTCAGACTGGCCTGAATAATCTGTCTAAGATAGCGCATATATACCTAAATTCAAGGACCCCCACTGTCCTGACTTGCATCGGTTAGACATCCCTGGTTTGCCCTTTGGTCTTTGTGATCTATTTTATGAAACTGACATTAGAATTGGTCCTTGGCCTTGAGATGTCCTTTGAATGTTGAAACAATTACAGGCTGTTAGAGCCATATGCTGCTGTAATATCTATAACAGTTCCAATATATCTGGGGGTAAGCACCATTTTGCCCTTTATTAAACATAAATTTCAATATGTTAATGTGCCAGAATCAGGACGCTAATTTGCGTGCATTCTGGTTACATTTGCTAGCTGTCTGAAAGCTATAGGACCACAAGTCCCAGAATGCACCAGCTCAGGTTTGAGCATAAAACAAACAGGAAATAGCGGCGGCCATCTTTACTGAGAGAAAGCAGACCCCAGCATTATCGAGCAGTGGCTGAGTAGCAGGTAATCATCCATCCTGCTGTAGTAAGGGTTTAACTTGCGCCTCCATACGCTTGAACATATCGCTAAGGTCGCGTTTTGTTTCCAATAGGACGGTGATAGTGACACTCCTTTCCTTTGAGAATAAGAAAACGAACGAAGGTAGGCTACCTTCCTTGATTGTCAGATTCTATCTAACGTGACACACTGGTTGTACGCTGCCCGCTTATAACGCAAATCTCCCCCATAATGTAGATCCAACCCTGATGGTTACGTCGCACAATTGATTCCGCCGCAATCCGGCAGTTCTTAAGGAACAAGGTACCCCCTCCACTTTTAATCTGTTCTCGTAACTAGCGAAACGAACGGATAAATATTGCAACTTAAACACACTCTAAAAAATCTCTTTAGGCATCTCTGTCTGGCCACATTAAGTAGCAACAGGACCACCACAAGACCCTTCACGAAGTCCTCCTTCAAACAAAATTGGTATGTAGCTTAGAACTGTTTGTAGCTACTGTATGGAAATAAGGTTAAGTAAAACAATGTCTTTGCATCTTGCAGATACAAAAGATATACAGCCCTGATGACAGACCAGTGACTTTGCGCCTGGTCTTGAAACGCGTCAGCAGTGTTGTTTGGGGGAAATAAATCACCATTTTAAAAATAGTAGGACCGGCTGGTCCAGTATTCAAACGTTTATAAGTTATTGAGTTACTTATATCTTTTTTCCCCCCAAACTTAGTTTCTCTCATTAATTGTTTGTAAAAATTGTTGTTTGTGACAAAACTATTATCATTTTTTTGTAATGCTTGATGTCGAAATTTTTCTAATGTGTAAATAATGTTTGTATTTAATGTATGTACAAAGTTTATTTAGGCTTGTAAATATTTGAATTTCTTGTATTTTTTCTGTTATGATTTTTTTGAAAATATGAAAAAGATATAAAATAATGGACACAAAGTAATGCTGTCTAGGGAAGTGACAATAAATCAGTTTCTTACCCTTTAAAAACATGTATTGAGTAATAGTGGTTTGGGCACTGTGTGTTGATTGAGATTGAAACAGAGGCCTGAAGTTCCTACGACTATGCGGGGCTTTAAGAAGGTGAGAATAAAAGTATCCAAGTGGTCGGACACATATGCTATTCGCATTAGCCAATAATGATGTTGCTCTTAGTAAAACTGTTGCCACATGTTGGGGGTGTCTAAAATTGACAATAATACAATCCCCACTATTTGACTTTCTAGATGGGCCAATCCAGTTTACCCTTCTCACCGTTAGTATCTCATTGGAATATGCAGTTGGAAATCCACAATTGGAGTTCAACCAGGCTACTGCTTTATTTTTTAATGAATCATGACATTCCCCTTGTGACTGGGCAAGATGATTTTCTGTAGTTGGAACGTTAGTCAAGACAGCCACGTAAGGTGCACAGTCAGGTGGTAGATTAATATAGCGGCTTCTTCTTTCTGGTCTAAGCTCAGGCCTGCCATCCTGATCTGCTGGTGTCGGTGCAGTCAGGACAGTTTTTGGTGGGGGCTTAGGTAAAGCATTATCTGCTACAGTGACTTGCCGGCAGATCTCCTGAGCCTGCTCCCTCGAGGGACCCTGCCCTATTTCCACAGCCTTAGGTCTAACGATAGGGGCCAATATCTGGTGTGTTGACAATAGACCCCCTAGTCGGTCTACCTCCAATGCTAAGTTGTCTAGCTTGATAGACAAGGGGCTGAGCAGCTCTTCCATTTTTGCCACCAATTTTCTTTCAAAAGTACTTATCAGGAGGGCAAGTTGTTCAGAATAAGTTTTAATACCATCCTCGTTATTTCCCTCTGGAGGACAAGGGCCTGAAAATCGACCATTACTGACCGATACAACTGTTTCGGCTCGCTTTGTATTATACTTACCCCCCCCCCCCTCCCCCCCCCCCCTGTTTAGGCTGAGATTTTCTACAGTTTCTCACCGGTATAGACACTGACTTCATCGGTTCTATTTCTTCAATGGAGGTATCAAGGGGGTCCCCCTGCGTCTCAACATGTACCTGCGCTACAGTTATTGTGGAATCCCTATTACTAATAGCAAGGGAATTAGAATTATCAGGCGTAGGTGTATCAATTAGCACGAGAGGCACCTCATCCTGTAATACTGGAGCACTTCCCAATTCTAAAGAAGCCCTTCTCTCGTTGTTAATCTGATTGACCTTTTTCACTAGGAAATTATCCATAGTACCCAGCCCAGAGGTGGGTTTCTCTACTTTACCTCTGGACATCACGTCTACTTAAAAAAAGCCTGTGAAAGAAAATATTGAATTTAAACAGTCACCAAAATAAGCTACTACAGAGCACTTTGACAAGACAACCAAGTCTTTTCGGAAAAAAGTTTAAGTCTTACTTATAAATAATGACTCCAATAACAGAGCCAGAATCTGTGGCCGAGCCCAGTCTACTCGGGCCACAGAGGGCCCGCCCTTTGCCCGGGCATCGCTCGGCGTCCCGCGAAGCGGAGCAGAGCGCTGTTTATGGGCGCCTCCTGGCACTTGCGGTGCGTGTGAAAGCAGCGCCGCCGCTGAGGCAGCCGGGAGTTGCAGTCCCGGGGCGGCGGCGCTATCCCAGCAGGTGGTGACTCCTGGCGGTGGCGGCAACACTGGAGGACTTCCCTCGTCCCCCTCAGCTCCGGTAAGTGTTCTTTTCTATTTTTAACTTCCTTTGTTTTTCCCTCACTTCTTTTTCTTGTTTAATTCTTCTAATTGGAAATTTTATTATAGAGTGAAGGGAAGAGGATTTGTTGTATTCACATATTTATTGCTTGCACCTTTCACTTTAAGTGGTATGTTCTATGTGGATCTTGTACTATGTTAATGTTCCATGCTTTGTGGATTCTATAGCAGTTACCCACTAGCTTGTGTGGGAACACCAACTATTCTCTGTTGCTTAATAAAAGTTGTAATGAGCAATCAGTAAATCCTGTGTAGAAGTGATCTTTCCCCTACAACAACTATCCCGTGCAGCGGCAGGAAGTCACTTCCGTGCCGTTGGAGTGAATGGGGTGTAGCAGCCTGGGTGCGCAGCAGTGGGCAGACACCTCTGGGCAGTGGAAGTGGATGGGGTGCTGCAGCCTGGGTGCGCAACGATTAAGACGTGCGCTGTTGTACTCTGCCATTACTGATTCTATACTACGTTTCAGATGAGTAAGCTTGAGGGCTCAACTATGTCCCGGCACATGGTTGGAGGCACACGGGTGGCGGAAAGGTGAGCTGTGAGGGTTTTGTCCACAGTGTGGGCACTCACTGTCCCTCTAATCTCTTCCTTTCTCTCCCTCACACTCTTTCTCTCTCTCTTTGTCTCTCTATCCTTTCCTTTCTCTCTCTCACACTTTCTCTCTTTCTCTCCCTCTCTCTCATTCTTTCTCTTCCTCTCTGTCTCACTCTTTCTCTCCCTTCCTTTCTCTCACACTGTTTCTTTCTCTCTCTCTTCCTTGTATCTCACTGTTTCTCTCTTTCTCTCTCTCACTCTTTCTCTGTCTTCCACTCTTGCTCACTCTCTTTCTTTCTCTCTCTCTTCCTCTCTCTCACTCTTCCTCTCTCTCACTCTTCCTCTCTTTCTCTCTCTCCTTTGATGAACGCATGACACACAATCTTATTTTACTTTTTGTCTTGCAGGCTATGATTCCCATATGGTCCAGGGATGACACCTGTACCTAGTTGTATTTGTTGTTGTTTTGTTTAAATACAATGTTTTATATGTAAACGAAAATTGTGGAAAAGCACGTTCAGGCGGTGCTCTCCAATTTTCTTGAGACAAATGAGATCTTGCACGCCACCCAGTCGGGCTTTCGTCCTCATCTCAGCACAGAGACTGCGCTCCTTGAGGTATCAGAAACCATTAAAGGGGTTCTGGACTCTGGGGGCAAAGCCATGCTGGTGATGTTGGATTTGTCGGCGGCTTTCGACACCGTCCCCCATGATGGCCTTCTCGTAAGACTTTATGAGATAGGTCTGCGGGGGACGGTGCTCAGCTGGTTTTCCTCCTTTCTAGCTGGCCGCCGGCAAACGGTCTGGGCCTCGCCAGATTCCGCCGTGATGCCGCCTCTGGGAGTCGGGGTCCCACAGGGCTCTATTTTGAGCCCGACCCTTTTTAACATCTTCATGACCCCTTTGGTGGCGTTGGCGGAGTCGTTTGGGGCCCAGATCGTATACTACGCAGACGATACCCAGCTCCTCTTCTCGTGTAAGAGAGGAGGAGACTTTGACGGGGAGAGTATCCGGGATTGCCTTGGGGCTGTTTTTCAATGGTTCCAACTGAACAGCCTCAAGTGCAATTCCGACAAGTCCGAGGTACTCTTCTTTGGGTGTGACACAGAGCCAGATTGGCAGGTCTGGTGGCCCATCAATATGTTCCCTCCGTCTTGTTCTTCCCAAATCGCTAAGAACTTGGGGGTCAAGATGGACAAGGGGCTAACGCTGAAATCCCAGATCCTCGGGGTGTAGGGCACCTGCTTCGGCCTCCTCAGGATGCTGCGGAGGTTTCTTCCCCTTTTGTCCGAGGAGCATAGGAAGCTGACGGTGCAGGCCCTGATCGGCTCCAGGTTAGATTATGCGAACGCTCTTTACCTGGGCCTGCCAGAGTATCTGCTTCAGCGGCTCCAAGTGGTGCAGAACGCTGCCGCAAGAGCCATTTTTGGTCTGAATAGACGTGCCAATGCTGCGGGCCTGCTGCAGACTTTGCATTGGCTTCCAATCCGCAAACGGATCGCCTTTAAGGCTTTGACTTTGGCCTATAAGGCCCTCCATGCGGTGGGAGCAAAGTACCTCCAAAAGAGACTTGTCTTTTATCATCCGACGCGCTCTCTGAGGTCGGAATCCCTGCGCCTGGCGGTTGTCCCGCGAGTGAAGAGAGCCCGCCTGGGAGGTCGTTCCTTTGGACTACTGGCCCCACAGCTGTGGAACTCTTTGCCGCTCTCTCTTCGGGGAGCCACCAGCCTACTTGCCTTTAGAAAAGGTCTCAAAACCTGGTTGTTTACCCAGTAGGCCGCTTTCTTTTGTGTGCCATCTTCCCTTCCGTTCTTTTCTTTTTTAACTGAGTTATGTTACTGTGTTGCAGCCCTCCTTACTAAAAGCGCCGGGACACTCTTTTTGAGTAGCCGTGCGCTATATAAAAGTTATAATAACATAACATAACATAACATAACATACATGACTGTGATTCTTATTTATCCAACCTCACATGCATCTTCTTAATTATAATTGTGCGACATCAGCCAATTTGTTACGTTCCAGATTTCCTAAGGTTGCTGTCACATTTGTTTGAGGGAGGAAGGTGAGGGAGGGATTTCGGACAAGGAGCTAGTGGCGGAGCAGTATTGGGTGTCCGAGCTGCATGATCGTTGCCTCCGTTGCATCTGTTGTCATTCAGGTGTTGCTCTGGGCTGGGCTCCCTTTCATCTTTTAGGTTGTATTGTGACTTTACACCAGCTCAGAGTAGGTGTAATCTTCCTGCTAGTAACACACCATGTCACCTGTTTTGTACTCTCTTTGACGATCTTGCTGGTGGTTGAGAAACTTGCGAAGTGATGTGCTCGCTGCTCTTTGCACAGAAACGCCTACTCTACATCTCATTAGCAATATTTGCCGGGGTCATCCCCGACAATGCTTTTTGAGGCTGCTATCGCTGGAAAACTGGTGATATGGGCTGTTTGCTCCAGCTTGTGAATGGTGTGTTACATTTATCACCATTTTGGTTGCGATAAAGTGCCGTTAACTTGCCGATGTGTCCTTGAGAATATACCCCTCGATGTTTGAAAGACTTAAGAAGTATTCGAGTGCCGCGCTGAGAGCCGCACACCCATTGCTTTCACTCGGGGGGGGGGGGGCTGCACTGAGAGCCGCACTGAGTTGTGACTAAAAAATAATGTCCACTTTCACTAAATTACATTAGCCTAGGAAACCACACCACCCGAGGCCTGGCCTCACCGTTGGGTTCTGCGGGAGCCGGCATTGCTTTTCCACACGGGGAGCTGCTGACGTGCACCTCCCCGTGTGGAAAGCAATCAGCTTTGGATTTTGGATGCGAGAGCAGGTTCCCAGGCTCTCGTTTCCAAAATCCAAAGCAAGTTTGCAATGACAGGGCAGGAGCCGCGAGGCTCCCGCCCTGTCATAGCAAACAGCAGTGTCCCGGGGATGGGCACCCCGGGACACTGCAGGAGCCGGCCCTAGGGGGTGGCGGTCCCCAGGGCCATCACTAGCTCAAGGAGGGTGTCTGCGCGGCCCCCCTCCCAACATGAGTGAAGCCCCTGAGACGTGGTGGTCCCCGGGGCTGAGGAGGCCCCCAAAGGCACCCGCTATTATTTTTTAAGAAATGAACCCGGGAGCCTCATTAAAATAAAACACAGGAACCCGTGCTTCATTGTTTTTTAACATTTTCGGCGAAATTCGCGACACCAGGACGAATTGCACCAAATATATATATTTTTTTATGCTTTTTTTGGCCCTGGGGTCCTTTGGCCTTAGCAGGCCTAGGTGGTCAGGGGGTTTCTACCATGCCCCCTTCTCTTGTTTTATATCTTTGTTTCTCTGTTTTCTGGTGACTCCCTTCCACCGAGTCACAAGATGGCTGCCAACACTTCCTGGTTTGGAGTGTTGACAGCCAGTTAGAATACAGCTTGTGGTCGTGGCAGCCAATTAGAATGAAGCTCGTGGTCGGAAGGGGTTGCGACTCCACCGCTGCCCTAGATATCGAAATTTATTTTTTTAATTTCTCAGCAACTACTGAATGGATTTGCACCATATTGCTTTCTGATCCAAGCACTACCTTTCTGCCAAATGTGGGGTAATTCCGTTCAGTAGTTCAAGTTCAAAATACACTTTATTCGATTTGATTAAAATCATAAAAGCCAATAAAAACACAATGATATTTACAATTTAAAAGAATACATACAAGTCTTCAGATTGTACGACACATTAAATAATCATAAATAGCTGAACAAATAGATCGACATTCATGTTACAGCATTACCCTTATTGAGCCTTGACTTGCTTCTAAATGCTGCAACTAAAAAACTAGCCACAGAATAAGTGATGAAAATGTTACCTAAAGACTGTAAGTATAACAGGGCAGGCCTAACTTGTATAAAACTGGCTTCTTTTAAAATAGTTACTAAATATTTATTTCTTGGCTCCCTAAAGGTACTGCAAAACATCATAAAGTGCAACGTGTCCTGGGTTGAAAAATCGTCACATTTACATGGGCTCCTGATTCTGGCGTGCACCATTGCTGAAAGCAGCCCAACACATAAGGAATTTGATTAAATCTAAATTTAATAAGGAGGTGTCTATGTAAAGGTTTAGTAACGAAGGTAAGGTAGGGCTCTAAGGATGGGGAGTATAGCAGCATGTAGTGTGCTCTTACTGATGTTTTTGTCAGCTCGAGTTCCTCCCGAGCTAACCTTACAATCTCCATAAAATGTTTTTTGACCCAATTGATATCCTCAAGCCTGATAGAAGATGGCAGATTAAATAATCCTGGGCGACCAAGTTTTTCAAACACCAGGCGCACATATTCTAACCAGGGGATTTTCTTCATATGATCAAGAGACATGACATCCTCCAAAACAGCATGAATAAGAGATAATTCCTCATTGAGCCATAACTTTAACCAACATGTTTAGGGAGCCAGTCTCAGTATATAATCTAGGCCCAGCTCTGCGTGCAACGAAAAAGTAGGGGTGGATTGGGGAACAGAGATTAGTTGTCGAAGAAATTTATTTTCTGCCCTTTGTAAAAGATCGTGGGACAGGTACCCCCATAAAGGTGCGCCATATGTAGCTATTGCGATACATTTTGCGTTGTATATTTTTAAAATAGCCTCTATGGGTCTTCCTCCCAGCCTGTCCGCGAACCCCACAAGGGCTGAGGTGGCTCTAGTCATGGCCAGCTTTTTTAGCTTAATTTGTGGACCCCAGGTGCCCTTTTCATCGAAAGTAACCCCCAGGTAGGGGAACGATGTTACTCGGGGCACAACCTCTCCTTTACAGTACAATGGCATGGTTTTATACTTCTTTCGGGCAACCACCATGGTGTGAGACTTCTTGGTATTGATCTTGAGATTTAGCTGGTCCATAAAATTACCAAAAGAGTCTAGCAGGCGTTGGAGGCCCACTCCAGTGCGGGCTATCAGGACAGCATCGTCCGCGCATAGGAGAGCTGGTATTTTTCTCTCTCCTACACGCGGAACATCCCCCTCCACGGCCATCAGATGTTTTTCAAGCCCATTTATATAGATCGTAAAAAGGAGAGGGGCCAGGATGCAGCCCTGCCTTACCCCTCTCTTCGATCTGAAAAAACTGGTCCACCTGCCCTCTTTTGTCACTCTCACTTCGGCAAACAAGTCCTGATGTAGAGAGGCTATAAAGTTCACCAGAGAGCTGTCCACCCCCATCTCCAGCATAACTGGCCACAGGTTAGCCCTATTAACCATATCAAAAGCCGAGGAGAGTTCCATGAATGCAAGAACCAAAAACCCCTCCTTGGCGACTGTATACTTGGAGATTAATAGTTGCAGGTTGAGGCATTGGTCCACAGTTCCCCTCTTGTCCCTAAATCCGTACTGTAAGTTTGACAGCCCCTCCCCCTTCTTGATGTTTTCTCTAAGTTGGGACAATAGGACTCTGCCTAGAATCATAGAGTCCAGAAGGGAAATGGGCCTGTAGCATCCGGGATCATCGCGCTTGCCCTTTTTAAAAATTGGCACGATGACCACGGTTGCCCAACATTTGGGGAAAATATTGCTATAGGCCGCTATAAAAACCTGACTTAAGACCCCTGCCCACAGTTTTGGGGCAAACAGGTAAAAATCACCGGGCACCCCGTCCGGGCCTGGGGCTTTCCTTTTTGAGGTTTCTAGGATAGCCCTTTCCACCTCTCCTGCAGTAAAGACCAATGGAGCGCACACTAAAGGTTCCCACGGTTCAATGTGGTTGGCCATCTCGCCAGGACCATAGATTGTGCCAAAGTGGGTTAGCCACTTGTCATAAGGTATCACACAATCCATGGGACAGTTATCTGACTCTGAGAGAAATGGTTGTTCACAGTGGCCCAGAACAGTGAGCTATCCCGAACAACTGCTGAGGAAGTCAAATTATCCCAAGCTGCTTCTTTGAGCGCTTTCTTTCTCCCAGTGATGGTTGTTTTATACACCCTTCTGGCTTCGGAGATTTTGCCCCTATCTCTCTGACTGCTTTTCAGTGCCCTCATTAGTGACCTGTGAGCTTTTGAACACTTGTCGTCGGACCACCTATGAAGTTTAGGGGGACCTTGGGTACATTTAACGGTTAGAGCAGCTGAGAACTCTGAGCAGATTAAATCAAAGCTGCTCATAACAGCTTGAACAGGTGTACCTACCTCCTGGCAGATCGCTATATGGGGCCTAATTTTAGGTAAAATTTCCTGCATGAAATTCTCAGGAACCACGTTCGCCCATTTTAGTCTGCGTCCTTGATCTATGGGACGTACTGCTGGTCCCGGGACATCCCCTCGTTGCTTGGTATATAGCCAATCCTCCCCCTGTACCACTAACAGAACAGGGTTATGATCACTATAGACTACAGAGAGAGCATTGTATGTCTTGGCTCTGGCTAATATACCAGGTGACACAAAAATGTAGTCTATTATGGAACCAGGGGATGTACCCTTAAAGGTAACTGTCCTGTCACCCCTCTCTGTGATATTAGCTTCGAACAGGTTATGCGATGCCATTAGTTCCTCAAGGGCCTCCCCCCCTTTAGAATGTTCAAAATGGGGCACCTGGTTATACTGTAGGTTTTCCAAATCATCAATTCTACACAATTCGTTGCAAGGATGTACATTTAAATCACCTAATAAAACCAGCTCGAAATTAGTGTAATTATTTAAACTAAACAATGAGAGAAAATTATCCAGCCCAGCCAAATGTTCTCTCTCATTAATTCTCTCCCAAGCATTATAGAAATTTATGAAGAGGATAGTACAGGCGGGTGAGACTACCCATTCTACGACTAAGAGGTTTGGTGAGTCACAGTGGATCTGCCTAAAGCTAACCATTCAATTTGAGGGAAAACAGGGACATTAAACCCCCCTTGACTCTACCTGACCGGCTTGGGACTGCGGGTGTGGTAAAGGTGATGAATCCATCCACCCAGAAGTCAGGGGAGCTATCCCACGTTTCCTGGCATGCGATAATATTGTGTGCCTTAATAAGCTCCAACCAGGATGTGTCTGTCCTCTTATCTCTTAGGCCTGCAATATTCCAGCTAATAATTTTGCAGGCCTCTACTTCTATAAGTGTGTTGGGCGTGGGGCATATATGTTGTGTAAGGGCTGGTTGTCAGACAATTTCCTCTATGTCTGAAAGGGGGGCATAACGGTTAGTCTGGGTCACTGGCAAGGGCTCATTACCCCTTAGCTGGGGCGCCCCAGCCCGCGTGATTTTTGGGGACAGGGTGCTCCCAGGGGTGGTGTGTGACTGTATCCTGGGCCTGTGCCCGCTTACCCAAGGATGACTGTTCTCCCTGCGACTAGTAGGACGGGTGTACCTTGGTCCCCGGGCCGGTAATGAGGGCTGATAAAAGTACCCTAAAGGGACAGGTCTCAAATAATCTTCACTGGTGATGTTAGAACCATCCCAGAACAGTCTATGGGCCACATCGGGGATGTTAAAGTTTACAATGACACAATCGCCCTTGATGAGTTTGTCCCTTTTCCCAATCCATCTTACCCTGCGAGCAAAAATCACATTATTAGCTATATCAGACCCACCACTGCATGTCCCGGCACACCATGATTTTGCCTTATTCACAAGGGCCTATGATCATTCCGCCATCCCTTCTAGCAGCGGGGGAACGCCCACAAAAACAGCTACAAGCCGGGCTGCTTCTGGGGGTAGTTCAGTGGTTGGATAGCCAGACTGTCTGTCCCGATACACATCTGTCGCTTTAGGATTGCTATCAATTGTCTGAGGGGTTTGCTTAAGGTTGGTTAAAAGAGTTCTTTTATCTGATTGTCGTCCAGCTCCATTCGAGTCTTTGGTGCTCCCACTGCTAGTGGGTAAGGGGTTCGCCGTGTCTGTAGCGTCTGATGGTCCCAAGTCCCTTAGAACAATTCCCCCGGCTAGCTGTGAAGATATAGTTGCAAAGTCTTTAACCAACTTATCGACTAAGGAACATTTAGCCAATAAACCAGATAGGCAGGTGTTAAGAGTCTCCACAATGTCTTTCGCTATATCTACAATTAGAGGTTCAATGCGTGAGGTAAACAAAGTTTCAAGTTGTTCGCCCAGTGGGCTCTCAGCCTATAAAGGTGAAGCAAGTATACCCCCGTTTTCTTCCTCTTTTTCGTGTTGTGCTTAGCGCCCTTTGTTTGTGGGGGGGAGGACTCTGGTACAGAGGGGACCTTGGTACTAGTAGGTGAGGCGGGCCCCACTAAGGTCACAGCTGTAGTGGGCTTTACAATCAGCACCTCTGGGTCCAGAGGAATAGGTGGCACTGCAGCAGGTGAAAAAGTTTGTGGCAAAGGTGGGTTTGGCGGTAGGCCCAGTTCAGATTCGGCATGTGCTATTTCTTTAGTGAGGGCCCCCACCGCAGAGGAGAGGTACGACAATATGGATTCAGATTGCGTGGTAATTTTTGCTTTCTTACCTCCCTGGTCTGAGTGCGCCGTACCTTTTCTTTTGCCCATGATGCGGACTTAGGGGGGTGGCCCAGCCCTGTCTCCTCCTGTACCGGACGGCCACAGACGGCCCGCCCTTGTCCCAGCCAGCTCCCGCGCACGACTCGCGGGGCGAGAGGGCGCGTGCCTCTTGAAGCGCCTCCGGGCGCGCTGCTGGCGTGTGAGGTGTTCGCCGGCCCTGGGTGGTGCTGGGAAGTGTAGTTCCCCGATGGGAACTACAGCCGTTGCCCTCACGGCGTTCGTGGTCCGCCTGCCGTTCCCCTCACGGCGTGTGGCTGTTCAAAGTGGAGCCACTACCCAGCTGTCGGCAGAGCAGCAAGGTAGGTCCTTGTTTGTAAAGTGCCCCCGAGGACTCGTGGAGCGCGAGCCTCTTGAAGCGCCTCCGGGCGCACTGCTGGCGTGTGAGGTGTGCGCCGGCCCCGGGTGGTGCTGGGAAGTGTAGTTCCCTGATGGGAACTACAGCCGTTGCCCTCACGGCGTTCGTGGTCCGCCTGCCGTTCCCCTCATGGTGTGTGGCTGTTCAAAGTGGAGCCGCTACCCAGCTGTCGGCAGAGCTGCAAGGTAGGTACTTGTTTGTAAAGTGCCCCCCGTTCAGTAGTTTCGGCTGTACCCTTACACAAAGTTTCCTATGGGAAATTGATTATTTGACTATTATTTTTTGAGTTTCTCAAAAACTACTGAACGGATTTACACCATTTAAAAAAAGGTCGCTTTCTGAACCAAGCTCTCAACTTTTTGCCAAATTTGGAGTAATTCCGTTCAGTAGTTCGAGCTGTAGCCTGTCTCAAAACTTCCTACGGAAATTAACATGGGGAAAATGCGTTGTGGGACCCCCCTTTTTTCTCAGCCCCAGCTTGATGAATCACCCCCAAACTTTCAGAATATGAGCTGACCTGGATAGACTTTTTTTGGGGGAGAATTTCGTGAAGATTCGTCAAACGACACCAAAGGTATTAGCAAATCAAAAAACGCTTTTCTTATGGAAACTAGGTTCTAACTATAACTACCTACTGGCGACCGCCATTAGGTAATATATATATATGTATATATTCACTGAAAAAACCATAGGTTTCAGGAACGTTATAGTTAGTCGGATATTTCACTCCTACAAAACAATAGAAATTCCCCTGTTATAGTTAGTTGAGTTAACTATAACTTGCGCCCCCGCAATGCACTGCTGATGACGTCATATATTACATCAGTCATGACATGGTCAGTGACATCACTGATGATATCATCCAGTGACTATGTGTTTCTATAAATTGTAAATATGTTTTATATATATATATATATATTAATATATATATATATATATATATATATATATATATATATATATATATATATATATATATATATATATATATATATATATCAGGGTGTATTGAAGAATGAATGGGTGTATAAGAGTCAGAATGCATGATTAAGTAGGTGTGTGACTGACTGTATAAGTGATGTGTCTTACTTAATGCATGTGTTAGCGACTGACACAGACATTCACACAGTTTAGGTTATCAGATGGTGTGTAAGCGGTTGCATGGTTTGCTCAGCAGCTAAATGATGATCTATATTGGCTATCAATTGCTTGTCTGAGTATCTGTATGGGTGCCTGAGTGTCTGTGTGGGTAGATGTGACTGTGCATAAACGTGTGAGTGGATAATTCACTGCGTATATGTGTTCAAGTCTGTATCTGTGAAGGCTGTATGGCTGAGTGAGTTTGTGTATGGGTGTCTTGGTGAGTGATGGGATGCCTCAGTGGTACACGTGTGAGTAACTACATATGTGAAAGGAAGTATATGTGAGTGTTAGACTATATTTATTTATTTAGCGACTTGTAAAGCGCCTGGTGACCCAAGGGCATCCCCGCGCTCTTAAAGAATTGTTATCCCGATGAGGGGAAGGAAGAGAGGAGAGACATTATTTAGGAATATGAGTGTCTTCAGTTTTTTACGAAAGATCAAATAACTAGGTTCCAGTCTGAGGGTACGTGGGAGGGAGTTCCATCCAGTACCCGCTTGTACAGAGAGTCGTCGGCCTCCTGTGCGTGTCCTTTTGAGTTTGGGAATATTGGCTAGGTGCTCATTCTCGGATCGTAGGGATCTGGGAGCTAGTTAGGGGGTGACCATGCTACTGAGAATCGCAGGGCCAGATCCGTTGATTAGTTTGTATGCCGTGCACATGGCTTTGAATTCCACCCTTTGGCGCACAGGGAGCCAGTGCAAGGCCTTGAGGGCAGGTTTAGCTGACACTCTGGATGGAAGGTTCATGAGCAGACGTGCTGCTGCATTCTGTGTCCGTTGCAGTCTCGTCAGGGTGGCCTCAGGTGCTCCCAGGTAGACCATGTTGCTATAGTCTAGTCGTGATAATACTAGCCCCTGGATAAGTAGCTTCCTGGAGGCGGGTGGTAGTAAGGGAAGAATCCTGCGGGTAGTGCGCATGAGCCCAAAACAGGTGCCTGAGGTTTTGGCCGCTTGCGTCTTCATTGAGAGCTCGGGTTCAAGCCACACTCCGAGGGTCTTAATTTCGCGCTTCGGGGTGGGAATTTCCCCGAACACGTCTGGCCAGACTGCTTGGGGGATGGTCACCCATTGCTTTCCCAGGAGCATCACTTCGGTCTTTGACCCATTTAGTTTTAGTGATGAATCACACATCCAACCGTGGATTTCCGTGAGGCAGTTGGCCAGGTTGTCTGGGTGGTCGTCTAGTTGGGATAGGGAGACGACCAGTTGTGTGTTATCAGCGTAGCTTACTATTTTTATACCGAATGGTGTCACCACGTCTTCAAGGGGGGCCATATATGCATTAAAAAGCGTCGGGCTCAGGGAAGATCCCTGAGGGACCCCGCTCGGGAGGGGGAGGGTGGACGAGTGGTGATTGCCGTCCCATACCTGGAACGTGCGCCCGGTGAGGAAGGATTCTATCCAACTGAGTGCCATCCCGGTGAGCCCTGCTGCCGCAAGTCGATGGAGGAGGACACAATGGTTGACTGTGTCGAAGGCTGCGCTGAGATCCAGGAGGATCACTGCCACTGACCCTCCTGAATCCAGGATGCGCCTTGCCTCCTCGATGACGGCAAGGAAGGCGGTATCTGTGCCGTGACCCGGGCGAAATCCAGTTTGGGATTGCCGTAGGATGTTATTTGTCTCGAAGAACTGAGACAGTTGTCCGTTGACCAATTTCTCGGCTACCTTGCTAATCCCAGGGAGGAGTGATATTGGCCGGTAGTTTGCCATATCTGCTGGGTCGAGCTGGGGTTTTTTAAGGAGTGCTTTTACCACCGCGCTCTTCCAGCTAGCAGGAACAGATCCCTGGGCAAGTGAGATGACTATATGTGAGAGTGAGTGATTGTGAGATTGTGAGAGGGCCTGTATGGATCAGTGTGTGCTTGTATTAGTTATTGTATCAGAGTGAAAGTATGTGTTAGTGTATGTTAAAATAAGTGAGGTGGTATGTGTATAACTGTACAGGTGAGTAAATAAAAGTGTGATTCATTATTTCCATTACTGACTAGGTGTGTGAATAACTCTATGAAAGAGGGGCAGTGTCTGAGTGTCTGTATAGATATGTGTCTGGTTATGATAATGCTGTATTGATGGCTGACTGTATATATGAGTGACTGTATGGGTGACCGAAATGATGTGTGTGTAGACTTAGGAATTAGTCAGTGGATATGTACTAACTGGTATTGGTGTGTTCATGGTTTCTAAAATTATAGTCTGTATTTTAGAGTGGGTGTATCAAGTGTTAGATTAGGGTCTGATGAGGTGCATCACATTGTCACGTGGATGATGTCATCAGTGATGTCACTGACCACGTAATGAATGATGTGATATGTGATGTCATCAACAGTGCATTGCGGGGGCACAAGTTATAGTTAGCTCAACTAACTAAAACAGGGGGATTTCTATCGTTTTGTATGAATTAAATGTCCAACTAACTACAACGTTCTTGAAACCTATGGTTTTTTCAGTGAATTTCTAAGGTTTTTTAAATGCTAATTTCTAACTATAACGTCCCTGAAACCTATGGTTTTTTCAGTGAATTTCAAAGGTTTTTTAAATGCTAATTTCTAACTATAACGTACCTGAAGCCTATGGTTTTTTCAGTGAATTTCAAAGGTTTTTTAAATGCTAATTTCTAATTATAATGTTCATTAAACATATCTTTTTTTTCTGTGTTTTTTAATTATCATCCCATTCTCAACCTGGAGAAAAGAGAAAATCTCACCACTCTTCCATCAATACCTTCCGCCAACAAAATCGCCACAAACGAGAGCCACAACTAACGCTAATGATATGCAAAGTAGGCATTCCCGTGCAAAAAAAACACGAAAACACCACTTCCCCATATTTTCAACAACCAGCCAAATCTGCGATGCGATCCAAAAAGCAAATGATTAGACGACTTACCAGTAACAAATTAACATCAACCTTTAACTGGTGTAAGGAAGTCGACTATCTACTGCGTGAATTAGACCCAACTCACAGCCACATCTAAAGACCAACACATGATAGAGCTACTGATCATGCAGCTCCGATACCCAACAAGGCCACAACACCCAGCGCCACCACCACCAGAACTTCGCCCCCGGACCATCCCCCCACTACTACCACTGAGGCAGCGAAAAACAGGACAACGGATCTTCCCAAAACATTATGTCCCCTCAGCCACACAATAGCTGAATGTTGGGAGATATGGTAACCAAATATATATGAAGAAGCCAAGTCACCCATCAATAATAATGTACACAACGCCAAGTGTAACGCTGATGTACTGCACAGACCTCACTATGCAAAGCACACACCCCTGCATGTGGAGATATACTATTGATACTTGTAGTGTAGTGCACAGTGGACGCAACCATGTTACCTCAGGCAGTGGGGAAGATCTCGGTCAGGTGTTGTTCCCCCCTGGAAGAGGAAGCAGAGTGTGCTGGTCCAACGTACGCCACTCTAGCGTAGGAGTATGAATAAATAGGCCAGGCCCTGGGCGTGGTTCACTTGTGGGAAGACCAACGAGTCTGCAGAGTGGCAGCCCTCCCCCTGGCACGTGGCTTCCGCCATGACCACAGGCCCCCTCAACAGAGGCCTCCTGCGAACCCAGCGGCACAGCACCGCAGACTTATGCCTGTACCAACTACTGCCTTCGATCTACACTGCAGACAAGAGTTCACAACTTGAATTCAGCCTTGATTTATTAATTGCACAGAGAATTGTACTCGATGTCCTCGGATTTTGTCAAGAAGTGACAGAAAGCATTCCTGGATATCTATGCTAACTACTGCCTTCGATCTACACTGCAGACAGCAGGGCTCACAATTCAGATGCAGTGGCGATTGCAGATGACGCAGTCCAGTTCGCAAGACACGTTACTCCCAGTGAGGCCTGCCGGGACCACGCATCATTGCAGGATGCTGCTTCAGGTGCTATTAACTCACTGCACCACAAGTCATTTCCACGTGGCTTTATCAGTGCAAGACATTGCTCCCAGTGCGGCCTGCCGGGACCACGTATCATCGCAGGGTGCACACCCGCCGAGTACTCCAGGTGCCACTAACTGTGCAGCTCAACTCAACGCCACATGGCTGTGCGCCCATCCTGACAGCTGCCTGCACCCTACACTGGGGTTACAGGGTTCACAATTCAAGATTATTAGCGATGCAAATTGTGTAAGAGATTATAATGGGTTAAGAAGACCAAATGCTCCTAATCTGTGCAGCTCAAGTCAACGTCACCTGTCTGTGGGCCTTTGCTGACCACTGCCTCCGGCCTACACTGTGGAAGACCGGCGACATGTGGTGCCAACTAACGCTGTTCAACACAAGCCGATCCCACATGTGTAAATGTGTCCTGAGTCCTGAATGGCAGCAACCCCAACTTCATTGCAGCGACCGCAACACCTCATTCCCTTCGATTAGTGAAGAGTATTTACAGATTGAAGTCTGTCGACAAGTGGTGCCACTGAACCTGCACTACGCAGGCCGGTGGGGCCACCAACATATGCACATGGCTGGGGGCTCTTCCTCATCGCTACCTCTGGCCTACACTAGGATCAGCAGGCCTCACAATTCAGATACAGTTACAATTCCACAAGATGCAGTCCAGCAGGCAAGACACATTGCTCCCAGTGAGACCCGTCCACATCAAGCATCATAACAGGCTCATACACTCTCAATGCTTCTGGTATCACTAACCCTATTTAACACAAGCGAATCCCACATGTGTAACTGTGTCCTGAATCCTGAACGGCAGTGACGCCAACTTCGTGGCAGCGACCACAGCACCAGATTTTGCGGCATATTACACAACAGCGTACCTGGCAGTGAGAAATGAGCGTCTCCATAATTTACTAAGGGAACCCCTGAATGTCACTTAAAAATAAGCTTTGGGCGAGAATTTAAAAAAAAGAAAACTCAATAGATTTTTATATAGCGTGAACTTGACCCGAATCGGGTATCAGAGCACTTTACATAGGACCAAGCACTTACATAGCACTTGCCCAATCCATTTTCCATATGGCAGTAAAATAGATCTCAAGCTACCACCAGCCACAATAACAGCAATACATGTCTGGTGAAGCACATACAAGAGTTTTAAATGGAACGGGTGACTGATGAGAAAATCCCAGTGGATGGGATGTTTACTTATTGCAAGTAGTACCCTACAGGGTTCAGGGATTGGGATATCAGTTGGGATCTCCAAGATGAGAGAAATGATGAAAGCCTGCCATGTGCAAATTAGGAACCTCTGAGAGGAGGAGTGGTAGGAGGCCAGTTTAGCTTCATGTGAAGCTTCAATTGGCAAACAATTCTGACTCACCCAGCTCAAGTACCTGCACATGACATGAGCTAGGTTGTGGCAGGCAGGTAGAATGGTTTCACCAGAATATTTGATGTGTCATGTTTTATGAAGCCTTGAAATGACCTAGGAGTATGTCCTTTAGGGAAGGGATCTTTAGAATCTTTAACAACTGGAAAGGGATTCCAGTCTGGCCCTGCTTCACCTCTCCACAATCACCAACTCACTTGTAGTCTCTCTGGAAGTCCTGGGTTCTAGGTGGAAATCAGGTGCCCAGCAGCAGGGCAGGCTTCTAAGGGTACAGACAGGCTTCAGGCAGCATAGCAGTCTCTTTGTTGGTGCAGTAAGACAGTCTTCAGAACTACCCTGCAGGCACCAGCTGTAGGAAGTCCTGTGAGAGTCCTTTAGCAAGGTCTAGAAAGTGAACTGAAGATTGGGCCTGATGATCCCCTATTTATACTTGGTGCTGACTTTGAAGTGGGATTAACGTCTGGAGGCTTCCCCACACAAATGTATCTAGATTTCCCTTCCTTATTGCCCTGCCTTGCTACAAGCGCAAAAAGCTAGTGTTAGGTCATTTTGTGACTGCAGGTCACATCCTATTGAAGTGCAAGTAAAGCTTTGACCCCCACCTTCACTGAGATGGCCCATCCAGGCACACCTAATCCCTCTATTGTGTGGCCATCTGGGAGGAATATAAAAACACCAACTGCCTCTTGCACCTAGTCATGTGGCCAAGGAACAGGTTGCAAGCACTAAATGGTTGGGGGAGAAAACTGCCAACTTCCAAAAAGTGACCTTTTTAGAATTGTGACTTAAAATAGAACTTTACCTTTGAAGAGGATTTTAAATCACAATTCCACAGACACCAAACATGACTTTCCCGTGCAGCAGCGGGAAGTCACCTCCGGGCCGTTGGAGTGGATGGGGTGTAGCAGCCTGGGTGCGCTGCAGTGGGCAGACACCTCTGGGCAGTGAAGTGGATGGGGTGCTGCAACCTGGGTGCGCAGCGATTAAGGCGTGCGCTGTTGTACTCTGCCATTACTGATTCTATACTACGTTTCAGATGAGTAAGCTTGAGGGCTCTACTATGTCCCGGCACATGGTTGGAGACACATGGGTGGCGGAAAGGTGAGCTGTGAGGGTTTTGTCCACAGTGTGGGCACTCACCTTCCCTCTAATCTCTTCCTTTCTCTCCCTCACACTCTTTCTCTCTCTCTTTGTCTCTCCATCCTTTCCTTTCTCTCTCTCACACTTTCTCTCTTTCTCTGTCTCACCCTCTCTCTCATTCTTTCTCTTCCTCTCTGTCTCACTCTTTCTCTCCCTTCCTCTCTTTCACACTGTTTCTTTCTCCCTCTCTTCCTTGTATCTCACTGTTTCTCTCTTTCTCTCTCTCACTCTTTATCTCTTTCTCTTTCCTCCACTCTCGCTCACTCTTTCTTTCTTTCTCTCTCTCTTCCTCTCTCTCAATCTTCCTCTCTTTCTCTCTCTCCTTTGATGAACGCATGACGCACAATCTTATTTTGCTTTTTGTCTTGCAGGCTATGATTCCCATATGGTCCAGGGATGACACGCCATAGCTGTACCTAGTTTTATTTGTTGTTTTTTTGTCAAATACAATGTTTTATATGTAAATCCATACATGACTGTGATTCTTATTTATCCAACCTCACATGCATTTTCTTAATTATAATTGTGCGACATCAGCCAATTTGTTACGTTCCAGATTTCCTAAGGTTGCTGTCACATTTGTTTGTGGGGGGAAGGTGAGGGAGGGATTTCGGACAAGGAGCTGGTGGCGGGGGGTGACGGAGCAGTATTGGGTGTCCGAGCTGCATGATTGTTGCCTCCGTTGCATCTGTTGTCATTCAGGTGTTGCTATGGGCTGGGCTCCCTTTCATCTTTTAGGTTGTAGTGTGACTTTACACCAGCTCAGAGTAGGTGTAAACTTCCTGCTACTAACACACCATGTCACCTCTTTTGTACTCTCTTCGACGATCTTGCTGGTGGTTGAGAAACTTGCGAAGTGATGTGTTTGCTGCTCTTTGCACAGAAACGCCTACTCTACATCTCATTAGCAATATTTGCCGGGGTCATCCGTGAAAATGCTTTTTGAGGCTTCTATCGCTGGTAAACTGGTGAAATGGGCTGTTTGCTCCAGCTTGTGAATATTGTGTTAAATGTATCACCATTTTAGTTGCGATAAATTGCTGTTAACTTGCCGATGTGTCCTTGAGAATATACCCTTCGGTGTTTGAAAGACTTAAAAAGTATTCGAGTGCCGCACTGAGAGCCGCACACCCATCGTTTTCACACGGGGGGCTGCGCAGAGAGCCGCACTAGAGTTGCGACTAAAAAAAAATGTCCACTTTCACTAAATTACATAAGCCTAGGAGACCCCATCCCCCGAGTCCTGGCCTCACCGTTGGGGACCCTGGGGGGAGCCCCAATGCCCCCACGGTCCCGCCGGCTCCCCGCGTCCTGCGGGAGCTGGCATTGCTTTTCCAGACGGGGAGCTGCTGACGTGCACCTCCCCGTGTGGAAAGCTATCAGATTTGGATTTTGGAAGCGAGAGCAGGTTCCCAGGCTCTCGCTTCCAAAATCGAAAGCAAAATTGCGATGACAGGGCAGGAGCCGCGCGGCTCTTGCCCTGTCATAGCAAACAGCAGTGTCCCGGGGATGGGCACCCCGGGACACTGCAGGAGCCAGCCCTAGGGCGTGGCGGTCCCCAGGGCCATCACTGGCTCAAGGAGGGTGGCCGTGCGGCCCCCCTCCCAACATGAGTGAAGCCCCGGGGACGTGGTGGTCCCCGGGGCTGAGGAGGCCCCTACAGGCACCAGCTATTATTTTTTAAGAAATGCCCCCGGGAGCATCATTAAAATATAACACAGGAACCCGCGCTTCATTGTTTTTTTAACAATTTCGGCGGAATTCGCGACACCAGGACGAATTGCACTGAATATTTTTTTTTTAATGCTTTTTTTGGCCCTGGGGTCCTTTGGCCGGAGCAGGCCTAGGTGGTCAGGGGGTTTCTACCCTGCCCCCTTCTCTTGTTTTATATCTTTGTTTCTCTGTTTTCTGGTGACTCGCTTCTACCGAGTCACAAGATGGCTGCCGACACTTCCTGGTTTGGAGTGTTGATAGCCAGTTAGAATAAAGCTCATGGTCGTGGCAGCCAATTAGAATGAAGCTCGTGGTTGGAAGGGGTTGCGACTCCACCGCTGCCCTAGATATCGAAACTTTTATTTTTTTAATTTCTCAGCAACTACTGAACGGATTTACACCATTTAACAAAATATTGCTTTCTGATCCAAGCACTACCTTTCCGCCAAATTTGGGGTAATTCTGTTCAGTAGTTTTGGCTGTAGCCTTGCCCAAAGTTTTCTATGGGAAATTGATTATTTGACTATTATTTTTTGAGTTTCTCAAAAACTACTGAACAGATTTACACCATTTAAGAAAAGGGCGTTTTCTGAACCAAGCTCTAAATCTTTTGCCAAATTTGGGATAATTCCGTTCAGTAGTTCGGGCTGTAGCCCGTCTCAAAATTCCCTATGGAAATTAACATGGGGAAAAGGTGTTTGGGGACCCCCCCTTTTTCTCAGCCCCCGCTTGATGAATCACCCCCAAACTTTCAGGATATGAGCTGACCTGGATAGACTTTTTTTGGGGGAGAATTTCGTGAGGATTCGTCAAACGACACCAAAGTTATTAGCAAATCAAAAAACGCTTTTCTTATGGAAACTAGGTTCTAACTATAACTACCAACTGGCGGACGCCAGTAGCTAATATATATATATATATATATATATATATATATATATATATTTATATATTCACTGAAAAAATCATAGGTTTCAGGAACGTCATAGTTAGTCGGACATTTCACTCCTACAAAACGATAGAAATTCCCCCCCGCAATGCACTGCTGATGATGTCACATATTACATCAGTCATGATATGGTCAGTGACATCACTGATGATATCATCCAGTGACTATGTGTTTCTATAAATTGTAAATATGTTTTATATATATATATATATATATATATATATATATATATATATATATATATATATATATATTCACTGAAAAAACCATAGGTTATAGACCATATATAGTTAGGGATTAGCATTTAAAAAACCTTATTTTATTTGCACAAAACCATTGAAATTCCATATATAGTTAGTTGCACTAACTATATATCGCGGACCCGCAATCCACTGCTAATGATGTCACATATTACATCATTCATGACATGGTCAGTGACATCACTGATGACATCACTGATGACATCTCAAATGACATCACTGATGACATCACTGATGACAACACCCAGTGACTGTATGTTTCTGTAAAGTTAAAATATGTCTTACATATTGAAGAATGAGTGGATGTATAAGTGTCTGGATGAAGGATTTAGTAGGTGCATGACTGACTGTATGAGAGAATGATTAAATGTGTCTCACTGAGTGCATGGGTTAGTGATTAAAGTGTCTTAATTTGGCAATCATTATTTATGTTCTTCTGTAAACTGCTGCATGTTTAAATCAGTAGCTATATCAGTAACTATATGGGTTATTGAATGGTTGCCCAAGTATTTGTATGGGAGACTGAGTATGTGTGTGGGTGGCTGGGAGGTGTATAACTCTGTGCATAGATGTGTGAGCAGTTGATTCCCTAGGTGTATGGCTTCAAAAGTGCATGTAGAAACAGCTGTATGGACAGTTGACTGTGTGCATGAGTATATTGGTGAGTGAATGGATATCTCAGTTCTACATGTCAAAGTAAGTACATATGTAAAACACACTCCATGTGAGAGTTGACATATATAAATAACTGAACATAAGAGCCAGTGAATGTGAGAGTGGCTGTATGAATCATTGTGAACTTGTATCAAGGATTGTATAAGAGAGTAAATATGTGTTAGTATATGTTTGAATAAGTAAGGTGTGTATAACTGTATAGTTGAGGAAATGGAGGTGTGATTGATTCTTTGCATGACTGACTAGGTGTGTGAGTAACTCCATGGATGTGTGACAGTCTGTGAGTGCCTGTTTAAACTGAGTGTATCTAAGGTTATATTAGAGTCTGAAGATGTATTATCACATAAATGATATCATCAGTGATGTAATCAGTAATGTCAAATGAGATGTCAGTGATGTCATCAGTGATGTCATTTGAGATGTCATCAGTGATGTCATCAGTGATGTCATTTGAGATGTCATCAGTGATGTCATCAGTGATGTCACTGACCATGTCATGAATGATGTAATATGTGACATCATTAGCAGTGGATTGCGGGTCCGCGATATATAGTTAGTGCAACTAACTATATATGGAATTTCAATTGTTTTGTGCAAATAAAATAAGGTTTTTTAAATGCTAATCCCTAACTATATATGGTCTATAACCTATGGTTTTTTCAGTGAATTTTCAAGGTTTTGTAAATGCAAATTCCTAACTATATATGGTCTATAACCTATGGTTTTTTCTGTGAATTTCATTGGTTTTTTAAAAGCTAATATCTATAGCTGTAAAATATATTCTTTATTAAGTGACGTATCACGTAGCCCGTGAGACGCCTCATGATGCATCGCATAACCGTGACGTATCGTCTCTGCAGCGCAAACCAAACCCAAAACGTAAGCGCGCCAAAACACGCTTAAAGATATATATATATTTTTTTAACCTTAATTAGACAAAATCCACACGTGCACATATCACAAACGTTCAAAAAACACAATATGTCGGACTCCCGTTAAGCTGCCGGTTAGCTGCCCGGTTAACGTACCAGGAAGCACCTTTACCGCGAAAAATCGCTTTTTCTTTTCACCCCCCAGGGAACTTTAATAGCCCCCTCATCAATCCTAGGGGTTCAGGAGGGGTCTGCCTTACCCCTTTCATTCATTTACACCTTTTTTCCACCTCTTGTCTCTCGATCCCACAGAGAGACAAGATGGCGGCCGCTCCAGACTGTTTACAATGATAACAGCCAATCAGCTTCTCCTCAGACTCCCGTTACACTGCCGGTTAGCTGCCCGGTTCGCGTACCAAGACGCGTCTCTACGGCGAAAAAATCGGAATTTTTTTTTTTTGGGCCCAGCGTGGCTCTATAATATCCCCTCATCAATCCTAGGGGGTCAGAAGGGGTCTACCTTGCCCCCTTTCCTTCATTTCCTCCTTTGTTTTAGCCTCCTCTTGTCTCTCGATCCTACCGAGAGACAAGATGGCGGCCGCACCGGACTGTTTAGAATGTTGACAGACATCGGAGAGCCAATCAGCTTCGCTTCGCAAAGTTCCGATAAGCGAAAAGTACGCGAACCGGATCGCTGCCCGGAGCGCTGTTACAGATATATATCTTGATTTAAACGTTAATTTCTCAAAATCCACTGAAGCACATATATTGAGACCTAGCAAAGGCACATCGGGCTAACAGTCCCTACAATTTTGCCAAGTTTCGTGCAAATCCATTCAGCCGTTCGAGCTAAAAGTGAGTCCAACCGCCCTATGGAAAACTCAATGTTAAAAACGCGTTTTGGGACCCCCCTTTTTTCTCAGCCCCCCCTTGACGAAACCCCCCCAAATTTCCAGGAGCTGCTCAGGAACAAAATGTGCCATTTTCCTGAAAATTTCAGCCGATTCCGTCCACAAACGCCAAAGTTATTAGACATAGAATTTTCAGAAATCCCATAGGGAAAAAATCCTAACTATATATACCTACTGGCGACCGCCAGTAGGTAATATATATATATATATATACATATAAAGTATATTGTACACTATAACTTAATATAGTAGACTTTTTCTGCTAGATATACACTATCCCTCTGTACTAGTAATGTATTTAGATAGACTTCTCTGTTATAGTTATGAATGGAGTTGACTTGTCTTGGTTAAATCACATACACTTTTTTATAGTCCTATTTCCACTCTGATACTATACACTGCCAAAACATAAATTCACTGATAAAAAATGACTATCTAAAATTAATCCCAACAGTGCCCTATCTCTACTAATATATATTGTTTTAATCCAAATTTCAGGCAAAATGGAAGGCGAAAACCAAGTTTCTTTTGAAATGGACCTGCAAGAGAGCAGCCAGGAATTGATTGAACAAATTGACATGGAATTTATGGATGAAAGCTTGGATAATGAACTGCTGCAATGTGTCCAAGCAGTAGATGCCCTCCTTGCAAATGAGGACATTTTACAACCTCACAGCTTGCAAACAATATTTCAAGAAAATAATGACATTTCAGACACTGAAATGTTAGAAAGTTTAATAAATTATGAAAAACAATAAAAAAATTTAAAAAAATTAAAAAAAAGAAAACAAAAAAAAAAACAAAAACAACAAACAAAACAACAAACAATTAACATTTAGTCTTTGAAAAGTATATCATTCTATTATCCTTAAAGTACGCTGCCTAGAACGCTTTCCGGTTCGCGTACTAGGCGCTCATCGCGAAAAAAAAAAAAAGAAAAATTTTTTTTGAACCCTGCTGGGCCCTTTTAAAACCTCCACATAAAACCTAGGGGGTCAGGAAGGATCTACTATGCCCCCTTATGGAAATTTCCCCCTTTGTTTTGGCCTCCTCTTATCTCTCGATCCTACCGAGAGACAAGATGGCGGCCGCACCGGACTGTTTAGAATGTTGACAGACACCGAAGAGCCAATCAGCTTTCCGTGCGCAAAGTTCCGTTACGCGAAAAGTACGCGAACCAGATCGCTGCCCGGAGCGCTGTTACAGATATATATCTTGATTTAAACGTTAATTTCTCAAAATCCACTGGAGCACATATATTGAGACCTAGCAAAGGCACATCGGCCTAACAGTCCCTACAATTTTGCCAAGTTTCGTGCAAATCCATTCAGCCGTTCGAGCTAAAAGTGAGTCCAACCGCCCTATGGAAAACTCAATGTTAAAAACGCGTTTTGGGACCCCCCTTTTTTCTCAACCCCCCCTTGACGACCCCCCCCCAAATTTCCTGGAGCTGCTCAGAAACAAAATGTGCCATTTTCCTGAAAATTTCAGCCGATTCCGTCCACAAACGCCAAAGTTATTAGGCATAGAATTTTCAGAAATCCCATAGGGAAAAAATCCTAACTATATATACCTACTGGCGACCGCCAGTAGGTAATATATATATATATATATATATATATATATATATATATATATATATATATATATATATATATATATATATATACCTACTGGCGGTCGCCAGTAGGTATATATATATATATATATATATATATATATATATATATATATATATATATTACCTACTGGCGGTCGCCAGTAGGTATATATAGTTAGGATTTTTTCCCTATGGGATTTTTGAAAATTCTATGTCTAATAACTTTGGCGTTTGTGCACGGAATCGGCTGAAATTTTCAGGGAAATGGCACATTTTGTTTCTGAGCAGCCCCTGAAAATTTGGGGGGGGTTTGTCAAGGGGGGGCCGAGAAAAAAGGGGGGTCCCAAAACGCGTTTTTCCAATGTTAATTTCCATAGGGCGGTTGGCCTCACTTTTAGCCCGAACGGCTGAATGGATTTGCACGAAACTTGGCAAAATTGTAGGGACTGTTAGCCCGATGTGCCTTTGCTAGGTCTCAATATATGTGCTTCAGTGGATTTTGAGAAATTAACGTTCAAAAAAAGATATATATCTGTAACAGCGCTCCGGGCAGCGCTCCGGTTCGCGTACTTTTCGCGTAACGGAACTTTGCGATGCGAAGCTGATTGGCTCTCCGGTGTCTGTCAACATTCTAAACAGTCCGGAGCGGCCGCCATCTTGTCTCTCGGTAGGATCGAGAGACAAGAGGAGGCCAAAACAAAGGGGGAAATGAAGGAAAGGGGGCAAGGTAGACCCCTTCTGACCCCCTAGGATTGATGAGGGGGATATTATAGAGCCACGCGGGGCCCAAAAAAAAAATTCCGATTTTTTCGCCGTAGAGACGCGTCTTGGTACGCGAACCGGGCAGCTAACCGGGCAGCTAACCGGCAGCGTAAAGGGAGTCCGACATATTGTGTTTTTTGAACGTTTGTGATATGTGCACGTGTGGATTTTGTCTAATTAAGGTTAAAAAAATATATATATATCTTTAAGCGTGCTCTGGCGCGCTTACGTTTTGGGTTTGGTTTGCGCTGCAGAGACGATACGTCACGGTTATGCGATGCATCATGAGGCGTCTCACGGGCTACGTGATACGTCACGTAATAAAGAATATATTTTACAGCTATAGATATTAGCTTTTAAAAAACCAATGAAATTCACTGAAAAAACCATAGGTTATAGACCATATATAGTTAGGAATTTGCATTTACAAAACCTTGAAAATTCACTGAAAAAACCATAGGTTATAGACCATATATAGTTAGGGATTAGCATTTACAAAACCTTATTTTATTCGCACAAAACCATTGAAATTCCATATATAGTTAGTTGCACTAACTATATATCGCGGACCCGCAATCCACTGCTAATGATGTCACATATTACATCATTCATGACATGGTCAGTGACATCACTGATGACATCACTGATGACATCTCAAATGACATCACTGATGACATCACTGATGACATCTCAAATGACATCACTGATGACATCACTGACATCTCATTTGACATTACTGATTACATCACTGATGATATCATTTATGTGATAATACATCTTCAGACTCTAATATAACCTTAGATACACTCAGTGTAAACAGGCACTCACAGACTGTCACACATCCATGGAGTTACTCACACACCTAGTCAGTCATGCAAAGAATCAATCACATCTCCATTTCCTCAACTATACAGTTATACACACCTTACTTATTCAAACATATACTAACACATATTTACTCTCTTATACAATCCCTGATACAAGTTCACAATGATTCATACAGCCACTCTCACATTCACTGGCTCTTATGTTCAGTTATTTATATATGTCAACTCTCACATGGACTGTGTTTTACATATGTACTTACTTTGACATGTAGCACTGAGATATCCATTCACTCACCAATACACTCATGCACACAGTCAACTGTCCATACAGCTGTTTCTACATGCACTTTTGAACCCATACACCTAGGGAATCAACTGCTCACACATCTATGCACAGAGTCATACACCTCCCAGCCACCCACACACATACTCAGTCTCCCATACAAATACTTGGGCAAACATTCAATAACCCATATAGTTAATGATATAGCTACTGATTTAAACATGCAGCAGTTTACAGAACAACATATATAATGATTGCCAAATTAAGACACTTTAATCACTAACCCATGCACTCAGTGAGACACATTTAATCATTCTCTCATACAGTCAGTCATGCACCTACTAAATCCTTCATCCAGACTCTTATACATCCACTCATTCTTCAATATGTAAGACATATTTTAACTTTACAGAAACATACAGTCACTGGGTGTTGTCATCAGTGATGTCATCAGTGATGTCATCAGTGATGTCATTTGAGATGTCATCAGTGATGTCATCAGTGATGTCACTGACCATGTCATGAATGATGTAATATGTGACATCATTAGCAGTGGATTGCGGGTCCGCGATATATAGTTAGTGCAACTAACTATATATGGAATTTCAATGGTTTTGTGCGAATAAAATAAGGTTTTGTAAATGCTAATCCCTAACTATATATGGTCTATAACCTATGGTTTTTTCAGTGAATATATATATATATGTTGATATATATATATATATATTACCTACTGGCGGTCGCCAGTAGGTAGTTATAGTTAGGATTTTTTTCAATGTTAAATCTCAAAATTCTATTTGGAATAACTTTGGCGCCGGTTGACGAATCTGACTGAAAATTTCCTCAAAATAGCCTCGCGGCGTTCCGGTCCTTCCCTGAAAGTTTGGGGGGATTCGTCAAGTGGGGGCCGAGATAAAAGGGGGGCCCCAAAATGCGTTTTCCCCATGTTAATTTCCATGTGGCGGTCGATTTCACTTTTAGCCCGAACGGCTGAATGGATTTCCACCAAATTTGGCAAAATTGTAGGGACTGGTAGCCCAATGTGCCTTTGCTATGTCTCAAGATATGTGCTCCAGTGGATTTTGAGTGATTTAGGTTCAAAAAAATATATATATCTATGGCAGCGCCCCGGTACGCGCCCCAGGGAGCGCTCCGGGCGCGCCACGCGAGGTGCGCACGGAAAGCTGATTGGCTCTCGGGTGTCTGTAAACATTCGAAACAGTCCGGAGCGGCCGCCATCTTGTGTCTCGGTGAAATCGAGACACAAGAGGTGGCTAAAACAAAGGGGGAAATGACCATAAGGCGTCAGGGATAGACCCCCTCTGGCTCCCTAGGTTTGATGTAGGGGCTATAAAAGGGCCCCGCGGGGTATTTAAAATATTTTTTTTTTTTCGTTTTGTGCGGGGGGAGCGCCCGGTAAGCGCACCGGGGAGCGGACCGGGGAGCGTACTATGAGGAAAAAAGAATGACAGTTTTTAAAAAATGAAGCCTTTTTTTTTAGAAATTGGAGGTAGTTCTAAAAAAAACTTTTTTTTTCTTCTTTTTGTTGTTTTATATTTTTTTTGTTTTTTGAACATTTTGTACTTTTTTTGGCTTTTCAAAACAGTTTTATATTTTTTTTGTATTTTTTTAGGGGGAGAAACAAAAAAAAGGGAATTGAAACTGGCTCAACTCAAAAAAACAAAAAAAACAAAAAATTACTTCTTTTTGGGGCACTTGTGATTGTCACCTGCAAGGACGATGAGCTTTACACTCTTTTCACCATAGGCGATAAGCTTGCCACATGCAGTACAAGTGATTTTAAAATCAGCAAATCGTGGCTGAATACAAGGCATCATCTCTGATGTTTCTTGTCCCGATGAAGTGGGTTTGTTTCTTTGGGAGGTGGTCCTTGAAGACTAGGGGAGGTTACTGGCCAGTTCCCTGAGCTCTGCACGAGAATAGTTGTTAGGGTGCTTACGGGTCATATGTCGAATCATGGTATGGTTACCAAAGGAATATTTTTTGTTTGGGTTGCCCCTTGAGAGTTCTTCCTTACAGATTAGGCAAGTTACCTTGGCCGCATTCACTTTTTTCTTGCCCTCTGGGAGTGAAAAAAACTCCCATACAATGTGTGACTTGGGCTTGTATGGGGTATTTTGTTCAGGCAGCCATCTTCCACCATCCTCCTCTTCCTCTTCCTCCTCCTCCTCTTGTTGACCACCAATATAATCTTGAGCTGGTCCTCTTGGTTGTTGTGGTGGTGGTGGTGGGGCAGATGCACCAGCTGCTGCTGCTACTGAAGCCATTATAAAGATCAAAAAGGTACAGAGAGGTACAAACAGGTCTTCCTAAGTCAAAGGACAAAGTCAGAATAAGGAAAAAAGGTGGGTCTTTCATCATTTGGAAAAAAAAACTGTCCTGAACCAATGAGAAGTGTTATTCTCAGGTCACAAGACCAGGGGCTTTATCATTATGAAACCAAAACTGTTATGAACCAATGAAAAGTGTTATTTTCAGGTCACATGACCCGACGCGCTTACGCTACGCGCCCCCGGGCGCGCCCCGGGTCGCGTCGCGTAAGCGCGTCGGATGTTTACGTTGCGCAATCGTATTCACTCGAGTACTTCCGGGTGCGCTTACGCCATGCGTATCACGCGGACGCGGCTACGCGATACGTCACGATCATGTTTTCGTTCGCGATATTGGCGCTTACGGGACGCTCCCCGGAGCGCGTCCCGGGGCGCTTTATAGAAGTACGCTTTTCGGGGCTGGTAGCCCTATTCTTGAGTGGTTTTTACGAAAATTAACTTTGAAAAAATATGTATTGTGCTACATTGGCCTATATATATGTTAGAGCCAAAATGTAGCTAAATGTAGCCCAATGACAGAATGTACCAGAGTGTTCTAAACAACTAGAGCGCTAACAGTCTTACTTATAAAGTGAGACTTATAGTTAGGAATTAGCATTAAAAAAACCTATGAAATTCACTGAAAAAACCATAGTATTCAGACCAGTTATAGTTAGGAATTAGCATTAAAAAAACCTATGAAATTCACCGAAAAAACCATAGGTTTCACACCAGTTATAGTTAGGAATTAGCATTTAAAAAACCTATTAAATTCACTAAAAAAACCATAGGTTTCACATCAGTTATAGTTAGCAGGACATTTTACTGACATAAAACCATTGAAATTCCACGTTATAGTTAGTTGGACTCACTATAACTTGCGCGTGTAATGCACCGCTGATGACGTCACATATTACATCACTCATGACATGGTCAGTGACATCACTCATGACATCATCCTTGTGACAGAGTGACAGACCTCCTTTCACTGTAATGTAACCCATGAAACACATATTGAAAAATATAAATAATTTTTTTTTTTAAACGGAGATACCCATACCAGTTACAACAACCAATTCAATAATTCCACCATCTATATACACATTCACCCATTCACCAACAGTTCTATGCAGTCACTCATACATATATACACTCATCATATGTAGTGATACACCTATACATCCTGTTACACACCGACAGTCATCCAAAAGTTACTCACACACATACTCACACATGCAAATAAACTATTGAACATCCATTTATTTGCATATACAGCTATAAACACACTACCACCTTACTTCTAAGGAAACTTACACATACTTACTCTCTTAAACAATCACTTATAGAAACACATACTTATTTAAAGAAGAACTCTTTCAATCTCTCACTCTCACATATACTCACTCATATACATCAATACTCACATATACTAGATTAAAACATATGTAGTTACTGATAAAGACACTAATGAGACAGCCATTCACTCACTAACACACGCATATACACACTCATCCACCCATACAGTCCTGCACATATGCCGTCTTCAAAACACATACAGTGAGTCAGTCATTGATGCATCTATGTGCTAAGTAACACTCCCACCAAACCATAAAACATCTAATAACCCATATACACACACATGTAGCTACTCACCAACCCATGCAGCCATTTATACACAAAGTGAAACACTGATACATATATTTAAATATTTAAACATTACTCGTTAATATATGTATTCACTAAGATACACTTAATAAGCCAGTTAACTAATCACTTTTTTTTAAAAAAACATCCATTTACACACTTATTTAAACATTTATTCTTCCATCGACCTTTACATATACATATATAAAACATATTTATTTTTCAGAAAGGCACACATTCACTGGATGGTGTCATCAGTGATGTCATGAGTGATGTCACTGACCATGTCATGAGTGATGTAATATGTGACGTCATAAGCAGTGCATTACACGCGCAAGTTATAGTGAGCCCAACTAACTATAACGTGGAATTTCAATGGTTTTATGTCAGTAAAATTTCCTGCTAACTATAACTGATGTGAAACCTATGTTTTTTTTAGTGACTATATGTATATCAAGGTGTATTGAAGAATGAATGGGTGTATAAGAGTCAGAATGCATGATTAAGTAGGTGTGTGACTGACTGTATAAGTGACGTGTCTTACTTAATGCATGTGTTAGCGACTGACACAGACATTCACACAGTTTAGGTTATCAGATGGTGTGTAAGCGGTTGCATGGTTTGGTCAGCAGCTAAATGATGATCTATATTGGCTATTGATTGCTTGTATGGGTATCTGTATGGGTGCCTGAGTGTCTGTGTGGGTGGGTGTGACTGTGCATAAATGTGTGAGTGGATATTTCACTGAGTATATGTGTTCAAGTCTGTATCTGTGAAGGGCTGTATGGCTGGGTGAGTTTGTGTATGGGTGTCTTGGTGCACGAATGAATGCCTCAGTGGTACATGTGGGAGTAACTACATATGTGAAAGGCAGTATATGTGAGTCTTGGACTGTATAAATGACTATATGTGAGAGTGAGTGATTGTGAGAGTGCCTGTATGGATCAGTGTGTGCATGTATTAGTTATTGTATTAGAGTGAAAGTATGTGTTAGTGTATGTTTAAATAAGGGAGGTGGTATGTGTATAACTGTACAGGTGAGTAAATAAAAGTGTGATTCATTATTTCCATTACTGACTAGGTGTGTGAATAACTCTATGAAAGAGAGGCAGTGTCTGAATGTCTGTATAGATATGTGACTGGTTATGATAATGCTGTATTGATGGCTGACTGTATGTATGAGTGACAGTATGGGTGACTGAAATGATGTGTGTGTAGACCTAGGGATTAGTCAGTGGATATGTACTAACTGGTATTGGTGTGTTCATGGTTTTGAAAATTATAAACTGTATTTTAGAGTGGGTGTATCAAGTGTTAGATTAGGGTCTGATGAGGTGCATCAGATTGTCACGTGGATGATGTCATCAGTGATGTCATTTGAGATGTCATCAATGATGTCACTGACCATGTAATGAATGATGTAATATGTGATGTCATCAACAGTGCATTGTGGGGGCACGAGTTATAGTTGGTTCAACTAACTATAACAGGGTAATTTCTATCGTTTTGTATGAATGAAATGTCCAACTAACAATAACGTTCTTAAAACCTATGTTTTTTTCAGTGAATTTCTAAAGTTTTTTAAATGCTAATTTCTAACTATAACGTCCCTGAAACCTATGGTTTTTTCAGTGAATTTCAAAGGTTTTTTAAATGCTAATTTCTAACTATAACGTACCTGAAACCTATGTTTTTTTGTGGAGGAGTGTGGCTCACTGATTAGAGCGGCAGACCCTGATGCAGAGGTCTGGCTCGGGACCAGGGTTCGATTCCCGACTCGGCAGGGTCCTGAGCCCAAAAATGTCCACGGACTCGATAATTCTCGCCTCGGTGCCTACTCTAATCATGGGGTCCCACGCTGCAACTCTGGGCAATAGCTTGCTTAATCTCCACTACGGCGACCCACCTGCTGCGGGATGCCTGGCTTTCACCTTGGGGATGCCCAGTAAGGGTTATCTCACAGGGAAAAAGCCAGGACGGGTTCCCAAGGCAAGCGCCTTGATGCCTTCGAGTGATACGTGCGCTATATAAGTCGCAATACATTTACATACATTTATGATTTTTTTCAGTGAATTTCAAAGGTTTTTTAAATGCTAATTTCTAATTATAATGTTCTTTAAACATATCATTTTTTCTCTGTATTTTTTAATTATCATCCCATTCCCAACCTGGAGAAAAGAGAAAATCTCACCACTCTTCCAACGATACCTTCCGCCAACAAAATCGCCACAAACAAAAGCCACAACTAACGGTAATGATATGCAAAGTAGGCGTTCCTGTGCAAAAAAAACCACGAAAAACCACTTCCCCATATTTTCAACAACCAGCCAAATCTGAGATGCGATCCAAAAAGCAAATGATAAGACGACTTACCAGTAACAAATTAACATCAACCTTTAACTGGTGTAAGGAGGTCGACTATCCACTGCGTGAATTAGACCCAACTCACAGCTACATCTAAAGACCAACACATGATAGAGCTACTGATCATGCAGCTCTGACACCCAACAAGGCCACAACACCCAGCGCCACCACCACCAGAACCTCTACCTCGGACCATCCCCCCACTACTACCACCGAGGCAGCGAAAAACAGGACAACGGATCTTCCCAAAATATTATGTCCCCTCAGCCACACAATAGCTGAATGTTGGGAGATATGGCAACCAAATATATATGAAGAAGGCAAGTCCCCCATCAATAATAATTCACACAATGCCAAGTGTAACGCTGATGTACTGCACAGACCTCACTATGCAAAGCACACACCTCTGCATGTGGAGATATACTATTGATACTTGTAGTGTAGTGCACAGTGGACGCAACCATGTTACCTCAGGCAGTGGGGAAGATCTCGGTCATGTGTTGTTCCTCCCTGGAAGCGGAAGGAGTGGGCTGGTCCAACGTACGCCACTCTAGCGTAGGAGTAGGAATAAATAGGCCACCCTGGGCGTGGTTCACTTGTGGGAAGACAAACGAGTCTGCAGAGCGGCACGTAGCTGCCGCCATGACCACAGGCACCCTCAACAGAGGCCCCCTGCGAACCCAGCAGCACAGCACCGCAGACTTATGTCTGTACCAACTACTGCCGTCGATCTACACTGCGGGCAGCAGAGTTCACAACTTGAATTCAGCCTTGAATTGATGTGTTTTATCTAGAAACCCGATCAATATTGTGACCTTATGCCCCTATACGGCTATAATCAATAAATATCCCTATAATGGCATAATAATCAGAGCCATATTTCAGTAACTCGCCTCTGCAGTCCATGACACAGCAGAAGCTACTTCCTTAGATTCCTAGAGAGGACACCGAGTTCTTTCGACACACCAAACCCCCAGCAACCTGGGAAAGCCCCGCTTGCTTTGTCTTGATTAGTAATAGAACTCCTGCGAGCACTGTAAGAACGGCCAGTTCTTAGTGACATCTTTATTGACGTCTTATGTCCAAAACTTGCGTCAAACTCGGCACCTTTCAGGTATAAATATACCAACGTTGCCTTAAGCAAACACATGGTGGTGAATACTGGAGCAGAACAGCTGTCCCCGTGCAGAGAGCCCAGCAGATGCGAGAAGCCCACGGACGGTGGCCCTCCTCTTTGACGCGCTGAGAAAGACGCTGTCTTTTCTCCTGCCAAGAAAATCCAGCTCCGGCGTTTCCAGCCTACCCTTGCGGGTGACTGGGATATCGGGTCCTGAGAGGGAGATACCAGACCTCCTACATCCTATTCCAGAGGTACGGTGCTGACTAAACCCTTAGAGAGAATTCTTGAGTCAAACTCTTGGCAAAACCAACTTAACTTAAACTGCTACTTACTTACTCCCTCCCACGTATTAGGCTTAGGTCAGGTACACCGGGGTAGGCATAGTTAGAAGCACCAGTTGAGGTCGTTAGCCAATGTATATATGAATGTATATATTTTATTAATTTTAACTATCTTATGGGTAAGAAACCATATCAATGCTTTTACAGTATTATTTCGTAATACTTTTCGTTATAACAAGTCTTGCAATTGTGGCATGAGAAGGAAGACTGCTCAATAAATAATATCTTTTATTGAAAACGCCCGTCTCTCTATTCTCTGCACCCTGGTGAAATTAAATCTGCACAACTGAATGAGTGAAATAGCTGTCTATTGTTTCACACGACTCTAGAGATTGACTCTTATTCTGGGGAGCAAAGTTGTCATGTTTATGCGGTTGTCGGAAGAGGAATCCCTTCTTGTCTGAGCCAGGGAAGCTGATCACTTCCTATTCAGTCAAGAAAGTTTCCAGTGACCTCTGAGCTAGCTGGGGCAAACCTAAATTAAGTCTAACATAGTCAGTAGAGACCTAGAAGACCACAGTCCTACGTCTACACTGCTGTTTATGTTATTCCAATGTGCAGGGCCTATAGGGAAAATAGGAACTACACTACATGGCGCCCAACGTTTGGTAAGGCGATAAAACTAACGCAAGACGTTAGAGTAACTCAGTCGTGCTTTTTCACACAGACCCTTTCTCCCGTAAATACTCCAATAGACGTCTGGAGTTGGTGAAAGGTTAAAATCCGCCGGAACTTAGTAGGAAGAGATTCCTATGTAGAGTTTCTGGTTTAGTCAACGTTGAAGGATACAGTGTTCCAAAATATTGTGCACATAATCTTTTGTCTCCTTGAAACCTGATCTGCAACAAAAAAACCTTTCTGACAGTAAAATGCCAGATGGTGAAGATGAAAGGGAAGCAGCTAGATTAGCAGCCCAACTAATGGGGGATGACACGAGTCTCCTACAGAATGAACCGGGTGCAATTATCATCCAGGCAAACATAAGAAAAACTATAACTTTAAAACTTATAGAAAACGGACTGTCATCACAAGGTGGTACAGTCATTTTCGTGATAGAGGCACACGAATATCGGCAGACAGAGGTATTCTATTCATGGATAAACTTTCCAGCGGCAAACGCTACAACACACGAGTACCACTATTACAAAATAGAGGAACCTCCGGAAGAATACGCTCCTTTCGAGTAGATTGAAATTCCATTAAAATACCAAGAGCACCTGCTCTGGTTTAAAGGCGCCCTAAAACATAATGATCACATCACCAGGCTCGGTCCACTAGGTACACCAGGAGCAACGTGGCCGGTTCTAGCCAGCTACACACCACATCCAGACATTGATAAAATGTCAAGAGAAGAACTTTTAGCACAGCTAAAATTATTAATTGAAATACACAGACAGTTAGTCCAATATGTAATGCGGACTGCAACAGTCCAATCAGCTGTTAATATTCCACAGCTGACCCCTCATCAGGGGAACACAAATAAAATCACACCACAGAACATACAATCATGTCTTGGAAAAACACCTGCAAAACGGGAACAAATTCCATTTTGGCTAGCACAGAAAATAACTCAAATAGAGGCAGTATTCCTGAATACTACCCCTATTGAGAAACACAGAATTCTGACTATCTGCCTTCCAATAGGGGTCACACCACATGTGGAGGACTGTGACACTTGTGGCACAGTCTTTGCTTCCATTTACACAAAAACACATGGTGTTCCGTCCATGGCGGTAATACCAGATGTGCTAAAACAAATTCAGAATGAATACGGTCCAGAACCTGCTTTAACTCTTGGTATGAAACTGCTAAAAGACTTCAAGCAGGTCTCGGCTATATTATTAACCAACATAAAAGGAGAAGCAGCATCTGTGGCGATCCGCCAGAAATTGAAAGAAACAGATATAACAGCTCAACCAATCGAGCTTGCCAGAATCATAGAAAAATGCTATGAAGAATTAGGTAGAGATAGTTTGGGTGGGAAACCAGTAAAACCCCAACTACTTGAAAATCCTGAAAAAATATTTATTTAAAATAATCTAAACACTCCTAAAAAGAGCTGGGATGGAAATAAACAATCCACTCCCAAAGAAAAAGTTTTCCAGTCTAGAGGAAGGTCTCCTCGGCGGAGGGAAAGAACTCCGAACCGAGAACACCAGTCTCCCCAGAGGGAGCCCTCTGAGAAAAGATATAACCTTAGAAACAGGGATAACTTGAAAAAGCCTGATAGATATCAAAGTAATGATACACGTCCCTCTCGATCTTTTTCGCAGAAATCGGAAAGAAGAGGACGGTCAGAACCAAGGGAAGAGCACACCAAGTCCAAAGACAAGGAACCTGCTAAAAGTAAAAAATTACAATTTCCAAGAAAGAAGGTTGCCAGTATTAGAGTAATCGAACATGCCGAGAATACTGGGGACACAGCTGAAAAACGGAGAGTGGGCACAGACAATACTAGACAGAGCAGCAGAAATCAGCATAGCTCGCAAGATCCTGATGAATCATCTGGAGACAGTAGAAACTGCAGATACCAGAGTTAGCGAACCTCATAAGATATACGAAATAACACTGCGTATAGAGGGAGATAAGACTAGGAAAATAAGTGGTCTGTTTCGTTATATCCTCTCAAAAGGCTATGACATCCTGTTAGCCGAGAAAGATTGGCCCCCAGAGTTTGTCAGGGAGTGCCCTCATGGCAAAGAAATGATTATGCCTGCCTTGTCAAATCATATTCCAATTCACACTAAATATATATATGCAAGGAAATGGGCAGTAGCCCAAGCACTTGCACTATATAAGAATCATGTAGGATGGGATGAGGACTCCCCTCCTCACAAAATCCAGTTAAAATGTCAACCAACGGGGGGCGTGGCCAAGATGGCGATGGAGTAAGACGTGCCTGCGAGCTCCTCCGGCACCCCGAGCCTTTCATAGCTTTGTTTAGCGGCACTGGGGCGATTTCAGCCTCGGCTTTGACTCTCCTGGGTTCGCTGAGGTGCCCTGCATTGGTTTGCTCCTTCTCCCGTCGAGCTACGACCTGGGACGGCGGACTTAGCAAACGTGTTAGTTTGGTGACGCACGAGTACCGGAGCGGCCTACGGGGCTTTGTCTGAGCGACAACGACTCTTCGCGCGAGGGGACTCGGGACTCTAGCCAGTTACCGAGTGAAGCACTTGCATTGCGGGTCCCCCCCACCTGGGTTTGTGGCGAGCCTGCCTGTGATCCTGGCGTCCTAGCTGGCTGCTGTCGCCGAGCGGAGGTGACGAAGAGGCGCCGGCCTGTCTGGAGGTTTGCTGGACAGCGCAGAAGACTAACGGACGGGGAGAGGGTGCCATCTTGCCTCTCACCATCTGAGCTGAGGTGTCGCATCATGTCGACGAGGAATCGCCTGAATAAACCGGGGAAGGATGATCCTGGTAAGGGGGCGTCTGGATCGCCCCCCGGCCCTAGCAAGTCGCCGACCAAAGACGACGCTGATGGTCCGGTCACGAAGGCCTTCCTGATAGAACTTTTTTCCTCCATCAAGGAGGATATTACGGAGCTGAAAGCACAACTAGCCTCCGACCTACGTGAGGTCCGCCGAGATGTAGACGGCATCGGCGAGCGTGTAGTGACCTTAGAGGACCATGACTTGGGCCTCAGTGGGGATGTCCATCAGCTACAGCAAGATTTACTCCAGCTCCACAAGCAAAATCTGGATCTCCAGACCCACTGCGAAGACTTGGAAAACCGGTCCCGCCGTAATAATATCCGAATACGAGCGGTGCCATGGCATGGAGATGGTGAGAACCTACGGGAGTATGTGGAGGCTCTCTTTTTGCAAATTTTGGCGGATGACGATCGCACTGAAGTCAAGATGGACAGAGTACATCGGGTGGGCCTGCCACGTGGCGCGCGCTCGCCGCCTCCCGACATCTTGGTTTGTGTCCATGACTTTCAGCTGAAGGAGACGATCTTGCGGAAGGCGAGGGATACCAACAACCTGCTTTTTCGTGGGCACAGCCCTCAACTTTTTCAAGACCTGGCGGCTTCCACCTTGCAGAAGCGACGGGACTTCCGCCCGATTACGGCCTTCCTGAGGGAGCACGGGGTGTCCTACTCCAAGGGACACCCCTTTCGGCTTATCTTCCGGTGGCCAAATAGACTGGTGCAAGTGCGAACTCTAGCAGCCGCCAGGGAGCTGCTCGGAATGGAGGAAACATCTGCGACGGCGGACGCCAGCGCCTCCCCAAGAAGACGTCGCCGTTCCCGCTCACCAGCATGGCAAAGAGTGGGTCGACATGGCGTAACAGAGGGGCCATCTCCATCGGCCAGCCAGAGTGAAAGGGGGGAAGCCTTGGCCTCGGTGGCCCAAGTGACTGAGTCGAGCTGAGTGGACAGCTCCTCGGCGGCCGAGGCCCCCTCAACAGCGGCCCATGGGAGCCGGGGGGGCTCTACCATCTCAGGTACTCGGTGGGACAGTTCTCCGCTGGAGGGTTACCCCGACCCTGGATTCGGGGGAGCCATTACCAGGGTCTTCTACCCCCGACCCTTATGGTCATGTCCGACTTTCATTGTTCTCTTTCTAGTTCTCGCTTTTCCTTTTTTAAGTTTTGTTTTTGAGGCTCCTGTGGGTTTAGGTAGGGTTGCTGGGGATGGGTCCCGCTGGTGGTGGCTGGGGACCTGGTATGGCTGTGGTGTGTCTGGTTTGTATCTGGCGGTGGGCTGCATTGATTGGAGCGATGGGGGGGGGGGGGTGCTGGACTCGATGTCGCCTGTTACAATAGACTCCTGGAACGTTAAAGGCCTTAATTCTCCTCAAAAGCGCCAGAAAGTGTGGAAGTATATTCTTGATCATCAGCTGGATGTGGTGGGTTTGCAGGAGACTCATTTGGCCCGTAAAGATGAATCTAGACTTAAGCACAGGCAGAATCCCCTGATTTATAAATCCTCAGCCACTACTAAGCACCGAGGGGTTGCGCTTTTGTTCCGCTCTTCACTTCAATTTCAACCTGTGGGGGTGCGGGGGGACAAGGAGGGGCGGTGGTTGATGGTGAAGGGGATGCTCATGGGTAAGCTTTGCACGTGGGTGGTTGTCTATGCGCCAAACACGGGCCAACATGGGTTCCTTGAGGCTCTTCTGAGAGTGGTGGGGGACTTCGGGGAGGGAGCGTTGATTGTGATGGGGGATTTCAATTTGGTTTGGGATAAATGTCTTGACTGTTCACATCAACAGAGGACGGAGACGGGTCTCTTTTCCCCGGAGCTGCGTGATACTTTGTTGAGTCTGGGCCTTATTGGTAGCTGGCGCTCCCTCCACCCCCGCACTAGGGATTACACGTTCTTTTCACATGTTCACCACACATATTCCCGTCTTGACCACATTTTTGTGCATCAATCTCTACAGGGCGACTTGCGCGATAGCAAAATTTTTCCGCTTTCGGTTTCTGATCATAGCCTTTTGGCGACGTGCTTGATCTGGGCCCCAGAGTCGTCCCCTCACCGCAAATGGTATTTCCCGGCATCCCTTACGCGGGAAGAGGAATCCTGCAAGAAGCTTAGGGCGGCCATTGGTGAATTCTTCGAGCTTAACAAGATTGGTGACACCTCGGTCTTCACCCAATGGGACGCCTTCAAGGCGACGACACGGGGCACGTGCATTGCATTGAACTCCGCCCTGAACAAACTTCGGCGCGAGGAGAGGGAGGCGCTGGACGCGGAACTGGCGACGTTGGAAACTGCGCATAAGCAGAATCCTTCTAGAAAGACCCTTCGCCCTCTTGCTGCGGTGCGAGGGAAGCTTAGGGCGCACTATACTAATCAGGCTGAATATACCCTCTTGCGCCTACGGCGCCTCTCCTATGCTCAGGGCAACAAAGTGGGGAAGCACCTAGCACGGCAGCTCCGTGACAAACGTGAGAGGGAATATGTGGGTGGCATTCGGACCCCCTCCGGGGTCGTGGAACACAGGGATGCGGTTAAGGCAGAGCTTTTTGGCGACTTCTATGCCGCATTATACTCGGCAGACCGCCTGGTACCGGCCGTTCAGCGAGCATACTTGGAGGCCCTGTCGCTTCCACAGGTTTCCAAGGAATGGAACGAGCTCTTGGAGGCCCCCTTTACTAGGTAGGAGGTGCTGTCCGCCATTCGGTCCCTTAAACCGCAAAAGGCCCCAGGCCCGGATGGCTATACGGCTTCCTTCTATCAGACGTTTGCGTCCGAGTTGGAGGACCACTTGGTGACTCTTTTCAACAGCATGAGGGAGGCGGACCATACTTCGGGCACTATGGCGGAGGCTATGATCTCGATCATTCCCAAGGCGGGGAAAGACCCCTCTAAATGCGAATCGTACCGGCCCATAGCCCTGTTGAATGTTGATGCCAAATTGTATTCCTCTATCTTAGCCACCCGACTCCAGGACCTTATGCCTGCCCTCATCCATCCGGATCAATCGGGCTTTATAAAGGGTCGCCAGACCCATGATAACACTAGACGGCTAATCCATCTGGTCGAGAAAGCTGAGCGCTTTAAGATTCCAGCTGTTCTGCTAGGCCTTGACGCTGAAAAGACGTTTGATCGGGTGGACTGGGACTTTCTCTTTGGTACTCTACATGCTTTTGGCTTTTCTCCCAAATTTATAGATATGCTTCGGGCCAATTATCATGGCCCGCGCTCGAGGGTAATGGTGAATGGTCATGTCTCACCCTTTTTTGCACATTCCCGGGGCACGAGGCAGGGCTGCCCCCTATCTCCCTTACTTTTTGCGCTCAGCATGGAGCCTCTTGCCATTAGGGTATGAGAGGACCCGGATATTGTGGGCCTCCCCTTTTCGGGGGAACAGCACAAAATATCTCTATTTGCTGACGATTTCCTATTGTCGCTAGCTGACCCCGGGACTTCCCTCCCGCGGGTGCAGGACGTGCTATCCCAATTCGAAGCGGTGGCGGGATTTAGGGTGAATCCCGGCAAATCGTACATTCTCAACCTCATGCTGCCACCCTCTGAGGTAGCGCGCATTCGACCGCTTACGCCCCTGTCCTGGTCAAGCTCCTCCATTCAATATCTTGGGGTCCGGCTGACCTCCTCCATCGCCACCTTGTATGCAGCTAACTTCCCTCCTCTGCTGACTCAGATACAGGCTGAACTGAATCGCTGGAAGCCTATGTTTATCTCCTGGCTGGGACGCGTACATGCCGTCAAGATGACGCTGCTCCCCAAGCTGCTTTATCTGTTCCAAGCCCTCCCCATTACCTTGGACGGGGTTTTTTTCGACGTCTAAAGACTATGGTTCTGCGTTACATCTGGCAGGGAGGCCGTGCTAGACTCTCCTTTCTTACGCTTTGCCGGCCATTGAGGAAGGGCGGGGCTGGCCTTCCGGACATGCTTCTTTACTACAAAGCGGCACAACTCCGGGTGCTGGCTGAATGGACCCAAATGGAGTCGGAGAAGCACTGGCTGCATATGGATAGGAGTGTGGCGGGTCGTTCTATATGGGACCTGGTTTGGAAGGTGAAGGGGGTCGGCCCCGCAACGCATACATTAGCACCCCTACGAGCACCACTTTGAAGGTCTGGGATTCGGTCTCTAGTGATGAAAGATGGACCTCCTTTCCCTCCCCCTTCACACCTATTCACTTTAACCCAGCGTTTCCGCCGGCTCTTGTTGAGGGGCCCTTCGATGGGTGGAAGGCGGGGGGCTGCCACGCACTTACACATTTGTTCCATGGCTATGAACCGCTCACCTTCCAAAATTGCATGCGTGACTATGGGGTGCCACCTACTGAGCGCTACCGGCACGCCCAGCTGCTGCATTGGGCATTGTCTCCTGAGGTACGGGACGCCGCGACGAGGCCTCTTACGGATTTCGAATCCTACATCACACGCACATCATCTATGAAGGGGGTGATTTCCTTCCTCTATGATTTACTATTAACCACGGCTATCTCACCATGCACTAGATACATGGGTTTGTGGGAGGAGCACCTGGGGCGGGATATCTCCGATGAAGAGTGGTCTCATCTATGGCGGGATCTGCAAAAATTTAATCATTCTATCGATCTGCGAGAAGCACATATGAAGACCATGCTGGATTGGTATCTGTATCCGACCAGGTTGAAAAAGATTTTTCCTTCCGTGTCTGACAGATGTTGGCGGGGCTGTGGTCTCCTGGGGGACTTTCGCCATATCTGGTGGGATTGCCCCATCATACGCCCCTATTGGGAGGAGATTTTGTCTCATATTAGGGAGATCCTGGGCTACCCGATTCCAGATTCCATTGGCTTCGTGCTCCTGGGCCTTCGGGACCCGCTTCTGGAACACCAAACCAGGGCTGACAAACACATCCTTTGGCTTTGTTTGGGTGCGGCCAAATTGACTCTGGCTCCTGCATGGAAAAAGAGGGAGGCCCCAGCTCTTTCCCTTTGGTTCGCTAGGTTGTGGAGGTTGCTGAGTGTGGAGCGTATGGCGGACATTTTCAGAAATAACTTTAAGAACTTTACTTTCAGATGGGGCCCACTGGTCCACTTTCTCTCTCGAGGGTTGCCGTCAGCGGTTTGCCCTCCCACCATACGCGCCCTACATCTGTTTCAGGTGTGAACTGCGCTTGTGTGAATGGTTGTTGTCAGGCTGCCCCCAACGGGGGGGGAGGGAAGCAGCGGGGTGGTTGGAGCCTCTGGGGGTGGGGTTTTGGGTTGTTTTTCTTTTCTGGAGGGGGATGAAGACGTTTGATTTTTTATGAGCGTCTTTGCCGAGTTGTCTTATGGCCGGGCCGCTTGGAGGCATGCATGGACTTGGTCGACTAAGCCTCAGACTTGGATAGCTTTGCCCGATGCCAGTGCGGGCTTTCCCCTCCGGGTCTTCTCGGGGGGCTTGACATTGTCCCGGGCGGATTTTTGAACTCTTTTTCCTGCCCTGAGTGATGACGCTGTACGGCCCTTCCTTACTGTTATTGCTACTCGGCCTTTTGCATTGGCCCCTGCGAGGGCACTTCTTTGTTTTACAATTCATGTGCTTTCATCCCTTCTCTCTTCTGTTTTTTCTATCTCTCTATCTTCTCAATAAAAATATCTTTAACAAAAAAAAATGTCAACCAACTGCACAAAGGCAGTACCCAATTAAGCAATAAGCTAAAAATCAGGTCAGGGAGATTTTAGATCAACTTGAATACCAAGGGGCGATTGAAACATGCACCTCTCAAATGAACAATCCTTTGTTTCCTGTCTCCAAACCAGACGATTTGTATACTCTAGTCTTGGACTACAGACACCTTAACTCATGTTGCAAAACATTTGCGGTACAAAATTCGCACAGTGCGGCACTAATGAATAACATAGTTCGCAAAAAATACAAAACAACATTAGACATATCTAATGGTTTCTTTTGTCAAAATATTGCACCTGAAAGTAGGTACTTGACCGCTTTCTCAATAATGGGGTCACAGAAAAATTTCTGTAGGCTCCCACAGGGATTCAAGAACAGCCCAGGTCTATTCTCAGCCAAAGTAACAGAGTTACTACAAATGTATGATGACAGGGCCGGCCTTAGGCATGTGCAAGCTGTGCACCTGCACAGGGCCACCAAATCCCAGGGGCCACCACATCAATATATATCCTTAATATAATAATCCTCTGAGGATGGATACATATTTGTGTGGGGGCCCCTGGCAGGGATTTGGTGGCCTCTGGCTCTATACAACTTCCAAACACCATGACCCCCCCTCTTCACTGGCCTCCGCGCTCCGCCCCACCCGGACCTCCTCTTCCGGGGCCCCCTACCTACGCTCCCTGACCATGAACCTAGAGCCGCCCCTGATGATGATGAGGCATTATCTTATGTCGATGACATCTATCTCACAGACTACGACTTGGATACTCACTTTAAAAGAGTGAACACCATAATACTTGGGTTCGCAGCAGAGGGTTACAAATTCAACTTTAAAAAGTTACGAATTGCCCATCTAACTGTCCTATTTTTAGGATACGAATTATCAAGTGAAGGCAAAAGCCTAGCAGACAACTTCTTAGAGAAGTGCGCTGTACTCCAAGCACCCAAAACGCTGAAGAACTTACAATCGATTCTAGGCTTTCTGAATTGCAGAGAGGGTTAAACCTCTCTATGAATTAATAAAACCTGATTTCAAACCAATCAACTGGACTCAAAAACACCAGAAATTTTGAGATCACTGCAAACAGACATGTTTGCTAAAACAAAACTAGAAACACGTGACAATACACGCAACCTTGTAATCCGGGTCATCCCAGGAAGATGCAGAATCACGTACCTGACCTCTAATGAGGGAGAAACGGTACCAATAGCATACAAATCACATTTGTACACACAAGCAGAAAAAACATTCAGTCTTACAGAAAACACTGTAAAGGCAGTTTAAACTGCTGTAGCAAGAGAACGAGCCCTAGCCCAAGGCAAAAGATTAACTGTTTTCACAGCAGAATCAGTCTTCGAGGCGCTATTCAGCCCAGTAAATCTAAAAACAGTGGCACTAGATCCGAAATGGATACAGTGGGAAAATTCTCTTGCTGCAGAAGACGTGACATACTATTTTGTCCCGAACATGAAAAAACAGAATGATTTAAAATATGAAAAAGAATATCCTCTGCCAATCGAAATCCTGCCTCTAGAACAGTACTCTTGAATAATCTATACAGACAGATTTGTACAGCATTACAATGTAGATTATAAATCATACGATGCAGCCTGCGCGATTGTTAAAGGTCGCTGGCTCTGCGGTAAATGCAGACCGAAAATAACAAAAACTGAATCACTGAGAAAATGTTCGGCTCAGCGAGCTGAAATCAGATCTTTAAAGATGGCGCTTGAAAATGCCGAACGTGAATTCCCGACACTAATCGTGTGCAATTCGCATTTTTTCGTCAATTCTTACAATAATGATTTGCAAAACTGGGTTCAAAATGATTACAAAGATGACACAGGTGCCACAATCAAGCATAAAATGCTTTGGAAACAAGTAGTTCTTTTACAGAAGGAACTACAAAAGACTCACGTGATACACACTCTGAGTCATCAACGTGATGGCGTTCACGTTGCAGGGACTTCATTGGCTAATACAGCCACAGCGGAAGCAACTAAACCGGCTTCCGTTACCACAAAAAAGCGTTCAGAAAAATACATAGACGGGGAAACCATGCTGGCGGTAAAAACGTCTTCAAAAGGCAACTGTGCAGCACTACCTGTGAACTATCCACTCAATTATACATACGTAATTGATGCAAACTCCGTTCCTTTTGCTCGAATCCCTGGAGTGGGGGATAGGGTAATTCCAAACACGAACCGGAGATTCTTATTAATAGCAGACGCACACATGGGTGAAGGTCCAAGGCACAAACAGATGAAGGAATCTCTGACAGAATTACAGTCAGAATACTGGTGGCTGGGGATGAGCCTGCAACATTATAAATTTGCAAAGAACTGTCCAGACTGCAACAGAGACCGCAGTAACGAGTCAACCGGAGTAATGCCATGGCCATGAAATCCAGAGTCCTATTAATTTCTTTTTTAAGACTATATTCACTTAAAAATGTGGCCCCAGCGCTCGGCTGACGCCAGAACTGTTATAAAAGATTTGCGAGTCTTAATTGGCACATACGCAATTGCCATGCTTCATTCTGACCAGGGTCCTGCTTTTAGCTCTCGAGCTTATAAGGAGGCCATGACCAGCATGGGCATTGGGTTGCGGTTCACTTGTCCCTTCCATCCTGAGGGAAACGGGGTTGTGGAAAGAAAAAACCAAGACATAAAGCAATCTATAACGGCAAAGGTATTAGGTTCGGGTGATGGCTGGGTCCAGCATTTAACAAGTGTCCAAAGTAGTCTTAACAACTTGCCAAGAAATTCTCTAAAAGGTTTCAGCCCGTACGAACTATTGTTCGGAACTAGAATGTATGTTCAGGACTTAGATTGTCATGCTTCAGTGGTAGAAGATAAGAAAAAATGCTTTGACATCAAAGATCGTTTGGCTGTTTTACAGGACTTAAATGAAACAAGAAAAGTCCTGAGCAACATAAAGTTAAAGCAACAGCCAACAACCACTGAAGACACACCACCTGTCCCAGCAAGACCTGTCTGGATTCCAAAGATTGGAGATCTGGTCAGAGAGAAAATAGCGGTGAAGAAGGAATTTGGGCCTTCTTACAGAAAAGCAGTACCTGTCTTAGAAATCAACGGAACAAGATCAGTAGTCCACCGCCCCTTGCTGGTAAAAAGGAGAAACGAGTTGTATCCATCGACCTGGTAAAACCACAATCATGTGGCCTATAATAAATAGTAGGCCCAGTGGACTCCCAAGAAATAACAGAATACCCAAATTTGCTAGTATCCAAGAGGTTCAAACTGAAAGACTAATCACATTTGATAAACCTGCAGTGAATAAAAAAGGACTATGCAGAAATGCCATGGAACTTGTGCCTCTTGAAACCCAAATTTAAACAGTTCGTCATGAAACACCAGTCTACAATGATGTAGCATCAGAATGTGCTAATGAAAGGCAAATTGAGAAAACAATTCCAACAATTGACAGAACTGCATCTGGCTACTTCATCAATTTCGATAACTTTTCTGAAGATCAATGCGACCCTGAAGTGACGCCAGCAACAAAGACTTTTAAAGACAAAGCAACAGAACTCTTTCATCAACTCAAAGAAGCATATCTAAATGCACCGTTGATTGAACATTGGATTGTATCAGGGGTACTCATACTCCTACTATGCCTAATTTTAGTTTTAATTTTAGGAAACTGTATCACAGTACAATGGACACAGCAAGTCAGAACATCAACTTAGTTCTGAAACCTCACAAGTCATCTCATATCGAGAAAATTGAACTATCATCAGTGAATGTCATAGCCATTCCAATAACCGGCAGGGTAGTTTGGGACAAAACAGGTTACGAAATATGTGGACCGGTCGAACTCTTGAAATATCCTCATCAGTTTAAGGTTTCATTAAGTGACTTCGTAAAACCAAGTACATTCTCTGATGATTGGGACTTTGAAAGTATAAATAATATGATGTCGGATTTAGTTTTGTCAGCAAAATTTACAGAACATGATTATTTGCAAGGTTCATCGATTTATGAACAGATGTACTGTTTTACCCATTATGCAGACCACTATTTGCATAAATCTGCTCAACCTAGAAATGTTTTTAAATATAACCAATGGGAACATTGTGCTACTCCACCTAAAAGCAGTTCAAAAACATTTTATGAGAAATTCCAATACTTCTCAGGGTTTAACATAAGTGATGCAGAAACATTTTATTATAAACTATTAGATAAAACAGGGACAAAAACCATGCTGACAAATACTAAATTGATATATTCAGAAGCATTTTATGAAAAAATGATTACATTTGGTTTTGATTTCTGGAAAAACAACATTGAAACAAAAACCATCTGGGGTACAAAAGATTGGCAGGTACAAGGCCTAGAAGCATTATTTCGAGCCTGCACGATCCCAGAACAAATAATGTTCTTGAATGACACAATTCAACAAACGACCTGTCTTGGCCTAGCCAAGATTAAAGACCTTAACAAACCGTCTATTCCAAAGCCAATACCTGATAATGCAACTACAGATATTGAGGTAGACGTATCCCAAGTTTTAAATGAAAACAGAACACATCCTGATTGGAAAAAGTGGTTAATCTGGCCTACAGACACAAATAACTGTCAAGACAGATTCCTGAACAAAAGACAGGGGTTAAAAATGACCAGACCAGACCCTAAATACTCCCAGAGACAACATCCAGGGATAGTAACAACATTCAGTGTAGGGAAACTATGCCTTGAATGGCTACAAACTTCCACACTGGCACAAATTAAGCAACACTTATCTTTACTTAAAGATGGTGCTGACTTGCGCGATTTCATAATGGGACCATGCAAACAGCGTCAAAAACGTTTCATAGCGGCCAGTATATACGCTGCTTACAACGAGGCATGGAAAGTGACTCAAATTGAGACAGCAGAGAAAATACGAGAAATTGATCGTATTAATTTGGAAAAATCACTTTCTGTTGTGGACAATGGGTTAATGACTCTGTCCTCCAGAATATATTCACTGGACAGTATTGTATCATCTGCTATCGATATAATAGACCAGGACTTGCTAATGTTACAACATGGCCAGTCCCAATTACGTTCTATTGTACAGCTAGGCTGGACGTTGCAAAACCTGCGTTCAGGCTATGTGCCATGGCGTTTAATCAACACAACGTCATTGTTCTCTATCTTTAACCTTACTGATAAACAAATCAGTTTGGCACAGAAAGGAGCAGACTATACAATCCTGAGCATTGAAAAACTTGAGATATTACCATTGACAATGTCAGAAAGACCTGTCATTGAATGGATAATACACGGAATAATCACAATTCCGATAACAACTTTCCAATTTAAAAATTGCCAAGAGTATATACCAGCAGGCCAGTATGAAAGGTTGGGTAAAGGATACATTAAGTCAACATGGAAATTACCTTATACACACACATGTTATAGTGACAAAAACCAGAATGTATTTCTTAGTGGTAATAATTGTAAACAATCACTGAGCGGTATACTTCTGTGTCAGGGTATTAATTTACATGGGGCCTGTGAGGGGACTTCAAATAACCTTTCATGCCACCAGCACAGCACACCTGCAACACAGATAGAGCCATTCTTTAGACAACTTTCTAACGGGAGTTACGTTCTAATAACGGACCACAGCTGTTGTGGCTTTGTGCCAGGGAAAGCATATCTCTTAAGCGTCAGTTCCATGGTCACTTGCTGTATGCAAGCATTGTATCCAAATGGCCCTGGAGACTCAGAGGCTCCGATTTGGCCTCCGTTGAATATCTCTTCTATACAAATTGATACTTTAAGCAGAATGAGGTCTGTGCTTTTACAGACAACAGTGCCCATCACGTCATCAAAAGAGACGTATGATCTCCAAATTGCAAGGACAACTGCAGAGATACATACACTTTTATAAACAAATTGCCCCGTGCATTTCGTAGAAATGTTAAGCCAAATCCTAAATATGTCGAATGCCAGTGGTATCTTGTATGTATTTAGGACAATTTTTTCGGGACTGTTAACACCCTTCGAAGCAGTCCTGGGCATCCTTTCCAATTTTGTCCATTCGGTCTTTGGCGGCCTACCACTACTTTTGGGACTCGTAGCAGGGATTTTATTTTTGACCCTTCTGCTCCGATATGGCAAGCCAAAACGCAGACATGACTCCGGCAAGGATGGAAGAAACGATCCTAGCAATACGCTACCGGGACCGCATAACTAAAGTCCTTGGACTAGCCCGGCTAAGAGATCTGAATATGACCTGGTTTCTTTCATTCAGACCTATATGGCAGACCTGCATCTTACCTGTGCTTCGATGTATGCTATGCGGAGAGGAATGCGTGTTCGACACCTGTCTTGCACTACAATCAGCAGTACCAATGGATATCGATACTTTGCTAAGTCCAGTAACGGCTCATGCATCGTGTTGTCCCCAGCGGTTACCAATCCTGATGACGGCATTCGCTGAGACTCCTGCGCTACGATTAGGTGGTGCCAGTGAAGCAAGAAATGAAAGCAACATCACCCAGGTACGACCCTCTGTGAGCATTGCTGATCCTGAAACCGATGATAGCAATCATTCTCACAACTGCCAAGTTACAGCATTATCAAACTTGGTCGAACTGTCACCTGAATATGTAGACCAATTTTTTGCGAGTCTGTCTGAAATGATGTTCTCCCCTGAACAGAAACAATAACTTTTGGAAAACAATCCGGCACACAGCGTTCCCATGAACTCTGAATTCGGCCTTCGGCTTTGATAAACAAGAGCTACTAAAAAACGTTTGGAACTATTTTTTCCCCCCGCTCATCATGAAATAATTTTTTCCAAAATTCCAAAATATTTACCTTTTTTTGGCACACGTACTTTGCTTAAAGTAGAACTATTCATAAAGAACAGAGGTTCTATTTTGAGTAGATCTAGAGACAAAATATTACCTCAGCCTCTAGCACATTTTACAGCAATTGTATTTATATGTGATGAAATAGTCTCGCCCTTCTTTTCTGTATTAAGAGACATTTCATGTGTAATTTTTCTCAAATCGTTCAGTTGATATACATAAGCAATTTTTCTGAATGACCTTACTGCTTAAAAACGTAGAGTACTTATTATCATTTTCATGTATTTCGTATACACCATTTCAAATGCAAAATGTATTTTGGGGTGGGTTGGAATACACATGCATCTTTATTGCTTAAGTTTAGTAATTGATGCACATAAAACCGTGGAGTGGGTGATGTGTTTTATCTAGGAACCCGATCAATATTGTGACCTTATGCCCCTATACGGCTATAATCAATAAATATCCCTATAATGGCATAATAATCAGAGCCATATTTCAGTAACTCGCCTCTGCAGTCCATGACACAGCAGAAGCTACTTCCTTAGATTCCTAGAGAGCACACCGAGTTCTTTCGACACACCAAACCCCCAGCAACCTGGGAAAGCCCCGCTTGCTTTGTTTTGATTAGTAATAGAACTCCTGCGAGCACTGTAAGAACGACCAGTTCTTGGTGACATCTTTATTGACGTCTTATGTCCAAAACTTACGTCAAACTCTGCACCTTTCAGGTATAAATATACCAACGCTGCCTTAAGCAAACACACAGTGGTGAATACTGGAGCAGAACAGCTGTCCCCTTGCAGAGAGCCCAGCAGATGCGAGAAGCCCACGGACGCTGCCCCTCCTCTTTGACGCGCTGAGAAAGACGCAGTCTTTTCTCCTGCCGAGAAAATCCAGCTCCGGCGTTTCCAGCCTACCCTTGCGGGTGACTGGGATATCGGGTCCTGAGAGGGAGATACCTGACCTCCTATATTCTATTCCAGAGGTACTGTGCTGACTAAACCCTTAGAGATAATTCTTGAATCAAACTCTTGGCAAAACCAACTTAACTTAAACTGCTACTTACTTACTCCCTCCCACGTATTAGGCTTAGGTCAGGTACACCGGGGTAGGCGTAGTTAGAAGCACCAGTTGAGGTCGTTAGCCAATGTATATATGAATGTATATATTTTATTCATTTTAACTATCTTATGGCTAAGAAACCATATCAATGCTTTTACAGTATTATTTCGTAATACTTCTTTTACTGTACGCACTTTTCGTTATAACAAGTCTTGCAATTGTGGCAATTCATTTCTCTTGCAGGAGAAGGAAGACTGCTCAATAAATAATATCTTTTATTGAAAACGCCCATCTCTCTATTCTCTGCACCCTGGTGAAATTAAATCTGCACAACTGACTGAGTGAAATAGCTGTCTATTATTTCGCATCACTCTAGAGATTGACTCTTATTCTGGGAAGCAAAGTTGTCATGTTTATGCGGTTGTCGGAAGCTGAATCCCTTCTTGTCTGAGCCAGGGAAGCTGATCACTTCCTAATCAGTCAAGAAAGTTTCCAGTGACCTCTGAGCTAGCTGGCGCAAACCTAAATTAAGTCTAACATAGTCAGTAGAGACCTAGAAGACCACAGTCCTACGTTCACACTGCTGTTTATGTTATTCCAATGCGCAGGGCCTATAGGGAAAATAGGAACTACACTACAGAATTGCACAGAAAATTGTACTCTATGTCCTTGGATTTTGTCAAGAAGAAGTGACAAAAAGCATTCCTGGATGTCTATGCTAACTACTGCCTTCGATCTACACTGCAGACAGTGGGGCTCACAATTCAGATGCAGTGGCGATTGCAGATGACGCAGTCCAGTTCGCAAGACACGTTGCTCCCAGTGCGGCCTGCCGGGACCACGCATCATTGCCGGATGCGCACATGCTGTGTGCTTCAGGTGCTACTAACTCACTCTACCACAAGTCATCTCCACGTGGCTTTATCAAGGCAAGACATTGCTCCCAGTGCGGCCTGCCGGGACCGCGTATCATCGCAGGGTGCGCACCCGCCGAGTACTCCAGGTTCCACTAACTGTGCAGCTCAACTCAAGGCCACGTGGCTGTGCGCCCATCCTGACAGCTGCCTGCACCCTACACTGGGGTTACAGGGTTCACAATTCAAGATTATTAGCGATGCAAATTGTGTAAGAGATTATAATGGGTTAAGAAGACCAAATGCTCCTAATCTGTGCAGCTCAAGTCAACGTCATCTGTCTGTGGGCCTTTAGTGACCACTGTCTTCGGCCTACACTGTGGAAGACCGGCGACATGTGGTGCCACCTAACCCTGTTCAACACAAGCCGATTCCACATGCGTAAATGTGTCCTGGTCTTGAATGGCAGCAACCCCAACTTCATTGCAGCGACCACAACACCTCACTCCCTTTGATTAGTGAGGAGTATTTACGGATTGAAGTCTGCCGACAAGTGGTGCCACTGAACCTGCACTACGCAGACCGGTGGGGCCACCAACATATGCACATGGCTGTGGGCCCTTCCTCATCGCTACCTCTGGCCTGCACTAGGGTAAGCAGGCCTCACAATTCAGATACAGTCCCAATTCCTCAAGACGCAGTCCAGCAGGCAAGACACATTGCTCCCATTGAGACTCGTCCACATCAAGAATCATAACAGACACATACACTCTCAATGCTTCTGGTACCACTACCTCTATTTAACACAAACCAATCCCACATGTGTAACTGTGTCCTGAATCCTGAACGGCAGTGACCCCAACGTCGTGGCAGCGACTACAGCACCAGACTCCCTTCAGTTTTATTTTTTGTTCTTTTCTTTAAATAATTTTTTTTTATATGCATATCTATACATGACTAAGATTCTTCTTTGTCCAACCGCACAGGGACACTTTCGGGCCCAAGAAGGTTGTTGGGAGTATGTTGATAATATGGGAAGAGGGTACGTTACCTGCTAATGTGGGGAGAGGGAGCATCAAAGGGGTATCACTCACAGAAAGAACTCCGATATGTTTTCACAAATGCCTCGGACAGATACCAACTGACTGACTGAATCACAAAATGGTTTTTCAATATTTATGTAGTGTGAGTTATGAACAGTTTGGACCCAGGCTTGCAGAGGGACAGCTGCGGCCCGTCCGCTCGACTCCCAGACGCAGTACTACGAGCCGTTCGTGTCATTGTGTCTATCCCTGCCCTGTTCCGTCGTACGCCATGCCTCTCCGATTACGTTCCAATGTTGGCCCCACATAGCTACCTGTCGCAGGCGTACTCGCTGTTGGTGTGTAGGTCAGTGGTCTAGTTCTCAACATCTCACGGCCACTCCCGGACGGCAGGTTTGCGCACACCACACCCATCCGACACGGGCGGCACAGGCCATGTGACCACGCAAATATAATAGATCGACAACGTCACATCCTTTATTGCCGGTGGTGAATAGCTGGCGAACGCTCCACGGGTCTCAACCATACAGAGTCCATGAAAAGTTGCGCAGAAGGTTAGTCGCACGGTCAGCTGCATGGCCGTCAGCAGCCTACCATCCCCATGGCGCGGACTTCATACGCATTGGGTTAGTGCCACCCCAAACTCATGCAGCCATCAGGAGTCTACCACCACGTGGCACGAACTTGAGTTCCACAGGTTTAGCAGCACCAAACCCTGAGGTGGTCTACGCCACTGACGACTCAGGACTCAGAGACATGCGTGAGATCTGCCAGGCCGAGGAGAAGTTGATGTGGTCTCCGCCATTCAGGACTCAGCGACATCTGTAAGATCCGCGCAGAATCTGATGTGGTCTCCGCCATTCATGACTCAGGACTCAGCAACACATCTAAGATCGGCTGGGTTTTGACAGGCACCTGGAGTCCGTCCACTGCTGCACACTCCGCTGGCACCAGATAATTATTTGCTCATGGGTGCGCAGAGGCGACAGTCTCTTTATCTCTCTCTCTCTTCCCTCTCTTCTCTCTCTCTCTCACTCTCTTCATTCCTTTCCTTCTATCTCTTTCTCACTTCTCCCTTTCTCACTCCCTTTCCTTCCTTCCCTATCTTTTTCTCTCTGGCTTGTATTTCCTTCTCTGTTTCTCTCTCTCAGTCCTTTGATATGCGCATTACACACGTCCTTATTTTGTGCTTTATTTTCCAGGCTCAGTCGTCAACATCCCTCCGAAGCAGACTTGGTGAGGGAAGTCTTCAGGCAATTCTATGAGGACTTATATGCTAGCGGTAACATAGGAGGACTAGTGGAAAGAGAGAGCTACCTAAGGGATATCCTTCCGCCGCCTATAACAGAGGAAGAAAAAGAGGGGTTAGACTCCTCATTCCACCTTGAGGAATTCATGTCAGCTTTGAGTAGTCTCCCTTCTAGTAAAGCAGCGGGCCCGGACCAGATACCGGTGGAGTTCTACAAAGTGTTCCAAGGTGTGATTATTATAGATATGTTTGATGTTATGCTGCAGGCGCAAAAGGGGGAGTCGATATCTGATTCATGGGGGTAGGGGACATTATTGTGATTTTAAAAAAAGGGAAACCGTCAATTGCACCTGGCACATATAGGCCGATCACACTAATAAACGCCAACGCCAAAATGTATTCCAAAATGTTGGCCATGAGGCTAGCTGGAATTATAGAGTGTTTGGTAAGCCCCTCATAACACGGGTTTATTCCTGGCAAGGGCTCTACCCAACATGTGAGGCAGATGATCACAATGTTTGATGCTGCAGGTATCCTGGGAGACCCTATGGCAGCGCTTTTTCTAGACGCTGAGAAGGCGTTCGATAGGGTCTCCTAGGACTACCTGTGGCAAACTTTGAGATGGAGCGGCATAGGAGAGGGCTATATAAAAGCTATACCGACTTTATATAAAGAACCAACGGCAAGGATCAGAGTCAACAGGGGGTATTCAGCAGCAATTAAGATCTGTAGGGGGACCAGGCAAGGCTGTCCATCATCCCCCCTTCTGTTTGCGCTATATTTGGAACCTCTCTTGCGAAGGTTGGAAGGCAACCCCGAGATTCCGCCAATGAGATTAAACAGGTGCAAGGTTAAGACGTTGGCTTACGCGGACGATGTGGCCATTTTGACACCTAACCCGTCTGTTGCTATCAGAGAAGTGGAAGCCGAGGCGCAGTGGTTTGGGCAGGCCTCGGGGTATAGTTTGAATAGAACCAAGACCCAGATAGTAGGCAATAGGTATGTAGGTTGTAATGATCAAAGGGTGATAGGTTCGGCTGTATATTTGGGTTTGGTAATCTCAGCAGATCTAGATACCGTGGTACAGAATAACATGGCTCCCTTGATGAACAGGGTGAAGACAGATTTGGAAAGAATGAATAACTTGCATCTATCCCTAGTGGGCTGTACTAACGTTATAAAGATGTTGATATTGCCAAAATTTTTGTATTTTTTAGGTTGATTCCTTTATTTTTTGAAGGAAGATGGTTCAATGCATTGGAGATAATTCTGAATAGTTTCATCTGGGCGCATGGTAAAACGCGGAGGGCCTATAGGTTCATCTCCCTACCGAGAGACTATATTATTGGGCAGCTGCCATACAATATATGCAGGGGTTGATTGGGGGTGGTAGTCTCGATCAAAGAATCACTAGTAATTCCACAAAAAGTCTATACTGCGGTTTTAGGGGCTGAGGCAGAAAACTGCTTTTTAAATTGTACTGACTTCGGATATTACAAGAGGACGAGGTTTAAGACAGTAGGTGCAACAATTAAAATCTGGAATGCTTTTTTAAAGAAATTTGGCTTGGGGAGATTCAATTGGTACACCAGGATGTATAAAAACAGATCCTTTCAAGTGGCAGTCTTTGCAGATATGACAATGGCAGGGTGGGTTGGGAAGGGGATGGTCCAGATTGGGGATGTGATGGACTCTGAGGGCCTCGTGCAGTTTTCAGATTTGGCAAATAAATATGGTTTAGAAAGGCGGGACTTTTTCAAATACCTGTAAGTGAGAAGCTTTTTAGGCACTAAGCGGGGAGGGCCGGCGGGGTTTGGCAGAATTGAAATACTGGAGAAAATAAGGCTAGGGAGGGGCCTGTACTATCCGTAGTTTCTACGCAAGCCTTGCAGAAGGGAAACTTGATGATAGAGATAAATATAGCAGTAAGTGGGCAGAGAAACTGGATGGTGAAGTAGGCTGGTTTCAGGAGTCTCTGGACTTGGGGCGTACAATTCTCTGCTCAGCTCCCTTATAATCACAGCATTATAAAACCTTATATTCATTGTATTTTACACCAGCCAGGATAGCAAAGTGGGGCGGCACCACGGGTATCTCTTGTCCGCGTTGTAATTCTTTAGAAGCAGATATGATACATATATTTGCTACCTGCCCCCAACAGCATACTCTAATCAGAGATATAGAGAAGTTCCTGGATGTATCTTTAGATATACAAACAACGCTTAATCCTACGCGAATATTACTAGGGATAGGCCCAGAGGTCAATACCCCACAGAGAGAATTTATGTTTATTGCTATGGCAGTGTATAGATTGTGTATAGCCGGGGCTTGGTTGGATAAAAAAACCCCGGTATTGCAAGTATGCTTGGCTAATCTTCTGGCAGTATATAACTTGGAAAAACCCATCTATGCACGGAAAGGCAGGAAAGGGAGGCAGCTGGGTCTAAGGATATGGGAGCCCATTAATAGATGGAAGGAGGGTCTGGAGCTACCCTGAGGGTATGGAATAATGCTTGAATTAGCTTATGTGATATTTCTTTGTTATATGGTCCCGTTCATTTTCTTTTTTCTTGGTTTTTCTTTTTTCTTTTTTTGTTTTTTTTGTTGTTTTTGTTTTTAGCCAATAGGTGAAGCTATGTCATAATAAGGATGTAATGAAATGTAATTGCAAACAAAATGTACTGTTTATTAACTACTGATACATTAGGATGTCAAGTGCGCTATGATGTATAATCTGTGCAAATTGGAAAATAAAAAATATATTTTAAAAAAAAGGAACTATTGGTCACCCTGGATGTGGATTCTTTGTATTCCAACATCCCTCAAACTGGGGCTTACTGTACCATCAAGAACATTCTGGCATCTAGACCCGAAATTACTAATGCTAAGTTCATTCTCCAGTGCCTTGAACTTGTATTGCATGAGAACTATTTCGAGTTCAATCGCTGCATGTACAGACAGACAAAGGGAGTTAGCATGGGGGCCAGTTGTGCCCCTAGTATTACCTGTCTGTACATGGGTGAATTCGAAAGAACTAACATGTACAATGAAATGGCCCTCTTCCAGGAGAATGTTAAAGAATGGTGTCGATTTATGGACAATATATTCTTCATCTGGAAGGGGGACCATGCATCCCTGGGAGAATTCATCCTGGGGCTCAAAGCAGCCGACCCTAATCTTTGCTTCACCTGCCACTCAAGCAATGAAAGGATTGAGTACCTGGACATCTGGGTAGGGCATCAAGATAATGAACTGAGGGTATCCCTTTACACTAAGCCTACAGCTAGAAACACCCTGCTTCAATACGCCAGCTTTCATCCCCGATGTCAAAAGGACAGTATTCCATACAGCCAGATTCTTCGGATCCGAAGAAACTGTACTGACATCGGGGATTTCCTGGTCCAATCAGACATCTTGAAAGCTAAGCTATTACATCGAGGCTACCCCCCTAAACTTGTGAAAGATTCTTTCAAGCGAACTAGATACTCTAATCAGGAATCTATGTTTCAATCGCCCGTGAAGGAATCCTCTGATCAATTGGTATATATCACCCGCCACTCCAATCTGAACCACAAGGTGCGCCAGATTATTAATTCTAGTTGGCACCTTCTGAATTTGGAGGAGGAGAAAACCCCTCTACGCAGGCCCATATTTGCATTTAAAAGGAAAAAAAATCTGAAGAACCATCTCATAAGAGCAAGAATGCCGGAAATCCCCACTATCTCCCAGACTGGGATTACCAACCTGAGCCCCGTCTTCGGCAACCACCGTTGTGGGACATGCCATGCAAGCCCACACGCCATCATTGGTGACACCATGAGTATTGACGAACGTACCATCTCAGTAGCCATAACAAGAAGATGACTAATTGTCGTACTTCCAACATCATCTATGTTATCTTATGTCCTTGCATCTTACCTTATTTCGGGGAAACCGGACGTGAATGCCGCCTGAGGGTAGGAGAGCATAAGTCGAACATTAGGAATAAGAGAATGACAGCACATATTGTCTCTCACTGGCTAGAGAAAGATCATAAGGAAAAGGACCTGAGATGGTTTATTTTAGAAAAGATACAGGCCAAACCAGGAATGGACCCCACCCGTCTCCGTAAGAAACGGGAGGTATTTTGGATCTTTCTATTGAACTCAGTGAAAAAGGGCCTTAATGAAGATTGCCCCTGGTCCAACGCCTTTCTTATAAATCGGGGATACATGCTGTATGTGTTCTCCATCATTGTGGGTTGGACGAATTAGCATTTCTTCTTCCTAGACAATTCCTTGTCCTACCCTTGAGATTCTGCACATTCACACCTTATTCGTCTATTTATTTTCACCTTGTCAGGTCTTCCTCTGCATTCTTTTCCTAAATTTTGGATATGTAATGGGGGACCGTGAAATATACACGAAACGGATTGAATTAGGATCCGGAGTGTGTGCAATAAATTGGGTAAATTTCTGAAGATGGATGCCATCTCTGCAATTTCCCCTGTGGACAACTGATCCGCTTTAAATGACTTAGGTCGCCTATGTCATAATCTGATAAGGCAAATGATATATGGGCTGTTCCTTCCGCTGAATTGTGGAGACCTGATGTAAAACGTTGTCGTATGCCACTCTTCAAACAAATGAGTCCGTCCTAAGATGGCCACCGCGTAAAGTATGTTAGTCTGTCCTCTATTACCCTGATTTAAGCAAATGACGTACGGGCTGCCCTTTCCGCTGATTTGTGGAGACCTGACGATGTAAATCGTTGTCGTATGCCGCTCTTCATACAAATGAGTCCGTCCTGGCCACCGCGGCACTTACGTTAGTCTGTCCTTTATTACCCTGGTTAATTCCACCTGATATGAGTTACACACGTGCGGGAGAATTAAAAAACCCGCCTCATGCCCACTTCCACTGATGCGCCTCTTGGAAGATTTGTTGCCGTCCTACTGTTTGAACTAAGTTCCCGCCACGCGGTAAGCCTCTGATTAGGGTTGTGATATACTGATGACCGCTCTGACTGCCTTTGAACGTTAATTCGTTCCGCAGTTTGTTATTCTTTATGTTTAAGTGGACCGCCTAGATATGTGACTCGGTTGCCCGTTTTTTGATATGCTCCAGGGCTGCTTTATTTTTACGGGAGACTTACCCCGAACGGCAGTGCAGACCGAGCGGGACATGTTTGTGAGCGGAGGTTGATTACTGAGGATCCGCCTTCTAAACTGTTGTGCCCCCACCTGAGGAAAGAGCGAAGGACTACTCGGGTGAGCCCATATATATGTTTGTTTTACCCTGAGCGATCATGTTAGTGTGGATCGCTGACGTGGCCACGACCCCGAGCGACCCGAGTGTTCGGGTATTGTCTTGGCTGTAACACCCATGCTTTACGAACCATGTACCAGCCCCCGTGGATGCACATTAGTGCCTCATCTTTTCCTCCCTACTGAAGGCAGGCCTGAATCCTCCTCGGATCTGAATCCACCCGATTACTTCATCGTGAGAATAGAATCTTTTTCCCCCCGTTTAGGATGCGCCAAAGAGGTGAGGAAAACCGCTCAGACGAGTGCGCTACTATATTGGCATATGGAGTTCACTGTTTGAAATTTGTTCTGTTCCTAGCCACACCTGGCCATTTATTTGGCACTAATTTGTTCTAATGTAATCTCTTACGGTATACTCGTGATTCTAGGATGCTGATGTTATCATCTGTTTCTCCTCCAAATCGGCAGATTCATACCTAGAGTGCCATAGAACCCTATTAACCGCACATGCTGTGACAGTACTAATCTCTCTGAACAACCATATCTCATCCCGCAGTGGCTGCCTTCTTTTAAAAATTATTCAGGTATGCTATGAAACGCTTGGCTTATGACTAACTTTGCCATGGCCGTTCCCCTTTTGAATATGGGGACTAGTCTTTGGTGCATTTATACATATGTGCTCCTTCTTATACAGGAACTGCCATATCGCTCTTCAACTGAATGGCTTTCGTCCCGGTGTGAAAAGATACTAGAGCAAAACATCGTTAGTACACCGTCACATTTTGAAAACCTACTTGGTAAGTGCTGTGGTTTACCATCCGTGCTGGTACATGGTAGGCGCTGAATTGCCCCAAGTTGGTCCGACCATGGTCAGCAGCACATATGCCCCAATGGGGGGATTTAAGCAAAGAGAATTCTTCATGCACAGTCACCCCAGCCTTGATATGTTATATTCTTTGATACAGCCGCAAACTAATTGCTTTTTTAAAACATAGTAACCCGCTTTAAATTAGCCAGTTTTTTTTTATCTTGGGCCACTCTTAAAATGTGAAATGTTGTAGTGTATGAATGTATAGATGAGGTATGATTGGTTGAGCCTCCTTAACTCTCCTTGGTCTAATATGTATGACCCTTTTCCTCTCCCATTGAGGAGGGACTATCATTATGAGTGACTTTTTTTGACATCAGAGCCAGTACACTCTTTGTTTGAAGAATGTAATATTATGAAATATGCACCTTATCTATAAACATATATGATTGTATATATATACATATGTTTTAGTATTTTCAGTTGTGTGTCCCCTACCCCCTGGTACATCATCGCCCTGTCGAAGGTGTGGAGTGAAAGAGTCTCACACCGAAACGCGCATTGGCGTGGTTCCTGTGAGCGGCAGAAGCTGTGTTACCTTGGCTAAACCCTTTTCATCGTGTCTCTGCCACCTAAGCATGGGCGGAAAATCCGTTTCGCTCGCGGATTTTGCGGATTTTCGGGAAATTCGCAATCCGCGAGATTCGCGAATCTCCCGCAAAATCCGCAAATCCGCGAGCAGCGGATTTTGCTCGCACTGCTCGCACTGTTCGCGTGAGTTTGCGGCTTCCCAGTACAACTTCGCGCCCCGCGAATAAGTGCTAAATTGCAGAAATACGATCTTAGCAAAACTGAAACTACTTACCAGGTTCAAAAGTTCAGGCTCATCATTAGTAGCCATTTCCTGTAGTGCTTCCTGAGGGGCCCCTCCAGAGTTCAGTTGCCAGTTGCAACTATTATGTGACCCTGCTCTGAACCTCAGAATAGTTACACATATGCCACAAAGGTCCTGAATTACAGCTAAGGGAGACAAGCAGGAGCCAGGCTGGAAGTTAAAATCCATTAATCAGCCCCTAATTCATTATTGTCAGTTGGGGCAGGGCAGGTGTTGTAACTAATTTTGCAACAATGAAAGCACTTAGCAAGTGCAAAAGATCACTAATCAGGGCGCACTAAGGAAGCAGGTGCCAGCTAAAAAAATATTCTGTGACACATTAATCAGCCCCAAATTAATTCAGGTCACTTGAGGCAGGGAAGGTGTGCTTTGCTTTGCCGAAAATAATGTACACTGGACAACCAGAGGGTGTGGTGATGAAACAGAGGGTGGCATGGGTGGGCCAGAGGGTGGCATGAGTAGTCAGAGAGTGGCAGTGGTGACAGAGAGTGGCAGTGATGAAGAAGAGTGTCCCAAACAGGCTGGACACGTAGAAACAACAAGTTCGCAAAACTTACGACCCGACAGGTAAGTTCGCAAATTGCGAAATTGTAAAAACCCTCGCGAACTGGCAGAAACACGGGCGAACACAAAAAAAAAAAATCCGCAAATTCGCGGGAATTCGCGGATTTTGCGGATTGCGAGTTCGCAAATCCGCAAAATTCGCGAACGCGAGATTCGCAAAATTCGCCCATGCTTACTGCCACCTCACCTTCCTTACTTCTGTCCATACAGCCTTATTGTAGGCCCTGCTGTACCAGTATGATAGTGTGATATTTGTATGTGAGTGAGTATGATTGATGATTATTTATGGTGTGAAAGTGAGTTGTTATTTTGCTGTGATGATTGGGTGTGTGTGGGACGCTATTGTATCTAAGGTATTTCCTCTGATTATGACACGAAATTCTTTTTGTCAGAAGGTACCTGTAGGTTCCAGAGTTCCGCGGGAGTGTCAAACCGAAGGTGATGCTTGCTCCCAATTCCCTATCACCACTGTGCCTGATTTCTCTTGCTACAGGGATGTAAGGGAAAGGGGAAGTGGAAAAGACAAACTGAGAGACTGCTCACACATAAATCTTCTCCCTCTCTAGGATGTAATGAAGATTCTTTCTGCAAGAAATAACAACAACATTACTAAGTTCTGGTTCATTCCTAAACTGATTCCTAATTATGCTCTCTATGACCTTTTCTATTTACCTGTTAAAGTGTGAGCTTAGCTGCTCTCAAGTAGGTCTCTATTATATCTGCTGTGAAGCAATGTCATTTGAGTTGGTCTGATGAAGACACTGAGGATGTGATTTGTGGAGGTACACGAGAATATATATATATATTTTCATTTACTTGTAGACTCAGTGAAAAAACAGCTGTCTGGATGCTCAGTTCAATACACACCCAAAAGACTGCCAGAGTTCATAGTTCATGAAGCGAAGGCTAAAGTCATAAGCTGGCAGAGATTTGCCTTCTTGGAATCCCTCTGAAATACCATTAACTGTTTATGTCAATTCGCTGTTAAGAAGACTTGACTGATAATATATTCTGGGCAGATAACAGTTCAAGTATTCAAAAGAAATAATTTGGTTCGAGCTCACCAAATTCCTTGCTGCTTGACAGTAGCGGGGGACAGTAGCGAGAAGAGCTGAAAACTTGCTGCTTGAACTGGTGCGCGAAGACTGCTTGGGAAGCGCAAAATTCCTTGCTGCTTTGACTGTAGCGAGAAGAGCTGAAAACTTGCTGCTTGAACTGGTGCGCGAAGACTGCTTGGGAAGCGCACCGCTGACGAATTTACTGCCCAAACTTGAGGAGGAGCCGATGACTGGATGTCGTGAAGAACTGCCCACTTGACCCAGTTCAACAATCTGTATTCCTCGTGAATTGCCACAGAACGGAGGAATAGCGGGAGCATAAAGCGGAAAGAATCCGCGCTGAGTCTGACTGAAGGGAAAAGCGCGGCTCGGGAATGAACTCAGACGCGGCTTGGAAGAAGCCGACTGAACATTGAAAAGGCGACTGAAATCAGGGTACAGGAATTTGAATTCAGAAGCCTGACTAGAGTAAACTAAATGTCCAAAAGCTAACTGTGACGAGAGAGCGCGAAAGACGGTCGCCTCTCCGGAATGCTTCAGTTGAAGTGCGACGTTAGGAAAACGCTCGCGCTCCAAGTAAACAGAGCCTGCGTTCTAAGTGAACTCTAGAACGCTAACTGACCAGCCCACCTATGGCAACAGGGAAATGCCTGAGCAGCCCAACCGATAACGAGCAACAAGCTGTGACCAGTGTGTGGAAGGGGGGGATGACTTAGTAATGGAGGACACCTGCAGAGAGCGGACTGAAATTGAACCATTCCTGACACTTTTTGTATCAATTGATTCATATATTATCTAAATATTAATTATGTTGAAAATAAATGTCTATGTTTTTGATAAAGCAATAAATTTATAAAAAAAGAAAATGAAATAGTGCTGGGTCGTAATTGGCTCTGATGTTTAGTGTTGGTCACCTCAGTCACTAATCGAAGGATCCTCTTGTAGGACCTATATACATACCCTGGCAGGGTTCTGTGTTTCTTTACTCACAAGCTCTGTTCTGTTCTGGCAGTGTTTCGCACTGCCGGGCGCTTTGTAGCGCTTCTGTACGCTGTGTGCGGCGCTCAAGGTACGGCCTTGCCAACCCTCACGCGCCTCGCAGACACGATAGTCCGAGAAAATGAAAATGGCCGTAATTCACTATTAGGACATGCCACACACATCAGAGCTTGTCTTACCTTATGCTTACAATGCACCCTGCCCTAGGGCCTACCATAGGTGTGACTCACTTGAAGTAAAGGGAAGGTTTAGAGGCTGTCAAGTGTGTGCACTTGCCCAGCCAGCATGACAGTACCAGACTGCACGCAGGTTCTGCAATGGCAGACCTTAGACACATTTTAAAAAGCTGCTTCTGTGGGTGGCGCAACCAGCGCTGCAGGCCCACTAGCAGTATTTGTATTTACAAGCCCTGGCACTCCCGGTGCACTTTACTGGGGACTGACAGTAAATCAAATGAGCCAATCATAGAAATCAATTACAGGCTGTGGCGCAGTGCCCTGAGCAGCTAACACCAGCAAAACATCTGAGGCACATCAGCAAAAAGTGGAAGGGAGACTCACGCCAGGTGCCAGGTCTAACAGGTATAAGGTCCCCTTTGATATTTCTGGTCCTACAGAAACCCTGCATGAGTGGGATGTGGACACAATAGAGCATACGTTCTGAACTAGAATCTTAAATAGTACTTGAAACTGAAGATATGTATTTAAATTCTGTTAATTATGGTGAAATGTTTTGTTATCATCACTATGCTAATCACTATTTACACAGAGCTAGTACTCCATGCACAGTTTTCAATTACACACAATAGGAACATCGTCCAACACCAACAGTGGGTAGTTCAAATTCATACTTTAAAACATTTTTCTGGTCAACCCTTTAGACCCAGGTTTTTATTATTATAAACTTGTCCTTCCCAGCAAAGAAAAATATGCTGACCCAGACAAAAGTATTGTAATTCACATTCATTTATTTCCCAGTTGGCCATACAAGGCTATGGTTATTGGAAGGGAAATATTGATTTGTAATCAATTTGGGGACACACAACTGGCAAGTTCAGAGCAGTGCTGCTTTATTTAGAACATGTCTGATCCCTAGACAAATGTTTTTTCTGAACAAAACTGTGCAGCAAACAACCTGCCTAAGTTTGGCTGAAATTAAATAACTTACCACGCCTAGATTTCCCTCGATTGAACGTTTTGACAATTGACAACACCTAGCAAATTTTTACAGTAGAACAGCTCAATGGTATGGGACGGAATGGTACATTTAATTCTTCAATTTCAGGTTTAGGCAGGTGTTTAGTGTGGCCAGTTGACACTAGTTGTTATTATCAGATTTTTACACTCCTCTAAGAGTTTTAAATCTAGCAGTCCATACACCCAATACCTGCAGTTACCACATTCAGGGGTAGTTACAACTTATAATGTAGGAAAGTTATGGCACAAATCGTTACAATATTGCGTATCATCTGCAGCTAAAGAATATCTTTCTTGCCTTTCTGAAGACATGGATTAACAAGATTTCCTTTTTTAAATACAATTTACAGATCACTCATATACCTTAGGGTGTCTTGGCACTAGAAAACAGCTTGAGCAACAGCTTGAGCACAACTAGAAGAGACCTAATTGGAATGTAATTATTAAAAGGCCATGTTTTGAGACCCTTTTCTGAAGGTAAGCAAGAAGGGGGAGCCTTGATATGAGGTGGAAGCAGATTTTTAAGTTTTGATAGCCCCTATAACAAAACTGCTTCCTCCCCATTTCACCCTTTTACATATAGTGACCACAGTGTTCTTTGCCTCCATTGATCGAAGATTTCTGCTTTTTGTACCATTTGAAAGATTGTCTCAGGAATTCAGAGCTGATATCTTGCAAGGCCATGTAGGCCTTGAAATATATATGGATACTAACTGTCAGCCAATGAATCCCTCTGGTAGCTTGTGTGATTGGTTGAAATTTGGGTATATCCAGGAGCATCCTGGCCAATGCGTTTTTCAGGATTTGCAATTTATTGAGATATTGTCTTGGAGATTTAAGTACAATACCTTGCAATAATCCATTTTTGATAGAAATAGGATGGTAATTACGGTCTCCTTAGCATCTGGGGGAATAAAAGGGAGGGTTTTCTTAATTATCCTCAAGATGTTGAATGAGGATAAAAATCACAGAGTTGGTTTCACTATCATAATTTAGACTGCCATCAATCACGACTTCATAGTTCTAAAATTGGGGATTACTCCCAAAAACAATTACATTCCTCTTACCCAGGTTTAGCTGAAGACAATGGTTGCTCATCCAGGCACAGATTGCCTGCATGCAATCATGGAACTTGACACCAATGAAGTTTACATTGTCAACAGCTGAGAGCACAATTTGTATTTCATCCGCATAAGAGGTTAAGAAAAGCCAAAATGATTGAATTAGTGGTGCTAGGTACGTTACATAGAGGTTAAACAGTGTAGAGATAAGAGAGGATCGTTGTGGGACCCTGCATGGCAGAGAAAACGGTTTATAGGTTGTATGCATCTAGGGTAGCAGTTTACTCTCTTCCTTCCTGGAAAGCGCTTAGAAGGGCAAGAGCGTTCTTTTTTCATACCTATCACGTCAAGACGGTTGTTCCAAATGGTATAGTTGACTGTATCGAAGGCCGATGACAGGTCATGGAGAATAAAGGCTGCAGTTCCTCCCTTATCTAATGCAGCCCTTATTTCCTCTATAGCCTTGATCAGAGCAGTCTCTGTGTTGTGTCTAGGTCTGAACCCAAACTGAGTTGGGTCCAGAAGATGTTTATCCTGGATGAATTTCTTCAATTGTTTATTCATTTGATTCATCACTTTCTCTGCGATTTTCGCTTGAAGTGGTCATAGAGACATGGGGCAATAATTAAAAGGATCTTCTGGATTTAGGCTCAGTATCTTCAGAAGCGGAAGAATGAGGTTTTTTTCCGGAGTGATGGAAAATGTTCTTTCGCAAACATAGAGTTAATGATGTTAGTTAAGTTAGTGCGAATAGGACCTTGGATCAGTTTTACAACAGAAGGTGGACATGTGTCTGATGGAGACCCTGATTTAGTAGAGAGAATTAGTCAGTTGACCTGGTAAGGTGTAGCTGAAGAGAATTCAGAGAAAGTTGTATGTTCAAGTCTATCCTGAGGGTTTACGTTTTTTGTTGGGTCCGATGTCACCACGCTCAAAAAGATTCATATATGCTACTGATAATGAACTGTGGAAAATGTCCCAGATAGCAGCCACTGTACGCTTAAGACAAATTGGTAGGATTAATTTGGAAAAATTGCATGACTACATTGTCAACTCAAATTTATTATTTGAATATTATTGTATCATCTGCATTCGATATAATATAGAATGACATGTCTCTTCTCCAGCATTGGCAAAGTTGGCTTAAATCAATTATGTAATTGGTTTGGACATTGCAGGTCTTAAAATCAAACCCTATGCCTTGGAAATATCTGAATGCAACAGATTTGTTTTTGCCTTACAAATTAACAAGCACATATTGAGCATTTAGAGGCACTGCCTTTCACATTAGCTGAGAACAACATCTGTAGTTTGGTTAATACATGGTTTTATCACACTATCAATTTTGAACTTTCAGTTTACATCTCGTCTGAAGCACTTACAAGTAGGCCGATATGAAGCTTTAGGGGAATGTTTTTTCATTGAGCCTGGGTTTTGCCTTTTGATTAAAAGTGTTTGAGTGGGGAAACAGAAGTGTTCATAAACAGAAATGAATGTGAAACTTTGTTCGGCCATTCAATAGGTTATAAAGAGGTAACACTTCATGGATCGTGTAATGTGTCAATGGCCAATTTGGCATATTATCTGAAGGACTTGCCTATCTCTTTAATTCAGCCAATGTTCTATTTACTTTCAAATACAAGTTATTTGATCCTGAATGTTCCAGGTTGTTGTAGGAGGAAATCGGGGGTGCCATACGTGGTAACGGGTTCCAGGGTCATGACCACCTGCAATAAAATTTTATTACCACCTGCACACAAGATTAGGGAAATTGCAGTTTGACCTTCGGTTCAAATTTGTATCATTAATTTCGAATAGTTAAGCCAACTAAAAGCCTTATTGTTTCAGAAGGATGTCGCATTAACATCTGCTCGCAAAACATTTGATCATCAAGTTACAAGGTCTTCCTCTGAAGTACAATCGCTCTGATGCTCGAACCTACCACAAAGTTTTGGTGACTCTGTGCACCACATATTTAATCCTTCAAATACTGCGGGTGTAGTACACTTTTTTAAATGACAGGGCCAGGCTGTGCTATCATATTCCAGACAGTACTCTTTGGTTTCCAGCTTCTTTGGAGGAAAACCACTGTTGGTATTCCTACTCATTGCCCTATAAGTCCTATTTTTGTAGCTCTGCAATGGATGTTTCACCTCGAGGCCAAATGGTGATGGACATACCACATGTCCTGCTGTGTTGTGAATGCATGATACAGTGCTTTGGAGTGTCATTGCTCCAAGAATTGAATGACAACTCGTTCTTGTCCTTTAGACCTGTGTGGATACACTATGTACAGTCCATGTTCCACTATTTATGATGCCCTATCGAGTGTGCAATAAATATCTATCTTGCTATGCAACTGATACAATCCATGGCTATAAATCTGCATATGCGTCCATTGAGGTCTTATTCAGTGCTGTCCAGTGAGACTGCCGTTGCTACAAGATTGGTACTCTGAACTAGTATCTCCAGCCAGCATGGATGCTTTGGCTCATGAATTCCTGGGATCTGGCTCTTCTATTGCGGTTACACTACTGGCGGTCACACCATCTGCATCGGCTGATTGGAATAGCTATGACCATGTTTGTTCTTTTGGATCTTGCTCCACAGGCCTCAGTGGATATATCATCTGCAGATGTAGGTTCCGTACTGGGCCCCACTGACTCTCTGAACATGTATGACATTTCTGGAGCCTCCTAGACTTTTATTTAAGCCCCTGTTTCTAAACTAAATTGACTTTTATTGATTTTTATTATTTGTGTATTTTTAAATAATTGGCCTTTTTTAATGGCTTTCCTTTGCTTAGCTGTTAAAGTATATTTTATTGGCATTTAATTTTACATTTAGAATGTAACATTTTTAAGGCTAGCTTTCATGCTTTTAGCTGAGTCTTCCTGCAGCTATAGGGAGGGTGTTGTATCGGATGACAGGCCTCGTGCTCACTCTCAATTTTAGCTTCACGTTTTAGCTTCACATTGTTTTCTAATGGTGACTTGTTACATGATTCTATGTCAGGACCGGAGGCTTCGGATTATGCTTTTCTTCCTTCGCTATTTATTATTACATAAAAACACAGCAGCCTCATAAAAGCCTCAACCAATGCTTATATGCAAAAAACCAAAGAAGCATTCAGGATACACCATGAAAAAATCCATAGGTAGACTACAACTCCCATGAGTCTTTACAACAGTCCATAATGTAGTCCCTCTATTATGTCCACAAAGGGTAGATAGCCAGTCCTTCCTCAATCTTCCTCCTCTTTCTTCGCTGCTCAGCGCAGCCAGTTAAGAGCCTTTATTTCTGTGTCTCATGTTTTAGGGATTTGTGTATGAAAAACCGTCAGTTTGGGGGACGGGGGTCATGGGGGCTCTATTCTACCTTGTTGTGCTTAGGTTTTCCCTTTCACAGCCCTCGGTTGAGGGAGCGGACTCGCTCCTTACGCGACTTTGTCATTCGGTGCGGTGCTTACAGCGCCCACCTCGGCGCGCTCTCCTCACTCTCAGGAGCCGCGTTGAGGAGACGGTTGATCCGGAGCTTTGCCCTCTCCACCCCTATACGCCCGGTTACCGGGTCGGTATTTGGCTTGTCATTTGAGATTGATTATGCTCCTCGGGGTCTGTATTGCGGCAGTGACCGCGTGGAGCGCCAGTAGACGAGAGTGTGCACCTTTGTTGTTTACGGCAGTGAAACGCGCGTTAGGGGTAGACAGACCTGGTCCCTGTGAGGAGGGTCAGCGCGTTGGAGGGTTGATGCAACCCTGATTGGCAGTGTAAACATTTGGCCCAAAAACTTCATTGCAGTCTTGTAAGTCTGCCCATATCTAAGTAATCTTGACACCCTCGTTTGTGGGTAAGGTTTGGCATTTTTGAGTCTCATTCCCCTCTATTAGGTATGGAGCACGGGGATTATTATGATGAGGAGTCGCACTCCTATTTGCATGATGAGGAGTTTTATCAAGCATTGGATAGCTCAATATACCGCTGCGTGACTGAAGTGGAGGGTCCCATGGAGGACCGCCTTTCAGCGCGCATCGTAGAGGAAAGCGCAAAGCTTGCACAAGCCCATATGGGAGTACCTACTGGTCTCCCGGGCCCCTCAGGTGAGGGCCCTTCTGCTCCGAAGAAAACCTGCAGGGAGGGGACATTGGAAGGGGCGCAGGGGGTGGACAGAAGCACCTTTGAGCGTCTCAGGGATGCTTTTTTGGCTAAGGCGACTGCTGTCCCTCCCACGCCACTTTCGGGTCTTGAGCCTGCGGTGGATATGGAGACTGCCCCTTCGTCTCCGGGGGTGGATTCCCCCGACACGGATGAGGATGGGGAGTCGGTGCGCTCCTGACGTCCCTTGGGCTCGGCCACAGAGTTGCCCCGGGACAGTTCGGGCATGCTGGACCCGGATGAGATCATACGTCAGCGGTCCGCGGCCTGGACGCCAGGTGACGCTGTGGCTAAGTTCGTGGGAGGTCGTCTGCGCAAGCCATTAGAGAAAGAGGCTAGGGGGTGCCTGAGGGGAGAGTGCCCAAAGCCCACGCTAGAGGGTAAGGTGGCCTTGACGCCAGAGTTGGACGCAAAAATGGCTACCTTCCTGGCAAAGTTTATGAAGGACCCAGGCAAGGGCATTGTTCGCTCTTGGCAGTCATGCCAAGATAAATTGTTGGACATGGCTGGCCCGCCACAAAGATCCTCGATATGGCGGAAGAGGCTAAGGCCACAGGCACCGTTATTTCCCCGGAGGTATTGTCGAACTGGGCGCAGCGAGTCATAATCTTCCTAGGGAATGCCAACTGCGCCCTGTCGACTGAGCGTAGGAGGTCTCTGCTCATCAAGCTGGATCCAAAGTTAGGAGATTTAGCTTCTTCAGAAGTGGGAGCGGTGGCCCAGGGTGGCCTCTTTGGTGAGCCTTTCATTAAGGAGCTGGGAAAATTTGTGTCCACATTTACATCGTTGGACAAGGCGCAGTCCAGCATTACACGTGTTTTCCAGCAACGTTTCTCCCAAGGGGCCGGTCGTAGTATGGGGCCGCTCGACCGGCCGTGGCGGGCAAAATGCAGGTAACAGAGGGCAAGGCTCCGGCAGAGGCCAATACCAGACCTCAGCCAACTTTAACAACTTCTACCCGAAGAGAGGACATCGCTTCGGCGGTAGGGGATATTGCAAGAATTCTGGATCCAACAACCCAACGGTGAGTGTCATTCCTTCGGACCAGATTCTCATGGGGGGTCGGCTCGCCTCCTTTTACGAGGAGTGGGTGTCAATTACAGCAGACGCTTGGATTCTCGTGGTGGGGGGGAACCCATCTGTGTGGTCGTCGGCGTGGTGGCCCTCTTGCCTAGGCGAGGCTCCAAATCCCTGTCAGGAAGCTAGGAACCTCAGAGTTTGGCTTGATGCTGATCTGTCCTTTGGACCTCAGATAGGCCATGTGGTGGGTGTTTGCTTCAGCGTCCTAAAAAGTCTGCGGAAGGTTTTAGATCTCCTTCCTACTTCTGCCCGTAGGACGCTGGTGCATGCCCTCGTCACATCGCGCCTGGACTACGGCAACTTGCTGTACCTGGGAGCAACCAGTAAGGTAATAAATCGCCTCCAGGTGTTGCAGAATGCGGCAGCCCGCCTCATTCTGAAGTTTCCTAAAAGATCGGCCTCTAAAGCAGCCCTTCAGACCCTTCACTGGCTCCCAGTGAAGAGCCGGGTCGAGATTAGGGCCCTTTGCACCTGCCATCGAATCCTTAATGGGAAGGCACCAGCACCATTCCAGAGTCTGGTTACCAGGTAGGAGCCTATGCGCGCTCTGCACTCCTCCCATGGTGGCCTATTAAAGGTCCCTAGGACAAGAAAGGCTCGCATGGGAGGTAGATCTTTTCGCTACTTGTTGGCGAAAAGCTGGAATGCCTTACCTCTGGACCTTCGCCTAGAGCCATCTGAATCCGGCTTCAGGAAGAAGCTAAAAACACACCTCTACACACGGTAAACCGAGCTGACTCTGCGGCTTGCTTGCATGAGTTTTTCTGTCTTAGCGCGGGGACACGCCGTCTGAGCGTAACCAGGCGCTTTACAAAATTCCCTTATTATTATTATTCTGCAGACCGTACGCGGTTTCCACATAGAGTTTTATGATCGGCCCGTCCAGGCGGTTGCCCCGCGGCCAATAGTATTTTCCGAGTCCGACGCCGCTTGATAGACGGAGAGGTCTCAGAGTTGCTGCGCAAGGGAGCCATCCGTCAATCAACGCCCCATCCCTCAGGTTTTTTCAGCAATATTTTCCTGGTAGACAAGACGGGTGGAGGCAAATGTCCGGTGATCAACCTCAAGGAGTTTAACGGTTGGTTAGTCTACCGGCACTTCAAGATGGAAGGGATTCATCTCCTGCGGGATGTACTCCTTCCTCAGGATTGGATGGTGAGGTTGGACCTCAAAGACACGTATTTGGTGGTTCCCATTCATCCCCCTCACCGTCGGTTCCTACAGTTTTGCTGGAAGGACAGGGTGTTCGAGTTTGTCGTCCTTCCATTCGGGCTTTCTTCGGCCCCTTGGTGCTTCACGAAGGTGTTTCACCCAGTGGTGGAATACCTGCGAGGGCAGGGTTTTCGGATGATCGTCTCTGGCGAATTTAGCGAAGGAGTTCTGGGACTACTGTCTAACGCATCACATATCGGTGACGGCGGAATATTTACCGGGTCATTCCAATCAGGTAGCGGATTGGCACTCCAGACATCTGTGGGATGCCAGTCAGTGGATGTTGCACATTCCGGTCTTCCAGTGGCTGAACGAACGTTGGGGTCCATTTTCAGTGGACCTGTTTGCGTCCCGTCTGGATCACCAGCTGCCACGTTTTTTCAGTTGGAGACTGTATGCTCTAGCGGAGGCCACGGGCGCCTTCCTTCAGGACTGGAGTCTGGAGAAGCCTTTCGCATTCCAACCTTTTTCAATGGTGTGCAGACGGCGACCCAGGTTCGCCGTCAGGAGGTGGAGTTGGTGCTGATTACAGCACTGTGGAGGTCTCAAGTTTGGTTTCCGGTTCTGGAACTTTCTTGGGATTTTCCAATCCAACTCCCCCAGTTTCTTCACCTCCTGCTCAATCCGGATGGGGAGCCGCATCCTCTTATCATTCAGGGGTCTCTCCGCCTCATGGCATGGAGGCTTTCAGGCAACGCTGGTTGCTCCCAAGCCTTTCGAGATCAGCTGAGGGCCTGCTATCCAAAGCCTGGGCGGATAGCACGGCAAAGCGTTATAGATCCGCTTGGATTAAGTAGATGCGTTGGTGTCTTCGAAGGGGTCTAGATCCCGTGGTCGCAGGAATTGTTCCAATTCTAAATCTTTTGGCTGAGTTGGCGTCTAAGGGCCCTGGCATATAGAACTATTAACGCAATGCGTTCGGCAATTTCAGCGTGCCACCACCCGGTGGAGGGTTCTCCAGTAGGTGAACACCCCTTTGTTTGCAGGCTCTTACGGAGTATTTGTCTTTCGTTGCCTCCGAAGCCTCGGTATTCTGTCATTTGGGACGTTAATGTGGTCTTGAACCGGTTTTTGTCCTGGCAAGCTAAGGCTTATTTATCTCTGAAAGAGCTTTCGGCTAAGTTGGCTATGCTGTTGTGTTTGGTTTCTTGCCGAAGAGTATCAGACGTCCGTGCTTTGGATGTTTCGGCTCGGGTTTTTTCCCCAGAAGGGGTGACTTTTACGGTGGGACGCCACACGAAGTCCGCGTCACAAACTATCTCATACCCGCCTTTGTGGACGTTCCCAAATTGTCTGTTGTTCAATGCTTGAAAGCTTATGAGGATTTGACTTTGGATCTTCGCCCTCCGGACGACCAACAATTACTCATTGCCTTGCAAAAACCGCACAAAGCAGTCTCCTCCCCCCACCATTGCCAGGTGGGTGCGTTGGGTCATGCAAGAGGCAGGCATTGACACAAAACGTTTCGGAGCTCACTCGGCCAGGGGAGCCATGGCTTCTAAGGCGTTCTCTGTGGGAGCTCGTTTGGAAGATCTACTGCGTGCAGCAAATTGGTCCACTGACTCCACGTTTTAGAGGTTTTACTTTAAACCAGTGGTGGATCTTGCTCAGTTGGTGGTGAGTAAGCTTTGAACTAGCATAATCCGAAGCCTCAGGTCCTGACATAGAATCGAAATTTGCCTAGCTTACGTAACGGTAAGTTTCAATTCTATTATGGACACGGAGACAAGGATTATCCCACCCAGGAGTTCACCGTTGAGAACCCACCCGTATGACTGTAAGTAAATTGTTTACATTCTTGTACTTGTATCATGCCAATGTTGTGGTTGTTCCTCTATGCTATGCTGTCAGTGTAGTTGTTGCACTACACTCACGCTGTTGTTTTTTCCATTAGGAAATGACGGTTCCAAACAGGACCAGTGAGGAGAATGCGTAACCTGCGCGAAGAAAGAGGGGGAAGATTGAGGAAGGACTGGCTATCTACCCTTTGTGGACATAATAGAAGGACTACATTATGGACTTTTGTAAATACTCATGGGAGTTGTAGTTTACCTATGGTTTTTTTCATGGTGTTTCCTGAATGCTTCTTTTTTTTTTTGCATATAAGCATTGGTTGAGGCTTTTCTGAGGCTGCTGTGTTTTGATGTAATAATAAATAGCGAAGGAAGAAACCTCGCCTTCGTGTCCTTAATAGAATTGAAACTTACCGTTACGTAAGCTAGGCAAATTTCGATTCACATTTACACAATATAAGCATTGGTTGAGGCTTTTCTGAGGCTGCTGTGTTTTGATGTAATAATAAATAGCGAAGGAAGAAAAGCATAATCCTCGCCTCCGTGTCCTTAATAGAATTGAAACTTACCGTTACGTAAGCTAGGCAAATTTCGATTCACATTTACACAATATTATACTTAAAAATTATTCTAAGTGCAGTTTATTTCTTGGTAAGCATTATCATGTTATTCGTACACTCTGTACAAGGCTAGAATCATAGAACGCAATGTCATTGCATTTACGTTGTCCGGTTGGAGCCAGCTCTAAGACTACAGACACACCATTGCGCCCGCTCTGCACCTTAGAGACAGTGCAATTGGAACAGTGCTTTTATTGCATAAACTGCCTCTGCTTTACATTTGGCCGAGGAGCACTTCTGCTGGGATTCTCCTGGAAAGAGATGCACTCTGACTGAGATGCAGTCCTACTGATTCTGACTTCTGTACTGCAAAGGACAATAACCTGTTCTACACAAGCTGGCTTCCTGATATATCACACTTAGGTGGGGGGAGGGGGTTTAGGCTATTCCAATGGATCTGGCAAAGAATACTCCCACTATGCTCTCGATAGTATAGGAAGTGCTAGGTAAGAAAATAATCATATAATAATGTGTATTTGTAAAGCCCATGTTGCCCCAAGAAAGGTATCTAGGCACTGAATAACAGTTGTTTATTGTTACCCAACTCAATGGTACCATAACTGGATCACTAGAAACCTTGACTCCTTAGCACCGTTTAAGTATGCAAACATTAAAAGGACATCGCCCTCCGAACCATGGTTTGGTGAAAGCCTGAGACAACAGAAGCAATTATGTCGAAGGCTGGAAAGGAAGTGGCACTCACACTATAAAACAGATGACAAAACTCAATTACAAAAAAGCAATGGCATGGAATTAAGTAAAAATTATAACGAGTAAAAAACAATATTTCTCTATTAAGATAAGAGCTTCACTCAACTCCTCTAAAGAACTCTTTTTAACTGTACAAAAACTAAGTAAACTTCCTACCAAGAAAATCCTTCTTTCAAGCAAAAGTAAAGGCAGTTGTAGACTCTGTTTCCTCTGTATGTTTCCCCACGGCCCCTCCATTTCTAAGACTGGGATTTCCTGTGAGGGAGCCTCTTCAGTTGATACAATCCCTTGCCTTTACAACTTTAGTAACACCTCAGTGATAAAGGCGATCAGGATAACGCTGGGACTCATGCCCCCTAAAATTCTCCATCTGGCTCCAGAGCCCGCGTCCAGTTTCCTCACGGGGATCTTCAATCAGATGCTCTCTGCGGGATATTTCCCGACTGCTTGGAAGAAGGAATCTATTCTCCTGTTATTGAAGAAACCTAGCTTTGACTGTCAAGACACGAACAGCTATCAGCCTATCTCGTGGCTTACCATGCCCTCTAAGATCATCGAGAAGGTAATGAATACACAACTCACCAAGGATGGAGGATAACAAGTTATTGGATTGTGCGCAGTATGGTTTCAGAAGTCAACATGGTACCGAGCTGGCTCTGATAAATGTGTCAGAGGAAATTAAAGAGGCTCTGGATAAAGGTGGGAAGGCAGCACTGATCCTATTGGACCTCTCGGCGGCCTTCGATACAGTTGACCACAACCAGCTTATTAGTCTCTTTTTTTCCATGGGAGTTAGGGGAAAGGCACTGGTCCTTCTAAAATCCTTTCTTACTGACAGAGAACAGAGGGTGGAGTTTGAAGAGCATAGCTCGTCTTGGTTCACCTTGCCCGACGAAGTGCCACAGGGCTCCTCACTTTTTCATCTATATGTTACACCCCTCTGCTTGCTCATAAATCCTTTGGCTTCAAAACAGTGTCATATGCCGATGATACACAAATTGTGGCGTCCTTCGCTGGAGACTATATGGACACCGCTCGAAGATTTCGAGAATGCTTACACAAAGTTGGGTAGTGGAAGACCCAAATCAGCCTCAAACTGAACGCAGGAAAAACAAAGGTGGTCCTTTTTGGAAACGATACCTCTTTCTGGGGTCCCAAATGGTGGCCGCAGGACATGGGTGAAATTCCCACTTCAGATAATAAAGTGAAAAGCCTCTGAGTCTTTTTAGAGTCCAAACTATCTTTTGAGGGGCGAATTAATGCTATTATCGCCTCATGCTTCTTTTTGATTAAAACCATCAGAAAGATCCTTCCCTTCATTCTGCTAGAGTTCCAGAAAGTGGTGGTGACAGCAATGGTACTGTCCAGACTGGATTATTGCAACGGACTATTCCTGAACATACGTACCCTTCGCCTAAATAAAATGCAGCAGCCCGTCTGCTGCTCGATATCGCTATACAGCATTCTGTAGCACATGCTCTACCTTCGTTGCACTGGCTACCAGTAAAAAGAAGGATCGAATTCAAGGCCCTCTGCACTGTCTTCAAAGCACTCTATGGACTCGGACAGGCTTTCCTGACAAACAAATTTCAGTGGTAACTACCTGGCAGGGAGCTCCGCTCTGCTATCTCCGCCAATCTTGCAGTCCCCAAAGTCAAATTGGCAACTTAGGGAGGGAGAAGCTTCGTGGCAGGGACAGTGAAGCAGAAATTTTTTACAAACTATGACAATGTATTAAAACAAATGTGACATGTATTTCTATATTGAATAATTGTACATTTGCAGCTATAAGTTTTTTGTGGCTTCAGTAATATGTTTTTAACTTTTGTACAATCAGAGAAAGTTTAAAAACTTTAAAATAAGAATGAATTTAATAATATAATAAAATTATACAATTTACACAATCAGTTGTTTGATCTGTCATGTCTAGAAATGGGCAGCCTATAGAGCATGTGTTAGCCTATCAGAAAGCAAATAGGTCGAGTGGGAGTACTTCTCATATTTTTGTGGTTTATTCCCCCTTGCTCCCAGACCTAAAAAATTACTTCAGGGGGTACCTCTTTGAAATGTAATCGTCTGCCAATGTAACAAAAGCAATAGGTATGCAATAATTTATGAAGATTCCGCCAACAATGGCAAAGATTTCTGCAAGCAAATATTCAAGGATTTTTTTCGCCACCACTTTGCACGCAGAGGCAGCGCTGCCCCCTCCACTAGTCTGCATGAGATCCCAGGGACCCCATCCCCGGCGGTGATTAATACATTTAGGGGAAGGCATTGTATGGCCACCAGGGTCAGCTCTGTTGTGTTGTCCTTGGTCCCCAACCCCTGAGACAGCATAGACTTCCTGCACACAAGAGCATGGGCAGGGCAGTATAATGTGCTTCCACCCAGCAAGAGCAGAAATGTCCTCCCATCGAGTGGGAGCTCAAACCTTTCTCCCTTACTGTGTTCCAGCGAGCAGGGAAAACCCCAGACTTGCTCCTCCTGGAGTGAGCAAGAGAATATTGCTCCTGCTGGGTAGGAGCAATGCCAGCTCCCACTGCATCCAGGATTGGTGCAGGCAGGTGAGAGGTGACTACTGGGACACCCTATCAAAAACATTTTTTAACTGTTGCTTGCTCTTGTGATACCAGGGAGCCTGCAGAGTCACGGGGGCCAAGGAGCACCCGCTTGACCCCCAAACAATATGGATGCTGTGAGAGCCCCCAGAAATAAAAAAAAACACAATTGCTGGCTCCTGTGCAGCCAGTTGAATGGGGCAGCTTACAAGGAAAGGGCCTGGCTGCGGGTGATGTGTGGCTCCCACCGAAATTATAAAGAAATGGAAAAAGTGAATAAAGAATGAGTAGCCAGAGCCGCTATTAGCAATGCTCTAGGGGTTTCTGGAATTGCATATTATCTCCCTAGTGGTGCCCCTAAAAGAGGCGGGGGCACCACCGAACACGTTTTCAATATTGTGGGTGGCTGAAGGGAGTGCAGTAGCCATCAAATTAATGACCCCAGGCAGGCGTACCATATTTTTCAAAAGCATTCTGGGCTGGAGCTGTATGCTCTTCAGCTGGTGTGTGGAGCCCTCTAGTGGTTGATTCTATGATTGTGCTTTGTGTCTTGAAAAATGCTAAAAGAAAGACTCAAAGACATAATTTTTTTTGTAAAAAAATAAGTTCTAATGTAGATATTTTTGTAACATCACTTTTTATTAAACACTGCAATAAGTGAATTCATGAAAGATACATTTGATTATAGTTATTGATGACTTTTTGACATAGCCAGTATGTTTGCCTCAAATTACACCTTTTATGTTGTTACACATATTCAGCGGTACACAAGCCGTGGGTTGGACACAGGGCCTGGTGTTCAGGGTTAGTGCCCCCACGGGGGGTATGGGCATATGAGGTGGGTTAAGCACCTGAAAAGGGTTGGGTGCGGGCCTTTCCACAAGCCAGGGTTCGCATTCAACCCCATGCTGCACAAAAATAGAAATTCACTGAAAAAAAAAAACATATAGAGGCTGTTAGAAACAGGGATTCCCGATAGGCTAAGGCATGCACCAAAGCCAGGCAGAAACCCCATTTCTAGTCAGGGCAAGGGAGTTACACACTGAAGATAACCCTGCTCACCCCCTTGGTAGCTTGGCACCTGGCAGTCAGGCTTATCCCAGAGGCAATGTGTAAAGTGTTTGCGCAACGAACAGCGGTGACACAATAGGCACACTACAAAAGAGACTCCACACAAGGTTATATAACAATAGCCTTTGTATTATGTAAAACACATTAGAATCACAATCACAGATATTTACACTGTGCCAACCAGGTCACAATTTACAGGGGACTATGTACAAGGCAGCGCCAATTGGGTCGCTGCCAGAACCATCACAAGCATAAACAGTAAATGCACAACCACCAGCAATACTTGTGTAATAGCCAGTAATAAAGGTATAACGACCAGTAGCTACTGGTGAAATAGTGAACCCAGCATTATACCACGATAGGCCTGAATCACATTTAGATCAGGCATGAACCTAAAACATCATAGCACGAGATTAGGCATAACCTTAGGCTAAGAAACCCATTATGCATCAAATCAGCATAAGTCACATTGGGCAAAAAATCAGCAATGCAAACATGAGGGAAAAGCGTTAGGCATAAACATATTATGCATGAATCATTATAAGTACATTACACCTGAAATCAGCAGGGAAAACATAGTAACACCGCAGATAATTGCCCCCGTCGTGGCAGCTGCCCACACTCTCGTGCTGCAGCTGTACAAACATATTATAAAGAACAGTGGTCCCTATAATGAAAGTACTGTAAGTAATAATCATACACTTAATAGGTTGTATGTCTTCTGTCCGTCCGGACAGGAATTTATTTTTTAGATCAGAAGAGTAATTACTGGTTTGTTAAAAATGTCAAGCGGGCACAGCCGTGACCTTCAACATACACAGGACAACAACAAAAAAATGGAAAAAGCACGAAATGTGTCTGTGCACTTGAGTTTCAGTAAGACAGACGTTGTATGTTAAACCGCACCATTGCAATTATCAATGTTACATATACAGTTCGCATATGGGGTTATGTGTCGACGTTTCGATGCCTTTCTTAGAATGTGGGCATCATCATCAGGACATTGGATGACATTATTGTTGTCTAAATGCAATTATTGGCCTTTCCATCACATTTATATTAATTACATATTTACATTGGGAGGAAAAGGAGGGAAAAACAAAGAAAAAATTATAAATACCAGGCATATAACATAGATCCTCTCAAGTTGTACTTTTAAGTGCATTCGAGTGCAGTTTTCTGACGCGGTGACTCCACTGTGAAAAGACATGCACAGTAGATATTTCTTTAGTAAAAATGCCTATGCATAAATTGGGGGTGGAGAAAGTGTGTTCAGTGACCTAATGTGAAAAAAAGTGAAACGAGCATAAGGGTTTCAAAGTGAACTAGGTGCCGATCGCGGAAGTATAGACTGTGGCCAAGGCTGAGTGTACCTCGTGCTATTTACATGCTTCTAAGGGGTTTCAGTGCATCAAGGGCGCCGATCACGGAAGAAATGACTATGGCCGAGCTTAAATTGTGCTAGTTGCAAGTTTCTAGTAAGTTTCAGTACTTGTTAACCTACATGGTCTCCATGGCGGGAGAACCCCGAGAGCTTCAAAAGTAATAAGTGGTCGAGCTCGCAGAAAATTCTGTGAACGAAACAACTGGGCATTAGAATTGCGCAAATCACACGGAGGATGCTTCTGTGAAAATTCTAAAAGAAAGACTCAAAGACATAATATTTTTTGTAAAAAAATAAGTTCTAATGTAGATATTTTTGTAACATCACTTTTATTAAACACTGCAATAAGTGAATTCATGAAAGATACATTTGATTATAGTTATTGATGACTTTTTGACATAGCCAGTATGTTTGCCTCAAATTACACCTTTTATGTTGTTACACATATTCAGCGGTACACAAGCCGTGGGTTGGACACAGGGCCTGGTGTTCAGGGTTAGTGCCCCCACTGGGGGTATGGGCATATGAGGTGGGTTAAGCACCTGAAAAGGGTTGGGTGCGGGCCTTTCCACAAGCCAGGGTTCGCATTCAACCCCATGCTGCACAAAAAATAGAAATTCACTGAAAAAAACAAAACATATAGAGGCTGTTAGAAACAGGGATTCCCGATAGGCTAAGGCATGCACCAAAGCCAGGCAGAAACCCCATTTCTAGTCAGGGCAAGGGAGTTACACACTGAAGATAACCCTGCTCACCCCCTTGGTAGCTTGGCACCTGGCAGTCAGGCTTATCCCAGAGGCAATGTGTAAAGTGTTTGCGCAACGAACAGCGGTGACACAATAGGCACACTACAAAAGAGACTCCACACAAGGTTATATAACAATAGCCTTTGTATTATGTAAAACACATTAGAATCACAATCACAGATATTTACACTGTGCCAACCAGGTCACAATTTACAGGGGACTATGTACAAGGCAGCGCCAATTGGGTCGCTGCCAGAACCATCACAAGCATAAACAGTAAATGCACAACCACCAGCAATACTTGTGTAATAGCCAGTAATAAAGGTATAACGACCAGTAGCTACTGGTGAAATAGTGAACCCAGCATTATACCACGATAGGCCTGAATCACATTTAGATCAGGCATGAACCTAAAACATCATAGCACGAGATTAGGCATAACCTTAGGCTAAGAATCCCATTATGCATCAAATCAGCATAAGTCACATTGGGCAAAAAATCAGCAATGCAAACATGAGGGAAAAGCGTTAGGCATAAACATATTATGCATGAATCATTATAAGTACATTACACCTGAAATCAGCAGGGAAAACATAGTAACACCGCAGATAATTGCCCCCGTCGTGGCAGCTGCCCACACTCTCGTGCTGCAGCTGTACAAACAAGCACTGGCCCTATCAATGTGCAGTTGGAGACCCACTCTGGGACTCTCAAAAAGGAATTGCCCCAAAATGTTGCAGCTGCCCGCAACTGCGGCGCATCTGTGAAAAGTGAACTAGTACTGGGCAAGTTGGGGCCCCATTCTGGGGTCTCAACACTGAAATGGCACCAACGTTGCAGCTGCTGCTAACTGGTGGTGCAGCTGAGAGGAATGCTTTGGGACTACTGTGCCCAATGTGATCCCCACTCACCAGGGCTCTTCTAGGATGCTCGCTGCCTCCTTCGATCTCCTCTATAATGCAGGGGAAGCTTGGTGGTGACTCTATCCGGCCAGGACACAGCGGTAGCGGGACACGGAACGCAGTCTCCGTCTGTACCGTCCCCTCCGCTTCCTCACTTCTTCCCGGCATACGCAGGGCTCCCACCAGCTCACGTGACCCCCGCTCAGGCCAGACACACTACCTGACTGCGTCTGTCGAATTTCTGCTAGAACTCAGGAGGGTCCACGGAGCTTCCTTTCTTGGTCGCTCGGCGAATGCGGTGGTGTCTTCTCGGCGGCAATGCAGGGTGGGCTCACGCGGAACTCTTCATAAGGCAGCGAAATGCAGGGTGGGCTCCAGTTTTACTTTAAAAATTGTCCACATGCAGGGTGAGCACCCGCTTTTACCGACAAAATGCGGGGTGGGCCCCCGCTCTTCAGGCAAGGCACAATTAAAATGTGGTGCATGGGGGATCCCCACGCTGGGATTCCCCCAGGACGCTCGGGCAGCTCTGTGCTGCAAGGGAGAGACGCTCCTGACCTTCAGGGACAAAAAGATAGAGCCACAAGCAGGGCACAAGTCCTAAAAAAAGAAGTGGGGGGACTCTCCAAGGTAGGCGTGGTCACAGGAAGTGACATCACAACAGGAAGTGACATCACGACAGGAAGTGACATCACGACAGGAAGTGACATCACAACAGGAAGTGACATCACATGTAAGGCAGATCTATCATTTGCATATAATGCAAGATTTAACAATTGAAGCTGCTTGGTACTTAAGCCTGTGACTTAAGGCCCCTGTATGGAGGAATTAGCAGCCCAAATGTGGATGAAGTTTGGCGAAGGTGACATCAACACATTTTCAAAACACTACAGGAAAGTTTGACTGCAAGATTTTGTATACATTAGAGGTTCCCAGAGAGGCTGCTTCCCACACTCGACAATGACTATTACACACACTAGGGCTCCATATTCACGTTATTCTATCGATGAGTGTTATATGTTATCTCCCCACCTATTGTAAACTAGCGACTCTGTATTACATAGTTTTGTCCCAGCTGCCTCTCTCTAGCTGTGGCTAGATTTATTTATTTTATTTATAAAGTTTTATATAGCGCAAACTTGATCCCGAAGGATATCAGAACGCTTTACAATTTGCAGCAAAGGTAACAAATCAGAACATTAGTCTAACATTGGGAATCTTGGCTGAAGACAATGGAGCTGCCGGGGCATTAACTTGGGTCAATGCCTAAATTTTAGATATATTAACTGGCCATTGTATTTATTTTAGCAGATTTATTTATTTATATTTATTTTAGGAAATGTATTTAGTTTTGGTATATTTTAGTTTGACTTATTTGCCTTCATTTACTTCAGTGCAACAAAATATAAACATTGCTTTACTTTGTATTAATACTGTTTATTTTTGTGATAGTTCCTAAAAAAAGGGCCAATTATGACTCATGCATTGTAATGGTTGTTTCCCCCTTTACAGGGACTACTTACTATAAAATCGGGGTGGGCCTAGCTCATGATGTCATTTTGTGGGGACCCCTTGAAGAAAGCGGGCAGAACCTTTGAAAAATGTTGTGCCCCCCTATCCAGTAGTGCAATTATCCAAACAATGACAGGATTGAGCCTAAATAAAAAATATACTGACATACGTAATGCCAAGTCAGACGTCATCATGGAGTCATGTTTAAATGAACAATCCAGCGCCATCCTACACCTCCCCATTCCACAAAATTATACAATTCAGACCGACAACACAAACTAGAAGGTGGCGTTGCTGTCATCATTAAACATTCCATGTGGAAACAGCGACACACGGAAGAACACACAAGGGTACACCATCATACTACTTACATTTTGTAGCCTGGTGTCAATTGTTCAATGCAGGGCTTAATTTGTGCCAGTGCTTAGCGCCGGCACTTAATTGGCAGGGCCGGGTCTAGTGGTACTCTGATTCTACACGCACGAGGCGCACAGTGCATGTAAAATGTTTTAATTTAACTTACAGCACACCTGCTAGTACTAATACTTTATTAACTCCTCAAGTCTTGTGCAGCCGCATCGCATTGTGTTTCGTTTTTCACATCTCAGTTTACCCTTCATTGTTCACGATCACTTGAATAATGAAATATTCTGAGTGGGAGAGCTCTTTGGCAGCACTCTGCCAGGTTTCTCTCTCGTCACTCTCATGCTGCTGTGTTAAAGAGCCTCGGTTCTACCGCACAAAGAATTAGGGTGACAAACTGGCATTGGTGCAAATTCAGGACGGTGAGTGTAAAAATTCAGGACAAAGGGTCAAAATTCAGGACACAAATTCAGGACAGGAGGTCAAAATTTAGGACAAAACTTCAGGACAATAGGTACGTTTTACAGACACATCAGAGGTCGCGCAATAGTATATAAGTAAGCCCAGCCATTTCCAAAAGTATTCAACCATTTGCAAACCTATCCATCATGTATCCTTCCATGTATCATTTCACTCATCCATCCCTTCATCCATCCCCTCATCCATCCTTTCACTCATCTCCATTATCCATCCATCTATCCACCCTTTCACCCTATCCATCTGTACACTTATCCATCCACTCTTCATCCCATCCATCCATTCACTCATCCATTCAGCCATTTACCCTTTCACCAATCCAGCCATCCTTTCACTTACTAATCCTTCCACCCATCCACTCTTTTAGTCATCCATCCATCCTCCCTTTCTCTCTCCATCGACCCTTTCACTTAGCCTTCCTTCCTTCCATCCATCCACCCACCCACCCAGCCACCCATCCATCCATCTACTCATCCACTCATGAATCCATCCATTGCCCCTATCACTCATCCATCTATCATTTCACTCCTTCACACATCTATTCATCCTTTTGTCCATCTACCCTCCCTTTCACTCACTCAGCCATCCTTACACCCACCCTTTCACTCATATGTCCATTCATTCACCACTTATCAATCCATCAATCCATCCATCATTTCACTCATCCACCTACCCCCCATCATCCACCCACCATCCACGCACCCACTCATCCATCCTTTCACCCACCCACCATCCAATCCACTGATCCATCCTTTAACCCATCCATCATCCACCCACCCACTCATCCATCCTTTCACCCACCCACTCATCATCCATCCATCCATCCTTTCACCCACCCACTCATCATCCATCCATCCATCCTTTCACCCACTTATCCATCCATCCATCCCTTCACCCACTCTCCATCCATCCATCCTTTCACCCACCCATCCATCCCTTCACCCACTCTCCATCCATCCATCCTTTCACCCACCCATCATCCATCCATCTGTCCTTCCCTTCACCATCCATCCATCCATCCCCTCATCACCCATCCATCCTTCCCCTCATCATCCGTCCATCCTTTTCCCTCATCATCCATCCATCGTTTTCCCTCATCATCCATCCATCCTTCCCCTCATTATCCATCCATCCATCCTTTTCCCTCATCATCTATCCATCCATCCATCTGTCCTTCCCCTCATCATCCATCCATCCTTCCCCTCATCACCCATCCATCCTTTTCCCTCATCACCCATCCATCCTTCCCCTCATCATCCATCCATCCTTCCCCTCATCATCCATCCATCCTTCCCCTCATCATCCATCCATCCCCTCATCATCCATCCATCCATCATTTCACCCACCCCCTCATCATCCATCCATTCCCTCATCATCCATCCATCCATCCCCTCATCATCCATCCATCCACCCTTCCCCTCATCATCCATCCTTTCACCCACCCCCTCATCATCCATCCATCCATCCTTCCCCTCATCATTCATCCATCCATCCATCCCCTCATCATCCATCCTTTCCCGTCATCCATCCTTCCTTTCATCCATCCTTCCCCTCACCCATCCATCCATCCCATCCATTATCCTGCCCTTCATCCATCCATCCTTCCCCTCCATCCATCCATCCATCCTTCTCCTCATCCATCATGCTTCCCCTCACCCATCCATCCATCCTGCCCCTCATCCATCCATCCTTCATCCTTCCCCTCATCCATCCTTCCTTTCATCCATCCTTCCCCTCACCCATCCATTTATCCTGCCCTTCATCCATCCATCCTTCCCCTCCATCCATCCATCCTTCCCCTCATCCATCCATCCTTTCCCTCCGTCCCTCATCCTTCCCCTCATCCATCTTTCCCTCATCAATCATCCAGCTACCCTTCCACCCATACATCCAGCTATTTACATTTTCTCTCCATCCTTCTCCTCACTCATCAATCCATCTATCCTCTCTCATTATCCATGTATTCAATCTTTCATTCATCCATTCACCCTTTCACTAATTCATCCAGCCATTCACACATCCCTTCACTTACTTACACGCCCACCTTTCCATATTAATTTTGAGCTGAGCCCTTTTGAGAAGAGGCCCATCAAGAACTTCACCCTCGCTGCAGGGGCTGTTCCAGGACTGGGATAGAAGCCACCCGGGGCGGAGACAGGATCCACCACAGGGGGACAGGAGCCATCACAGGTGGGGGTGGACTGGAGCCACAACATGGGGGGACAGGTGCCATCACTGAGGGGAGGGCACGAGCCATCACAGGAGAGGGAACAGGGGTGGGCATGCAGTATTCTCGTATCATCTTGGGCTCCTCTCCTGCACAAGACAACGAGAAGACAGGCTCTCTGTTCAAAATGCCATCCCCCACTGTGATGTACTGTACTTACAGGAGATACTCCGAGAGAACTGATTGAACTGATTGTCCTCCATACTTTGTTATTCAGTGTGGGTGCGATTGTGCCATTTCTTTATTTTCTTACATTATAGCCTGCATGTTTGAAGAACCGAGGTTTGCTTACAATTTAGTAACAGTAATTAAGCTATGTGAAGAGAACCACGTGGTGCCTGGGTGTAATCCGGGTGTAATCTGGCCGAGTCTCGGATGTTTGGGGCCCTGGGTAGAAATGGAATGTGTGAGCCCCCCTCTAAATAGCAGATACAAGACGCATTCAGGGCTGTTTGCATGTGAATAGATGTCGCTGCTCCGAAGCTGCCGCCCCTCCCTCTCAGTCACCTTCGAGCACCTCTTAACAGCTCATCAAGGGCTGGAGGTGTGAGGGTAGCCATCCCGCTGTGCCTCTACAGTGCTGCTGGGGGTCTGAGCTTTCATACAGCATCGGAGTCAAGAAGGGAGGTGGGGGCAAGCTGTGCCCGTTTAAAATTACGGACAAATGCGGAAATGCTTTATTTACTTTGTGCGTGCCGCGCTACCGTTTTTTAACGGTGGACGCGGTTTTGATTTAGCAGGGTGGACGGCGTCCACCCTGAAAAACCCTCGGAAATAAGTGGGGGGATGCCGTCCACCCGCGTGGTACCCCGACTCGTGCCCTGGCCACAAGGTGCTAGAAGGCAGGAGAGCAAAGTCAATGTTGGGTAAGATAAGCAGGCAGTAGGCAGCTCAACAAAAATGAAGTAGCAGTTCCTGGGAACAGTCATACTCATCAAGGTGTCAATCCTCCTGGCGCAGCAGTCTTCACTCCAACAGAGTCTCTCCTTGGTCCTGTAGCAGGAATCAGAAGTCCTTGGTGCTGGGGAGACCCCCGCAGGGCGCAGCCAGGCAGGCCAGCACGCAGGGACCCTCAGGAGCAAGCAGCTGGGTCCCGCGGCGGTTCCTCCTGGCAGAGTGTCCCCTCAAAATAAAACACATGCACCCCCTCATGGGGTCACAGCCCTTGTATTTATACACAATTCTCTCCTTTCACTAGAAAAGGGCAGAAGCTTCTGGAAGGGTCTTTCTGGAAATCAGTCCCAACTGGTCTTGGGGGTGTGTAGAGCACGTTGTTTACCAGGCTTCCCTCCTCCCTTTGTAAGCTGGGATTTGGTAATCAGACACACCACAGGGGGTGTAGCCAGCCTTGTAAAGGGCAGGCACAGACCTATTCACGGACAGGGGACTTCTCCGCCCACTACTCCAATTGCAGATCTCCTACTCAGACGGACACTGACTCACCCTTCCCTTCCTGGAGCCATCCACACCTCACCAGCCCAGGTCACTTCTAGAACCAGACATGCAATACACAACAGGCAGCCAGGCACACAGTACACAGAAATGCCTACTTCTAAAAGTGGCTTTCCTAAAATAGTGAAAAATAATCTGCGCACACAATTGCGCAGCATTTATTATTTCCATTTCACACATACCAAACATGACATACTTATTTTGTCTCATTTAGGAGTCATCCCATAAGGGGGGGGCTCCCAATGTTAGCCTATGAAGGGCAGAGAGCACACGCACTTTTTGCACTGCTAAAAAGTGCTCTGAGTCCTAAAACCACCAACATCATATTAGAAAAAGGCTAGGGGGGAGGCAAAAGGTTTAGGGATGACCCTGCAAAAAGGGCCAAGTCCAATAGGGACATCCACTTTGGTATGCTAATAATACCATACTTTGCATTAATGAAACTTTAGACAGTCACTGAAAAAAAAAAAACAAAGGTTAATCTGACATTATAGTTAGTTCAAAATATCTGTTAAAATGTACACTTTAAACTCATACTAAGACTGAAATATACCAATTATAGTTAACTGAACTGAAGTAACTGTATCTCGAGCCCCTCGATCTGTATCTTGAGTCATCAATTATAAAATTTTAGATGTCAGAATGTTGTCACTGAACATGTCAGGAGTGAGGCAATACGTAATGTAACAAGCAGTGCGTGGTGAGTCGACGAGTTCTAGTAACTCCAATTAACTATAACTTGTGCCATATTACCCTTTTGAGATCTTGAATTTTACTTTGATATATTAAGTTTTAATATAAATATAAAAATACATTATAATATAAAAAATAAAACTGGCACTACAGGCACTTCTTACTTCATGACTTGAAATCTCTATAATGTATTCTGGGCTGATTTTATCCCTGATTTTACTTATAATGATGTTACTAAAGCATGCGCTAACTTTTTAAATCAGACATTAATTGTAATTTTAAGGTCTCCAGGTCCAGTGTTTTATTGAATAGACTATGTGTTACATAGCTTAAAACATCTAAAACTGCTTACGTAACTTAAGCCTTATTTGTATTAATAATATAGGTCTATTGCCCTTCTAGTACTAAATAAACATTCTACTATTCAAGATAAGTTATGCTGGCCTTTTAATTACACAGACGGAAATATACTACATATGCTATTTTATCATACCACCATTAAACTATTTCGGTTTTTAAAAAAAAATTCCTCATCTCACCAATAAGTGTCTGCAATTCTTAAAAAAGAACCTGCCCTGGGGGGGCGTGGCCGGCCAGCCAGCCATCATGGCGGACGCGATCTGCTAGCGCTCTGACATAAGACCCTTAATTCTCCTGCAGTTTATCCTCTTGAGGTGTCCCCTGTGAGGGGGAACGGTGAGAGGACGCAGCGAGGATCCTGTGGGGCTCGGTGGTTTCTTGAATGAATGAAAAACAATTTATATTGCGCGACTAAAACCCAAAGGCATCAAGGCGCCTACCAAAACAGATCAGAAAAAAAAATAAGGCAAAGCACAACTACAAATATGTCCGCACAAAAAGACGAGTTTTCAGGGCATTTCTTTTTTTTTTTTTTTATTTTATTTTTAAAATTTTTGAAAACCTTTATTGTGCATGAATAAAAGAACAAATACGGGCCTACAACCGTCAGGCCGGCCACGATACTTTGTCAGCACAGGTGCAAGCATTACGGTTCCCCAGCAGCAACAGGTGAAATATCAACAATCAATGAGCGTTACACTGGAAGGACTCATGTCGCCGGGGAGGAGGAGAATTGAAGGTTAATTTTAATTTTTTTTAATGTGTTTTCATCAAAGATATACAGTGAAGAATAAGAACTAAGGAGATTCGAGTCCGCACAATAGCTTCACGACATGGGCAAGCGGCGTCATAGCTGAAAACAACAGTGGAAGTTAACACCACGGGCAATATGGCGGTGCAAAACAATCAGCAAAAACATCATCCAGCATTTACGCACCCCATTCAGCGCCGCTCCCTCCCTACCAACCCAATCCCGGATCCAGAATCGAACCAGATTAAGAAAGCGCAGAAAACAGAAAAAATAAGGCCCATAGAAACTAACAAGAAAACTAAATTACCCCCCCACCCTACACCAATGCGGAGGCTACGGCCTACCCCCCCTCAGCAGAGTGCCTGTCGCCCTTTAAAGAACCCGAAATATAGACAAGAAAGAGGAAGAAAGAGAAGAATGAGAAGAGGAAGAAAGAAAAACCTTAACACTTGTAATATAGGGAGTGAGAAAAGAATAAACTAATCTAAACTCCCAAAAAAGGGGAAGAAGGTGGGGAGGAGCCCACCCGGTATCAAGTCACCCGGAATCCCCGGCCCTCCACAACTTCCACACCATGTACAATAGTAAAGTCGGAAGACACAGAACCAAGGATAGGAACGAAATCAGTCACACCCAGGTCCCCGGGACAGCGCCGAACACACATCCCCATCAGGTGGAATAAAACCAGAGCATAGCAAGTACAATTGTAAGTGGGGAGAAGCAGTATAGCAAACAATCAGCGTAGCAAAAATGTGGGTCTGCCCATGTCAGAAAGTCACCGATTCCCAATGAGGACACATTTATAAGTCTCCCGAACTTCTCGGTCATGGAATACCCCCCATCCCCAACATAACACCTGAAGCAGGACTTTCATGCACGATGTGGAATAGGGAGAGACATCATAGATCATTGCAGTACATGGTAAGGAAGCGCCTCCCCCCAGGTCCCTGCCCGCCCAACATTCACGTTCCGTAGGAATAAGGACTTTCCCAGCCCTGGCCAGATTTCAATCGTCTCCCTGAACCCGGTCCCGGAAACCCCACAATAATCAACAGTCACAGGAAAGGTTGGGGAGAATAATCCCATAGAGCGATAGAACATATTAGAGAAGAGCTACGTCTCAGGACCCCACCCGCCAAACTAGCGATTTCCAGTAGCGAAGAATTGTCTTAGCCCTGGCCAGTTCGCAGAGATGTCCCAGCACACGGGTACCTCGGAAGTTCCGCCCTCACTAGGACACAAAGACAAAATGGCCGCACACGGTGAAGAAGAAGTGTACAAAGGCAAGATGGACGTCGCCAGTCCCAAACAAAGTCGACAACCAACAGGAGCTGCATCGTCAAAGCGGCATTACGATGAAAAACACAGTTTAACAGTGTCACTACGAGATAGGGGCAGTCAGCCAAGCTAATCCAGTCTTGTATCAGCAGCTCCATGGGTGCCGTGGGCGAGGTCGTAGTCTGCGCCAGGGAGAGAGACATTGTAGCAGGACTAATGTGGTCGAATCTCAGTCCACACATAGTATCACCGCCAGGAAACTGTTGCATCACACATTGTCGCGGCAACAAAGTTACACAACCAGGGATCAGCAGAGGCTGATCAACGCGGCGAAAAAGGTGGCCTGGCAAAGAATAGCCCGATCCGGCTGAAAGTCCGTCCAGTTTCTTCCCCAGCAATTTTGAACCCTCACACCACTCTGTCCTCAGTTGAGCAAGAACAATAAGGACTGAGGCGCAGGTTAATGGCGATTGCTCTTCCACCACTTCCGCTGTGCGAGGCGCGGCAGACTGACCAGCATCACACTCGGGTTCGCGCTGGGCACGCCGGCCAAGAGTCGAGGCGCCATCCGCCATCACCACTGAGGAGCCGGCCGCCATAGTCCTGTCGTCAGGGGGTAGCAGGGGTTGCCAGGCGAGGGTAGCGCTGTATTTCAAGGGTCAAGTACCCAGGGACAGTACGGAGACGTGATAGCAGACGTCCACAGCGAGAGACCCCATTACGTTCGGCCAAGGCAAGATGAGCTAGCAGAGGGGCTCCGGCAGCCGGTGCACCTCCGAGCTGGAGGAAACAAAGCGCGGCTCACCTTCAGCGTCCCTTCGACGGAAAGCAGTAAATCAGACCCACTGCCGGCCAATATTCACCCTCCACGCAGGCGTCCGATGTAAACGGCCACACAGCCCATTGCCGGTCGTCCGCTCCGTTCCGCTCAGCACAGGCGGCCCCCGCAGCTTCAGTAATCACAGGCGGTGCGTGGTAGCGCAGGTCTCGGTTCCAGGGCCAGGGCAGACGCCGGCAGGTCAGTTCGATAAATGCTCAGGGTCTCAGGCGGGTAGTGACACCGGAGGAACACCCACAGCATCGGCACACTTTCTCCAGCATCCCGTTGGTACGAGAAGGCAGGATATTACTCAGGATAATCATGCGGGAAACAAAGGCTCGGGGAGCCGGGCGACTACACGTCCGTCTCCGCCACCATCTTCTTCAGGGCATTTCTAAATAACTGAAGGGTGGGAAGAGACCTTAATTCCAGAGGGAGTGCGTTCCATCACTTAGGTGCCAGGATGGAAAAGGCTTTACCACCCCATTTGGTTCTCCGAATGCGACGGACTGATAAAAGGAGTCTGTTAGAGGAACGCAGGTTCCTAGAAGGACTATAACGGGACAAAATGGATCCAATTCCAGTAGGGCTACTTTTTGCTAAGGCCCTGTAGGTCATGCACATGGTCTTAAAAAGTATACGGTCCTCTATAGGAAGCCAGTGATCGGAGCCAGTTCTTGATCGGCGATGTAGCAGTGGAGCCCGATGACTGGCTGCAGCGGAGCGGCTCCGGAGATGAAGGCGCGAAAAGTGTTCCGGGACCCAACGGCCGTTGGTGAGGCCTATGGTGACGCCGGGACACTGCTGAAGGCGCTAGGCTTTGCCCCAGAGCCTGGTGCCCCTGTGAGGCCTATCGGGTGGTGTGCCCCGGGGGATCGGAGGATCCAGCTGTCCTGGGCTGCTCACGGCTGCTGTTGGGTGCTGTGAGGCGAAGTGCGGCCGGAACACGAGGCTGGCGCGGGAAGGCAGCGAGACACCGCTGGAGAGGCCCTGACCTGCGGCGTGAGCGGACTGCCACAAATGCTGCGAAGGGGCCCGGGGACCAGCGCAAGGGAGTATGCAGAAGTGCGGGAAGGCGTTGGTGAAGGAATCGGCTGCCCCTTAAGATCCATGCTGGGGGCACCGAGGACTGGGACCTGCATCACCTGAGAACTGAGGCTCGCTAAGAGTCGCGGGCCTGCCCTACCTGCTGCAGCGGCTAAACTTCACAGTGAGGAAAGGGGCCCCGGGGCGGAAGAAGAAGGGCCTGTAAAGGTGCCGAGGCGCCGTGGGAGGCATCCCGGTCGGCGGCCTGCGAGGCCTGCAACAGCAGCGGCGGAACAAGGCCTTCCACAATAAGGGGAGCTGGCTGTCACCGGCCCGACGGTGAGGTGCTGTAGCCTGGGGCAACGAGAGAAGCAGGCCGAGGCAGTGAGCTTGAGGGCCTGGGAATTGGCTTCTATCCCTGTGGTCTGAGACCCTGGCGCCAGATAGCTTGAAGAGAGCCCGGGCCTAACCCTGAACTGGTCTGCTGTGGAGATACGACCCCGGGGCCTGTGAGTGCTGCCACGGCTGGTCGGCGACGCGGTAAGGACTGTGGTGAGAGGCCGAGCTGGTGATTGGGGATGATTGCGGCCGCCGCCCCCACAGGGTGAAAACGGTTGGGGCCCCTATGGCTGACACGTAAGAAAGGCGCCGCATTGCGCCTGGTGTGGTAATCGAAAGGGCAGCCTGCTAGTGCAGGGGAATCGAGACTTTGATGTGTGGACAGTACCCGGAGGTGCCGGGGTGAGTCCCCCCGGCAAGGATTGAGTGGCTGCGACCTGCTACATTGGGACCTGGGCGCCATTTTGGAGGCAGCTCCATGTTGGACAGGACTGTAGCTAGAGCAGCATACCCCTAGTGTGAGAGCTGCATCGCATGTAGAGGGGGCACTAGGCGACCAGGGGTGTCCTGGGTGTGTTGAGCCCATCCTCCTGCGGAACCGATGCGCTCACTGGTCGGGCGCCAGTGGGGGGTCGAGAGGCGTTTGACAAAGAGGTGAGACCAGAGGGGTGGCGTCTAGTGAAGGCGGAAGAGGCACACCCCTGTGCTGTGAGGAGAAGAAGGGCCGCAGACTCAGCAATCCCCAGTGTTGGTAGCTAATAAGATGCAACAAGACCCCTGGCAGCGGCGGCGACCACCCCAGGGAGGGGGTTCCCCCCATTCTGCTGCTAGCGCTGCCGCAGGACTGGCACAGATGAGATTGTGCACCACAATATGGACAGTATAGAATTAGACTCTGTTACTAATACTGTGAATGTGATTAATTTGTCTCTTCTAAAGTTGTGTGATAGCGTTATCACGAAGGGCGCGCTCCTTTAACATGAAACTGGGTAGTTTCTTCTCTAGCTTTTCAAAAAAGCCAGAGAAGAAACTACCCAGTTTCATATTAAAGGAGCGCGCCCTTCGTGATAACGCTATCACACAACTTTAGAATATAGGAAGGCACTGAGAGACACAGTGCGTCAAGGACAGCGCCAAAATTAATTGGCTATTAAGCTGCCCAATATAATCAAGGTGTGCACGTAGACAATATAATTTAAGTTTGTGATTAATTTGTCATCATGTGAATTCAATGAACAAGAAACTGAGATTCTGTGTAAAGGTTTGAACTTTTGCCTAACTGGTAAACATGCTATGGATGATGTCCATTTGGACTTGTTTTGTTTTGTACGAAAACTGAAATTAAAAAAACACTTTTCAGAGCATCCAAATGTCTGGCCACCTACTTTGAATACCACATGTGTTTCTGATTTCACTAATTCTGATATTGACCTCTCTCATGTAATTGCAACTTTGGATGGTGAGGATGGTATTGGTGATTTGGTAGACTTCGCACGCAGTCTGGAGATTACTGAGGATACGCCAGTTGACAGTGGGCTTAGAAATAGGTACAAGTTTATACCACCAAGCTGTACTAAGACTGTCATTGATGAATTTGCACTAAGAGTGCCACAAGATCTATACAATTATGGAGGATAGTCATCAGTCTAACACCAAGTGTCTACATAAACAAATTATTAGTAGAAAGGAAAGGCTGACAAGGGTGGGAATATTGTCATAATAAACACTCAAGATTACTATAATGAGATTGATAGGCAACTAAGCCATCTAGACTGCTATACCAAGTTACAATCTAATCTTATCAAGACGATTAAGAATAAAATCAATGGTAACCTAACTGAGTGGCATAAATCGGGTCTACTGTCAGACCTTGAGTGTTGATACTTATTAGCCAACAACTCAAGATTCCCTTGCATTTATGCATTACCTAAAGTGCATAAGGAGGGTATCTTCCCCCCAGGTAGGCTTATAATATCAGGCATTGGAGGGCCTACTGAGCAACTTTCTGAATACGTAGACTCATTCCTCCAACCACTTGTACAAAATTTACCCTCGTACTTGAAAGATAGTAGGGAACTTCTTTGCAAATTGGAAGATGTAGTATGGGAAAATGAGACTTTCATGTTCATAACTATGGCCGTTGAAAGTTTATATACCTGTATACAACTAGGGAAGGGCCTTAAACTTTGAAACACTTTCTTTTTAAACGAAATGCCTGTCACCTAGAACATGTTAGGGAAATGTAGTCAGTCCTGTTTCTGTGACCATGGGCCACCATCACATGACCAGGGGCTGGGTATATATTGGTGTCCTTTTTCTATGCTCATTGCTCGATATCGCCAACGTTGTGGCCTTGTTATCCAGCTTGAGGTTCTGCAGTATTGGAGTTCTGTTGCTTCCACTCCATTTAGTTTCCCACGGGCTCGTGGGGAATTCAAGTCCGCTTTTTTCCCTATTCATCCCTGTTCTTTGCTGTTCCTGAACCTTCGTCTGTGAGTAGTTAGTAAGTTAGTTCCCTCCCCTTCCCCCTTGTTCATTTTCCCCGTTTTTTCTACTACTCGTAATACTGGTCCTTACCCTTTTAGCCTTTTTGTTCTTGTTCCTTCCTTCTAGTGCCGGTATATTTTTTGTGTGTCACTGTTACAGAAGCGGGGGCTCCCGTTCTGTTTTCCGGCGATATTGCGCGCTGTTCATTTTTCCATCGGCAGTCGCGCAGGAAGACGTCTAGGCTTAGGCGTCTGTCCACATCGTTGGGTACGCGGAAGTGACGTTTTGGGTCATTCCGCTGTTTGCACAGGACGCTGTGTAAACACAGAACGCTGGCGCTCTGAAGGAAGAGTATTAGCCATTCCCTTGGTCCCTTTTTTAAACCATAAATATTATAGAAGGGGTTTTTTGTAGCTGGCATTCTGTATCTTGTCTCCAGCTTTCTTTTTCCCCTTTATTTTGCACGGTGCTGTTTATGCACCTTCAGTGCTTGCAGGACATCTTTTGTTTTGTTGCCCCTGACTGGGTTTATACCTCCCTGGAGCATTATATTAGAGGAGAACCCAGTGCCTACACGAAGCTAAACCTGCACTTACCACTGGTAAGGAGAGAGAGGGGGTTGGTGTATGATGTTTTGGTGGACCATGGCCATGAATGAATAGACTGTATTCATACTGTTCTTGAGAGACATTCTCTCCCTTTACCACAGGTGCGGAAGCGTGAAGGAGGGAGCCGTGTCCTGCAATACTACAGGGTGGGAGACTTGGTGTCTCGTATTTAACCACCCTCTTTTCGGGTTCACTGGAGGGCTCACTGTGGATTCTAATCAGTGGGCTTCCGGTGGATACGGGAAGGGGACTGGTGCATGCTTCGCTCCTGCAGTGCTTGGGCGGGCTGAGTTGGGCCCAACAGAACATACCCAAATGCTGCTGACCATGTCTGAATTGATCTTGACACAGAATGTCTTTTTACATGGAAACAGTTGGTTCCTGCAGAAACAGGGGACTGCCATGGGTTCCAGGTCTGCTTCATCCTATGCAAACCTTTTCACGGATTTTTATGAGGTGGAGCATGCCTGGGGCCCAGGTGCTAAGAATTGGGTGGAGCATATACTGTTTTAAGCCTGCTACATTGACAACGTCTTTTTAATTTGGAAAAGGAGTTCACAAGATCTGAAGGAGTATTTCACTTACCTTAACGAAAATGATCGTAATATCAAACTTACCATCAATAGTTCCAAGCAAGAGATCGTATTTTTGGACCTCAGACTTTATGTGAATGGGAATGCGATCCATAGTGACATGTATAGAAAACCAACATCCTGCAACAGTACGCTACATGCGACCAGTTGCCATCCAAAAAGCACTGTTGCAGCTATACCTTGGGGGAGATGATACGGGTTCGCCGTAATTGTAGTGAGGAGGCCAACTTTGAGAGAAACATACATAAAACCTAATGTAACTTTCTAGCCAGGGGGTATGACAAAGATAACATCAAAAAGGCAGAAAAGAAAGTGAGAAAAAAGAAACAAAGTGATATCTTGACCCAACAACCACACTCTAGTGCAGACCAGAATCAGAGCCAATGTGTGTTTGTGACAGAATATGAAGTTTTGAGTAATCACATCTTCAACATATTACGGAAAAATTGCCACCTATTAAAATCTGAAACATGGCCTCCAGATATTGTCCCTGACAAACCAAAAGTTGTGTATAGGAAGTGTTCTACAATAAAGAACATACTCTGCCCTAGTTATGTTAGGACCACTAATGTCGCACAAGTGTCTTGGCTGCCAGAAAAAACAGTGGGTTTTCATATTTGTGGTAATTGTTCAATCTGTAAATATGGCATGAATAAGAAGAAGGCATTCAAATATAATGGACCTAAGGAATATACAATAAGGTGTTTTATTAATTGCAATACTACATATGTAGTTTACTTGATCATCTGTCACTGTGACCAAATGTATGTGGGGAGCAGCATCAGGAGTCTTAAGATCAATTGAGAGAGCTAGAGTTGCCTTACTCCCTGTTATTCCCCTCTTGCCTTTGAGTGGTTTCGAAGGAGGGTAACCGCTTCTTTGATGCCCCATCGGACGTTTGGGACTGGCTGGAGGAGCTGGAGGAGACGGGGTAGTGAAAAGGAACAAGACCCACAGGCCCGGAGGACGGTGGCTGGCAGGAGAGGAGATCAAGGCGACGCAGACGGCAAGGGGCTCGCCAGGACACGGGCCTCGGCCCAGTTGTGCCTAGTCTGGAAAAGATAAGAATGGAACGACAGGAAGCTCTCGAGGCGGTGGCGATTCTTGGGGGTGTGAACAACAATAGCCACCTGTGATTCGTCGTCCCCATCCAACGTGTTCTCCGAAGACCTGAACATGCCAGTAGTGACGCCTCAAATGGCTGATCAGATCATGTGATTGAGCGGTGCAATATGGCATCCTTTCATGGCCCACACCCCTGAGTACTCTGTACACCGTATCTCTTTAGCATGTCTGCGCACACGCTACTGAAATATGCTATACGCTGTGAGCGTTTGCTGTTATCTGATGTAACACATGTGAATTTCTGAGGCTTGCCTTGCTAGTAGAGGGTGGGATGCATCGCGTAGAGGCTCCTTCAGCTGTGGTCCACACCGAACCTGCACGATCGACCAGCCTATGATTCACTGCACACCTCTTGTGAATACAGGAGGCTTGAGACAGGGGCGTAGTGTAGACTAGTTGCTGATATTACACACACCCCACTAGCTACTACACTGGACTAGCACTTCACCATCAGTGGTTCACCTTGAGGTTTGGACGTATACCCTTTCAGGGATTCGCTCCACCAGTTGCATTGTTTGCAGTTGTTGTTATGTTTAAATTGCGGCACATTGATATGCTCACCTTGGACAGTGCCTCCAGCCCCCCCCCCCCCGAGGCAATCCCTCTGCCCCGCGCTGACAGGACACATCCAGACATACGACACACACTAACATCCTGACTTGGAACATACGTGGTATGCACACACCATCGAAACGCTACTCTATCTTTTCCTACCTACAGCGGCATGCAGTAGGGATTGTCCTCCTGCAGGAGACCCACATGACTCAGACAGAACTTGACAAACTCCGCAGGCGTTGGAGGGGGCAAATATATGGTACGGTCTTCTTGGTGCATGTGCGCGGCACCCTGATATGGGTAAGGGCGGGCATCCCCTTCATATGTGAGGAAACGAAGGTGGCCCGAGAGGGCAGGTATTCCCTAGTGCGGGTGCAGCTGAACGGTCAGGAGGTACTCTTACGATCACTTTATGCCCCGAAAGTAGACCAACCCTCCTTCCTCGCACAGTTGACCCAGGTCCTCCACCCTTATGCTGGACTCCCCTGGTTGCTTGGCGGGGACTTCAGTATGGTGGTGGATGTACACCTGGACCGGTATTTTCCCCCCCTCCGAGCTGCAGCGGTAGTGTCCAATGCGCAAGCGTTCCACAACTGGCTATCACACTGGGCCATAAAGGACCTGTGGTGTGTACAGCATCCAGTAGACAGAATCTGTTCTTACAATTCAGCAGTCCAGGATTTGCATGTCCGGTTGGATAGGATAGTGGGCTCCCAATCCCTGCTCCCGCTTATTGTAAAATCAGAGTACCTGTGGAGAACTCACTCCGATCATAACCCCCTGTGGTTTCATATTAGCTGGGAGGCAGACCTCCCGCCTGTCTCTAAGTGGAGTCTACAGCCTGCTGCGCTGGAGGATTTGGAGTTTCGCTCGTCGCTGGGCACAGCCATCCTCGCATACTTCGATGTGAACAAAGGGACTGCGAGCAGTGCCATGGTAGAGTGGGATGCACACAAAGTGGCTGTCTGGGGGCACTCTATGGGGGTCACAAGGAACATACGCAGGAGGCTGAGCTCTTACAATATGAGCGGGAAGGGGAGGGTGAAGGAGGGCACTCACGCAAAGTGGGAGACCTTTGCACAAGGCATGCAACTCTTTTAGAGAGGTTGAGGTGTCACAACTATGCAGCGCACACGGCCAGAACCCATGCCAAGGCAGGCAGAGCAGGCCGACTACTGACCTGGTTGATACAGCAGGAGGGGCGCGGTGCCCCAATAGGAGCTCTCCGTACAGGAGGGAGAGAGATGGTGTACATGCAGCGTGAAATACACCGTGCCCTGACTGATCACTATGCGCAGCTGTATAGAGCCCATGGTGTTGGCCCCAGGCACATCTTGGAGGGGTTCCTGGACTCTGACCATTACCCACGGCCTCCGAGGAACAGCGGGGGACAATCCGTGCGCCTCTCTCATTGGAAGAAGTCGGGGAGGCAATCCAGTCCATGGCATCCGGGAATTCTCCAGGGCCAGATGGCCTGCCTGCTGAATACTATAAACAAAACAGGTGATGGACCGAATGTGGATCAATGTCACACACTCACCCCAGTCCAAAGATCTGGGCCCAAATCCATCGTTTTTTTGCACTCCACACCACCCTGGGTTAGACAATGGCGATATGCAAATCAGCTCTGACCCTGTGCCCCATGGGAACAGTCCAGTCCGAACTACAAAAGCCATGCCCTTCCCAGAACGGAATCAAGCATCCGAGGACCGGACCGGTTTCGAGGTAACACCTCTCATCAGCCCGGCTAGCTTGACTCCAGTGGTGTGGAGTGCCTGGGACCCACGTCTGAGCATCCCCAGCGCACTTATGGCGGAATTTGCAAACACAACAGGTGATGGACCGAATGTGGATCAATGTCACACACTCACCCCAGTCCAAAGATCTAGGCCCAAATCCATCGTTTTTTTGCACTCCACACCACCCTGGGTTAAACAATGGCGATATGCAAATCAGCTCTGACCCTGTGCCCCATGGGAACAGTCCAGTCCGAACTACAAAAGCCATGCCCTTCCCAGAACGGAATCAAGCATCCGAGGACCGGACCGGTTTCGAGGTAACACCTCTCATCAGCCTGGCTAGCTTGACTCCAGTGGTGTGGAGTGCCTGGGACCCACGTCTGAGCATCCCCAGCGCACTTATGGCGGAATTTGCAAACACAACAGGTGATGGACCGAATGTGGATCAATGTCACACACTCACCCCAGTCCAAAGATCTGGGCCCAAATCCATCGTTTTTTTGCACTCCACACCACCCTGGGTTAGACAATGGCGATATGCAAATCAGCTCTGACCCTGTGCCCCATGGGAACAGTCCAGTCCGAACTACAAAAGCCATGCCCTTCCCAGAACGGAATCAAGCATCCGAGGATCGGACCGGTTTCGAGGTAACACCTCTCATCAGCCCGGCTAGCTTGACTCCAGTGGTGTGGAGTGCCTGGGACCCACGTCTGAGCATCCCCAGCGCACTTATGGCGGAATTTGCAAACACAACAGGTGATGGACCGAATGTGGATCAATGTCACACACTCACCCCAGTCCAAAGATCTGGGCCCAAATCCATCGTTTTTTTGCACTCCACACCACCCTGGGTTAGACAATGGCGATATGCAAATCAGCTCTGACCCTGTGCCCCATGGGAACAGTCCAGTCCGAACTACAAAAGCCATGCCCTTCCCAGAACGGAATCAAGCATCCGAGGACCGGACCGGTTTCGAGGTAACACCTCTCATCAGCCCGGCTAGCTTGACTCCAGTGGTGTGGAGTGCCTGGGACCCACGTCTGAGCATCCCCAGCGCACTTATGGCGGAATTTGCAAACACAACAGGTGATGGACCGAATGTGGATCAATGTCACACACTCACCCCAGTCCAAAGATCTGGGCCCAAATCCATCGTTTTTTTGCACTCCACACCACCCTGGGTTAGACAATGGCGATATGCAAATCAGCTCTGACCCTGTGCCCCATGGGAACAGTCCAGTCCGAACTACAAAAGCCATGCCCTTCCCAGAACGGAGTGCAAAAAAACAATGGATTTGGGCCCAGATCTTTGGACTGGGGTGAGTGTGTGACATTGATCCACATTCGGTCCATCACCTGTTGTTTTTGCATATTCCGCCCTAAGTGCGCTGGGGATGCCCAGACGTGGGTCCCAGGCACTCCACACCACTGGAGTCAAGCTAGCCGGGCTGATGAGAGGTGTTACCTCGAAACCGGTCCGGTCCTCGGATGCTTGATTCCGTTCTGGGAACGACATGGCTTTTGTAGTTCGGACTGGACTGTTCCCATGGGGCACAGGGTCAGAGCTGATTTGCATATCGCCATTGTCTAACCCAGGGTGGTGTGGAGTGCAAAAAAACGATGGATTTGGGCCCAGATCTTTGGACTGGGGTGAGTGTGTGACATTGATCCACATTCGGTCCATCACCTGTTGTTTTTGCATATTCCGCCCTAAGTGCGCTGGGGATGCCCAGACGTGGGTCCCAGGCACTCCACACCACTGGAGTCAAGCTAGCCGGGCTGATGAGAGGTGTTACCTCGAAACCGGTCCGGTCCTCGGATGCTTGATTCCGTTCTGGGAAGGACATGGCTTTTGTAGTTCGGACTGGACTGTTCCCATGGGGCACAGGGTCAGAGCTGATTTGCATATCGCCATTGTCTAACCCAGGGTGGTGTGGAGTGCAAAAAAACGATGGATTTGGGCCCAGATCTTTGGACTGGGGTGAGTGTGTGACATTGATCCACATTCGGTCCATCACCTGTTGTTTTTGCATATTCCGCCCTAAGTGCGCTGGGGATGCCCAGACGTGGGTCCCAGGCACTCCACACGACTGGAGTCAAGCTAGCCGGGCTGATGAGAGGTGTTACCTCGAAACCGGTCCGGTCCTCGGATGCTTGATTCCGTTCTGGGAAGGACATGGCTTTTGTAGTTCGGACTGGACTGTTCCCATGGGGCACAGGGTCAGAGCTGATTTGCATATCGCCATTGTCTAACCCAGGGTGGTGTGGAGTGCAAAAAAACGATGGATTTGGGCCCAGATCTTTGGACTGGGGTGAGTGTGTGACATTGATCCACATTCGGTCCATCACCTGTTGTTTTTGCTGAATACTATAAAGCGTATCGGGAAATCCTGGCACCGTTGTACACTACAACGGTAGAGGACGGATCCCTGCCCCCCTCTATGTGGGAGGCGTTTCAGGTTTTCCTGCCTAAACCGAACAGGGACCCCACGGCTCTGGGCTCATTTGGGCCTCCGACGATGCTCAACGTGGACTATAAGGTCTTCCCTACGGTGCTAGCGAAATGGTTGGCGCCGGTGATCCCCCACTTAATACACACTGACCAGAACGGGTTTTTACCAGCGAGATACACGTAATTGAACCTAAGGAGATACTTCAAGGTGGCGGCTGAGGCCTCGCAGGAGTGGCCTAGGTCAGGGAACCTGATATTAGACCTGGAGAAGGTGTTTGATTGCCTAGAATGGGACTACCTATGGGCAGTGCTGCTGCGCTATGGGTTAGACATGGGATTTCTCTACATGGTTAGCCTCTTATACAGGAATCCCCTAGTCTGAGTGCACTTGGGCCCTTACATCTCAGAGGCGGTGGCGGTGGGCCGAGGCACCCGGGCGGGGTGCCCTTTGTCCCCGCTACTGTTTGCGCTGGCTATCGAGCCCCTGGCTGTGGCCATACTACAGACCCTATGTGATGGCATCCCAATGGGAGACGGAGTCCATCAGGTATCACTTTATGCTGATGACCTGCTGGTGTTTGTGAGAGAAGTGGGATGCGTACCAGAGCAGCTAGCCCAGCTACTGCACACGTTTGCTGACGTCTCGGGTCAATGCGTGTGAATGCGGGTAAATCCTGCCTTTATGATTTCAGTGAAGGGACCGCAGACCCAGGATACCACCTTGAGGACACACGGATCCAATGGAAAGAGGACACCTTTTGGTATCTGGGGATCCAGATATACCATCGCCCAGCTGACTTATTCGATAGGAATCTTGGGAGGGCAGTCTTGGGAGGGCGGTCACAGCGCTTAGGTCCCAGATACACTTTTGGAACATGCTCCTGCTGACGACCACGGGCAGAGTGGCACTTGCTAAAATGGTTATGCTCCCCCGCCTCCTGTACTACTTTGTCAACTTACTGTTATTTATCCCGGCTTCCTTTATTACCATGCTCAATAGGATACTGCAGGATTTTATCTGGGGCACCTCTAGGCATAGACTGGCGCTGGCGAAGCTATTCCTGCCAACGGAACGGGGGGTCTGGCTGCCCCTTGCTCTGAGCACTTCTACCTAGCTGCACAGCTACAATGGGTTGCTCGCTGGTTGGCGGATAGATGTAGAGACGATACAGCCACGGTAAAGACGCCTTACTCCCTAGAGCGTATAACTTACCTTTTCCATACCATAGCAGCGACTGAGTGCCCAACCCCGCTTCTCCTGGCGGTGGCATACAAGTGCTACCGGAGAGCCTTGTACCTTACATGCAGCACGGTTCCTTACGCGCCTGCTATACCATTGGAGGGCTCGCCTAGTGGTGAAGGGGTGCTCACAACCTTCATGCTCACGGAGTGGTGGGAGGCCTACATTCAGAGACTCAGCAATCTCTATAGGGATGGGGAGCTCACGGCATACGAGACGCTGGTAACAGAGAAGGGGCTTCCCCCTGGGGGGTTCCTAATGCATCACTCACTGATAGCGAAGCTGACTGCCAGATAGGGGGATGTAGCGACAGAGCCTGGACAATATTTAACTATGCAGTATCTCCATGTCATGGGAAGGGGCAGACATTTGGTCCGCTGGTTTGCGGCATCACTACGGGAAACATACGGCTATTAGTTTGGATCCCCTTAGAGGTAAATGGGAACTAGACCTGAGGCGGCCGCTAAATGACAAGGAATGGGAAAAGGTCCTGAAAAGTCCGGTGTGCATTCCCAGAAATATGCGATTCCGTCAGATCCAGCTTTTTATTGTTCATAGGGCCTACTTCACGCCCGAGCTGATCAACAAATACTTCTGTCGCACTGACGCGCTCTGCCCTAGATGCAGGGAGCTGGGGATGGGTTTCCTGCACCTGCTGTGGAGCTGTCCCGGGCTGGGCACTTACTGCTGAACAATTAGCGAGCTGCTGTGAAGTTCCACAGACCGAACTATACCCTTTGACTGGCAAGAGTACATTTTACAGCACTTCAGGAGACCCCCCAAAGATAAGGTGACATTCTTGGACCTGGGGTTAGTGGTGGCAAAGTGCCTCCTCACAAAGATGTGGATGGCGCATGACCCACCATGTGCACGGGCATGGACTTCCTCCTTCCAGGTGTGGGCCAGGGCAGAATGGACCACCATACGCAGGGAGGAAACGATGGGGCTCCGGAAGGAACCCATAGCCGCATGCTGGGAGGAAATGTTTGCTGCATTACATCAGCTGGATGAAGAGGGAGGCACAGGTGGCGCAGAGGGCCTGGGAGACACACATGAGGGTGGGAGCATACCAAAGGCCGTTCTCCTGCCGAGATAGTTTGTTATGTTTAACTCCTGATCCAATAGGACACAAAGACAATCACGCAAGTGCAGTTATATATGAGAAGCACACTCGCCCGGCGGGAGGGGGTAGAATGAGAGTTGGAGTATGAATGTGGTTTTGCAGTTGCATTTAATGTTTTTCTTGTTTCATATATACACCATCTGTTTGCAAGCTCAAGATGGAGGGTCAGCCCTGAACCATGCGGACAGTTGGGAGTCCAACATGCTGGTTCTCATGGACAGCCCCGGAGTCTGCATCAGGGCAGGAGCACTACAGTTCCGTCAACTTTGGGCGAGCACCTCATGTCTTATTCTTTGCATAACTTGAACACTTCTAACCATAATATGATGATGTGCTCATGCCTCTATGACTGATGTGCCTATGCCGCCGAGCTTTTATTGACGATTCTTGTAATGTACTATGTAACCCCAAAATGCTAAAAAAAACAGATTTGACAAAAAAAAAAGAACCTGCCCTTACGAACTTTGCACCCCACGGCTGCTGCATTCGCTTAGGTCCATACCAGACCTGCCCCTTTGTTGGTAGCTTGGTGTAATCATAGGACCAGGAAGAGCTATACAAGGCCCAGATTTCTACCCCACGATAGTAGGGCCTGCCAGATGTTCACACCATTCTCATTTTCTCCACCCTGGTCCAAACGTGCTGTAGCAAACGCAGCTTTAAGCCAATATTCAAGCTTCGGGGGCAGTGGATCTTTCCAGTTCTTAAAAATTTCCCTCCGGGCAATTAAAACCAGATATAACAACAGACCTCTGTGTAGTTGCTGCAGCTTCTTACTTAGTGTGCCATCATACCTTGATTGTAACACTGAAAATACTGCAAAAGACTTCCTAAACTCCCCTCCAGAAAGCCCTAAGTTCGGAACACTCATAGAAAATATGAATATCGATGGCTTTAAAAAGATCAGATCTTGGACATTTAGGGGAGGAAAGTGGGGCAAACTTAGAAATCTTGCAGGTGTATAATAAAGTCTATTGACAACAAAAACGTGGTTCTTTTTGAGGCAAGCCGGCTTGACATATTTATAAAGAAGCTTCAAAGAGGTTTCATACAGTTCTTCAATAGCAGAATCTAGAGGGGACTGATTCCAGACTAGATCCTGTGGGGGTATTCCACATCTTCAGCCTTCTATGGTTTCTTATACCATATTGAGATTTCCTTTCTCTTAAGGTGCACATCTTGTAGGGTTTGCCTCATCGCCCAATCTCCGTGTATGTCCCCCTTTTCCGCTACAAAACAGGAGACTAATTGCAGGTATTTAAATCTTGAAAGACTGCTTCCAGCCCTAGATCTTAAAACCTTCTATAGGTGGACTCCATCTGAAGATAAAAGTTCTGACCATATAGTAATGCCTGCCCTTCTTATTGATATCGCAAAGCTATCCTTCAGGCATAACGGGGTCCCCGGGGAGACCCAGATTGGAGCGAATTCAGAGTAATATCCGATCCCCCATCTGCATCTGACCTTATACCACAGACTAATGGCAGCCCTAAGCACCTTTTTAAAGTACCTAGGTGACACGAATTTGTAAAAAAAAACATCTCCCCCACCATCCTCCTTTGTCATTTCAACCAAAAGTCTGCCCCATGATGTCTCCTCTGGCTTTGCAAGTAACATCAGAATATTTTTAAATTGAAAGGCAACACAGTACCAACCGATGTCTGGAAGAGCCAGCCCCCCTTTAATAAGCTTACGTCTCAGCTTTTTCCACATTAGTCTAGCACCCTTATTTGCCCAATAGAACTCACAATCTTACTTTGAATTTTATCAATATCCTGACTAGGAAAGTTAAGGGGAATTGTATTAAACAGGTGTGTTAATTTGGGGAGGATGACCATTTTTACTAAATTGATCCTGCCGAAAATTGTTAGGGGAAGATTCTTCCATCTAGAAAATAATCGGTCCACTTCTTTTATAGTCTTATTCAAATCAATCTGGGGGATTTTATCTAAATCTTTGACTATAGTGATGCCCAAGTATTTAAACTCGTGGCTAATTCTGCCCCCCAAATTGTCAATATTCCAACACATCACCTCTGTTTTAGAAGTGTTAGCTAGATACCCTGACAGGGATTCAAATTCCTCTAACAAGGCCTCGATCCTTGGTATTGCCACCATTGAATTGTAGGTATATTACAGCAAGTCGTCCACATATAGAGCCACCTTGCTGCTATATCGGTGGGATCTAAAAGGAGAAATCAGGTCATCTGCTCTTATTGCTTGTACCAAGGGCTCTATATAGATATTAAACAGCAGGGTTGAGATGGGGCAGCCCTGTCTTGTTCCTCTTAAGTTGTTAAATCTAGAAGTTAACGTACAGTTTAATGGAATTTTTGCAGAATCCCCTTGGTAGCAATTTATCAGGGTCTGAATAAAAATGGGCCCAAAGCCCATCGACCTTAATACCTCCCAAGGATATACCCAATAGACTCTATTGAATGCCTTGGCCGCATCAAGTGTCACAACGGTCAAGGGTTCCACTCATACAGTGGCCAGATCTATATTGCCAATTAGTTGATGAGTTTGATCCTGGAAATATCCTTTGGGTATAAGTTTTTTTTGGTCAACATGAATCAACTGTGGGGCTATCTTGACCAATCACCCAGCAAGAATACTCATAAAGATGTTATATTCCGCATCTAGAAGGAAGATTGGTCTTTAGGAATCCGCCCTTTGGGGTCCTTCCGGGCTTCAGAATGAGCACAATAGTTGTTTCTTTCCTCGATCTAGGAGCCTGTCCTGCCGAGTTGTACACTGAGTGAAATAATATACCCAATATCAGGACCAGTTCTTCTGAGAGGAGTTCATATACCTCACTAGGAAGCGCATCCGTACCTGCTGTTTTATTGTTTTTACATTTACTTATTTGTATTCTGATTTCACTCTCAGTGATTGGAGCATCTAATCTTTGGCAGCTATCGGCTGTTAAAGTTGGTAAGGATTTCTCCCTCAACCATGTTCAAAGGGTTTTGATGTCAGTCAAAATCACCTCCCTGTAAAGTTCTGAGAATAGTGAGAGAAGGCGGGCTTGCATGTCCTCTAAACTACTTGACATCTCCCCACTTTCATTTATTATTAATTCATTAATGTTATTTTTTGAGCGGTCGACTCTTGCTTTCCATGCCAAAAGGGCTCCTGCCTTCTCTCCATATTCTAAATTCTGCATATTTTTAGTCAGCCATTGTGCCTTACACTTCTGATCTAGCCTTCCCCTATAATCCTTGCAGCAATTTTCCAAGTCCCTCTGAACTTGTAACAGTCTTTCAGGGCTCCCCTGATTGAGCTAAATCCTTTCTACCTCTAATTGGAAGATTTTATTCTCCGAAGTCCGTAGCTCCTGTGACTCCTTCCTGTTCTTCAAGCAAATACGACTGTGTAACAAGCCCCTTAGGTATGTATTGAAGGCATCCCAAACATCAGTAGGGGCGTATTGAACTCCTCTTTTTCAACTCTTTGTCTCCTTTTGTCAAATTATCATAAAGTGCGTGCATGCTGGGTTAGTGCCTTGCCCCAATGACACGTGTACAATATCACCAGACAGTGTGAGGGAATATTTCACCCCACCCCAGCAGCACAGCGAATTAGTGGAATTCCTCCAACCTTCAACAATATATAAATCCATTTATTTGGTTCTTCTTTTCCTTATTCATCCATAACTTAAACCATCTTATTACGTTTCATCCACAGGTAGGGATCAGGCGCTCTCCCAACTTATATGCTCACGATGTGCCCATCCAGGCCTCTATCACAAACACAATGGAAACACATGACTGTCCATAGCAGTTCCTTTATTAAAAATCCCAATGCATTTCGAGCGCAGCACGCTCTTCTTCAGGGGTAACTGTAAGTATTACAAAATAGCCATTACTAAATTGATCTCAATTCATCAGGATTAACACTATTCATTATTCATTATATGGCCATTAATCGTAAGTCTCATGAAACATTATGTAAATGTCAATCCGTCATCAAATGCATCCCCCTAATACGCAAGTGATTTAATTCAAACCCTGCTCGACCCCTTTAATCTTCCCAACATGAAACTCCCAAAATACCCCCCACCTTCATACATGCTTTTGAAAAAACCTTTTCTGCATGTGCTACGAAACACTAACTCTAGAATTACACCCTTCATTCACACTGTGTTCTCTCATTCTCTCCATGTTACATACTTTAAACTGAAAACTTTCAAGCGTCACTCCCCTTCCTTACGCTTCTAATCCCTTTCTGCTTAAACTGTTCACACTCCTTTAACACAACCGTAAGTTCCTTCCTAAAGCATTGCACCTGTGTCTATCATGGCACTTCACATACTTGGACTGTTACACTGCCTTCCCAGCATCCATTGCTTGAACAAACTTCCTTCCCCCTCTCGAACGTGCATATTTAAACCAAAACCGCTCACACAACATTCCCTCATTGGTGCTCATTAATAAAACTACTACCGGCATTATCGAGGACTACATTACCCATAAGGCCCTTCATTACCATTTCAAAAGTGATCAGTGACTAGATTCAACCAACCAATTACTACAATTAACTTTAGTCAATGTGTTAACGTGTAAGAACCAACACTATTACAGCTACTTTCACGAAAAATGTTTTAGATCTCAGTCTCATGTTGAAAAACTGCTCAATGAAAACTATGGAATCTCCGTACTTGTGGATTTAGCTAGTGTCCAAATAATCCTTTTTATTCCGTGGGTGCAAACCGTCTGGAGGGAAATAATTCATTCTGAACATCAAGTAGTGGCGGAATGCACTTCTCTTTTTCAACACTTTGTCTCCTTTTGTCAAATCATCATAAAGTGCGTGCATGCTGGGTTAGTGCCTTGCCCCAATGACACGTGTACAATATCACCAGACAGTGTGAGGGAACATTTCACCCCACCCCAGCATTAATCAATTTATTTGGTTCTTCTTTTCCTTATTCATCCATAACTTAAACCATCTTATTACGATTCATCCACAAGTAAGGATCATGCGCTCTCCCAACTTATATGCTCACGATGTGCCCATCCAGGCCTCTATCACGAACACAATGGAAACACATGATTGTCCATAGCAGTTCCTTTATTAAAAAACCCAATGCATTTCGAGCGCAGCACGCTCTTCTTCAGGGGTAACTGTATGTATTAAAAAATATCCATTACTCTGAACTTGTAACAGTCTTTCAGGGCTCCCCTGATTGAGCCAAATCCTCTCTACCTCTAATTGGGAGATTTTATTCTCCGAAGTCCGTAGCTCCTGTGACTTCTTCCTGTTCTTCAAGCAAATACGACTGTGTAACAAGCCCCTTAGGTATGCCTTGAAGGCATCCCAAACATAATCCATAGATGTTGAACCGATATTTACTGAGAAATACTCTAGGGTAGCAGATTTGAGAGCTCTTGCTATCTCTCAATCCAGCAACATTTTAATGTCCGTCTAGGCCTTAAATTGTACCTCTTTTTTGCTAAGGCAAACATCACGGGGCATGATCTGATATATGACAGGGTAAGACAGTTACAGATGTCATATTGTCTATACTAGGCCTACCAGTCAAAACATAGTCGATGCTAGAGGAGTGGCCGTGTTTCTTGATGTAGAAATAAAACCCTGTTTGCCGCCCATCTTTGCCCTCCATATGTCTGCGAGCTCTAGATCATGGATCATATTTTACAATGCTTGACATCCTCAGTGTGCCCCTACATAGTGGGTCTGATTGGATCTATCTCTTAAGGGGTCGAGAAGGACATTAAAGTCTCCTCCGATAAATATGGGCAAAACTACATTCATCAATTTGGATTGTAACTTGCAAATGAACGTAGGGTCGTCGATGTTGGGGCCATAAAAAGAAGCACATATTAGCTCTGATCGCCCAAAGTCTAATACATCCACTCTCCATCTCCCTGTTTGATCAGTTTCAATTGATTTAACAGTACATCCTCCCCCTTGTTTTATCAGAATGGCCACCCCTTTACTATGGACTGTCTGCTCTGAAGCGTAGAAACATTTTAACCAGGGGTACTTAGCAAATATAATACGACTCTCCAGGTGACTCAAATGTGTCTCCTGAATAAAACAGACTTGAGCAGTGCTTTGCTCAAGGTATTTCATCACTAGTCTTTGTCTACGGGGGCATCTTAAAGCATTATTGTTCCACAAAATAAATTTTACCTCGCTACTCATTGGGGAAGTTCATATTAGTTAAATATGGGAAACCGAGGACAGACGGCCGAACATAAAGGTGTGATTGGGGATATTTTTTAAAGTTTCTCCCACTGCTCCCCACCCGGTGCTCCCCTTCACTACCTACCCCCTCAACCCCGCTGTGTGCCCCCCATCCCTGGGGAACCCTCCCTTCTATTAGGCTATAAGCCTATTCGGCCTCAATCCCTCGAGCTAATTAAAAAACTTTTAACTTTTGCATTTCATTTCCCAGGTGTCACTAAATAAAGGACCTCCTTTACTTCCGCATTCCCCCTACAACCCAGCACCTTTCTTAATCTTATCAAGGAGGACATCAACCTCCTCAACCGAACAATACATATACATGTGGTTGTTCCACATAATGCGCAGTGATGCTGGAAACCTCAATTGTGCCCTTGCCCCCAATGTAATCAATTCCTCCATTCTATTGCCTAGCCCCCCACATTTTTGAAGGAGTGATGTGAGACACATCAGACCTAATTGAAAATGAAAAAGAATTAGAGAAGGAGTTAGATGTTATTGCTCCTTCCTTAAGTGCTGAAGATAAATTTGCGTCTTTAGCAGTGTACGTAAGGAAGTTTATCAAATGTTTCCTGGGCTTCTGTTTCGCTGGGTTTCTTTTAAACGGGTCCTGATGTACCCATTGTATTTCCTGAGCAAGATCTATATTGGGGGAATTATTTAATACTGTCTCTTTTAATAGTGATATCACAAACCCCCTAATATCAGCTCCTTCAAGTGCTTCGGGGACATTGATGAGTCTCAAGTTATTCCTCCTTACCTGGTTCTCCAGGCACTCTAGATCTTCTATCATTTCTCTGTTCCGACTTGCCAATTTAGCCATTTCTGTTGTAGAGGTGTTGAGTGCCTCTTTGATTTTTGGTATCTCCTGCTCTAACGCATCCGTTCTTAATGAAACCTCCTCCAACTTTTGGGATAATACCACACAGGATGCTTGTATTGCTGCCTGGTTCATCGCCCGAAACTGTAAACTTACTCCCCATCTCATCCTTGAGTGCTAATAGGATTTCTGCCGGAGACCCTTGGAATGAGGTAGGATGATATTGGGCAGATGTCACTGGATTCATTCATTCAGGAGGAGAGCCTAGTTGGACATCATGAGCCTCCAATACACTAAACCGATTTGAGATACTGACCATAGGATGCATGGCAAAAAAATGGCTCCCAGAACTCTCTACCGCTACCTCCGCTAATCCATTTAAAGCACCAGGTATAGCTGGAGACTGTGTATCTCTCTGAAGAGTAGTTAACAAACCCGAAGTCTTGAGCTGAGTTGGATTCTGAAGAGGATCCAATTACATCCTGCTGGAATTGGGAAAATCTTCCTTGTTAGAACCCAAAGTTGTGGATGTAGACAGAACCTTGTAGTATGATTTTAGTGAGGGGGTTATTTTTACTTTAGGAAACAGTACTTTCTTGCCTCTGCCCCTCCCTCTTCCTTTAACGCCAACTGTGGTCTCAATATTAGCACCTTTTCCACTCCACCTTTCATCTGTTTGGCTGATACTCTTACATCAGCAATGGGGGAGAAACTCTGTATCAATATTGGAGAGGGACTGGATTGCCCTAGTATGAAGAGTGTATCTACACACTTTGGGTATCGGAAGACCTACTCCTTGCAGGACTTCACCTTTCTCCATACAGTAGGGGGTCCGCTCTTGCTCCCCGGACTCCCAGGCTACTGCAAGAAGCTTCCCCTGACATTTCAAGTAGACACAGCGAGGAAGGAGGTCCCTAAGATAACAAGAGATGTCCTTACCTTCCTTCCCAGTGAACACCTCAGCCTTGTTGATTGAGCCAAGCTCCAGACGCCCTACCTGAAACGCGAGCTCTCCTGCTCCTTCTCCAGTCCACACGTACCCTGGCTTCACAGTAGAGTAATCCCCAGTACTGACTCTGCCTCCTGAAGACCGAACCTGGAAGCATGTGGTTTATATTTGATTTGATTTGTTCATGCACATTGCAATGCAGCTAAACATATAGTGTTGGAACGACTACCAACTATCTCATGTTTCCTGCTGGAATAGTGTACGTCTTAATCACAAAATAGATATATGTTATATTTATTCTAATCATGACGAAGTCAAAAGGAATGCATTCTGGCTACCTTTAACTAATATGTTAAAGACAATGCATGAATATTTTTATACTACGAGTTTGAAACCTGCTGCCTTCCAAGTAACCTCAATTGATTTATTTATATATAACTTGTAATAAGTTCTAAATTCTAAAATTAAGCTTTACTGTATTTATTGCATATATTAATATAACATACATTGTCTAATCGCATATCTTTTCTCTTCTTCCCTTGAATCATGTTTTACTCTATTTAATCTATTCTTCAATATCATTCTTATTGTCTTCATTCATTTATTGAATAAGAGAATATTAAGTGTCAATGTTTAAATTCCATCTTATATTTAGTACAGTATTTGTCAAATTGTCTATCTTTAAATGCTACATATTATAAAGGCATAAATCACATATGTTTTTTTAAATTATTGGTATTATATATTGATTTACTATATGTACATCTTTACATACTCCTTAGAATTAATATTTAAATTACATTATATAACCATACTTTGATCCTTGTTGATCAACCATTTGTTATGAAAAAAAGTAAATAAAAAATATATAGGATGTGGAGCTGCTTGTTTCTTCAAGGTTTAATCTTTATAGTTTCCTAGAAAATTGAATTATCCTAAGAAATCAAGACTGCATGCCAGAGCTTCCTTTCTTTAAAGTGGGCTCATATGCCAGTATGGCCATTATTATGAGCGGTCTCGAAAATGGGATGAATTTCCCCATCCCCCTGTGATCGATACCTGGCGGACTGGTGACTCTGGGGGTGGGGAAAATCTGGCCCATCAAAAAGTAAACCTGAGTGCCCACTAAGAAACGAGGAATGCCCGGAAACGACAAGTCAAGTCCGATGCCCCTCTCGTAATTCCTTATTTTACCATTAACTTTTACACAGAAATTGTGTCTGTTTTTAGCAGCCGAAGCTATATGTCACAGTAAAGAAATACGAGAAGTTTGTGCGACTCTAATAGCGATGCGCCGGTTACCTGTTGCTGCTACCGTCTCCATCGGAATTAGTAGACTGTGGGCCTGAAGTAGATGGTGTTTTGAGGAAGGAATTGGTGCATTGGAAAGATAGAGGTGCCTAGCACATACCAGACTTTCGGTGTCGGCACTTTACAAGGGACATTCACATTATAGGAGCAAATGCCGGACAGTAAACAGCATTAATGGAGGGTTCACTCTGGAAACAAAAAGGAAGCATAGAAAGGTTAAAATAGCTTCTTTCACGTCGCATTGCACTTTTAGTTGGAAAGAACATCCATCATTAACGGCAATCTCTGTTTCCGCAACTCCCCAGTAATGCTGCAATCAGCCATATGATTTAGAAAAGGGGGTGGTGATGAACAGAGTGTCTGAGTTAAACAGACCACTCTTACCCAGTCCAAAGATCAGGGCTTGATCCATCACCGTTATTTATCTCACTGCCCCATCCCAGCTCAGAACCTGGCTATATGCAAATCAGTCTGTCCCTGGCCCAGTGCATCATGGGAACAGGGCAGACTAAACTACCAAGCCAATTCTTCACCAGAAAGGAGACAAGCTACCGGGGACCGGTTTCTGGCATTTCAGCCTTCTTCGGCCCGGCTTGCTTGAATCCTGATGGAGCAGTGAGAAAGGGACTCATGTCTGAGTATACCCTGCCACACCTATAGTGGCCAAAAACGATTTAGAAAAGGGGGTGGTGATGAACAGAGTGTCTGAGTTAAACAGACCACTCTTACCCAGTCCAAAGATCAGGGCTTGATCCATCACCGTTATTTATCTCACTGCCCCATCCCAGCTCAGAACCTGGCTATATGCAAATCAGTCTGTCCCTGGCCCAGTGCATCATGGGAACAGGGCAGACTAAACTACCAAGCCAATTCTTCACCAGAAAGGAGACAAGCTACCGGGGACCGGTTTCTGGCATTTCAGCCTTCTTCGGCCCGGCTTGCTTGAATCCTGATGGAGCAGTGAGAAAGGGACTCATGTCTGAGTATACCCTGCCACACCTATAGTGGCCAAAAACGATTTAGAAAAGGGGGTGGTGATGAACAGAGTGTCTGAGTTAAACAGACCACTCTTACCCAGTCCAAAGATCAGGGCTTGATCCATCACCGTTATTTATCTCACTGCCCCATCCCAGCTCAGAACCTGGCTATATGCAAATCAGTCTGTCCCTGGCCCAGTGCATCATGGGAACAGGGCAGACTAAACTACCAAGCCAATTCTTCACCAGAAAGGAGACAAGCTACCGGGGACCGGTTTCTGGCATTTCAGCCTTCTTCGGCCCGGCTTGCTTGAATCCTGATGGAGCAGTGAGAAAGGGACTCATGTCTGAGTATACCCTGCCACACCTATAGTGGCCAAAAACGATTTAGAAAAGGGGGTGGTGATGAACAGAGTGTCTGAGTTAAACAGACCACTCTTACCCAGTCCAAAGATCAGGGCTTGATCCATCACCGTTATTTATCTCACTGCCCCATCCCAGCTCAGAACCTGGCTATATGCAAATCAGTCTGTCCCTGGCCCAGTGCATCATGGGAACAGGGCAGACTAAACTACCAAGCCAATTCTTCACCAGAAAGGAGACAAGCTACCGGGGACCGGTTTCTGGCATTTCAGCCTTCTTCGGCCCGGCTTGCTTGAATCCTGATGGAGCAGTGTGAAAGGGACTCATGTCTGAGTATACCCTGCCACACCTCTGACTGGGTGAGAGTATTCTGTTTAATTCAGAGACTCTGTCCCTCACCACCCCTTGTTGTAAATATTTTTGTCCACCCTAAGCGTGGAAGGGTATACTCAGATGTGAGTCCCTTGCTCATTGCACCATCAGGATTCAAGCAAGCCGGGCCGAAGAGGCTGAAATGCCAGAAACCGGTCCCCGGTAGCTTGTTTCCTTCCCAGTGTAAGAATTGGCTTTTGTAGTTTGGTTTGCCCTGTTCCCATCATGCACTGGGACAGGAACAGACTAATTTGCATATAGCCAGGTTCTGAAACTGGGATGGTGCAGTGAGCTAAAAAACGGTGTTGGATCTAGCCCTGATCTCTTGACTGGGTGAGAGTATTCTGTTTAATTCAGAGACTCTGTCCCTCACCACCCCTTGTTGTAAATATTTTTGTCCACCCTAAGCGTGGAAGGGTATACTCAGATGTGAGTCCCTTGCTCATTGCACCATCAGGATTCAAGCAAGCCGGGCCGAAGAGGCTGAAATGCCAGAAACCGGTCCCCGGTAGCTTGTTTCCTTCCCAGTGTAAGAATTGGCTTTTGTAGTTTGGTTTGCCCTGTTCCCATCATGCACTGGGACAGGAACAGACTAATTTGCATATAGCCAGGTTCTGAAACTGGGATGGTGCAGTGAGCTAAAAAACGGTGTTGGATCTAGCCCTGATCTCTTGACTGGGTGAGAGTATTCTGTTTAATTCAGAGACTCTGTCCCTCACCACCCCTTGTTGTAAATATTTTTGTCCACCCTAAGCGTGGAAGGGTATACTCAGATGTGAGTCCCTTGCTCATTGCACCATCAGGATTCAAGCAAGCCGGGCCGAAGAGGCTGAAATGCCAGAAACCGGTCCCCGGTAGCTTGTTTCCTTCCCAGTGTAAGAATTGGCTTTTGTAGTTTGGTTTGCCCTGTTCCCATCATGCACTGGGACAGGAACAGACTAATTTGCATATAGCCAGGTTCTGAAACTGGGATGGTGCAGTGAGCTAAAAAACGGTGTTGGATCTAGCCCTGATCTCTTGACTGGGTGAGAGTATTCTGTTTAATTCAGAGACTCTGTCCCTCACCACCCCTTGTTGTAAATATTGCAATCAGCCATATGCGCATCTTGAAAGCGGTGCAGTGGTTCAGCATTGCCCTGTTGCTGGGAAACCTGAGCAGCAAGTAAAGTGAACTGTCAGCATTGCTGCCATGAATCAGCGATCACTGCAATCACCTGCCTGACAGTCAGCATTGCAGATGCCTTGACCTGATGCTCCTTCGAACTGCACTGTGAAGTAGCGTTAATATGCGCCGCGCGTGCTTAATGATAATGAATAAACCATAAATATTTGCTGTTGTTGCTCTAAACTAGAGCTGCACCTGTCTTCAACTTTTATGTGGCATTTCCGGTCACGCAGACCCAGGCACACTGACCCTTCTGATACCGCTCCAGGTGTGAACCTCTTTGTATCACACCCATCGACTTACAGAGCAGCCCACCAGTTACCAAGGGCCATTCCAGAGTCTGCGCCATCTCTGCTGTCCTGGGATGGAATTCGAGATAACGCGGCTGGTGATTGGTTTATCACTTATTATGAAAAACAAACTATTTACCAGTGCAAGATTAAACGTCATGAAGGGCAATGCCGTTATAAACATTTGTGCCATCTCCTTGGCGACTCTGTGTTCTTTTGCCTTGTCGCTTCCTTTAACCACTATAAACGCCAGCATTTCTGAAGAAATGTTTACCCACGGCCAGACACGGAGGTAAAGGTAGCTCTCATGTGTAATGCGGCGATACCCCTCAGATGATTAAGCTCCCAGTGGTGTGTAATTATGCCATTCCCACGTAATGTGTTCAGGAAACAGATATGAAAGTTAGAACTGCCATGACGATGAAATAACATGAGTAATTTCTTCAGAACTACTACTGATACGGATGTAATCCTAGCAAAAGAGACACTCCTTTCATCCACAGACCCAGCTCCACCATCCTCTCAGTCTTACCACCAAGCCCTCCCTCACAGACTGCGCCCCCACCAGCCCATCAATCGAACGAACACGTGTTGCATCGCAAGGCCGCTGAGCACCGCTTTCACTCTAGGTTCATGCCCACTGGAAAGGACAGATTGGACTAGCCACTTCCCCTTCTCTCCCTGTCCCATTCCTCCTAAATTCAAACAAACAGAACTTGTAAGTACTGATTATAAATGAGGGAGAGTGGAACTGCCGTATGGAATTCTTCCTGATCACGACTCGTTTTTCCAGAGTATGGGAACACCAAACACAAAACCAGAGACCAGATTTTACTAGCTGGTTATTCTACCAGTAAAACGCAACGCATAAGGCTTTGGCTATAACTGCAGCCAATCCTCGGATGCCGGGCCATGCTGCCATTTTCCTCTGGCAGGGGGTGGGAGCATCTTTTCTGCCAGAGTTAGTTTTCCCTGTCTCTCCTCCATCCGTACTGCATCTACTGTCTCCATCCCGTCCAACACAGAAGCCCCAGCACACACATACTACAGGTGGTAAATTCTGAGTTTAAAACCCTCGGAATAGGGAATACCATGCATACTGCATGATAATTACATGCAAAACCCTCGGGGTAATATCATGTATTATACTGCATGTTAATTACATGCCAAAACCCTCGGGATAGGGAATACCATGCATACCAACACGGTTATTTACCATTTTAAGGGTTTTAAAATATACAAGGTGCCATTCTGTCTGTAGAAAACCGCTGTGGAGGCAATTCTTGGCTCTGGAAATGTTGGACCTGGCCTCGTGGCGTGGACCTCGCTGATCTCCGCAGCCCCAGATCTACGGGTGGAACTGATTCCCGTCCACCCAGAACTGTACATGACCCTCCTACACTGGACCTGAGATGATCCCCAGACCGCGTGCCTGCACCCGTGCACGTAACCATCGGACTCCATGTTTGGCCACCCCGGCCGGCCGCCTTCCTTCCTTTCGGCAGCCCTGGCCGCTCCTGACTGCTGCTAAGCCTGCGCGTCCGGCGCGCCCAGATCCACCCGGGGGGTGAACGACTCCCCAAGTACCCGAAACCAAGACTTCCATCACACCTCCGGCCCCCTTCCGAGGAACTGGTTTCCCTCACACCTCTGAACTATCCCTGGGGGCTGGTTTCGATGGCATCTTGGGCCTCCTAGTGAGCTGGCTTCAGGCCCTGATGGGCGTCTGGGATTCCATGGGCGCATGGTCCAAAGCATCAAAGAACCAACCGCCCAGACAATCAGGCGCCTGGCCCTCGGACCTCCGGCCTCCTGCCTCCGAGGGTCCGGACATCAAAGAGCTCCAGTACTATAAGACAGCCTGCCTTCCATCCAGTCGGGAGTTGTATCTTGGACAAGAAAGCCCTGCTGATCTGATCGCGGCTGACTTTGAGGAGAACAGACTCTGACCCACCGAGCCCTGCTGACGCCGTCGCGGCTCACCCTAGAACCAACGGAACTGAACCATCGGGGCCCTGCTGACGCTGTCGCGGCTCCCTCTTGAAGCACAAGACCTGAACATCGGAGCCCTGCTGACGCTGTTGCGGCCCCATCTACTTACGAGTACGACGGAGTACTCCTACCCAAGCCCTGCTGACCTCGTCGCGGCTTGACGAACTCTCTGGTCCGGCTGGACCATCGACGCTACCCTCACAAACAGCTTGAACCAGAAGTGAGTAGGACAGCAAGTCCCATCGCCAGCCCCCGTACCCCCCAGTTCGAGGATTGAGAACTGTGCGCCGGGTACGTGGCGTGCCTGCTGGCCTCCTAAGACTGTCCCGCTTCCCCGACCCCTCGATAAGACTCGGCAGTAATTGTGGGAGAGGAGGTTCCAGGGGGTTAGGAGAGTCTCCTCGACCCCTGGGGTCACCGCCTTCCAACATTGGTGGCAGCGACGCGATACGAACCTACATCTAAAGATCGTACCACTGACACACTACCTGAGCCTACACGCAGCAAACACCCAAGAAAAGAGCGACAATGACGACTACAGAATCCGGTGTAAAGACAACCTTCGACAAGGACCTCCTGGAAGATTACACACATAGAGAGCTGAAGCAGTTCTGCAAAGAACTGAGTATCCCGAGTACCGGACTAAGTACTAAGGAAGATTTCCAGAAAGCGCTGACCGCCTGGGTAGAGTCCGGAGCATCTCTTCCCCGATCGAAGACGAGGGAGGGAGGCCACAGACCGAACCCGGTACACCGACCGGTGAGAGAATCCAGCAACCGACCCGGAGCCCAGCAACCGGGAGAGAGCGGTCATCGGAGGAGATGGCCGAGCGAGAACGTGACCGAAGCCATGAACTCGAACTAGCACGCCTCAAATTAGAGGGTGAGGTCAAACTCGCAGAAAAAAAGTTGGCGGTGGAGCAATTGCGGCTCCAGGGAGAGCTAGAGGAGAAGAAGCTAGTCCCCAGCGTAGTCCCCCCAGAAACCAGACCCCGCGCTCTCCTCCCGCGACGAGAGCCGCCCCGAGTGCAGGACCCCGGGGCTCCGCCCCAGCTCCACGTGCTTCAAGTGTCAGCAACCCGGGCACTACGCCGGTGACCCCCGATGTCCCCTGGCCCCGAAACCCACTCCCACTGGGCCCTCCTCTAGACAGATATCCTCAGTAGCCTTAGAAGAGGAAGAGATAGAAGAACAGGGGGAGTGGGAACCCGCAGCCATGGTCCTAGCCTCCCTGGGGGATCGTGAGATGATCCCCGGAGATTATCTGCCCGACAACACCGAAAAGTACCGCCAAACAGTGAAGGTTAACGGGCGCAGCATAGGAGCCCTTCGGGATACAGGAGCCAGCATCACATCTGTTAGGTACACGCTAGTTCCTGAGTCCATGATCATTCCCCACACCTCCTGTCGGGTGATAGCAGCCGATAACTCTGTCCGCACCTGCAGGATAGCCCAGGTCCCGTTTGAGTGGGAGGGGGTCTCGGGCGATCTGCGGGTCGCAGTTCGCACGGACATGCCTGTAGACTGCCTCCTGGGGAATGACCTCGAGAGTTCCCCGTGGAAAGAGGTAGAGAGAAGGACCCATTTAGCCATGTTAGGACTGCCCCATTGGGCCTGTGTGAGCACCCAGGCCATGACCGCCAGAATGCCCAACCCCGAGAACGAAGAGCCTGAGTTCCCCAGTTCAGCCCCTGATGTACCCGAGGGCGGCGAGCACCCTACAGTCCTCGACCAGCCCTCCCTCGAAGAGAACGCATCCGACGTAGGTCCCCTCGGACCAGCTGTCGAACCAGTCCCGACCCTAGCAGATCTCCCTGAGTTGGCCCAGTGGCGCCAAGAGGGAGGACCGTCCCGAGAGGAGTTCTGCCAAGAGCAGACCTCCTGCCCTGCCCTAGAGGGGCTCCGCCGACAGGCCGCAGCCCAGGCCGCTGGAGACCAGTCCGGCTCCCATTACCTTTACTGGGAAAACGGCCTACTGTACAGTGAACAGAAAACCGCAGAACTAGGATCAGCCCGTGTGCTGGTGATACCCCTACGTTTCCGCGGACTCCTCCTCAACCTGGCCCACGATGTGCCCCTGGCAGGGCATCTGGGCCAAGATAAGACCTTCCAGCGACTAGTGACCCATTTCTACTGGCCCCACATGCGGGCTGATGTGGAACGCCACTGCAAGTCCTGCCCCACGTGTCAGGCGAGCGGCAAAAGCGGAGGCAAGCGCAAGGCTCCCCTCCAGCCCTTTCCAGTTGTCAGTACCCCCTTTGAGAGGGTGGGGATCGACATCGTCGGACCTCTGAACCCCCGGACCTCCTTAGGCCACCGGTTCATTCTGGTTCTGGTCGATCACGCCACCCAATACCCCGAAGCCATCCCCCTCCGGACCGTGACGGCCCCAGTCGTGGGCCGGGCCCTCATGGGAATCTTCTCCCGGGTGGGATTCCCCCGAGAAGTGGTAAGCGATCGAGGGACGAACTTCATATCCCGGTACATGAAGTCGATCTGGCAACAGTGTGGGGTGTCCTACCGGTTCACCACACCCTACCATCCCCAGGGCAACGGACTGGTTGAGGGGTTCAACCGCACCCTGAAAGAGTTGATCATGGGTCTTGAGTAGCCCTTGCGACGCAAGTGGGACGTCCTCCTACCCTGCTTCCTGTTCGCCTACCGAGAGGTACCCCAGAAATCCTTGGGGTTTAGCCCTTTCGAGCTGCTCTATGGGCACCCCGTCCGGGGTCCCCTCAGCCTTGTCAAGGAAGGCTGGGAGGCAGCCCCACCGAGCACACCCCGACGTATTCTCCTACGTCCTGGCCCTCCGGAACAGGACGCGGAAGTTTCGCGAGCTGGCCGAGGCCAACCTGGAGGCCAGCCAAGAGGAGATGAAACGCTGGTACGACCAGAATGCCTCTCTGGTCGAGTTTCAACCAGGCCAACAGGTTTGGGTCATGTCCCCAGTGGAACCTTGTGCCTTGCAGGACAAATGGACTGGACCCTTTGAGGTGAAAGAGCGCAAGAGCCAGGTCACCTACCTCGTTGATACGAAATCAGCCAGGAACGCCCTTTAAGTGTTACACGTAAACCAGCTCAAACCCCATTTTGTGCGTTCTGAGTTAGGGTTACTCCTTGCCACCGACGACGGAGAGGAAGAGGAAACGGACCCTCTACCCGACCTCCTGTGTGCAAAGGATCAAGATGGCTCCGTAGAGGGGGTGAGTCTCTCCTCCTCCCTCACCCCCTTGCAGCGTGAGGAATGTCGCCACTTGCTGGGACAATTCTCAGACCTCTTCTCCCTCACTCCCGGCGTCACTAGTTGGTGCGTCCACGACGTGGACACCGGGGACAGCCCTCCGGTACGGCACAGAGCCTACCGAGTCCCGGACCGAGTCCGAGCCTGCATCAAGGCTGAGGTCGACAAAATGTTGGACCTAGGAGTGGTGGAAGCCTCCGACAGCCCATGGGCCAGCCCCGTGGTCCTGGTTCCGAAGGCAGCCGCTCCGGCACCGTTCCTGAGCTAAGGTTCTGAGTAGACTACCGCGGACTCAATGCACTCACCCGAACCGATGCACACCCCATCCCACGAGCCGACGAACTGATTGACCGCCTAGGGTCGGCTCAGTAACTTAGTACCTTCGATCTCACCAGTGGCTACTGGCAGATCGGCCTCACGGAGAGGGCCCAAGAAAGGTCTGCTTTCTCCACTCCGGATGGCCATTTCCACTTCCGAGTCATGCCCTTCGGCATGAAAAACGCCCCCGCCACCTTCCAGCGACTGGTCAATCAGGTCCTGGCTGGGTTGGAAAGTTTCAGTGCAGCCTACCTAGACGACATTGCAGTGTTCAGTGCTCACTGGGCCGAGCACCTGCACCACCTCTGGGAGGTGTTGGACGCCCTGCGTCGAGCCGGGCTCACCATTAAAGCTAGTAAATGCCAAATAGGACAAAGCTCAGTGGTATACCTAGGGCACCAGGTCGGCAGTGGCCTCGTGGCCCCCCTCCAACCCAAGATAGACGCAACCAATGCCTGGGAGACCCCCACGACCCAGACCGAGGTGCGGGCTTTCCTAGGTCTCACAGGGTACTACCGTAGATTCATCAAGGGGTACGGGAGTATTGTAGGCCCCCTCACCGAGTTGACAGCCAAGGCCAACCCCAAGAAGGTTATCTGGACCCCCGCCTGTCAGAAGGCCTTCGAAGAATTGAAACAAGCCATGTGCACCGCTCCAGTCCTACAGGCCCCCGACTACTTCCGAGAGTTCGTGGTTCAAACCGACGCCTCCGAACACGGCATCGGGGCCGTGCTCTCCCAAGTGGACGACAAGGGGATTGATCATCCGGTAGCCTTTATCAGCCGGAGGCTACAACCCCGGGAGCAGAGGTGGAGCACCATCGAGTGACAGGCCATCGCTGTAGTCTGGGCCTGGAAGAAACTGAGGCCCTACCTGTTCGGGACCCACTTCCGGGTCCAGACCGACCACCGTCCTCTCCGGTGGCTCATGCAAATGAGAGGAGAGAACCCTAAACTGCTACGCTGGTCCATCTCCCTCCAAGGGATGGATTTTACTGTGGAACACAGGCCTGGTGCTGACCACGCCAACGCCGACGGCCTGTACCGCTTCTTCCGCCTCAGCGAGGAGAGCCCCCAAGAGGACGGGTAGCTCTCCTCGTCTTTCAGCTGGAGGGGACGCATGTTGGACCCGGCCTCGTGGCGTGGACCTCGCTGATCTCCGCAGCCCCAGATCTACGGGTGGAACTGATTCCCGTCCACCCAGAACTGTACATGACCCTCCTACACTGGACCTGAGATGATCCCCAGACCGCGTGCCTGCACCCGTGCACGTAACCATCGGACTCCATGTTTGGCCACCCCGGCCGGCCGGCCGTCTTCCTTCCTTTCAGCAGCCCTGGCCGCTCCTGACTGCCGCTAAGCCTGCGCGTCCGGCGCGCCCAGATCCACCCGGGGGGTGAACGACTCCCCAAGTACCCGAAACCAAGACTTCCATCACACCTCCGGCCCCCTTCCGAGGAACTGGTTTCCCTCACACCTCTGAACTATCCCTGGGGGCTGGTTTCGATGGCACCTTGGGCCTCCTAGTGAGCTGGCTCCAGGCCCTGATGGGCGTCTGGGATTCCATGGGCGCATGGTCCAAAGCATCAAAGAACCAACCGCCCAGACAATCAGGCGCCTGGCCCTCGGACCTCCGGCCTCCTGCCTCTGAGGGTCCGGACATCAAAGAGCTCCAGTACTATAAGACAGCCTGCCTTCCATCCAGTCGGGAGTTGTATCTTGGACAAGAAAGCCCTGCTGATCTGATCGCGGCTGACTTCGAGGAGAACAGACTCTGACCCACCGAGCCCTGCTGACGCCGTCGCGCCTCACCCTAGAACCAACGGAACTGAACCATCGGGGCCCTGCTGACGCTGTCGCGGCTCCCTCTTGAAGCACAAGACCTGAACATCGGAGCCCTGCTGACACTGTCGCGGCCCCATCTACTTACGAGTACGACGGAGTACTCCTACCCAAGCCCTGCTGACCTCGTCGCGGCTTGACGAACTCTCTGGTCCGGCTGGACCATCGACGCTACCCTCACGAACAGCTTGAACCAGAAGTGAGTAGGACAGCAAGTCCCATCGCCAGCCCCCGTACCCCCCAGTTCGAGGATTGAGAACTGTGCGCCGGGTACGTGGCGTGCCAGCTAGCCTCCTAAGACTGTCCCGCTTCCCCGACCCTTCGTTACGAGACTTTCGCGATCCCTCGATCGCTGTGTATTGCTCTTTATTTAACCTTGATAAAGTCTTTTCTTGATAAAGAATCACGGTGTGGTGTCCGCTCATAAGTGTGGTGTGTCGACAGTGTGTACGATCAGTCCTCCCCGGTGGGGACTCCCCCCTCGATAAGACTCGGCAGTAATTGTGGGAGAGGAGGTTCCAGGGGGTTAGGAGAGTCTACTCGACCCCTGGGGTCACCGCCTTCCAACAGGAAATCTCTGCAAGGCAGGGCTTTAAGTGGACCCGGTCTGAGCACCAGCAGTTTTTTAAAGGAGGCCTCGAAACGGCTCACTATCGGGCTCGGTTTTGTACCCTGGCGCAGGCAGTCCGTTTTATTCCGGACTTCAGTCACAGCAGGCACATCATGTGCGCGTGCTGACACTGCTCACTACTCCGTATCATGTGGGCGTGCTGACACTGCTCACTACTCCGTAGGGGAGAAGTTACGTCATGACGTCATGCCAGGGGAGCATTGTCGGGCAAGGGAAATCTTTTAAAGAGAGACATTTTCTCTCTGGATTTCCCTTCTATATTTCAAATTCAGGTGCAGCAACATTTTTGTGGTGTCACCAGTGGAAGGTTATTCATCTTAAGCCACTAACAACCATTTAAAAAAAAAAAAATTGTTGAGAGTTCTTAAATATAAAAAAACATTACATGCCAATTTTCGCATCAGATTTAAAAAGTGCAAAATACATTGTACAAAAATATGCAGGCTGTCAATATACCGTAATACAGTTACGAATTCTGAGAGAAGATATTTCTTTTAAAGTGCAATGTGCTTAGTGCAATATATTGATATTAAAAGAAAAAGCAATACTTTACATAAATACATATACAAAAAGAGAAAGAAGTTAAAAAACTGTGACTAACATTCAAATAACCTCCAGTATTTATCGTATTTTCTAAGGGCCCCTGACCTCAATGCATATTTTTTTCCCTTCCCTGAATCCTGGATATTTTCGCCTCCATGCATTAAGAGTCGGTTCTTTATCTGTTTTCCAAAGTTGCAGAATAAGTGATTTTGATACAAGTGATGCTATAAACAAATACTCATCATGGGTAGTGGAGCTGGGGGAACAACCAAAGACTGAAATGTATTCATTAAATGTAATTGTAGAATCAATTACATTTCTGAGATATTTTCCAATATCATTCCAGAACTCCTGTATTTTGGTGCATTCCCATATGATGTGTTTCCAAGTACCCTTTTCTTCACAGCAAAAACACTTCTCCTCCACTTGAGGATATATATTGTGGAGAAACGAGGGTGTTCTATAGATTAACCATTTACTGAAGAATTGCATTCGCTTAAAATTAGCACCTCAGAAGATGGACTTATTAAATGAATTAACTTTGTCCCAGGTTGATTTATCAATCTCCATATCTTCTCTCTTTCTCCACCTGTCCCTCGCCCTATTATATAAAATGACTGAGTTAATGAAATAAATTACCTATATCTAACTATCTTAGTGCGGCATGGAGGCTAATAAAGAACCATTTCAGGGTTGTATTTGAATTTCAATTTTCTCCCTGGTCTCCACCTGTTCCCCAGAAAAAAATCCTCAATTTTTTCAAAACCGTTATCCTTCCAGAGTCTCAAAATATTCTTATCCAAAATACCCATCCCTCCTATATTTAGATTCATTAAACTAGTTGAACTATTCGTACTAATGTCAAACTGTTTCAGGAGCTGGGTTTTTTGCTTGAATAGCCACTGTATAGACTTATAACGTACCTTTTTTTGGATATTTAGTGATTCTTACTGGGTCGTTAATTTTAAGTTCAATCAACATCTTTCTCATAAAAAAATTATCTGCTTCGTAATCATCTGTAAAAAAACTAAAACTATGATGTGCAAAAGTAGCATAGTAGTAATCTCTAATATTTGGAAGAGATAGTCCTCCCTGTGTAGTTGGAAAGTTCAAAGTGCTAAGTGCTAATCTCGGAGTCTTATTTGCCCATAGAAAAGAAGGAAACATGGCGTCAACTTTCCTAAAATATGAAGCCTGAATTGCACAAGGAGCTGCACTAAAAAGGAAGTTAAAAAGTGGTAGGATGGACATGCGAATTAGGGCAGCACGACCCATTATTGATAAAGGGAGTTGGTTCCAGCGATGTAATTGTGAGCCAAACCTTTTTAATAAAGGTATATAATTTAGTGGGTTTTATTTTGGCGTCGACTTTTTTTGGATGAGTCAATTGTAGGAATTTGTAAACAATTAAAATCACCTCCCCATATTATTTGCCCAGGTATGCCTGTCAATGCTTGTTTAAGTTGCAAAATTGGTAGTGGGTCATCTATGACCGGTGCATATATTGTAATTAGTATTGTGTTTACCTGATTTAATTTACCATACACAAATGCCCATCTACCGCTGTGGTCTGTGTGTGACCTTTCCACTAAGAACCCTACGTGTTTTCCTACTAGGATGCTTACCCCCCTCTGCGCCAGGCCAGCTATCGACAAAACCCTGTAGCCTGCCCAGTCCTTTAAAATTTTATCGGAGTCTGCCAGGGCTCTCTGATGAGTTTCTTGTATAAAAATAACATCTGGACAAAGATTTTTTAGCCAGCATTCTATAGCTAGCTAGGTTTAACCTCAAAACCAAAGGTGGCAAAACACTGACTTATCTGTCCTCTAGAGCCTGGAACTCCATGCCCAAAAATCTCAGGTCCCAAACTCAAGAAACCCAGTTTAGGAAGCAACTAAAAACCTGGATTTTTAATCTCCCAGGCGAATATGTCATGGCCGCCATCTAATTTCTGCTTATATAACTGATTGCATACTATCAAACCAGAGCCAGGATGCTCCTTTCGGAGCGACCGTTGCGCTCTACAAATACAATTACAAATTACAAATAGCGTTTTTTTTTGCGAACATTATTCAAACCATTTGCATTAAAAGACAAAAAATTCAGCTTATTTCTCATAAATCTTCAAACTTTTGTACAATCTAAATACTCCTGCTGAACAGACATTGTAAAAGAGATTCATTTAAACCAATCCTAGGTATATATATAGGGCAGGCAGCTATCCATGTGCAAAATACGCAAACACTAAGACTAAAAACAAGTACAAGCATTATGTGCAAAGTTAATGCTAAAATGCAGAGATCATTGGATTCAAGCATCCTTCTTTGTGCAAAATACGCAGACCTCAACTCCAAAGAAGAGAAAGCAGCCAAAAATTTGCAAACTCAGCATTAAAGTGCAAATGGCATGAAAATTGATTATTTCGCTAAGTGCAACATACGCAAACCTAAGCTCAAAAAAGAGAAGCAGCAGAATGTGCAAAAACAGCGTTAGAGTAAAATTAGTATAAAATTCCAACATTATTTAGGGAAATATATCTTCCTTTACCCAGAAGTTTATGAATATGCAAAATCAGCAACCGTGTGCAAATATCATCAGCTTCCAACATCTGGCTATGCCAAGCTGCCTTAAAGTGCAATAATGTTCTAGTTAGCAAATTAATTACAACCTCCAACATAAATTACAAAGTGCCTTAAAGTAAAGAAAGCTAGACTTTATAACTTCTCCCATATTGAAACTGTGCAACAAACTGACCATGTAAATTCCTGCAATATGAACTCTCTTTTTTCCCCCTGCTACACCCCCTTCACCAACCCCCCTCCCTAAACCCCCTAGAGGGGACGGAGACCCCAGTGTCCCACTTCCGCCCCCTTCTGTTTTCTTTTCTTCTTTGTTGATGCTATCTTGTTGCATCCAGGTGCTCTTCCTGAGTCATCTTGCGGCCGTCCTTACAAACGCAAAGTCTATACATGGGATCTTGAATTTTTCCAGAAATTTCTACCATAATTTAATTATCTCAATCCTGGCTACGTAGAAAGACCCTCCATGAATGACTGAGCTTCTTGTGTGTCTGTGAATATAAAGAATGTTCCTTTGGCTATCACCTTTAACTTGGACTGCTGGACAATCATTGCTTGAGCGGCCTTTAGCCTTAAAAGAGTCAATCATTTTAACAAAATCCATACGTCTGTGAGCTGATGCCGCTGACAAGTCCGAGAAGATTCGAATGTTTTTTTACTTCATCGGCGTTGAAAGTTCTTCTTGAGAATGCCATATTCAAGATTTTCTCTTTAACCCCATAATCCAAAAAATTCAGTAGTATGGTACGCGAGTGTTTAGGGTTATTGGGCTTATGTGCCGGCACTCTGTGCGCTCTTGTGATTGTTAGGTCGCCTTGCCGTTCGGGTATAGCCTTTTTTTTTAAAGTGACTCCGACCATTTTACCACATCTGTACCTTCCAGGTCTTCGGAAATGCCCACTAATCGTAGGTTGGACCGCCTGTTGTCATTTTCTAAGTCCTGCAGTTTTGCCTCCATTTGGGATTTATCTTTATTTGCTGTATGAAGGTCTTTTTGCATAGCAGTTAGGGTGTCTTCCAGAGTTGAGACCTGAACTTCTGCCTCCGAGACCCTTCTGGGGAGATTTCCGAAGTGTTCCTCCATCTTTGCAAGCCTACTGTGGAGTTGTAATATCTTGTGCGCTTGGGAGATTTTAAGGTCCCTTATTTCCTGAGGGATAATTAACAACATCTCCTCTACCGAGTTCTCTTTTATGATTGATGTTTTTGGCAGGGTAAATGTAGCTTCTGCTTGCATCTTTTGTGAACTTGGACCTGCCAGGTCTATTGGAGATGAAGTGGTTAGTGAAGAGAGGGATTTCCCAGACAGTGCTGCCTTTGTAATCTCATCAAGATTGAGCTGAGGGTGGGGTGGAGGTGTTGCCTGGGTCAGGAGAGCCTGGAGCTGTGGTGCCTCAGTTGGGGGGGACAGGGGAGCCATATTGGCATTTGGCACTGCCACTGCCACTGCCAATGGCGGTATTGATTTTATCCCACTCCCATCCCCTTCTTCTACTTATTCTTCCATCTCCTTTGCTCCCTTCAACTCCTCTGGATTCGGGGTACTCATGAATCGCCCCTGCTGAACCGGCGGTTTGGAGAAAAGAAGGTATTGCTTAGGACTTGATTGACTCTCTGTCCCTCTGCTCGTGCTCTTCCCAATCTTGTCCGCTTTATCCTCCCCATTCCCCTCACTCTTGTCTCCAACAGCCAGCATACTCAATTCTGCCGATAATTCGGATAGTGTCTCCGCATCCTCATCTTCTTCTTCCAAGTCTTCATCCTCCTCCACAGATTTGATTGAGGTATTGTGTTTGTGTTGTTTATTTTTCTCAGCCAGTGCCATACCTTTATTTTTTAAGGCATTTCTTTGTTGTGTCTTTCTTCTGCCTTTTTTTCCCCCTTTAGACACAAGTAGAGGTACGGCTACCGTTGGTGATGAGCCCGACTTTAACAGCTCTCTTGCCGTGTCTGCCTTAGCCTGTTTACCACTAGCTTTTGCTGTCATCTTAGAGGCGGGAGACGGTGTACAAAGAACAAGCGGTGATGGCTCTGCTGTACTATGTACTATGAACACAGTAGGGAGAAAGGCAATAGAAGCGTGCACCTTTACAGGTACGAGCGTCCAATCCCAGCGCAGTTCTGTGCTTGTCCTCTCCTTATCAAGAGTCAAGAGTCAACCCCTCGTGTCTGGAGGCAGACTCACTTGTGCACTTGTTCACTTCAGCCCCTCGGCGCACAGGAAAAACCGTGGCTGGCCGAGAGCAGACCCCCCAAAGAGCTCTAGAAACGCAGGTAGGGAGTTAGAAAATTGCTGCTGGTCAGCTTCTAGAGCCCAATCAGGGAACCACCTTGGGCATTTTAGTGCATTCAGCCGCCCAAGGACCGCAAGGCACACTAGGCCAGGTAGTCCCCTGTCAGATGATGGGTGCCTCTTGGGTGCGAAGTGCCCCCGGTAATATGGAGAAATATAAAAAAAAATCTCCCCCGATGCTGCATAGGTTTGGAGTCTGCTCTGGGATATTTATGGTCTTTGCGCTTTTATTTATTTATTTATTTATTTAATTTGTATAGCGCGTTATAACCACCGGGGTCTCTAAGCGCTGATTGTCCAGGTTACATAGTGGGGCTTGGCATTTTACTTGATCTTAACAGTGCACCTAGTGGCTGCTCCATTCTTGCTTAAACAAAACAGTTTTTAACTTTTTTCTGAAGGCTAACAAATTACATTCCTTCCTTAGTTCTGGGGCCAGTTTGTTCCACAGAGCTGGGAGTGTTTTAGAAAAAGCACGTCCCCCCACCGTGGCCAATTTAAACCGGGATTGGGATAAGAGAGTAGCATCTGATGAGCGCAAAGTCCTGCTCGGCGTACATAGAGATAGGCGGGATTTCAGATATTTTGGTGCATTCCCGTACAGCGCCTTGTGAACTATACACAGTCCTTTGAACACTACTCTCTGCCGAATCGGGAGCCAATGTAGCTCCTGCATCAGAGGGGACGAGTGGGTCGTCCTGGGTTTCTTGTAAATCAGCCTGGCTGCATCGTTCATAACCCCCTGTAGTTTATCCAGCATCCACTGGGGTAGCCCTATATACAGAGAGTTTCCATAATCCAGCCTAGCCAGGATTATAGCTGAAACCACATGTTTCAGGGTGGAAAAAGAAAGTAGTGCCGAAATTTTCCTCAGTTGTCGCATCAAGCCAATACAGGTACCCACTACCGTCGTGACTTGTTTTTCCATGGAGAGTTTTCCATCCACGTACAGACCCAGACTTTTAACTGCGGTCGCTGGTTTCGGTGGTACACCCAGCTCTACAGGCCAGAATTTCTTGTTCAGGGGTTGCCCGTGATGGAAATGGGCAACACTTCCGTCTTGTCCGGGTTAATTTTTAAGGAGTTTTTGGACATCCAATTAACCGTGGCTTTAAGTATATCCTGCAGCCTGGTAGACGCTCCTGGACCTTCATCCAGCCGGATGATTATCTGGGTGTCATCGACGTAGTTATATACTAGGCAGTCCATCCTATTCAGGAGTGCGATCAATGGCTGCAGATAGATGTTGAAGAGTAGGGGTGACAAGGCAGAGCCCTGTGGGACCCCGCAAGTGATGGGCGCGGAGGTGGAAAGCAGGTCCCCCAGCTGTACTCTTTGTGTCCTACCCTGCAGGAATGATGCGAGCCATGCCAGAGCTGTGCCCCTGATACCAAAAGACCTCAACCGCGACAAAAGTTGTTCATGACACACGGTATCAAAGGCCGCGGAGAGATCTAGTAGTACCAGGGCACTTGGTGTTTTTATATCAGCCAGAATTGATAGCATGACTAGTTCCGTGCTATGGTTAGCACGGAACCCTGCCTGATTGGCCTCCAGCAGGTTGTTGCTCTCTAGATGTTTTGAGAGCGATACCAACACATGCTGCTCAATCACCTTAGCCAAAAAAGGCAACTGGGAGATGGGACGGAAGTTCTTTAAACACTTTGTGTCCGACCCAGGTTTTTTTAATAGAGGGATCAGGCGAGCCTCTTTAAAAGCTAGAGGGACCTGTCCTGTGTAGAGAGAAGTGTTCAGTAAGTGCAGGACTTCTTCCTCGATGCCTGGTAGTGCCAGCTTGAATACTTCAGGCGGGCATGGATCCACCAATGAACCAGATTTGACTCGGTCCGTGATCATGAATAATTCCTGCTTTACAATTGAGGGGAACTCAGCTAACGGAATGAGATCCGGCGGAACAGTGTAGTCAGGTGGGCAAGGACAATCGAGGGGTATAGTTGCAGCGATTTCTCCCAGAATATCGGAGATCTTACTCACAAAGAAGTCCTGGAACCTCTGGCAATCCTGCTGGGTGAACTCAGTGCTTTGCTCTTTGTTTGTCCTGAGCTCTGTCAGAACCCGAAAGATTTCCTTCTGTGGATTCCTAGCTGCAGCTATTCTTTCCTCAAAGAAGACCGCCTTCCTGGTTTGGATGGCTAATTTGTAGGTCGCCAGGGAAGACATATAGTCTTTCTTGGCAGTGGCGTCGTACTCCTTCCGCCATGCACGTTCTTTCCTCCTTACCCCACGTTTCATGTCACGTAGGGAGTCATTATACCAAGGGGCCCCAGCTCCCCTATCCACCTTCTTCACCCTACGAAGGGGTGCCACCAGCTCAATGGCTCTCCCCAATTTATGGTGGAGATGTCCACAAAGGGCATCAACGTTGGCGTCCTGCTCCTTTATTGACGGAGACTGTTCTAGGAAAGACATCATTCTCTCCCCATCAAGGTTTCTCCATTTCCGCGCCATTTTCCAACCTTCCCCCGACTTGGGCGGATGGCCGTTCAAAAGAATTTTACTTTTTATTAAAGAATGATCAGACCAGGCGCATGGCAGAATCTCTGTAGCGCCCTGGACTGGCATAGTGGTCCAGATTAAGTCAAGCATATGTCCCTTCTCATGTGTCGGTCCATTCACCTGCTGAGTGAAATCCAAGGAGGAAATTGCCTCCTCAATTTGTAGTGCTTGTCCCTCTTTAGGGGATTTCTCCCAATGGTAATTGAAGTCTCCGACAACAATCATTTTATCATATCTAGAACGCAAATCCTGAACCAGTCTGGTAAACAGCACCGGGAAATCTGGCAAAGCCCCAGGCGGGCGGTATACCACCAGGAACACCACGCACGCCGCCCCCTGTCTGAGTTTTACTCCCATAATCTCTGCGCCCTCCAAGGTTTCTGATAGAAATCTTTCGGCGCGGAGACGGGCCTGATAGAGAAGAGCTACTCCCCCTCCTTTTTTGGCTCCCTCCCTATTGAAGTGGAGTGCCAAATAATTGTCTGGTAAGGCCGCCACTAAATCTGGCACCGAACAACTTTTGGGAGCCCACCGGCAGATCAAGAAGGAAAGTCAGTTTTAAATTAGGGCGGGCCTCAGGTTGGGTCCCAGGAATGCCGCGGGCGTTCAATAACAGCAGAGTTAGTTCGCCCGGGTCGCCTCGCCTTCAGGCTTCAACCGCATACAAACATGCAAGTGTTTTCCGGTACCTGTGGCTATCGGCACAATCGGCTCACCGCAGGCTCACTGCAGGTGATTTGGAGCCTTCAGGCCTTCTGGCACTCGATGTCCATCGGTCTCCCCTGCATATAAGCAGCAGAGAGCAGCGAGCGGCAGCATCCAGCATCCGGCAGCGTCTAGGGGGCGGAGCGCAATGAAACAGGAAGCGCTCTGACGACGTGCGTGGGTTCACGTCAGCCGCATCTTCCTTCACTTCAGCCGTGAAGGAAGCTGCTAACAACCACTGACAAAGCCAATTGTCCTAACTTGTTGTAGGTATGATGTTACTTGTATCATACATCTGGATGCAATGGCATAAATGGCAAAATACAAGTCGGGCGGCACACTCTGCTAAGCACAGATTTTTAGCTGGTGTTTTTAAGCCACGCCCATATTTACGTTGGCCATGCCCCTTTGCGAGCCCCGCTAGGTTTTTTCATCCCACTTAAAGCCCCGCTGCAAGGGATTCCTCCTAACGTATCATTAGGGCCTTACTGTGAATCAACCCATCTCCATTGTTCATCGCATCAACTGACTAAGACTCAAATTCACATATTATCCATATTACCACAGCACATGACCGCGTAATCACGCAGTGTGCAAGTCACCGCTTTCTAGATATATTTGAGGGATTTTTCCAGTATAGTTTTCTCTTTTAAAGTGGGAATAATTATTTATTCATATGCACATTAAACAAATATATTTATTGAAAATTACCGATCATTAAAGAATTTGAAAGAGAAATCTTGATACCTCACATAAATAGCATCAGAAACTTTAATGTGTACCAACAAGGCTGTTTACCTGTGCATTAGGGATATTCATGAAATTCAGCGGTGCCAACATCTCAAGGGCTCTTCTGCCGTTCCTTCCTTCACATCAATTATGTACACCAAAACCGTTTCCGTGGTGTTAAAAAGGCCGCAGCCGTGAAGGAAGCTGCTAACAACCACTGACAAAGCCAATAGTCCTAACTTGTTGTAGGTATGATGTTACTTGTATCATACATCTGGATGCAATGGCATAAATGGCAAAATACAAGTCGGGCGGCACACTCTGCTAAGCACAGATTTTTAGCTGGTGTTTTTAAGCCACGCCCATATTTACGTTGGCCATGCCCCTTTGCGAGCCCCGCTAGGTTTTTTCATCCCACTTAAAGCCCCGCTGCAAGGGATTCCTCCTAACGTATCATTAGGGCCTTACTGTGACTCAACCCATCTCCATTGTTCATCGCATCAACTGACTAAGACTCAAATTCACATATTATCCATATTACCACAGCACATGACCGCGTAATCACGCAGTGTGCAAGTCACCGCTTTCTAGATATATTTGAGGGATTTTTCCAGTATAGTTTTCTCTTTTAAAGTGGGAATAATTATTTATTCATATGCACATTAAACAAATATATTTATTGAAAATTACCGATCATTAAAGAATTTGAAAGAGAAATCTTGATACCTCACATAAATAGCATCAGAAACTTTAATGTGTACCAACAAGGCTGTTTACCTGTGCATTAGGGATATTCATGAAATTCAGCGGTGCCAACATCTCAAGGGCTCTTCTGCCGTTCCTTCCTTCACATCAATTATGTACACCAAAACCGTTTCCGTGGTGTTAAAAAGGCCGCAATTTATTCACATCATAAGTTGATACATACTTGTCATGCTAGCATCGATCATTAACATGCTTATTCCTTCCTTATCCTGGACTACAATGAAACACATTTTCATAAAAGGTTATACAGTGTACAGCGGATACTTTCTTGCATATTATTAACCATAACCTGCCTAATACTGCAATGCATTATCCTTACAGTCATAATGTCTCTTCAAGTTGATAACAATCAATTTTCAACTTGCCTGACAGCTCTACTTCTGTTGATTACTTGGAACAGTGGGTCGCGGCTTTGAGGCTTCACCTGCTACTGAAAGACTGGCATTCGTGCAATGCCTGGGCTGCAAGTGCCATGTCTGCCCAGCACTGACCATATCATACCCCTTTTTCTGTCCTCAAGTATCTCTGCCGTCCTATGGGAAGATATTTATTGTGGATCACTGAAATAATATCGAGAGACAGAATATCGACCATCAAGAATATCGTTGACAAAATATCGACTGACAAAATATCGAATTTTATTATTTAATTAATTATTAATAAATTACTTCCCACCCTATGCCCCTATAAACCCACAACCCGCTACAGAAATTAAATTAGTAAAATTGACATAATTACCAATTAATCAATTAATATAAATTAATTAACAATTATAATTAAATTAATTACCAAATATAAATTATTTACCAATTAATTACTAATTACTATCAATAAATAAATTTACATATTTAATTAATTATAATTAAATTACTTCCCACCCTATTCCCCTATAAACCCACAACCCGCTACAGAATTAAATTAGTAAAATTTACATAATTACCAATTAATCAATTATTAATAATTAATTTCCAATTACAATTAAATAAATTAACACATATAAATTAATTAACAATTAATTACAAATTACTATCAATAAATAAAATTACATATTTAATTAATTATAATTAAATTGCTTCCCACCCTATTCCCCTATAAACCCACAGCCCGCTACAGAATTAAATTACGCAATAATTGTAAAAACAAAAGTCATTAAATACAATTATATATAACATAAATACACATTTTTCACACATATTATAACATAAAAATACACTATAAAAAATTATATATTATTAAAAAATCGATATTTTTAACTATCTATATTATATACTTCGATATTTTAACTATCTATATTTTTAACAGTCGATATTACTTCACTTACCTTAAAAACAATATTTTTGTTATTTATATTCTGTCCTGTCGATATTTTGTCCAGTCTATATTAAAAACCCGATATTATGTCCAATCGATATTTTGGACTCGATATTATGTCTGTGCACCATTTATTGTTAAACCTTGTTACTCACCGCCATGCTGGAGGTACTTTACTGACCTCTGTCAGCTCCCGCCAAGACTTAGAGAAAAACAGTTCTAGTGCCCCTACGATGTTCAGGAGGGACCTGTCGATCTCTCTGCTAGACAGATGAACCTTGTCATCTGTGTAATCCCCAGGGAAACAACCAGAGAGTTTCCTGACTTTCGGATCAGTCAAAGAGCCAGGTCTTGAGGTCCCTCCTGAACGCGTGCTGGGTCGGGGAGCGTCTGATGTTCACCGGGAGCTCGTTCCAGGTCTTGGCTGCAATATAGGAGTAGGCTCTACCTCCGGTTTAAGTTTTCTGCAGGTGCAGGGGACTTCTGCCAGGGCGAGGTCGGCAGAGTGGAGGTTTCTCTTTGGTGCGTGGAAGGAGACTCTCTCCTTGAGTTATTCAGGTCCGATGTTGTTGAAGGCTTTGTAGGCCTGTGTGAGGAGTTTGAAAGTGACTCTCTTCTCGACGGGGAGCTAGTGGAGGTCTTTAGGTGTTGGGTCATGTGCTCGCACCGCGGAGTTCCGAGGACAAGTCTGGCCGCGGCATTCTGGATGATTTGGAGTCTATGTAGAAGAGTTCTGCTGATTCCGGCGTAGAGGGCGTTGCCGTAGTCAAGTCTGCTGGTTATGAGTGCGTGGGTGACGGTCCTTGTGCAGTCTGGGGGGATCCATTTGAAGGTCTTACGGAGGATGCGAAGGCAGTTGAAACTGGTGGAGGCAAAGGCGTTGATCTGGCGGTACATTGAGAGGGAGGAGTCGAGGATGGTGCCGAGGTCCCGGGCATGGTCGGTGGGGGAGGGTGGGCTCCCTAGAGCGGACCGTCACCAGGTGTTATCCCAGGCGGCGCAGCAGGGTCCAAGGATGAGGACCTAGGTCCTCATCCTTGGACCTCGGACCTCTGGGAAGTTATTTCCCATGAGACAATCTAGGGGGAGGACTGTACTGACTACCACTTTATACCAGCTAAGGGTACTCTGCCATTAATGGGGCACTATGGCTACCGGTTTGGTTGTGACCTTACCTGGGGCTACCATTACTCACCTTGTCTCTCCTGGCACATAGAGGTTTGGGGACACAAACCTGTCACCCACTATAGTGTGACTGGCACATGTCTCTCGCGGGCTAATGGCAGAGATCCCATTCACCTGAATGGAGTGGACGTGCATAATCCCGACCCCAGGAATCACCAGCTTACCATCTGGCCCTATCTCCCAACAAAATGTTAAGAGGGCCTCATCATCTGAAGATTCCTCCTCTATGGCTACACTAGACAGCCCGAGCTAATCACCTTCTTGGAACAGGCGGGGCACCCCTGAAGTGACCAGACTGTTGGTAGTAAAACCAAAACCTGTTGTCCATGTACATCTTTAGCCTGAGATCCCCTGCCTCTACTTATCAGTGTGGGGAGTGGAATTGACTCTCGTCCTTTTTCGGTTCTGGGGTACAGAGGGACTCTGTAGTGGTCTTACAACCCCCTTCCTTAGGTTTTTGTGAGCCTAACACCCCTTCTTAGAGTCTCCCCCTGATGCTGATTGCACACTTGGGCTCTAAACCACTCACCAGCTGTCTCTCCCAGCTCTCTGGGATCTGACAGTTTTGAGTCCACTAGATACTGGCATAACTTCTCCTGTACACAATGAGTAAGGCAGGATAAGCTCTTTAAGAATTACATCTTGAAACCCTCATAAGTACGCACTTTGTTACCTTCAATCTAGCACTCAGTTGACATCTCAGTGAAGGCACTAAAGTCCACTCAGGACAGTGTGTTATCTTTCTGGGTGTCCCTGAACTTCCACCTGTACTGTTCTGGGGTCAGACCAAATTTATTGACTAGGTATCTTTTCAAGTGTGGGTAGGATTTCTCCTCCTTCCCTCTCAGGGTCAGGAGCCAATCCCTCCCAGCTATTGGGATCAACTTCCACAGGAGTGAACCCCAAGACTTGGAATGGACCCCTCTCATCTCAAAGGGCCCTCTCAAATGCAGTCAGCAATTTGTCTATGTCGTCCTCCTCTGTGAAAGTAGGGACAATCCTCTTAGAGAGCTTGGAATCAAACCCCCCTTACCGGGACATCTCAATCTCTTCTTCACCTTCAGTGTTGCAGCTACCATCTCTTTTCTCTTGTCTTTCGCACTTTTTATCAGCTAGGGCCATCTCCTCCCTTTTAGAGCTTGCTGTCTCTCTGCAAGAGACAGCTTTCCTTCGGTAACGCCTTATCAGGTAGAGACATTATCTAGCTGCAGATTCCTTATCTTTGTACTTCCCAGGCATCAGACTGGATCCGCAAGATTTTTCTTGAGCAGTACCCTTGCATGGCTGTAGGTGGCATAGGTCGACTCTGCATGACATCATAGGTGTCCTCTCTGTCATCATGACGTCCCCGTCATGTGACCTTGGCATGCTGACGTCAGTATTTTTCACGACTTTCACACCAGAGGCGTGGAGCCATGAAAGTGACTGACAATTGGCGTGTTTAGACAACTAGGGCCCTGAAGGGGAAAGCCCTAACATTAAGATTTAGGTTGGGTTGGTAAGGAATCTGCAGCTAGATCATGTCTCTACCAGATAAGGCATTACTGAGGGTAAGCAACTTTTCCATCTGGTAGAGACATCTAGCTGCAGACTCCTTACCTTTGAACAGATGTTAAAGGAATACCATCGCCAGAGGAGCAACTGCAGAAAAGTTTAAACCAGAAAGTATGGTAGAACCGAACGGCCAAAGAGGCCTTTCCTACATACCTGATTGTTCAGGCAATAATGCTTGGCAAATGTGTGCAGGGATCCCTACGTTGCCACCTGGCATATGTCGAGGACCAGGAGATCAAGATGGAGAGCTGTGGTGGCTGCCTTAGCTCTGGTAGAATTTACTCTGAGGCGTTCAGGAGGCTGTTTCTTTGCTAGAGTGTAACAGATCCTATTGCAGAGGATAACCCATCAGGAGATGATCCTCTTCTGCACAGCACGTCCCTTCTTTGCTCCAACGTACCCCACAAAGAGTTGGTGGTCCACACGGAACTCTTTTGTGTGGTCAAGATAGAACAATTTTGCTCTTTTTGAGACCAGAAGATGCAGAGGACCATAGAAGGTGGGTAAGGTAACAGACTGCCGTAGGTGGAAACGTGTCACCACTTTAGGCAAAAAAGAAGCCCTAGTGCAGAACACTACCTAGTCTGGGAAGACGATCAGGTAAGGAGGCTGATAAGAAAGTGCCTGCAACTCGCTCCCCCTCCTGGCCGACATTATTGCAGCTACAAACGCTGTTTTGATGGTGAGCAGCTGGAAGGGCAATTGTACAGTGATTCAAAAGGTGCACACATTATATCAGTGAGGATCAAGTTAAGGCCCCCATAGGGGCATGATAAATTGCGAGGGGGGTAAACGTGTAAGCCCCTTCCGAAATCTATTTACAATAGGGGACTTGAATAGAGACTTATTATGGCAATCATAGAAAGGTAGAAAGGACCGAAACAAAACTCTTTCATGTGCCCAGAACAGAGCCCTGCTGGGCAAGAGATAGGATGAAAAAGAGGATGTCAAAAAGGTACGCAGACAGAGGGTCAGTAGACCGTTCTGTACAAAACTTTTGCCATCTGCAGGCGTATACTGAGTTAATGGTGGGACGCCTGGCTGCCAGAATAACTTTGCATACTTCGGGAGGAAGGTCAAATGCAATCAACTGTCACTACTCAATCTCCACAAAAGGAGGTGGAGGGTTGACAGGTTTGGGTGGAAGACCCTCCCCTGCTGCTGAGACAGAAGATACTCCCGAAGAGGCAGCCAGATCGGAGGATTGATTCTCATCTGCAGAAGCTTGGGATACCAAACTCTCAGCTAGGTGCAAGAGCCACAAGAATGACTTGGGTCTAGTTGCTGCTGGTCTTCTTCAGAACTGTGGACAAGAATGGTATGGGCAGAAAGGCCTATAGGAGAACTGAGCTCCACTCCAGACGAAAAGTGTCGCCGAGCAACAGCCACCTTGGAAACTTCAAAGAGCAAAACTGCTGACATCGCGCGGTATAGAAAACAGTGGTCCTAGACAATTTTTACCTAAACATATCACTTTGTATAGATAAATGTGTATAAACAATATGCAAAAACAGGCACACATGAAAAAATATATGTATATAAGCCTATCGGCCACTTCAATTTGACAAATTATATTTTCATTTATTTAGGTATAGTAAAAATGCAAAACAAACAATTATTCTCAATTCAAAATGGGGGGTTTAAGAGCATGACATACAGTTATACATGTACTTGACGGTTGTCATTAAGAGGAAAAGAAAAAGGTGTGAGAGAATTGTGCTCAAGTGAAGAAAATAGAGGGAAAGGAATGGATTCCACAGGGGGAAAAAATCAAATAAATTAGAGTAGAAGGGACCCGGCGGTATGTCAAACAGAAAACGGTCTACCTTTTAGAACTTCCAGCCTACCCCTATACATTCAATACAGTACATTTGTTGTCACAGTGTTGTCAAACAGAAAACGGTCTCCCTTTTAGAATTTCCAGCCTCTCCCTACACATTCAATACAGTACATTTGTTGTCACAGTGTAGCCACATCTGTGAATTAAGTATGGGGGATCAATGTGGGGTGTAGGCCTATTTGGTGGTTCGTTGACGTTTCGACCCTGGAGCAAAAGGGTTAGTGGGATCCTCTGCTACGGGTCTTCATCAGGACGGGGAAGGGGGGTATCAAAAGTGCTCAGTGCGTGAGGTAACCAGGAGTAAACTTCAAGGTTTAATGATTCTCATCAAGTCATCAATGACCTCAACACCGCCTCATTACAAGGCTGCGCGTAGGCGTCTGAGCTTGTATCATTAGTTTAGTGAATCTCAAAAGATGATAAATCAGTCTGCCCGCCCAGCGCGTCGCGTCTGTCGGCCTCTATGTCAGCAAGATTGCGCGTTCTCTTTGGAGGCAAACATATTTAACCAAGGCTCTCCTCCCCGCTAAAAGAGTACTTGCACCAGTACTTGCACCACCCCGGATCGAGACACCATGCGCTAACTGCTAGACACCGACAGCTGAGTTTGTCTGCCCTGGCGTTCAGGGAACGGGCCGGGTGTTGAACCACCAGGGATATGCCCCGTTGTACCAGCAATGTCCAGAGATGCAGGAATCCTGACAGAGGGTCTGCCTTGTTTGTAGCAGCACCACATGGCGGTAGTGCTTCTGCCGGAGACCAGAGTCCACCTCCCCCAGATGGCCGCCCCATCCTAGGAGTACTGGAATCCAAACACTGGTTCAAGTAAAACTACTCAAAGAATCAAAGAAAAGCAAAAATGCAACAAAAGCATGAACAAACAAAAGAAGGTGCCTGTTATAAAGAAGTCCATTACTCTGGATACTTGAAGAGTCTTCTTTATTCATACCTTTCACCATCACAGGTTCTAGTCGGCTGGAGGCAGCTGTAGAATGTTCAGTACAGCAGTGTTAGGTGAGGAGGGAAAGCATGCCAGGACCTGGAGTGGTATCCAAGCCACTGGCAAAACCCAGTTTCTCATACCAGTCATTTTTTTCAGAATAGAGCAGGACTTCTAAGTATGTGAGAAGTTAGCCTGGCATATGATGTCCACTAGTTCTAGGGGGCACCTTGCACCAGTCTAATCGACCCTTATTGATGGTGGTTGTAAAGTCAACCTTATAGAAAGCTATCCTAGTGGTAGCATAAACCAGCAGTCTTCAGGCTAAGACTTCAGTAGGCGAGTTAAGCAGGTTGTGTTACCATATATAATCCCTTGAATACCAAATGAAAGGACACCACACAAGGTATATATCAAATATATATGTATTTGATCTAAACACAACCCCGCTGCACTCTTTATGAGATCAGAGGTAAAAATGAAATACCAGTCAAACAGTTAATATACGATAAGTTACACAGTGTACGTTATGCCCTAGGGGCCTCACAAATCATATACTAATAAAGTGGTATAAGTACCACGTGAGAGTTAGAAAGCAGGCCTGGGGCGTGTGGATTCGCTGGGGCTACACTAAACAACCAAAGTTTAGGAAGTAGGAGGCCCACGGGAGACGTGTGCAGTGTCTAAACACAGACGCAGGTTACAATTGACTTTCTATGGGAAACGAAGAAGGTACAAATACACAATTTAAGGACACTTCCGGGTGGACTAGGATGGAACCCTTTTAAACTAGGACACTTCGAGAGTCAAGACCCACGGGAGCACCGGAGAATTTGTGTTACCTCACCCAGGGTAGCCGGGTGCATAGGTGTCTTTTCGTGTCGGGTTTCGCCGTCGTTTTCTATGGAGAGCTGCAAAGAAGTGCTGCAGGCGACCAGAGGAAAAGTGTCCGGGTGGATCCAAGGGTGGATCGGTGTTGTGAAGAACCTGAAAGCAGAGGGGACAGAGTCTGGGTCACTAGCCAGTGACCAGGAAGGTACCAGGAAGGTACCAGGAAGGAACCAGGCGATGTCGGGTGATTGAAGGTGAAGAAGGTGAGTTTTTCTCTTCAGCCACGAGGTCCAGGAGGCATCGACGATAACTGTCAGAAGCAGTACCTGAATTATCCTGATTCCGTGGGAGCGAGTGACCAAATCTTCTTATGCTGAATATTTCCCAAATTCCCAAACACCCCTGCACCTGGATTTCTCCAAGCCCAGGAATGGAAGGGAAAGGGGAAGTGGATAACGAACAACAAAGAGAGACTTCCACACTGGTTCCTTCTTCGCGACCTCTAAATTCGAGATGATGGTACACCTGAAACAATTAACAGAAAATTACTACAGTTCCAATAACCCTTGGCAATACTACTCTCTCTCTCACTAGTTCCTTCTCTAAATACCTGTTACAATGTGGAAAATTCCTCTCTCTTGTTAATGAGTACTGAATTCCAAGTCTTTACTGCTCAACATGTAGTACTCAAGTTGTCGTTAATGTCTTGGAAAGTTGCGTCTTGTAAAGGTGGTAAATAACAGTATTATTATATGCATACAATTAATACCCCCATTTACTTGTAGAAGTTCTTTGATATCTTGTCTCGATGAAGCACAATGACATTTCCATAAACTGCCCTTCAAAGACTGTGTAGATAGAGTTGACCCATAGGGAGAGAGTCTATTTTGAGCTGCGCTGACTCTCACTGGAAATAATGCCTTAGACCCACAGAAGAGCAAATTCGAGAATAGCGCTGGACTGGATAACGCACAGATAAATGTCTATGACAAAGAGGAATTGAAACTCCTTAACGCTCATGAGCTGAATTGGAGCGGAACAGAAAACTACAGAAAACTCCTGCCGACTCCACTGGAATACAGAAATGCGGAGCTGCGGCGGGATAAGCGTAACTGGAAAATACGGACTTGGGACTACTCAATATACTCTCAAGAGCCCCTCCGGAATATTACGAAGGATAACTGACTGGAATGCAGGGGCAATAGATGGCCAAATACGGACAGAAACTGGATCCAAAAACTGAACAACCAGCCGCCAGGAATGTACAGTTGAAGTGCGCCACATAGAACGCGCTAGCGAAGGAAGTGGCGGACAGAAGAGGAACACTTGAACGCTGACCCATCCTCCATAGCGGCACAATCAGGAAGCATGAGACAGTGTCAGGATGGAACGCCAGATTGGAAACTGCTGTACTGAGTGACCTCGAACCTTGAAAATGGGGGCATTGGGGAGTCTAGTGGCGGAACCTGGCATGGACCTGACAGTACCCCCCACCAAAGCCCCTTCCTTGGGCTTCAGAGGATGACTCTTATGAAATTCTGTGACCAATCTTGGAGCATGAACATTGCTACTAGGTTCCCAAGACCTTTCCTCTGGACCATAACCTTTCCAGTCCTCTAAATAGTAGACTTTACCTCTTCTCAACTTAGAGTCCAAAATTCTCTTGACCTCAAATTCTTCAGAGCTCTGCACTGGAATTGGGGCTGGGGGTTTGACACATCTGAAATTTGGAGGGTTTCTTTTAATCAGCGAGACATGAAAAGTTGGGTGATCTTCAGGGTTTTAGGGAGCGCTACTCTAACACTCACTGGATTCACCATCCGGACCACTGCATAAGGACCCACAAATCTCGGCTGAAACTTCCGATTTCCCCTCAACCGCATGTGTCGAGTGGAAATCCAAACCTCTTCCCCAGGCTCAAAAATGGGACTCACTCTTCGCTTCTTGTCGGCCTGAACCTTGTATGCCTTGTTAACCTTACAGAGATTAGAAGAAGCCTTCAGATATGATCTTTGTAATTCTTGAATCACCTCCTCCGCAGCAGGAACCTCAACATCCTCCCGCCCAACTAAAATATTGGGATGACGACCTGAATTCAAATAGAACGGGGAGAACCCAGTAGCTGAATGGACAGAATTGTTATAGGCAAACTCCGCTGTGCTCAACAAAGAGGGCCATTCCCCCTCCTGATCAATCAGATACATCCGAAGATATTGTTCTAAATCCTGATTTATTCTTTCCGTCTGTCCATCCGTTTCCGGACGGTAACTGGTGGACAGACAAGAGTCAACCCCCAAACCCTTAAGGAAGGACTTCCAAAATCGAGAAACAAATTGTGGTCCTCGATCCGAAATAACCACCCTAGGGATCCCATGTAACTTGACGATGTGCTCCACAAACATTGTGGCCAATTGGGGCGCAGTGGGTAGGGTCTTCAAAGGAATAAAGTGACTCATCTTAGAGAATTGATCCACTACCACTCAAATCACTGAATAACCCTGACTAGAGGGCAAATCCACAATGAAATCCATGCATATAGTGTGCCAGGGAGAGGGGGCTACAGGTAACGGCATAAGGAGACCCTGCGGGGATTGTCTCAAACTCTTACCCTTAACACACGGTTCACATGTGGCGATGTACTGCCTCACCTGAGTGTCCATGCCTGGCCAAATGAAGGTTCTCTTGATCAATTCTAACGTCTTCTTGGGACCCTTATGGCCTGCCAACTGATGATCATGGAAATGCTGAATGACTTCTTTTTGAAGATTTTCACTGGGGACAAACATCTTTCCTAATAAGAATGGCTTCCCATCCTGGACATTTCGATCCGGACCTTCAGTTTCCCAATTTGAAAATTCAATCTTCGTGAATTCTTCTCTAATCCGATTCTCCAAGTTATCCTCGACTGCAATGGCCACAATCTTTCCTTCTGGAATGATAAATCCTTCCATCTTGGTATTACTTTCTTCTCCCATACTCAAACGTGAAAGGGCATCTGCTTTTCCGTTAACAGATCCCGGCTTATAGGTCAAAACGAAGTCATAATCTGCAAAAAAGAGTGACCACCGCAATTTTCTAGGAGTTAGAGTTCGAGCTGATTTCAAGAATTGCAGATTCCGATGATCGGTGAAGACAGTGATCACATGCCTCGCACCAAACAAGTAATGTCTCCATACCTCGAAAGCCTCTTTTACAGCCAGGAGTTCTTTATCCGCAATTGAATAATTGATCTCGGCAGGAGATATTTGCGGGAATGATAAGCCACCGGATGAAGTTGACCCGTGTCTTTCTGACGTTGAGACAAAATACCTCCAATTGCCAAATTCGAGGCATCAGCTTCAATAAAGAACGGTTCCTTCAAATTGGGGTGTTGTAGAACTGGAGCAGTGACAAATGCTTCCTTTAAAAGCTGAAAGGCCTCCTCAGATTCACGTTCCCAAATGAATCGTACATTCTTTTTGAGTAGACGAGTAATAGGGCTAACCTTTTCGGAGAAATTCTGAATGAATCGCCGATAAAAATTGGCGAATCCCAGGAAGCTCCGTATCTCCTTCACCGATCTAGGAGCTGGCCAAGATTTGATTGCCTGAAGCTTGGAATTATCCATTGATACTCCCTCAGGAGACAGTATGAAACCCAAAAACTCCACACTAGAAGAATGAAAGACGCACTTTTCCAGCTTGACAAACAGATGATTCTCCAACAGCCGCTCCAGAACAGCTCGTACATGGCAAACATGTTCCTCCAGACTGTTTGAATATATGAGGATATCATCAATATAAACCACAGCAATTCGGTCCAAGAACTCACGAAGCACATTATTCACAAAATGCTGAAAAGCTGCGGGAGCATTACATAGACCAAAAGGCATCACTTGGTATTCGAACAACCCAAGTCTAGTTCGGAATGCAGTCTTCCACTCCTCACCCTCCTCCATGCGCACCAAATAGTAGGCCCCTCGTAAATTCAATTTGGTGTACACGCACGCGTCCTTTACCTGATCAAGGAGTTCAGAAATGAGGGGTAGTGGATAACGATTTTTCTTTGTGACCAAATTCAAGGCTCGATAATCGATGCAGGTTCTCAAGGTTCCATCCTTCTTAGGAATGAAGAACAAAGGCGATGACACGGGAGATTTTGAAGGTCGAATGAATCCACTGGCCAAATTTTGTTCCATATAATCCTTCAGATGGATGTTCTCTGGTTCCGATAGAGCATAGATTCGACTGCATGGCAAAGAAGCTCCCGGCTCTAATTCGATCCGACAATCATATTCACGATGAGGTGGCAATTTTCGAGCTTCTTTCTCATTGAAAACTTCTTTCAGATCTTGATATTCTCCTGGAATGACAGGTATCTCCAGAGCATAAATCATCTGGACTTGATTTGCCAAATTCAGTGACATGGTGGAACTGGAGGTCTCTGGAATTGACTGAAAGCAGTGCTCGCCACAAAATTCTGAGTTCATGTCCACTGTGCGTTTAGACCAATCAATCCATGGATTATGCTCTGTGAGCCAAGGCAACCCAAGTATGAGCTGAAACTGAGGTGCATCGATGAGATTAAATCGGATGTAACTCCGATGTTCTCCTGGGCCAAATACTGTTATCTCTTCTGTATCGTAGGCTATCGGCCCGGAAGACAAATTGGTGCCGTCTACAGCCCGAACTGGCTCTGGTCTTAGCTTCTTTTCAAATTGAATTCCAATAGATTTGGCAAATTGGATATCACAAACGCTCCCTGTCGCCCCCGAATCCACCATTACTGAAACTTCTTCCACATGAGTTTTTCCGAATAGAATCTTACTAGACAAAATCAAATGCGGGGCTGCAGACTGTAGAGTATTAGCCAAAAACTGTGGCTTTGGAGTTGTCTCTTCACTCGCTCCCACCAGTGCAACTCCGTCTACTGGTGGAGCCTGTCTTTTACCCACGAACTGTTCTTCGGTTTCTTTGGACATTCTTTGACAAAATGGCCAGACTGACCACAATACATACACAGCTTGCCCAGACGTCTCTTTTCTCTCTCTTCCTTGGTAAGAGGACCTCGGATCGTTCCTACTTGCATGGGTTCTTCGTTTGAATGACTCTGACCCTCTTGATTCTTGACTAACTCAGACCTGGCTCGGTCAAATCGCGGTGGAAGAGTTCGAACATCCTTCCGACGTTCATTTCGTCTTTCCGCCTGCCGCTGATCTATCTGCAAAACGAGATCAATCAGTTCTGATACATCGGTTGGTCTCCTTGGAATCTGGGCCAGTCCATCCTTTAACTCATCCTTTAGACCTCTGTATAATATTACCGCTCTCTCCGCTTCAGGCCAACTAGTTTCAACGATCAATTTGTTAAAATGGGCTAAATACGCCACCAGATCTCGATTTCCTTGCTTTAACTCTAATAGCTCATTGTCTGTGGTTTGAGAAATTGTTCTTCGATCAAAGATGCGCAGAAATTCAGCCTTGAATTCTTCAAACTTGTACAACACTGGATCATTACAAGCCACCAGTGGTAATGACCACGCTGCGGCATCGCCACTCAGGTAGGACAGCACAAACGCCACTTTAGACTGATCCTCTTTAATCAATATAGGCTTGCAAAGGTAATGTAAAGAGCACTGTGTAAGAAAAATCTGTGCCTTATGGGGATCTCCCTGAAATCTTTCGGGGGGGGCCAAAGGGATAGTTGGGGACATAGCATGCACAACCTGTGTAGTGAGCTCAGAAGAAGAAGAGGAAGAGGGAACAAAAGCTGGTGACTTGATACTCCCAAAATTAGGACGTGGGCTTTCAGAAAGCTCCTCTAATCTCTGACGCAAATAACTAGTCTCCTGATTAGATGTCCTCACCTCCTCCCTGGTTTCACTTAACTGTTTCTGTAACCATTCTAAAACTGAAGCCAAGGCCTTCACATCTAATCCTTCAGCCATCTCGCCCAGACGGAAGGTAATTTAAGGCACTTCAATCTGTCAGAAGCAGTACCTGAATTATCCTGATTCCGTGGGAGCTAGTGACCAAATCTTCTTATGCTGAATATTTCCCAAATTCCCAAACACCCCTGCACCTGGATTTCTCCAAGCCCAGGAATGGAAGGGAAAGGGGAAGTGGATAACGAACAACAAAGAGAGACTTCCACACTGGTGCCTTCTTCGCGACCTCTAAATTCGAGATGCTGGTACACCTGAAACAATTAACAGAAAATTACTACAGTTCCAATAACCCTTGGCAATACTACTCTCTCTCTCACTAGTTCCTTCTCTAAATACCTGTTACAATGTGGAAAATGCCTCTCTCTTGTTAATGAATACTGAATTCCAAGTCTTTACTACTCAACATGTAGTACTCAAGTTGTCGTTAATGTCTTGGAAAGTTGCGTCTTGTAAAGGTGGTAAATAACAGTAATATTATATGCATACAGTTAATACCTCCATTTACTTGTAGAAGTTCTTTGATATCTTGTCTCGATGAAGCACAATGACATTTCCATAAACTGCCCTTCAAAGACTGTGTAGATAGAGTTGACCCATAGGGAGAGAGTCTGTTTTGAGCTGCGCTGACTCTCACTGGAAATAATGTCTTAGACCCACAGAAGAGCAAATTCGAGAATAGAGCTGGACTGGACAACGCACAGATAAATGTCTATGACAAAGAGGAATTGAAACTCCTTACCGCTCATGAGCTGAATTGGAGCGGAACGGTTTACTTGCCACCTTAAGGTCCGCTGCAATACTCTGCCTCAGAAAACTCCTGCCGACTCCACTGGAATGCAGAAATGCGGAGCTGCGGCGGGATAAGCGGAACTGGAAAATACGGACTTGGGACTACTCAATATACTCTCAAGAGCCCCTCCGGAATATTACGAAGGATAACTGACTGGAATGCAGGGGCAATAGATGGCCAAATAGGGACAGAAACTGGAGCCAAAAACTGAACAACCAGCCGCCAGGAATGTACAGTTGAAGTGCGCCACATAGAACGCGCTAGCGAAGGAAATGGCGGACAGAAGAGGAACACTAGAACGCTGACCCATCCTCCATAGCGGCACAATCAGGAAGCGTGAGACAGTGTCAGGATGGAACGCCAGATTGGAAACTGCTGTACTGAGTGAACTCGAACCTTGAAAATGGGGGCATTGGGGAGTCTAGTGGCGGAACCTGGCATGGACCTGACAATAACCAGGCGCTGGATTCGAGCTGTCCCACGATGGTTTTAGATGACTACGGTGTCGGTATCCGGATTTGACCCAACAAGCCTTGGCAACCGCAACCCTTGCAGGATGTCGAGATTGGCTCTGTTGCAGACCAGCAAGATCTGTGGCGCTTCTCCTTTTCAGGGAAGCTGGAGCAAGCCTGGAGCAACCAGGAAAGCAAGTTAGATTCAAGATGGCGTCTTCAGGGGGCTCACTAGCCAACAGGCAAGGAACCGGGAAGACGGGTTGAGCTCAAATGCAAAGGCGGGGCCCCACGGGACACTCGCGAAGTGTGGGGGCCTGGGCTTTGGTGCAACTGGTGCTCGGGGCTGGGGCTTCTCGTACCCCAATGCACAACTTACTGAGGCTTCAGAAAAGGAGTGGAGGTAGCAAAATGCAGGATGTCCAAGATGTACTGTCCCACGTCTCTCATGTCCGCCACGGGTCTCAGCTTTGCTGTGGATGTGGATCGGGGTCAGAGAAGTCTGGAAGTCCAGTTCTTGAGACGCAGAGTGTTCGGGTTCCGACGGGAGCCTTAAAACTGCAGACTGGCGAAGTTGCTGTTGGTGCCTGTTTGCACAGGGTGGTCACTCCTTGACCACAAGGGAGATGTCTTCTGTCTTCCAGTCAGAATGGAATGTCGAAGGTCCAAGATATGTCTTTCAAAGATTCGTCCAGGATAATCTAAAGTCCCAGGGACACAGCTCCTATACTTATACTAAGGATGGGGGCTGGATTACCGGACTAGGTCCCTCCTATGGGTGCACCGGAGAAGGGGGTGGTTACACCCCTTTCCCTTTGTCCAGTTTCATGCCAGAGCAGGGCTGGAGTGCCCCAGCAACTGGTTTGAACCGGGCTATGCATGAAGCACCTTGTGTGCCCCAGGCAGTGTCTGAAAGCAGCCCTCCCTGCCCCAATACACAAAACACTGTCTGGGGAGGTGCTGGCACCTCTCCGGACAGGAAACCTATTGTCCAGGCCTCCCCTGCCGGAATTTTGTCCAGCAGCAGGAGGACAGACTCGTGTCTGTGGCAGCAGCATCCATTTTGTGATGCTGAGTATCTGTTAACTTTAACCGGGTAAAGCAGTAACTACATGTCTTCTCCCTCTAGAAGGGTGGAATTCTACCCCCACCACGAGATTTGGCGGGGGGGTAGTATTCCAAAGTCTTTGACACCTTACACAACATGTTTTGATAAAGCCAAACCAAAGTTAGCATTAACCGCGAGGATTATAATGCACTTAAGCACTTAAGAGTATATGGTATGACTATATAATAGAACCGCTATAAGGAGATGGTTCCGAAAACTGCAGAGGGGCTCAGCTCATGCTAGGGCACCCTCTCACATAAAACCAAGCACTCAGCTTCCAGGATTGTCGAGGCCTACCATAGGAGTGGCTTATAGGTGTATATGTGTCTATATATAAAGGTAGATATAGGTATACTATATCTAAGTATGGGGTGATTACACCACCTTACCCAGGCTGTGTGAACAGACCTGTGGTGTCAGTTTGGAAGGCAAACTAGGGGTGGCACAATACATGCTGCAGCCCCTGGTAGGCCTAAGGTGCACCAATGCCCGGGGGACCTAGGGTACACTATGCAGGGGCTCACAAGGGTGACCCAGTAACCAATCTGGTATGTACCTAAAGTACATGGTATAAATTTAAAGAGAGGGGGCGGAGCTAGCCGAGCCACGAGATGGCTGCGCCTTGAGCGAGCTCCACCGGGAGGCCAGAAAAATCATCCTCATCCTGCAACTATGACATTGTACTGACCCGCTAGAAATGCTGGCACCAACTTGACATTGTGTCCCCCACCTCCGCTGCAAGTTTTGAGGCGCTCACATGGACAGAAGTGCGGACGAGACCGTCTATGCTGCAGGGGCCTGCAGAGTGCTGAGTCCAGCTGCGCACCGGCCCACAGTGTATTGTCTGGCTGCGACGCACGGCACGCACACCGGATCGTGGCAGGCTGTGCTCCCGGGGAGCCGTAAGTGAGTTGAACCAGACTGCCGACGGGGAGCAAAACGGAACCGGACAGCCCGTGCCAACAGCGATTCTAAGGTACAGGTGCGGGGAAGTCATGATGTGTCCCACATAATTGAGCCGCTGCCACTAGCTCACGGGCAGAGTAGCGCGACTGGGCCGATCTCAGCAGTGTGAGCGCAGGAGGAGGCGAGGCCGAGGTGGGCGATGTGGGTGCACTAAAGAGCCCAAAACTGCATAACATAATTGAAAAATCCCCAGCACGTCCCCGAAAACGGCCATTCGATGAAGGTCAAAGGCCATCAACTCTAAGGCCCGGAACCAGTAGAAACAGGCTGATTGCTGTTAGCGAGGTGCTCCTAAGTTCCCACAACCACTCGGGGAGGCAACAACAGGAGACCAGGGCCATCGGAGGGAGGAAATAACACTCCAGGTCTGCTGCCATGATAAGTGACAATGCGAGGATATGGCTGATGTTGCCTGTTGAGGAGCACTAGAACTACCCGAGAGCTACAGAATCCACCACTCTGCACAGGGAAACGCTACAGGTGGTAACTAACGAGTGCTTACTCGTGTAACAATCTGCTTTCCAGGAACGGCGGACGTGGGTGAGGAGAGCGTGGGGACCACCAATTGTGATTATCGGTATATAATTCGGGGCACCGCAAACCCAGGGACTTGTGAAGTATCAACAGCCGAGTATAAGTACCGACTACTGCTGAAGACACGCTGCAATATAGACTAGCGGCAAGTGAAAATATATGGTAGTAGATGGATTTTGAGAACTATTGGGTTGCGATTGGAAATTAGAGATTATATAATTTACACTAAGACCGACGCTAAGTAGAATACCTGGTAAGACATAATCGCAACTCCTTTGGCCACAACACCCGACCTACTGCTTGAAACGGAGTGGACCTACTTACCCTTGGTGCAACGAAGGGCAAGCCGGACAAGAAAGAACCGAAACTCACTTTGGACCATTCCAGAAAAAAGGCAGAACAATCCGGAGAGGAACAACAAGCTCTTCCGCCTGTGACGTCATTGACCAGTGGGTCTCCGGCAGACAACATCCAGTCGATGTTCCAAACAATTCAAACCATGCTGACGAATATAGACGGCAAAATCGACTCTCTCACGCACAGAGTAGATCATATGTCTGAGAGAATGGATAGACATACAGAGAGAATCGACATGGCGGAACGCAGGATTTCGGACATAGAGGACACTAACAACTAGATTACAGCTAAACAGTCCGGGATAGATAAACAGCTAGCTGCGCTCTCTGCTAAAGCCGAGGATTTAGAAGCCAGATCCCGTAGAAGCAACATTCGTCTGATGGGTATTGCATAAACCACAAATACGGGCCCTATGGAAAAATATGTGGAGCAGCTTCTAATCACGCTGATGGGCAGAGGCACTTTCTCGGACGTGTTCCTCATTGAAAGGGCACACAGATCCCTTGCTCCTAAACCTCCACTGGGCACTAGACCGAGACCCATCATAGCTAAAATACTGAATTATAGAACAGGGATGCGGCACTGCGTAAAGCACGAGAAATGGGCGCCCTACGTCATGAGGGTATGGACATAGCGTTATATCGTATTTTACGCAAGCGGTGCAGGAAGCGCGGAAGAGACATGGACAGGCAAAGCAGAAACTCTGCAAATCCCCTACGCTGTGTTATACCCGGCCAGACTTAAGATCACAGATGACGGGGCCACGAAGATCTTCAACGAACCTAAGGACGCCATGAAGTACTTGCAACAGAGGAAACCGAAGGTGGAGCGCAGGAGATCGCTGCGGGACCGACTTACGGAGCGCGAGGCTTTGTCCGATGTAGAGTGATATACCATTACCAGGATTGGACAATCTGTGATATAGCTGTGTGTTTTTATTTCTCTATCTTTCCTGAGCCTACCGTGATGTCAATGTTTACTTTGACAAGCTTTGTCTTATCGGCCGATCAGCTGGGAGCGTGCAACCTTTTGATCTACCACACAACGCAATCTGGCTGCGACATGGTGGCCAAGATGAAGACACCCCGCACAGCTAAGTAATTCATGTAGAGACTATCTTTATTATAGGAGACAGGGTTAACTCGCTAAGGTGCAATGGGTTCAAATGTTTTACATTCTTATAACTAGACATTTTGTGCTGCTGCGAAGACTTTATGGGGTTGGTCGCTGTTATGGTGCATTGATATGTTGTTAAATGGCCCCCCTTCGTACAATCCAGAGAAGGGACAGGACTCGGCAGCTTCCCCCCATTTGTGTACACCACATTTGTTTCAATTTTTGGGGTTTTGCTAGTTTCTACACGGGGAGAGGGGAAGTGGGGATATGGGTGTTTTACAGGGGATTGCCTTCGTTGTTACGGTATTGACGGAGTGGGAGGGGGAACGACGGGGGGGGACAACCAAGAAAATCACTGGGCAGCTACAGTTGGGTGCATAGTGTAGGAAGGTGGATATCTGACTATGGTTACCCCCAAACTTTTTGCCTGGTGTTTAGCTGGTTTTTGACTTAGTTGGCCTGGGATCCTGCTATTCAGGGCCCCAGGCCGATTGCTCTCTCCTTAAAATGGACTCCATGTACCTTAGGTGCATAAAACAATTGGAATTGGTTCACCTTATAGGCCCCTGTAACAGTGTACCATAGGTACCCAGGGCATAGGTGTAGCCAAGGACTACCAGGGGCTGCAGCATGTATTGTGCCACCCCTGGCCTGGCCTCCATATTTGACACAACTGGCTGATCACTCAGCTGGGGTAAGTTGGTGTAATCACCTCTTACTTAGGTACAGTATCTCTGTGCCTAACCCTAAACTGGACACATATGTTCCTATCAGCCACTCCTATGGAAGGCCTCATCAATCCTGGAGGCAGAGTGCTTGGAAATATGTGAGATGGTGCTCTAGCATGAGCTGAGCCTGTCTGCAGCTGTCGGGAACCACTCCCTAAGCTGTTCCGGGATATTGCCATACCATATACTCTTAAGTGCATTATAATCCTCGCGGTTATTTGCTATCTTTGGTTTGGCTTTATCAAAACATGTCGAGTAAGGTGTCATACGAATTGGAATACTATCCCCTCGCCAATTCTGGCGACGGGGATAGCATTCCACCCTTCTAGAGGGACAAGACATGTGTGTAGCCTTAACCCCGGTTAAAGTTAAACAGAGCCTCAGCATCACAAAATGGATGCTGCCACCACAGACACGAGTCTGGCCTCCTGCTGCTGACCGAAACTCGGCAGATGGTGGCCTGGACAAAGGGTTTCCTGCCTTGGGAGGTGCGAGCACCACCCCAGACAGGGTTTTGTGTATTGGGTAGGACAGGGCTGAATAGAATCAGACATGCCCGGGGCACACAAGGTGTCCCCGTGCATAGGCCAGTCCAAACCGGTCCTGGGACTTTCCAGACCCAGGCTTGGCGCGGAACTGGACAAAGGAAAGGGGGTGTAACCGCCCCCCTTCCTGGTTCCTCCCAGAGGAGGGACCTAGTAGGTGATCCACCCCTCAGATTGGGAATAAGAGTGGGGAGCAGTGCCATTGCACAGCAGATCATCCTGAATCAACTTTACACGAAGAAGAAGACTGGACTTCGACATTCTGCTGCACAGAAGACTGAAGAGAATCTCCCTTGTGGCCTAGGAGTGGCCACCCTGTGAACACAGGTACCAACCAGCAACTCGACGTCTGCTTTGCCGCCCCCTCCCGCCGGAGCCCGAGCCCAGAGCCCGACAAGAACCAGACTCCCAGACCTCTCAGAGCCCGATCCACAGTCCCTGCAAAGAAGGGACCTGTGGAGGCACCGAGTGACGTGGGACCGGACCTCTTGGAAGACACTCGAAAAGCTGACTGCGCAGCTTCTGAGGCATCCTCGACGTTGTGCTTTGGGGACTGAGAACCCCCACCACCGAGCAGCCCTTGCACCGAAGATCAGCACTCCAGCATCTCCACGATCTGCGTGGGGCCCTTTTGCATTGTGCCACTCGACGCGCCATCCCGGCCACTAGCCACGTGGTCAGCGGCCATCTTGGCTACGAAACCGACGATTTACACAGCATGTCTGGTTGCTCCAGACCTACCCAAGCTCCTGTAAAAAGGAGCACCCGCTCTGACCTTGCTGGTCCGAGTGATAAGCATCTTTCAACTTCTGCGTGGCTTGCATTTGCCAAGGCCTGTTTGCTCCGATCAGGTCGCCGACACCGCCAACAGCGAGAAGCCTGCGTGGGACAGCTCGTGACCGACTCCTGGACGTCCTCGACCCCGGGTATCCACGTGGCTGCAGAAAGAAGCTACCCGACAACGCCTGTTTGCACCCGACATCGCCTGGTTCCAATCTGGTTCCACGGTAGTCACTGGCTAGTGACTTTGAACACTGTCCCCTCTGCTTTCAGGTCTTCACATCTTCAGATCCACCCTTGGATCCACCGGAACTCTTCGCATCGAGCCGCCTGCAGCATCTTCAGCTCCAAGCACCATCGACCAGCGTGACGAAACCAGACACTACTTCGACCCTGTGCACCCGCTTCCTGTGGGTGAGGTAACTCAGCTACGCCGGTGCTCCTGCACTGGTACACATCTCAAGGGCCTGTGTCTTAAGCTTCACCTCCCTAGGTCACTCGGAAGGTTCCTAACTTTCTAACTTTGTACTTTTTACGCACCATAGACTTTGCATTGGAAAGTGCGTGCACTTTGAACACTGCACCCGAGTCCCGTGGGCCTTTCCCGACTTAATCATTGCTAGTCTCGAATAGCTCCAGCGATTCCTAAGGCCCTAGGCCTGTTCCCTTTCCTATTGGTATCTCTTATACTACTTTCTTAGTATATGGTTTAGGTGGCCCCTAGGGCTCATCCATATTGTGCAACTTTTGTGTATTTTAAACTGTCTTGTGATTTAACGCTTGTGCTTCTGTGCTCAGAAAGAGTCCAGGGGATTTTATAGTTAATAAATCAATATATATTTTCAATATATATCTGTGTGGTGTCCCTTTCATTTGGTATTCAAGGGGGTTGTATATGGTATAACAGCTGGCTTCACATGCCTTTCAGAGTTTAGCCTAAGACTGCTTTGTCCACGTTACCACTAGGATAACTGGTCTACAAGGTTGAATTACAACCATCATCATAAGGGTTGCTTGGCATGGTACAAAGTGATCACTAAGAATTAGTGAGCATTATATACCAGGCCCACTTCTCACATTGGTGAGCAGCGGGGTGGGATCTGAGCTTGCTGTTGTTTTACCATTACAATCTTTGAGATTATCATTTGAAAGATCATACAGGTACCTGCTAGGTACATATAAAACAAGACTAGTATACTTAAGTTCTACTGAACTTAGTTGTTGTAGAGCAAAGGGAGTAGCACACCCTAGCTACAACTACTAGATAGGTTTAGTAGGTAAACACCAGTGTAGGTAGATTGCAACACATCCACCCACACTAGAGCAATGTCTGGAGCAGAGCGTTCCACTGGGAACATCCCTGTTGAGAGTGACCCTCCAAGGGCACCATCCAAATTTGCTATTTTTTCCTTTAAGGAATTAAGACAGCTTTGTGTCTTAAGGGGTCTGAAGACAGGGCCTTCCCCTACTACAGACCACCTAAGAGAGCTCTTAGACCAGTCTGAGGCTCTAAAGCCCTCTAAGGCAAACCCCACAGGGGATGCTGAAGGAGGCCATCCTTCAGAGGATGACACTGTAGACACCCCTGGTCCTATCATCCTGGTAGATGAGGAAGCCTCCACCACTGGAGCTCCTCAAGTAGATGAGGAGGAAGAGGAAGAGGAAGAAGAGGAAGAGGTGGAAAGCAGTGAGTCAGATGATGACAGAAATAGTCAGGTGCTGGTCAGCAGACTGAACCAGGCTAACTTAAGCCAACTTGGGAATGATTCTGGTAACAACCCATTCAGACCCCCAGGTGGACTTAACCAGAAGCCTAGGAGGAGAAGGACTCACTCAGGTGACTCTGACAACTCCCATGCTTCTAGAGGTTCTCATGGTCACTCCAGAAAGGTGATGACTAGCCCTCAGAGAAGGGAACATGAGACCAAATTGAGAGAATCTCAAATTAGAGAGGCTGAATTGAGAGTCCAGAGGCAAGAGTTAGAGATTGCCCTGGCCCAAGAGAAACTTGCTAGAGCAAGACAGCCTAGAGAGAGTGGATTAGGATCCACTGGTGGCAGCACTATCCAGAAGGATAAAGACAGGTCCTTTGATACAAGAAACCTGAGTAAGATTGTGCCCCCCTACAAAGCTGGGGATGATATCCACAAATGGATGACTGCACTTGAGAGAGCCTGCATGGTACAGCAGATCCCTCAGGATCAGTGGGCAGCAATCTTGTGGCTCTCCTTTGAAGGTAGAGGCCGAGACAGTGTTGCGTGTTTATCTAGGTTCCTGATCGATACTGTGACCTTATGCCCCTATTCGGCTATAAATCCATTTATTCCCTATATTGGCATAACCGTTCAAGTGCGATTTTCAGAAAGTCATCTCTGGCCTCACACGAACAGAGCCACATTCCAGCATAGTTCTCTGCCACTTCCTTTGCAACCAATTAGTGCAATGACAGAGCAGAAGTCACTATCTGATATTCCTAGATTAACACTCCGAGTTCTTCAACAAGATAAAAACTCAGCAAACCTGGAAATCCCCGCTTGCTGTGTTTTGATTAGTAATGGAACTCTAATGAGCAACTGATAGCTATCACTTCCTAGTGACATCTTTAATTGACGTCTTATGTCCAGCAAACTTGCGTCAAACCCGGCACCTGTCAGGTATAAATATTACCAACGTTGCCTTAAGCAATGAGACCAACAAGAGCTGTCGTGCTGTTGTAAGCTGTCGTGCACCCTGTGTGCATCCCATTGCTGCTGCAGGCAGTACACTGCTGCTGTTGTCCCTTGGTGGTGAAGCTACTGATACCATTATCGCTGCTAAAGCGCGAACGATGGTGCAGTACGCTTAGGAGCTGAACAGCCGTCCCTCTACGAAGAGCCCAGCAGATTCCAGCTGCCGCGGACGCTGTCCCCCGCCTCCTCCTCTCGACGCGCTGAAGAAGAGCCGCTGCCTTTCTCCTGCAGAGAAATCCAGCTCCGGCGTTTCCGGTCTGCCCTCGCGGGTGACTGGGATATTGAGTGCCCCCTGAAGGAAATACCAGACTTCCATCATTCTATTCAGAGGTATGGTGTTGACTAAACCCTTTGACGAGAATTCTTGAAAGCAAACCTTGGCAAAACCAACTTAACTTAAAGCTACTTACTTACTCCCCTTCCACGTGTTAGGCTTAGGTCAGGCACACTGGGGTAGGCTTAGTTAGAAGCACCAGTTGAGTATTTTAGCCTAATGTATATATGACTGTATATATGTTTTATTACTTTTAAACCATTGTATGGCTAAGAAACCATATCAATGCTTTTACAGTTCTATTTCGCAATACTTATCTTACTGTACGTACTTTTTATCATAACAAGTCTTGCAATTGTGGCAATACATTTCTCTTGTACGAGAAGAAAGACTGTTCAATAAATGTTAACCTTTATTGACAAACGCCCGTCTCTCTATTCTCTACATATCGTGAAAGTAAACTGCACTAACCTGACTGAGTGAAATACATGTCTATTGTTTCACACGACCCTAGAGATTGACTCTTGATCTGAGGAGCAAAGTTGTCATGTTGCACGGTTGTTGGAAAGCTGAATCCCTTCTTGTCTGTGCCAAGGAAGCTGATCACTTCCTATGCAGAGAAGAAAGTTTCCAGTGACCTCTGAGCTAGTTGGTAACACACCCAATTAAGTTTAGCATAGTCAGTGGAGGCCTGGAATATACGCAGTTCCACGTCGATACTACTGTTTATGTTATTCCAATGCGCAGGACCTAGTGGAAAACTAGGAACTACACTACAACAGACTCCTCACAGTTAGTGATGGGGATTCTAGAAACTACCTGGTCCTGAAGAGTGCTCTGATTGATGGGTTGGGCTTAACCACTGAACAGTCCCACCAGACTTTAGGAAAGGATCAGCCTCCTCAGGGAACTGATCTTACCCCTGATGAAGGAACTGTCCCAGAGGTTGTTAGGCCTGGCCTAACAGAGCCTCTGATGGCAGTGGACCCTTCTCAGGTGGGACCCAGTCTGAAGCAGGTAACCTGCCCCTCTCTACCTTGCCTTACTCAGCCCAGGGCCGCAGAGGACAAGAAGGACAGTGAGACCCAAAGGGCCCCCTGTCAAATAAAGCACCCCCATCAACAGATTAGGGGCACCGAAACTAGTAGCCCTAGTGAGGTGCAAACTTTAAAAACTCCTGAGGGATCCCCCTTAAAAGTAGTTAGGGACCTCCCCCAGATGGATATTGTTGGGCACAGCCAAACCTGGGACCCTAAGGGCCCAAACCTGAACTGTCCCTCCAGTAAGCCAAACAGAGGGACTCAGCCTCCAGCTTTAGGTAGCCAGAGGTTGACCCTGAAAGCACAGTGCAACTCAGTCAAAGAAAGAAAGGCACACATGGTGGAGAGTGATTGGAGGAAGCTGAGCCCTACAGAGGAGACTCACTTCAGTACTCCATCTCAACACCAGCCTTTGACTTTGCAAAGACACACCACAGGTAGAGATTCCCTATGGTGGAGACCCTCAGATACCCTTAGGGTGAGGGATTGCTTAGTGGACCATGAGACAGGGGGTTACCAAGCCAGAGCTGGTACTTCCTTATATGGCCACTTAGGCAATATAGGCTTACCTGGTCAAGGATAGCCTTATCTCCTTTCGTTTGGGGGGGGGGGGGGGTTATGTAGGAAAGGAAGGTGGATATCTGACTATGGTTACCCCCAAACTTTTTGCCTGGTGTTTAGCTGGTTTTTGACTTAGTTGGCCTGGGATCCTGCTATTCAGGGCCCCAGGCCGATTGCTCTCTCCTTAAAATGGACTCCATGTACCTGAAGGTGCATAAAACAATTGGAATTGGTTCACCTTATAGGCCCCTGTAACAGTGTACCATAGGTACCCAGGGCATAGGTGTAGCCAAGGCCTACCAGGGGCTGCAGCATGTATTGTGCCACCCCTGGCCTGGCCTCCATATTTGACACAACTGGCTGATCACTCAGCTGGGGTAAATTGGTGTAATCACCTCTTACTTAGGTACAGTATCTCTGTGCCTAACCCTAAACTGGACACATATGTTCCTATCAGCCACTCCTATGGAAGGCCTCATCAATCCTGGAGGCAGAGTGCTTGGAAATATGTGAGATGGTGCTCTAGCATGAGCTGAGCCTGTCTGCAGCTGTCGGGAACCACTCCCTAAGCTGTTCCGGGATATTGCCATACCATATACTCTTAAGTGCATTATAATCCTCGCGGTTATTTGCTATCTTTGGTTTGGCTTTATCAAAACATGTCGAGTAAGGTGTCATACGAATTGGAATACTATCCCCTCGCCAATTCTGGCGACGGGGATAGCATTCCACCCTTCTAGAGGGACACGACATGTGTGTAGCCTTAACCCCGGTTAAAGTTAAACAGAGCCTCAGCATCACAAAATGGATGCTGCCACCACAGACACGAGTCTGGCCTCCTGCTGCTGACCGAAACTCGGCAGATGGTGGCCTGAACAAAGGGTTTCCTGCCTTGGGAGGTGCGAGCACCACCCCAGACAGGGTTTTGTGTATTGGGTAGGACAGGGCTGAATAGAATCAGACATGCCCGGGGCACACAAGGTGTCCCCGTGCATAGGCCAGTCCAAACCGGTCCTGGGACTTTCCAGACCCAGGCTTGGCGCGGAACTGGACAAAGGAAAGGGGGTGTAACCGCCCCCCTTCCTGGTTCCTCCCAGAGGAGGGACCTAGTAGGTGATCCACCCCTCAGATTGGGAATAAGAGTGGGAGCAGTGCCATTGCACAGCAGATCATCCTGAATCAACTTTACACGAAGAAGAAGACTGGACTTCGACATTCTGCTGCACAGAAGACTGAAGAGAATCTCCCTTGTGGCCTAGGAGTGGCCACCCTGTGAACACAGGTACCAACCAGCAACTCGACGTCTGCTTTGCCGCCGCCTCCCGCCGGAGCCCGAGCCCAGAGCCCGACAAGAACCAGACTCCCAGACCTCTCAGAGCCCGATCCACAGTCCCTGCAAAGAAGGGACCTGTGGAGGCACCGAGTGACGTGGGACCGGACCTCTTGGAAGACACTCGAAAAGCTGACTGCGCAGCTTCTGAGGCATCCTCGACGTTGTGCTTTGGGGACTGAGAACCCCCACCACCGAGCAGCCCTTGCACCGAAGATCAGCCCTCCAGCATCTCCACGATCTGCATGGGGCCCTTTTGCATTGTGCCACTCGACGCGCCATCCCGGCCACTAGCCACGTGGTCAGCGGCCATCTTGGCGACGAAACCGACGATTTAAACAGCAGGTCCGGTTGCTCCAGACCTACCCAAGCTCCTGTAAAAAGGAGCACCCGCTCTGACTCTGCTGGTCCGAGTGATAAGCATCTTTCAACTTCTGCGTGGCTTGCATTTGCCAAGGCCTGTTTGCTCCGATCAGGTCGCCGACACCGCCAACAGCGAGAAGCCTGCGTGGGACAGCTCGTGACCGACTCCTGGACATCCTCGACCCCGGGTATCCACGTGGCTGCAGAAAGAAGCTACCCGACAACGCCTGTTTGCACCCGACATCGCCTGGTTCCAATCTGGTTCCACGGTAGTCACTGGCTAGTGACTTTGAACACTGTCCCCTCTGCTTTCAGGTCTTCACATCTTCAGATCCACCCTTGGATCCACCGGAACTCTTCGCATCGAGCCGCCTGCAGCATCTTCAGCTCCAAGCACCATCGACCAGCGTGACGAAACCCGACACTACTTCGACCCTGTGCACCCGCTTCCTGTGGGTGAGGTAACTCAGCACCGCCGGTGCTCCTGCACTGGTACACATCTCAAGGGTTTGTGTCTTAAGTTTCAGCTCCCTAGGTCATTTGGAAGGTTCCTAACTTTCTAACTTTGTACTTTTTACGCACCATAGACTTTGCATTGGAAAGTGCGTGCACTTTGAACACTGCACCCGAGTCCCGTGGGCCTTTCCCGACTTAATCATTGCTAGTCTCGAATAGCTCCAGCGATTCCCAAGGCCCTAGGCCTGTTCCCTTTCCTATTGGTATCTCTTATACCACTTTCTTAGTATATGGTTTAGGTGGCCCCTAGGGCTCATCCATATTGTGCAACTTTTGTGTATTTTAAACTGTCTTGTGATTTAACGCTTGTGCTTCTGTGCTCATAAAGAGTCCAGGGGATTTTATAGTTAATAAATCAATATATATTTTCAATATATATCTGTGTGGTGTCCCTTTCATTTGGTATTCAAGGGGGTTGTATATGGTATAACAGCTGGCTTCACATGCCTTTCAGAGTTTAGCCTAAGACTGCTTTGTCCACGTTACCACTAGGATAACTGGTCTACAAGGTTGAATTACAACCATCATCATAAGGGTTGCTTGGCATGGTACAAAGTGATCACTAAGAATTAGTGAGCATTTTATACCAGGCCAACTTCTCACACATAGTACGTGTTTATGCTCTTCACTTATGAAACTCATGCAATCTTATATATTCATTTTGATTCGTTTTTGTGACACATGGCGACAGATGTAAGACAAGTTAGGGCGTTGACTTTCATGACCTGGAATGTCAGGGGTCTGCAAAACCCACAAAAAATACATAAAGTAATTGCTAATCTGGACAGGCACAAAATTGCTGTAGCCTGTCTCCAAAAAACGCATCTCACGCCACAACGAGAGAACAGAATAGGCTATAGGTGGGCGCAGTATCGGCTGGCATCTTCCTACTCAAGCTAGGCAATGGGGATGCTGTTGCTGATTAAGCGTAATATTGATGATCAGGATAGATATGCTATTATAAGGGGCACCTTTGCGGGCACGGATCTTACAATTGTTTCAGTATATGGGCCTAATGTACATGACCCCCTGTTTTTTGCAGATATTTGGACCAAACTCAGGAATCTACAGCCCACAGCTATATTATGGGTGTGGGGGGGACTTTAACACATGCCTGGACCCCGCAAGGATAAGTCATCAGGTACTGATAGAGGTGGCAGACGGGCAGCCAACTCCCTATTAGAGGGCATGGAGGACTGGTCTTTGGTAGACGTATGGAGGATGAGACACCCTGGGCACCGGGAGGGAACGTGCCCCTCAATGACACATAACACTTGGTCAAGGTTAGACTACTGGCTGACTACACGGGAGGTTAGTACCTGGATTACAACGGTGGAACTTTTTCCTAAAACGCTATCGGATCACTCTCCTGTTCGCCTAGAGTTGGCTATCCCCACTCATACTCCCAAGCAGTTCACGTGGCGCCTTCAACAATCAGCACTGAAAGATCAAGTTTTTCACAGTGAATTGTGGCAGGCAATACTAGATTTCTTTCAAACTAACGTAGGCTCAGTAGAAAGCACTAGGTCCCTGTGGGAGGCGTTTAAGGTCACTATAAGGGGACATTGTATTAGTAAGCATGCGGGGATCCTTGGGGATATACGGCAACAGTTGGTCATGGTAGAAAGGGAAATTAGGGAACTAGAGGAAGATTACACTAACACTTTAAATGCGTCCCTCCTCGCAGATATACGGAATAAAGTGGACACATATCATGAGTTTGCGGACACGGAAATCAAATACCTCTCAAAAGAATATAAGGCCAGAGCGTATGGCGAAGGGGGTAGACCGGGCAGAGCACTTTCCCACAAGATCAAACCTGTCGATGCTACTGCGCATATAACGCAAATCACAAATGCACAGGGTACACTGGTGTATGGCACTCCCTCCATCCTAGACAACTTTCTGACCTACTACTCCACATTATACACCACGCTGACATCAAACTTCCTATCGACCATACACGAATATCTAGATGATATAGGACTGGAATGGCTCTCAGACACAGATAGGGAATACCCTTAGCCGTCATATAACAGAGGACGAATTTAGAGAGGCAATTAACTCGCTACCAAATAATAAAGCCCCAGGACTAGATGGGCTGCCGGGCGAATTTTACAAAGAATTTAAGGATTTATTTATACCTCACTTGGCTCAGATGTACGAGGAAGCGTATGAGGAAGGAGTCCTTCCATTGACATTACTCGAGGCGCTGCTGATAGCTCTCCCTAAACCGGGCAAGGACCCCTAAAAATGCAAGTCATACCGTCCCCTTTCACTCATAAACATTGACATCAAAAGTTTGGCCAAGATTATAGCGACTAGAATACAACCATTATTGGGTTCACTGGTTCTGCCAGATCAGGCGGGCTTTATCCCCACTAGATCAACGATGCAGAACATACGCACTATTTTTGCCTTATATCATAGCCTAAACCCGGAATTGCCTGCTGCGGCTGCACTTTTGGATGCGGCAAAGGCCTTTGATTCCGTGGAGTGGGAATTCATGTTTACAGTCCTGTCCAGAATGGGATTTCCGCCCCCTTTCTTGAAATGGATATCTTTATTGTATACTGAGCCCAGAGCTTGAGTACAAATAAATGGTATTACATCGAAACATATTGTTGCCGAGGAAAACAGCAGGGATGCCCTTTGTCCCCTATCCTGTTTGCGCTCACCCTGGAGCCCCTAGCGTGTAAAATTAGTCAAAGACACCCGGAAGCGGCACTACAATTCAATCTTCGCCCTTTAGGTAGCTCCCTCTATGCGGATGACATGGTGCTTTACACCAGATGCCCGGTTGCGAATTTGAACCCACTGTTCAGAGAATACATCAAGTACGAGAAGTACTCAGGGCTTAGTATAAACTGGGATAAATCAGTGGTGATACCCTTGATGGCCGAGACCCCACAGCCCAGTTTAGATTAACCACTACAATGGACGACTGACCCAGTGAAATACCTGGGTGTCTGGATACATCGCGACCCAGAGGTAGTGATCAGAGAGAAATATGGAGGGGCCATGACCAAACTAGAAGAGCAAATTGAGAATGGATTAAGCTGCCTCTATCAATAACAGATAGGATTGCCCTTCAGAAAATGGTTATACTGCCCCGTTTCTGTATTTCTTTGGAATATACCGATATGGCTCACACAAACTTTTTTTGCCAGACTCCGCACAGCGCTACAGTGTCTCATATGGGCTGGAAAACAGCCCAGAATAGGCTGGAAGACACTCACGAAGCCATACCACCAGGGAGGGTTCGCGGCCTCCGACCTACAGCTGTATTTTTATTGTGCACAGACCCAACATGAGCATTATTGGACACAACCGCACTCTCATATTCCGCAAATAGCAGTAGAAGAAGAAAGCGAAAACTTTTAACGCACTACTTTCAGACCTCATCAGCTGCTACCCTAATGACTCAATACACCTGGTAAAGTGCACATTCAGGGCCTGGCACACCCTGGCGCTACCGCCCTATGCCCCGGCGCTTCTGTTGGCGAACCACCCCAAACTATCGGCTACACAAGAAAAGAATATGAGATCGGTGTTAAGAGATATGGGTATTGTGACAATGGGTGCGCTGTTCCCGAACAATGCCTTCATCCTGTTCCACAGCCCACGCTTATGCGCACACCAAACGCCGTTAAAAATGTTTGCAAATTTAAGACTACGTGCAGCAATTAAAGATTTGTTTGTATCATTCCCGGCAGAACCTGCACCATGACAAGCCCTACAGGTACTGTTAACTGCTCCCACACGCAAGAATCTATTCACACGATTATATACTGCTTCCCAGAATGAACAGAATCTAGGCCCTGATCGATCCCTTCAGAGATGGGAAGAGCTCACTGGGGAGACCATATTGGAAGACGATTGGAGTTATAGCTGCGCGCAATTACACTTACTCACATCGAACTGTAACCTAAAGATCATCCATTTTAAGTTTCTTCATCAGACCTATTACACGCAGGTCAAGTTACACCGCTATGGCCTTAGTGAGGAAATATGAATTTTATGGTCAAGTTGTGTTCCCTAGCGTGTACCCCACCGTCTCCATGTACCGGCTTAAAGTGCATGTAACTTCCCTCCTGTGCCAGCTATGAAGACGCAAATACATTTGCGTCCAACGTTAACATGTCCTCTTTCAGACCCACCCTGAATGGGTTGAATAGTCCGTTCCTAAGTATGCTATGCCAACGTCTTTTTGTAGTGTACTTTACACGTTTTCCTGCTCTGGCAAAGTAGGCCCTGAATTTCTGCCATCGAGCCTTTTTCTGGCTTCTGACTCTGAAAGCCTCAGCCCAGGTTGTCTCTGTACCCGTGAACTCTGACTTACTTCCAGCGCGGCCCACCGCGCTTAGCTCAGCCTGCTGCCTGCCAAGACTGACTACAACCTTCGAATTATCTGTTCCGCTCCTCGAAAAATGCATTCCTGCCCACTAGTTTAAGTAAACATTCCCCAGCTGCAGAGCCAAAGGGCCGGCCTGTCTCCGTGCAAGTAATTCATAGCCTCTGTTACCATGCTCCCATGGAAGGCCCATGCCCCCACGCTTCTCATGCAGACACTTAGGCGCTTATACACGCACTCACAGTCAGTATAGAATAGCTTCTGCCCCAGAGACCTTTTCCGCTCAGATAATATGGTTCCCAAACATCAGATATCAGATATGATAGAAGTACAAGTTGATCTGACATGCCAGACTTCTGTCTCTTTCCGTCAGTATAAATGTCAAGTCCCCTGCACCCTCCAGTTTCACGTTTCACGTCAATCACGCGTCATGCAGCTGCGCGCGCATCCAAGCTTCCGATTTCTGCTGACATTGCAACATTTCTGTTTAGTGCCACCCACATGTGACACCTATCTGTGACGTTTTTAGCGCACACCTCTAGTTCACGCCCAGTCCACGCCTTCTGATTACGTACTAGTAACACGTGGATGCTGTTATCTTGTCTTCTCTCAGCTGTTACGCCTACTATATTGCTTTCTATGGTGTAAATTAAGTATATAAGCTATGTATTGTCAATAAAAATGTTAGCATATGCTCTCTATCCCTTCCTGGACCCTGTGTGGTGCCAGGAACCAGATATTCAGTTCCGGAACGATTCCTTTTTAAGGAATAAAACCCCTAAGAACTCTAACACCACGGACTCTGTTTCTTTCTTTCTGATTGAGTTATTATTGATTAAGTACTTACCTGCATAGAAATTAGGATGGTAAATTAAATATTTACAACATTTTGGCGCCCGAATAGGAACCCCTCCCCCACCTCACGCGCCGGTTGGTGCATTGTAAGCTCTGTCCCCTGCCATCAGTTAGAAGGAACCTACGCGTACCGGCAGGATTTCCTGTATCTCCCTCTGGCCCACGGAGGTGACGAAGACTACGATCAGTACCCAGACGAGGCGGTGAGGAGTGCGGAGGATCCCGACCAGAGCCTAGCCGAAAGAAGCAAGGTCCGAGGTGTCAAGAGGCCCACCAGTTTTCCGAAGTTTCCGAAGTTTTCCGAAGTTTTCCGAAGTGTCGAGCCGAGTCCAGTCCAGTCGAGTTTTCCGAGGCTTTCTGTTTTCCGTGCTTCCCGGTGAGTACCATTGCTGGGACGTATCTAGACGGGTTTGGGTACACAAGTCCGGTCTGCACTGTTTTAGACAGTGTATCTGTGCTGTTTAGCAGTACATCAGTTATTAAAGTTTTTGCATTGTCTCCGACAGTGTATCTGTGCTGTTTAGCAGTACATCCGATATAGGGGGTAGTCATATATGTCTTAAATGTTTTTCATGTGATTAATGTCGTGGTATGAATGTGACTGTTTTTAATGTGCATTATTGTGTTCTTATGTAACTAGCTGTACTCAGTATTTAGTAGCAAGGATTGAGCATTCAGTACCAAGTAAACAAGATGCCGTTTTTCAACAAGTTAAAGCAGATAGGAACTAGGAAAGGGATACTAGAGGAAGAAATTCCTATCCCCCCTAAAGACACTCCAGGAAATTTTATGTACCACAAGCATGGCTTAGATGCCATATTGTATCTAGATTTATGGGCCGACTATACTAAACATCTAGACGAGAGACACAGATGGCCTGTTACCGGAACATGGGATGCCGAGTGCATCATGAAGGTAGAGGAAGCACTCTGGAAAAAGAAAGCCAGACAATCTCAGAAAGACGCCATAGAGTTTTGGCGTAAGGAATCACATAAGCGTGCTGAAAAAGCACTACGTAGAGAAGACAGACTTAAAGAATCAGATAAAGCCCAAGAAAACGAATTAGTTACTGAAGGGATCCGAGTAAAAACAGAGCAAGTAGACCGTGCACGAAATAATCTCGTAAACGGTATGTATCTCGTGGCCGAGGGTTCGCCTAAAGCCACTTCAGAAATACCGAAAAACTTGCCGCCACCATTGGTGCCAATTAAAGTAAATCACAGAACTACTAAAGACATATTTCTGAATTCCTATCTAGAGGATGTAGCACCCGCTTACACCAATCTGCCTGTTCGCACCCCGCCTACTGACGGTGACGGAGGCGGCAATCCGCCTCCAGACCAAAATCCGCCGCAACTGCAACAAGGTTTCCCCGTTCGATCACCCATTCCCGCACCTCCACCACTTCCTGCACTTAAAACTGATCTGCCGAAACCGCTTCCACCTGATCCTACTAAAAGACAAGTTCAAGTACAGATACAGACCCCACAGAGAGATCATTTTCAAGCTTCCGCCTCAGGAGGTGCGATGGGGGGTCTTCGGACCCCGCCATTAACACATAGATTACAGCTCAGGGACTTGCAGAGTCCTTTCACGTTCAAATCACCCCGCCTCGACATACTCAAAGAGAACCTTTCAGTTTGCAGATATGATCCAGTACCCGGCAAAAACGATAGAATGATGATGGCATCACTACGGTTACGATCTGCTACCGATTTCCTGCTGTTATTTGCAGGAATGAAAGAGCGCCTAGATAGAATATATATGTTTATTCAGACTGGTAAAGACCCTGACAGTATTAAGGATGCCATGGAGCATCAGAAAGTTGATGTTCAAGCACAGATACTACGTTTTTTCATAAATTGCCTAATAAGAGAACGAGACAGGCCTGGGACAGATCAGAGTGAATTAGATGCACTGAACAAGTGGGGTCAAAATATATCTGAAGGTAAACACGACAAGGGAAATTGCATAGCCAGTATGCACAGGAAAATAAGAAAAGAAGTGGTAGAAATACACAAAGAAGAGAAAGAAAAGGCTTCCTCCGAGGAGGAAGAAGAACCTGAAGAACCAGAAAGGATTACAGATACTATAGCGTATGTAGGTAAGGGAACTTACCTAAGGAAAGGTATCCGTCCAGAAAGCAAGAGAGTTTTTCTCTCTGCCTTAACAAACCCGAATTCTTCTGAACATCAGTTCCAGGAAACTGATAAAAGGCTTCGAGATCGCGTAGGGTACCATTTACTCAATTCTATGGATGAACAAGAACTAGCCCGGTCAGCCATATTATGGACTGAAAATCCGGATATATATAATGATGACACCGTAGCACAGACATTCCTGAACCTTTCCCCAGACGAGCAGAAATTAGCAGGTGTATACATGATTCAGCACCTCCTCACAAAATACAGAAACCAACATTCTGATCCAGGTCCCTTACATGAAACATTAGAAGCGTTACTCATGGATAGATGGAGAGGTCTCAGTACCAAGTTAATACAAATAATTCTAGAACAACGACATAGATATAACACTTTCGTAAGCTCTGAATATGCTCCCGCTCCGCCCCCAGAAAGAAAAATGTATCATATGGAACGTCTGAATTGCATTGAAAGTCAGAACCCCTTACGAGAAGTACACCCAGTTATGGGTGAGGATCATATCTTGAAACGTGTGTATGTACACACGCCACTGACTAAGTTAGAACTGTTAGAAATGAAGAAACTAGTTCCGTGCCATGAGACCCCGCAGGTTTTCACAGAGAACTTAAAGACATGTTACTGATGGGGGATTACACATATGAAGATATCATGAAAATGTTAAAAGTACTGCTGCCCACGGGCATCTACGAGAAATTAAAAGAAAAAGAATGGGAGGTGGGAGACAAAAAGATAGTATGGGCAGAAATAGAAGACGAAGAAAACAAACGTGTCCCAGGGGTAGGCCTTGGGGACAAAACTAAAGCATTACCAGGTTTGATAGTACAGGTTCTGCCAAGATTGCTAGCAACAAGAAAGGAAGACTGGGATGCAATCTCAGCATGTAAACAGAAACCCGACGAAGATACTAGTGACTTCTATTCAAGATTCGAGAAATGTTTTATTATTAATAGTGGTCTTAAACCAAGTAGCGAGTCGTACCCGCATCTTTTTGTATCCAAGTTAGTCGAGAATTCCCTGTTAGCAGTCAAAAATCGTGTATACAAGGTTGAGAGTACATGGCAAGCAAATACGCCATCACAGATGTTACAAATGTTACAGTACCATCAGAACAGAATTAGAGAAGAACAGGATCAGGAACAGAAACGTATGAAAGACACGAAAATGAAAATGTTAGTAGCCCAGTCGGTCCCAACCGACGGCCACAGAAAGGGTACGACCCAGACAGGACACGCCGCAGCTCCCGTTAAAGGGACATGCAACTATTGCAAGCAGCCCGGTCACTACGTACATGAATGTCCAGTTTTGAAACATAACATATCAACAGGTAAAACTAAAGAGAGACCGCATCCACCAAGACAAGATCAGGTCCAGCAACAGACCTCACAGAATGTACAGCCTATGCAGAACACGCAGCCTACGCATGTTTCACCTCATACAGCACAGACAGTAGCGGTATCACAGCCACAGCCCATTGCCGCGACTCAGCAAGTTTCCCAACAAATGTACCAGTATGCCCAATCTGCTTACCCCGATTACCAACGATACGCATGAAACAGCCTAGAGAGGGAGATGGGTTTGCCTCTTATTGAAATTCCTGTAGATCAAGAAGGTCCTTATGTACACAGTCAAGTATTGGGAAAAGACAGAAAATTTTTAATTGACACAGGGGCAAGCCGCACGACAATCAGCCATAGCGAAGTCCCAGGGGCACCCCTCTCAGGCTCACAGAATGTTTCCCTTGGTTTTTCAGGACAGCCCATTGTAAATGAAGTATCAGAACCGGTCCCCCTGGCTGTGGGTCCATTATCACGAGTTACAGACTTATTACTTACGAAATCATGTCCAGAAAATCTGTTAGGAATAAAAACGTTGAAGGCTCTAGGAGCCATAATTTGCTGTTCCCCGGAGGGGGTTAGACTCTTTCTGCGGGATTTCAAGGGTCATTATGTTTTACGGGAATTCGATGTCAGATTGAAAAATGTACCAGATTACTTGTGGGCAAAAGGCCCAACTGATGTAGGTTGTATGCATATCACACCATACCGTGTCACACTCAAGACAGGAGTTGTTTTACCACGAATCAGACAATACAAGTTACCACCCGATGCTGTAGTGGCTTTACTGAAAATCATTGAAGAGCTCATTGCCCAAGGAGTGGTCGTAGAGACCGACTCCAATATCTGTAACTCACCCATCATTCCGATTCTTAAACGTACTGACCCCAACGCACCGCCAGTATATCGGCTGGTGATTGATCTGCGAGAGCTGAATAAATGCATTGTACCACAGTACCCTGTGGTCCCTGATATCTCTTCCCTATTGACTGCTATTGATGCAGAAGCAACGTTCTTCACTGTAATTGACCTCAAGAACGCTTTCTTCAGTGTACCTATTGATCCAGAGAGCCAATATCTCTTCGGATTCAGTTTAAATGGACGAAGTTTCAAATTTTCCCGCGCACCTCAAGGATTCACAGAAAGCCCCAGCATCTATAGTCAAGCACTGAAAAGACAGCTAGATTGTATTCAAATGCCAGTTAACACTGCTTTACTGCAATACGTCGATGATCTGCTGATCACCGCACGAAGTGAGCCCGAATGTGAACAAGCATCACTGACAGTTTTACATTTTCTGGCCGACAAGGGACACAAGGTGTCTCCTTCGAAGCTACAATTCTGTGTTCAGCAAGTTGTGTACTTGGGTCACTTGCTGTCCAAAGTGGGGAGACAGCTCACTCCCGATCGCATTCAGTTAATTGTAAATATGCCGCAACCCCAGACACAAAAGGAAGTGCGGGCCTTCATAGGCCTCACCTCGTACTGCAGACAATGGATTCCCCAGTATGCATTTCTAGCTAAACCACTCATCCAGTTAACGACACAGGAGGCAGCGACTTCGACTGTCCTCCCTTGGACTCAGGAACACACACAAGTCTTTGAGGAATTAAAGAAAGCATTATGTAGAGCACCAGTTTTAGCGACACCATGTTACAGCAAACCGTTTACACTTTTTGTTACAGAACGTGATGGTACAGCGTTGTCTGTCCTCACCCAAGATCAAGCAGGTTCAAATAAGCCTTGCGCTTATTTTTCAAGTACATTGGATTCAGTAGCCCAGGCACTCCCTGCGTGCTTAAAGTCAGTAGCAGCAACAGCATTAGCAATCAGACAGAGCGATTCAATTGTTTTAGGCCATCAGTTAACAGTACAAGTTCCACATTCTGTAGAAGTTCTTTTAAACAGAACCCAGACTCAGCACTTGACTATAGCACGACTGACAGGTTACGAATTAACGCTATTCCAGCCACACATAGAAATCAAGCGCTGCAGCATTCTGAACCCCGCAACACTGTTACCTACAAGTATGACAGATCCAGTCCCGCATGATTGTATAGAGATCATTAATGCAGTAACAAAGCCCCGACGAGACTTAACAGATGTTCCATTGACAAATCCAGACCTGACACTTTATGTGGATGGTTCATGTATGAGAACAAGTACAGGAGAATTAGTGGCCGCGTATGCAGTGACCACTGAAACCGAAGTTAAAGAAACACATCGTATTGACACACTGTCCGCTCAAGCGGCAGAGCTCATTGCTCTGACCCGAGCCTGTATACTAGCCAAGAACAGAAATATCAACATATACACTGATTCCCGTTATGCGTTCGGAGTTGTACACGACTTCGGAATGTTATGGCAAGAACGAGGTTTCCTGACCTCTCATGGGGCCAAGATCCAACATGGCCCCCTCATTCAAGCACTGTTAGAAGCAATACATCTGCCTTCAGGCATATCCGTCATGAAGTGTAAAGCACATACTAAAGTTACAGATTCTGTTTCCCAGGGTAACGACCTGGCAGACCAGACAGCAAAACATACAGCATTGACTCACACTCAAGCAACTGACATGACAAAGACAATAGGACCGACAAATTGTATGACAGTCAGGGATCCCACACTAGATGTTATCGATATTCAGACACATGCCACCCCAGATGAAATAAAGAGATGGACTGAACTAGGAGGGATCCAGACAGATCAAGGTTGGATGACAAAGGGAAAATCTACATGGTTTCTCCCTGATTCTATGGTTCAAGTCATAATTAATACAGCACATAGTCCAGCACATCTAGGAGAGAAAGCGATGTTAGACAGTTTACAGAATCTTTGGAGCAATAAACACTTACGAGCAGCAGCAAAACAGAAAGTGCGTACTTGCATGATCTGTTGTCAGTTCAATCCAGGTAAAAGTGTCCCTGCAGAGCAAGGTGGATTTCATCCTCCCGACCACCCTTTTGAAGTCCTCCAGATGGATTACATCCAGATGGACCGTTGTCGAGGATTCAAATATGTCCTCGTAATTGTTTGTGCACTGTCCCGTTGGACCGAAGCATATCCAGTCCCAGATTACACTGCTACGACCACTGCCAAGCAGCTGGTTCGTGAATTCTTCCCACGTTACGGCTTGCCTCGTGTCGTGTACTCAGATAACGGTCAGCCATTCTCATCCGAATTAATGAAGCAAGTTTCATTGCTGCTAGGATATCAGTGGAAATTCCATTGTGTCCGACATCCCGAAGCCGCAGGCCTTGTAGAGAGGCATAATCAGACATTAAAGACCCGCCTTGGAAAAATATGTCTAGAGAAAGGGGTCGACTGGATAGTCGCCCTGCCAGTGGCACTGTTCTATATGAGAATGGTTGCCCACTCGAGATCAGGACTATCCCCGTACGAAGTGGTCTTTGGCAGACCACCGAATATGTGGGGGACGCCCATTCCTAAGAAAATTACTGATGTTGATTGCAATATGTTGACAGATTACCTTGCCTCCTTGATGTCTGCACTCCAATCATGTCGTTCACAGGTTGCCGCAGCCTTCCCTGACAACACTGATGTAAAGCCGCATGATGTCCGTCCAGGTGACCTGATTCTAATAAGGAACTTTGATAGGAAAAGTCCGCTGGAGCCCCGCTGGAAAGCACCGAAGACCGTTCTACTTACTACAAGGACAGCAGTGAAGGTGGAGGGCAGAAAGGGGTGGATCCACACGAGCCATATCAAACTATGCAATGAACTGAAACCAGACCCAGGCTCGTCCACCCCTTCCAAAGACTGTATCGAGCCCAGTGACTTTAAAATTTCCGACCGAGAGAAAACTCCCCAAGAAGAGTACAGATCCAAGCTCCGATCTAGCAAGTCAGACAGTTTTAATTGTTTAAGTCCTCCCCTAGGTGAATCGGTTAAATAGTTTCTGACATGTATCCCCTAGATCGAGATAGAGAGAGAGAGAGACAATTCAAGAAACATACATACTGCAAATCACTGCGTAGTCACTGTATAGTGACATTGTTAATAATGTTTTTTCTAAGTATTCTAACGATTGTTGCAAGTATATTGCTTCCTATCTACTGTCCTATTTTCAAGCGTGAACAATCTGCTTACAATGTTTCTGCTGAACATTCTTTTAGCGAGTTACCTCCACATGAACTTTCTTACAGACTTGCGCTGCGCAACAACACTTTCATTAGTATGCTACACCATTCCCATCAGACTAATAATGCTACCAACTGCTGGATATGTGGCCGACTCCCTCCCTACCAGAATTACAAGGGAGCTCTGCCCCTCTTTCCGTATCCGTTCACTCACAACGGCTCCTGTGGTGCATGGTTTAAAATAATTAATTCTCTAGATCCTGATATTGCTGTTTTCGAAGGGAGCTGGGTTTGGGGAAACTTGAACTTAGTTCTGCTCGATGTCTGTTACCCTGATAAAGAGGGACTCCCCACTAGAATAGGAACTGATCTAGAAAATGAAGTGTATGGATTAGGTAATTACACCATTAACCTTATGATTCTTACTGTTGAATCCGAAGCTGCACCAGTTCCACCCGCTATGTCAGTATTACCAGTTACTGGTGAATTATGTGTCAGAAAGAAAGGTTCAGTACACTTAGGTCATAGTAAATGTGCTACTGTGGTCGAATTCAGTGATCATGGTAAATCGTCCTTTAAAGCTACCCGTCATTCTTATTTTGTTTGTGGTCATACCGCATACATATGTTTACCTCCAGATTGGGATGGTACCTGTTATATTGCATTCCTTCTGCCACCTGTTTTTCTAGCTCCTCCTGATTATCACAGAAATACAAATCTAGTAAAGAGTAGACTCAGAAGAGATATCGCGCTTGTCGACTACACAGAAACGGCATGGGAACAGTACACCGATTTTAATAAAGGATTCTTTTTCTTTTTAGGCCCTGTCCAGAATAGTAAACTAATACGCAGATTAACTAGAACACTTGAAGCAGTAGTGAATGAAACTGCCTCCGCCCTAGGTAACTTAACCGAAGAACAGTCCGCCATGCGGGTTGTTGTCCTTCAGATTCGTCTTGTTATTGACGTCATCTTGGCAGATAGAGGTGGAGCCTGTAAGGTCATCGGGTCAAGTTGCTGTGTTTTCATCCCAGAAAACGTACCATCTGTATACAAAGCTATTACACGTCTTCATAAAATTGCCAATCTGATACATCAGAATCCAGGCACCTGGACTTGGTCCGGTTGGTTCTGGACAACGTTAACCGCTTGGGGATGGAAGATCCTATCCTTCCTAGGCATTGGCCTAGTCCTAGTATTCAGTTGCTGCCTGTGCCTACAGTGTGGGCCAGCGATTTGTGGACTGTGTGCCACATCATGTATTGAACATTCCAGTTTTCTATCACAACGTCAAAGAAAGAAAGATGAGCAAATGATGTTACAAGAACAGACTGATCGATTTATGAGGATCGATATATCATGAAGGGTCCGTAGGGAACAAGGAGGGAATGAGGAAATATGAATTTTATGGTCAAGTTGTGTTCCCTAGCGTGTACCCCACCGTCTCCATGTACCGGCTTAAAGTGCATGTAACTTCCCTCCTGTGCCAGCTATGAAGACGCAAATACATTTGCGTCCAACGTTAACATGTCCTCTTTCAGACCCACCCTGAATGGGTTGAATAGTCCGTTCCTAAGTATGCTATGCCAACGTCTTTTTGTAGTGTACTTTACACGTTTTCCTGCTCTGGCAAAGTAGGCCCTGAATTTCTGCCATCGAGCCTTTTTCTGGCTTCTGACTCTGAAAGCCTCAGCCCAGGTTGTCTCTGTACCCGTGAACTCTGACTTACTTCCAGCGCGGCCCACCGCGCTTAGCTCAGCCTGCTGCCTGCCAAGACTGACTACAACCTTCGAATTATCTGTTCCGCTCCTCGAAAAATGCATTCCTGCCCACTAGTTTAAGTAAACATTCCCCAGCTGCAGAGCCAAAGGGCCGGCCTGTCTCCGTGCAAGTAATTCATAGCCTCTGTTACCATGCTCCCATGGAAGGCCCATGCCCCCACGCTTCTCATGCAGACACTTAGGCGCTTATACACGCACTCACAGTCAGTATAGAATAGCTTCTGCCCCAGAGACCTTTTCCGCTCAGATAATATGGTTCCCAAACATCAGATATCAGATATGATAGAAGTACAAGTTGATCTGACATGCCAGACTTCTGTCTCTTTCCGTCAGTATAAATGTCAAGTCCCCTGCACCCTCCAGTTTCACGTTTCACGTCAATCACGCGTCATGCAGCTGCGCGCGCATCCAAGCTTCCGATTTCTGCTGACATTGCAACATTTCTGTTTAGTGCCACCCACATGTGACACCTATCTGTGACGTTTTTAGCGCACACCTCTAGTTCACGCCCAGTCCACGCCTTCTGATTACGTACTAGTAACACGTGGATGCTGTTATCTTGTCTTCTCTCAGCTGTTACGCCTACTATATTGCTTTCTATGGTGTAAATTAAGTATATAAGCTATGTATTGTCAATAAAAATGTTAGCATATGCTCTCTATCCCTTCCTGGACCCTGTGTGGTGCCAGGAACCAGATATTCAGTTCCGGAACAATTCCTTTTTAAGGAATAAAACCCCTAAGAACTCTAACACCACGGACTCTGTTTCTTTCTTTCTGATTGAGTTATTATTGATTAAGTACTTACCTGCATAGAAATTAGGATGGTAAATTAAATATTTACAACATTTTGGCGCCCGAATAGGGACCCCTCCCCCACCTCACGCGCCGGTTGGTGCATTGTAAGCTCTGTCCCCTGCCATCAGTTAGAAGGAACCTACGCGTACCGGCAGGATTTCCTGTATCTCCCTCTGGCCCACGGAGGTGACGAAGACTACGATCAGTACCCAGACGAGGCGGTGAGGAGTGCGGAGGATCCCGACCAGAGCCTAGCCGAAAGAAGCAAGGTCCGAGGTGTCAAGAGGCCCACCAGTTTTCCGAAGTTTCCGAAGTTTTCCGAAGTTTTCCGAAGTTTTCCGAAGTGTCGAGCCGAGTCCAGTCCAGTCGAGTTTTCCGAGGCTTTCTGTTTTCCGTGCTTCCCGGTGAGTACCATTGCTGGGACGTATCTAGACGGGTTTGGGTACACAAGTCCGGTCTGCACTGTTTTAGACAGTGTATCTGTGCTGTTTAGCAGTACATCAGTTATTAAAGTTTTTGCATTGTCTCCGACAGTGTATCTGTGCTGTTTAGCAGTACATCCGATATAGGGGGTAGTCATATATGTCTTAAATGTTTTTCATGTGATTAATGTCGTGGTATGAATGTGACTGTTTTTAATGTGCATTATTGTGTTCTTATGTAACTAGCTGTACTCAGTATTTAGTAGCAAGGATTGAGCATTCAGTACCAAGTAAACAAGATGCCGTTTTTCAACAAGTTAAAGCAGATAGGAACTAGGAAAGGGATACTAGAGGAAGAAATTCCTATCCCCCCTAAAGACACTCCAGGAAATTTTATGTACCACAAGCATGGCTTAGATGCCATATTGTATCTAGATTTATGGGCCGACTATACTAAACATCTAGACGAGAGACACAGATGGCCTGTTACCGGAACATGGGATGCCGAGTGCATCATGAAGGTAGAGGAAGCACTCTGGAAAAAGAAAGCCAGACAATCTCAGAAAGACGCCATAGAGTTTTGGCGTAAGGAATCACATAAGCGTGCTGAAAAAGCACTACGTAGAGAAGACAGACTTAAAGAATCAGATAAAGCCCAAGAAAACGAATTAGTTACTGAAGGGATCCGAGTAAAAACAGAGCAAGTAGACCGTGCACGAAATAATCTCGTAAACGGTATGTATCTCGTGGCCGAAGGTTCGCCTAAAGCCACTTCAGAAATACCGAAAAACTTGCCGCCACCATTGGTGCCAATTAAAGTAAATCACAGAACTACTAAAGACATATTTCTGAATTCCTATCTAGAGGATGTAGCACCCGCTTACACCAATCTGCCTGTTCGCACCCCGCCTACTGACGGTGACGGAGGCGGCAATCCGCCTCCAGACCAAAATCCGCCGCAACTGCAACAAGGTTTCCCCGTTCGATCACCCATTCCCGCACCTCCACCACTTCCTGCACTTAAAACTGATCTGCCGAAACCGCTTCCACCTGATCCTACTAAAAGACAAGTTCAAGTACAGATACAGACCCCACTGAGAGATCATGTTCAAGCTTCCGCCTCAGGAGGTGCGATGGGGGGTCTTCGGACCCCGCCATTAACACATAGATTACAGCTCAGGGACTTGCAGAGTCCTTTCACGTTCAAATCACCCCGCCTCGACATACTCAAAGAGAACCTTTCAGTTTGCAGATATGATCCAGTACCCGGCAAAAACGATAGAATGATGATGGCATCACTACGGTTACGATCTGCTACCGACTTCCTGCTGTTATTTGCAGGAATGAAAGAGCGCCTAGATAGAATATATATGTTTATTCAGACTGGTAAAGACCCTGACAGTATTAAGGATGCCATGGAGCATCAGAAAGTTGATGTTCAAGCACAGATACTACGTTTTTTCATAAATTGCCTAATAAGAGAACGAGACAGGCCTGGGACAGATCAGAGTGAATTAGATGCACTGAACAAGTGGGGTCAAAATATATCTGAAGGTAAACACGACAAGGGAAATTGCATAGCCAGTATGTACAGGAAAATAAGAAAAGAAGTGGTAGAAATACACAAAGAAGAGAAAGAAAAGGCTTCCTCCGAGGAGGAAGAAGAACCTGAAGAACCAGAAAGGATTGCAGATACAATAGCGTATGTAGGTAAGGGAACTTACCTAAGGAAAGGTATCCGTCCAGAAAGCAAGAGAGTTTTTCTCTCTGCCTTAACAAACCCGAATTCTTCTGAACATCAGTTCCAGGAAACTGATAAAAGGCTTCGAGATCGCGTAGGGTACCATGTACTCAATTCTATGGATGAACAAGAACTAGCCCGGTCAGCCATATTATGGACTGAAAATCCGGATATATATAATGATGACACCGTAGCACAGACATTCCTGAACCTTTCCCCAGACGAGCAGAAATTAGCAGGTGTATACATGATTCAGCACCTCCTCACAAAATACAGAAACCAACATTCTGATCCAGGTCCCTTACATGAAACATTAGAAGCGTTACTCATGGATAGATGGAGAGGTCTCAGTACCAAGTTAATACAAATAATTCTAGAACAACGACATAGATATAACACTTTCGTAAGCTCTGAATATGCTCCCGCTCCGCCCCCAGAAAGAAAAATGTATCATATGGAACGTCTGAATTGCATTGAAAGTCAGAACCCCTTACGAGAAGTACACCCAGTTATGGGTGAGGATCATATCTTGAAACGTGTGTATGTACACACGCCACTGACTAAGTTAGAACTGTTAGAAATGAAGAAACTAGTTCCGTGCCATGATAAAGACCCCGCAGGTTTTCACAGAGAACTTAAAGACATGTTACTGATGGGGGATTACACATATGAAGATATCATGAAAATGTTAAAAGTACTGCTGCCCACGGGCATCTACGAGAAATTAAAAGAAAAAGAATGGGAGGTGGGAGACAAAAAGATAGTATGGGCAGAAATAGAAGACGAAGAAAACAAACGTGTCCCAGGGGTAGGCCTTGGGGACAAAACTAAAGCATTACCAGGTTTGATAGTACAGGTTCTGCCAAGATTGCTAGCAACAAGAAAGGAAGACTGGGATGCAATCTCAGCATGTAAACAGAAACCCGACGAAGATACTAGTGACTTCTATTCAAGATTCGAGAAATGTTTTATTATTAATAGTGGTCTTAAACCAAGTAGCGAGTCGTACCCGCATCTTTTTGTATCCAAGTTAGTCGAGAATTCCCTGTTAGCAGTCAAAAATCGTGTATACAAGGTTGAGAGTACATGGCAAGCAAATACGCCATCACAGATGTTACAAATGTTACAGTACCATCAGAACAGAATTAGAGAAGAACAGGATCAGGAACAGAAACGTATGAAAGACACGAAAATGAAAATGTTAGTAGCCCAGTCGGTCCCAACCGACGGCCACAGAAAGGGTACGACCCAGACAGGACACGCCGCAGCTCCCGTTAAAGGGACATGCAACTATTGCAAGCAGCCCGGTCACTACGTACATGAATGTCCAGTTTTGAAACATAACATATCAACAGGTAAAACTAAAGAGAGACCGCATCCACCAAGACAAGATCAGGTCCAGCAACAGACCTCACAGAATGTACAGCCTATGCAGAACACGCAGCCTACGCATGTTTCACCTCATACAGCACAGACAGTAGCGGTATCACAGCCACAGCCCATTGCCGCGACTCAGCAAGTTTCCCAACAAATGTACCAGTATGCCCAATCTGCTTACCCCGATTACCAACGATACGCATGAAACAGCCTAGAGAGGGAGATGGGTTTGCCTCTTATTGAAATTCCTGTAGATCAAGAAGGTCCTTATGTACACGCAATTAAAGATTTGTTTGTATCATTCCCGGCAGAACCTGCACCATGACAAGCCCTACAGGTACTGTTAACTGCTCCCACACGCAAGAATCTATTCACACGATTATATACTGCTTCCCAGAATGAACAGAATCTAGGCCCTGATCGATCCCTTCAGAGATGGGAAGAGCTCACTGGGGAGACCATATTGGAAGACGATTGGAGTTATAGCTGCGCGCAATTACACTTACTCACATCAAACTGTAACCTAAAGATCATCCATTTTAAGTTTCTTCATCAGACCTATTACACGCAGGTCAAGTTACACCGCTATGGCCTTAGAGCGGATGATAAATGTCAATACTGTTCCACACCAGGGGCTGATTTTTTGCATATGGCATGGGCTTGTCCCGGTCTGTATAAATACTGGTAGGAGGTGAAAGCCGCGCTCACACGCATGCTGACTGAACAGATCCCAAACGTACCACTAGTAGGCCTACTGGGTATATATAAACTCAAACCGGCCAAAAGACGAAAGCTGTTGGAAGTGGCATTGTTACTTGCGAAAAGACGAGTAGCCATTAAATGGGGCAGCACACGCCCACCCAGATTCAAGTACTGGATAACTGATCTGCTATACTGTAAGGAAACACTAAGCGCTTATGAGGAGGAAATACCTCAGGCCTCCAGACCTAAAGATTTTTGGCAACCTCTGTTAGATTATCTACAGCAATGTGATAACGACTCTTAATCGGCAAGCGGAGAAAGATGCGCTGACGAGAGTGCGAGATTGCTATCCCATGAGGCCCCATTGGTGCATTACTATAAGTATGATAGGTCACTTTGCTCATTGTTAGGCCATGGAGATATTAAATGTACGGTTACTTGATTGTAATTATTTTTATATAAGTATTACATCAAATGCCGGGTGTCGCTATATGTATCTGCATTGTTTATATGTGCTTTACCTGACGATTATTGAAGGAATGAATATTCGGACTTGTACAAGTATTTCTATACTGTAATGTGTTTTCCCTTTACTGCTGCTTGGTGAATAAAAAAAATAAAAATAAAAATAAAAAATCAATTTAGAGAGAGAACAGCTGGGCTGTGTGTCTGATTAGGAAGCCCACAGCCACACTAAAGTCGAAAAACCAGAGAATCACAGCTAAAAGTGTGGGTGACCATAGGAAGCAGACCCTACAAAGGAGTCCTGCACCCTCTCCCAATCTTCCTCCAATCTTAGCCCCTCCACATAAAGCTAAAGATGCAGCATAGAGTCCAAGGGCTCTGCCAGCGTCTGCCTCCTCGTTGATTGATACCTGGCTGGCTCCATGCAGCTGTAGATGAGAATGGGCCTGATGCGGCCGATGGGCGCCGGCGGTGTCAGGAGTCTTGGCATCCGACCCGGTGTTGAGTAAAAAAAAAGGTGGAGGTACGACCTGCAGTGGTCCGGATTCGCAAACGGATCCATGAGCAGCCATTGGCGCCAGAGCCGACAGCGCGGAACCCAATGGAACTTCTTCCGCTGAGCCCGAAGGTGCTCTAGCCAGCGGGGTTAGGCAACCCAAACATGGCACACAAGGCATCATAAAATTCCTTCAACTGGGCAGCAGTCGCTCCCAGTCCCGGAAAGGAGGGGAAACATGGAGTTGACCCAGGCAACGTTCCGCAGAATTAGGCCTTGAACACCGAGACTTTTACATGGCGTCGATTGATGGATAAGAGGACGCTTCGACTTATTGTGTTTTTCGTGATGCTTCTTACCTGACCCCTTCTAGGACTTTGACTGGGAGGATGAAGATTGTTTTCCCTCTGAGCGGTGTTCAGACTTTCCTGTTGACCAAGATCGGGAACAAGACCTCAGAGCAGACCTCCGAGACACCTGGTGCCAGGCATCAAGCAGCTGGGGATCCGTGACTGACATGGCGCGGTGACAGGCACCACATGGTTTGAATCCTGAGGTCTTTTTGGACATGATAGATACCTACACACCAATGAAAAAAAGTCAACAAAAAGTTCAAAAAAGTCTGTCAAATAATAACAGGGGGTAGCTCTCTTCAACGGATCTGCACAACTGATGTCAGAGAGAGGTGTTGTTGACATCAATATGACTGAGACAACGCCTACGACGTCATGGGGAGTTCACCAACGCAACCTACCGACACGCTGGGGAACTGCTCAAGAAAAATCTTACAGATCCAGTTTGACGCTTGAGAAGTTCAAAGGTAAGGAATCTGTGGCTAGATACCTCTATCAGATAGACATATTATCCTCATGGAGGATGTGATTGGAGGGGTCATCGCCCCCCTCTCCTTCTACCTCTTCTGATGCCTCCTCCTCCTCTGCCTCCGAGGTAATCTTGGCTATCTGGGCCAGTGCCCAGGTTGCTAGGGACTTTATCAACCCTGCTTTCCTCATGGTACTAGTAGCTGGTAACTCCTAGCCCTACACAACGTCCTAAGTTCCTCAACAGTGAGTTTGGGTAGGTTAACCAGATATAGCTTATGGTATCCCTAGGTTTTGGGTCACAACAATGATCAATCAGAATTAGAAAGAATACATTGAGAAAAATAAAAAAATAGATCAAAAACAGATTTGTCCAAATAAAAAACTATTACAAAATCAAAAGTTTTCTTCTAAGACAATTTAGAGGATTTAAAAAGATTATAACGGAATTTACTGTGTGGTGTAATTTAAACACAAGTACGTATCCTCACCGCTGAACACAGAATTTTGGAAAGTGGATTATTAGTAGTGACTTACCACTAGCTATAAGGCCACAAATACAATAAAAGGTTCATTTAGGGTCTCAATGAATTAAACCCTTGCTCAACCCTTGGTAGCTAGCAACGAGCAGGCAGGCTTAACGTAGGAGACAGGTGTGCAAAGCATTTAAAAACACCAGTGCCTTAAATAAGCAAGGCACAACACTCAATAACAATCTTATTCATATCTATAAAAATAGATTGTATTTTTATGAACAAATGTACATCAAAACAACAAAATCCGATGTTGGGAACCGGAGATATACATTTTTAAAGAATAAGCACTTTCTAGTGCTTAAAAACATATAGCGACACTTTGGGACATCAGATCCTGCTTGACCAGGACAAAGTAAAAGTCTGAAGCTGACTGCAATGGAGCCTTGATCGGATAGTGCTGGAGGCCAGATTAAAATCTTACCTTTGCACTTAAAAACCTTTCTGAGGATTTTCTCTCAGCATAGAGTAGTTCTCTCCAGTAGGCCAAATTCTATGTGACTTCGTTGGATTGTTTTTTTGCGAGGCCTAGGTTAAATCCTGGAAGTCTGGATCTTTCAGTGGGATGAACCGAAAAGATCCAGGCCTGGTTGCAGTAGTAGCTAGCCGGCTTGTCTCGCAACATCGAGTCAGTCACCTTTTGGAGCTTTTTCCAAAAGTTGCTCTAAAGATCTGGAACTTCTTTCTGAAGTTCCTCTTGAGGGTTCAAAGTGTCCTAAACACAAACTCAAGGGTCTGGAATCTCCACATGGTCTTTGGGATGTCTGGGCTACAATTCCCACAATGCACCTTGCCAAATCATTCAAAGTCCACTGGACGCACACTGCAAGATGGGGACCCTTGGTGGAGATGATGCAGGTGGGCTCTGTTAACATGTAACCTGCAGAGAGTCCACACCTGATGCTTTTGGAGTCAGGCAAAGTCCTTTTGTTGTAGAGTCTCACAATGTGCAGCAGGTGCCGTACTGGTGAGTGTAGTCCTCTTTGTGCAGGCTAGGGACTAGGCAAGACAGTCCTTCTTCTTATTATCTCTTTAAGCAGAGGATCAGAGGAGCTCTCCCATATTTATTTCGTTTCTGAGCTTCAAGCAGGGGGCACACCTTTCCAATGGGATGCAGGGTGCCATACAGGTGTATGACCACTTCCTCCAAAGTGTGGCATATTCTTGTCTCAGTAAGCACCAATCTCTCAAAATCCAACATGGAGAAAGTCTCTCAAGAGGAGCTGAATCAGGCTAACCCCACCTACTGGCAGTGGCGTCACTAGGGCTGGTGTTACCCGGTGTGGGTAACTCATGGTGTCACCCCCTCACAACTTACATGATGGGCCATCTCAACCTCTGCCTGCACCATGTCCCCTCTGCCTGCACCATCTCCCCTCCGCCTGCACCATCTCACCCCCTGCCTGCACCATCTCTCCCTTAGCCTGCACCATCTCTCCCTCTGCCTGCACCATCTACCCTCTGCCTGCACCATCTCTCCCTTTGTCTGCAGCATCTCTCCCTTTGTTCGCACCATCTCCCCTCCGCCTGCACCATCTCTCCCTCTGCCTGCACCATCTCTACCTCTGCCTGCACCATCTCCCTTTCACCTGCACCATCTCTCCCTCTGCCTGCACCATCTCTCCCTCTGCCTCCACCATCTCTCCCTCCGCCTGTGCCATCTCTCCCTCTGCTTACACCATCTCCCCTCTGCCTGCACCATCTCCCCTCCGCCTGCACCATCTCACCCTCTGCCTGCACCATCTCTCCCTCTGCCTGCACCATCTCATCCTCTGCCTGCACCATCTTCCCTCTGCCTGCACCATCTCTCCCTTTGTCCGCACCATTTCCCCTCCACCTGCGCCATCTCTCACTCTGCCTGCACCATCTCTCCCTCTGCCTGCACCATCTCCCCTCCACCTGCACCATCTCTCCCACTGCCTGCACCATCTCCCCGTCTGCCTCCACCATCTCTCCCTCTGCCTGCACCATCTCCCCTCTGCCTGCATCATCTCCACCTCTGCGTGCATCATCTCCACCTCGGCCTGCACCATCTCCCCCTCTGCCTGCACCATCTCCCCTCTGGCTGCACCATCTCCCCTTTGCCTGCACCATCTCTCCCCTCTGCCAACCTCCACGAAGGGATGAAAGAGGTAGCCGAATGGATGAAGAACAGCCGCCTGAAACTGAACTCGGACAAGACGGAAGTCCTCATCCTGGGATCCTCACCCTCCGCCTGGGACGACTCCTGGTGGCCCCCCGCCCTGGGCAGCGCACCCAAACCAACAGACCACGCACGCAACCTGGGCTTCATCCTGGACTCCACCCTCTCCATGACCAGACAAGTCAACGCCGTCTCCTCGTCGTGCTTCAACATCCTGCGCATGCTACGAAAGATCTTCCGGTGGATCCCCACCGAGACCAGGAAGACGGTCACCCAGGCCCTCGTCACCAGCCGTCTGGACTACGGCAACTCCCTCTACGCCGGCACCACCGCCAAACTCCAGAAAAGACTTCAGCGGATCCAGAACGCCTCAGCACGACTCATCCTGGACATCCCCCGCCGCAGCCACATCTCCGGACACCTGAGAGACCTGCACTGGCTCCCGGTCACCAAGAGAATCACCTTCCGACTCCTCACCCACGCACACAAAGCCCTACACAACCAAGGACCAGGATACCTCAACAGCCGCCTCAACTTCTACGCTCCCAAACGCCAGCTTCGATCGACCGGCCACGCCCTCGCCACCGTCCCCCACATCCGAAGAGCCACCACAGGGGGACGGTCCTTCTCCTACCTCGCCGCCAAGACATGGAACTCCCTCCCGACCCACCTGTGCCTGACCCAGGACCACCTCGCCTTCAGGAAGCAACTCAAGACCTGGCTGTTCGAGCAGTAGCGGACCCCCCTCCCCTAGCGCCTTGAGACCCTCTGGGTGAGTAGTACGCTATATAAATGCTTTGATTGATTGATTGATTGATTGCCTGCACCATATCCCCTCCGCCTGCACCATCTCACCCTCTGCCTGCACCATCTCTCCCTCTACCTGCACCATCTCACCCTCTACCTGCACCATCTCACCCTCTGCTTGCACCATCTCCCCCCTGCCTGCACCATCCCTCCCTCTGCCTGCACCATCTCTCCCTCCGCCTGCGCCATCTCTCCCTCTGCCTGCGCCATCTCTCCCTGTACCTGCACCATCTCCCCCTGCCTGCACCATCTCCCATCTGCCTGCATCATTTCCCCCTCTGCCTGCACCAACTCCCCCTCTGCCTGCAGCTTCTCCCCTCAGCCTGCACCATCTCCCCTCCGCCTGCACCATCTCACCCTCTGCCTGCACCATCTCACCCTCTACCTGCACCATCTCACCCTCTGCTTGCACCATCTCCCCCCTGCCTGCACCATCTCTCCCTCTGCCTGCACCATCTCTCCCTCTGTCTCCACCATCTCTACCTCCGCCTGTGCCATCTCTCCCTCTGCCTGCGCCATCTCCCCCTCTGCCTGCATCATCTCCCCCTACCTGCACCATATCCCCTCTGCCTGCATCATCTCCACCTCTGCCTGCACCATTTCCCCCTCTGCCTGCACCATCTCCCCTCTGCGTGCACCATCTCCCCTCCGCCTGCACCAGCTCTCCCCTCTGCCTGCACCATCTCCCCTCTGGCTGCACCATCTCACCCTCTGCTTGCAACATCTCCCCCCTGCCTGCACCATCTCTCCTTCTGCCTGCACCATCTCTCCCTCCGCCTGCGCGATCTCTCCCTCTGCCCACGCCATCTCTCCCTGTGCCTGCACCATCTCCCCCTGCCTGCACCATCTCCCATCTGCCTGCATCATCTCCCCCTCTTCCTGCACCATCTCCCCCTCTGCCTGCAACTTCTCCCCTCAGCCTGCACCATCTCCCCTCCGCCTGCACCATCTCACCCTCTGCCTGCACCATCTCTCCCTCTGCCTGCACCATCTCACACTCTGCCTGCACCATTTCTCCCTCTGCCTGCACCATCTCACCCTCTGCCTGCACCATCTCTCCCTTTGTCCGCACCATCTCCCCTCCACCTGCACCATCTCTCCCTTTGCCTACACCATCTCTCCCTCTGCCTGCACCATCTCCCCTCCACCTGCACCATCTCTCCCTCTGCCTGCACCATCTCTCCCTCTGTCTCCACCATCTCTCCCTCCGCCTGCGCCATCTCTCCCTCTGCCTGCGCTATCTCCCCCTCTGCCTGCATCATCTACCCCTATCCCCTCTGCCTGCATCATCTCCACCTCTGCCTGCACCATTTCCCCCTCTGCCTGCACCATCTCCTCTCTGCCTGCACCATCTCCCCTCTGCCTGCACCATCTCTTCCCTCTGCCTGCACCATCTCCCCTCTGCCTGCACCACCTCACGCTGTGCCTGCACCATCTCTCCCTCTGACTGCACCATCTCACCCTCTGCCTGCACCATCTCACCCTCTGCTTGCACCATCTCCCCTCTGCCTGCACCATCTCCTCCTCTGCCTGCACCATCTCACCCTCTGCCTGCACCATCTCCCCTCTGCCTGCACCATCTCTCCCTCTGCTTACATAATCTCACCCTCTGCGCGCACCATCTCCCTCTCTGCCTGCACCATCTCACCCTCTGCCTGCACCATCTCTCCCTCTGCCTGCACCATCTCACCCTCTGCCTGCACCATCTCACCCTCTGCCTGCACCATCTCTCCCCTCTGCCTGCACCATTTCACCCTCCGCCTGCCCCATCTCCCTCTCCCTCTCTGCCTGCACCATCCCTCCCACTCCGCCTGCACCCCCCGTCTGCACCCCCTTACCCCACGTGCTGCTCTTTTAACCCTTTCCTCGTCGCCTTCTACACGCCCCCATGGTTTCCCCCTCACAGTTCTCGCTCTTCATAAAGTGACTGAAATAACTCATGACATGTGCTTTGCATTTGTGCGTGTGACACTGAGAGGATACGTTTAAATAGACACAGTAGACACACTCGCCCTCACCTTCGAGCAGGGCTGTGTTACACAGCGTAACCAGATGGTGTCACTCCATGTGAGGGTGTCACCCGGTGTGGTCCGCACCCCTGCACCCTTCTAGTGATGCCACTGCCTACTGGTGTGGCTTATTTTCCTGAACACTCCCTGTAGGAAGCGCGCTCTGTATACACTATACCAAAGTAAGGTATAGTGTGCATAGAGTCCAGGGAGTCTCCAGAGGTATAGCAGATGCTAAATTAAACAAGTACTAACAGCTCTCTTTCTGGTAGTATGGGCAAGCAGTTAGGCTTATTCAGAGGGTGTATTAAGCATTGATTGTATTCACTCATTCAAGGCTGAAAGCACACACTCAAAGACTGAATCCAGACCAATTATGTAAGAATAAAAAGTATACTAGTATTTTATTTAGTAGAACCAAGCGGGACTTGGCACAGATAAATTACTTTTGATTACTCTTGGTTTACTTTTCAGTTACTTTTAGATCTTGAGGTGATATGCCGATATATCACACACAGGCTGTTGTCATTTACAGATAAGTATGACAATTCTTAAATTAAAGCACAGTTACTTTATTTTTATACAAAACAGTAAATCAACACGTTTTTTAGGAACAAAACTCATAATATGGGTACCTATGGGCAACAGAATGTTATTGGTTCTCAGGTAAGTAAACGACTTAAGAGTAGGAGTTTTGGGGGTTGGGACCAAGTTTCCCAAGGTCCAGTAGTGCACCCAAATTGCACCACCAGAGGAACTAGGGAAGCCGGATGCAGAGTGCAGGGGCCCAATGTTAGAGAATGGGGCTAATAGAGCCTTCTGTCAGGGTCTGCGTACAAACAGGCCACTTGGCTGTGGGAGCAAAGATCCTGGGGTTAGGATCAGCACTGAAGGGGTCAATAATCAGCACAGGAGCTCCACCACCAGTGGCACGGGGGCGGCCGGATGCAGAGTGGCAAGGCGACGTTGGGGCTCATCTGGATTTCAATGGAGATCTCCCGTTCAGTAAAGATGCTTCAGGCTCGGGCACAGAGGTTTCCTGAAGGCAACCAGCGGCTTGAGAAGTAAGTTGGGATTGTGCGGGATGCCTCAACACCATCAGTTGGGCCACACAAGGCCGAGGGGTGTCAGATGCAGGTGTGTATTTTGGCATTGGGTTCTTCTTGCCAGCTCCGCTCGCAGTCGGAGGGACCCTTCAGGTTGAGGCTGCAGGCGTAACCTTGAACCTTTAGGGAGGTCACCTGATCTCAAGTCAGGATCCCAGGGGAGATCTCCTTGTGACATTGGGGCACTCTAACTTAGGCAGTCGGTGTCAGATGCAGCATAGTGCAAAATCGCAGAGCCGCCTGGATCCAAATTCTGCATGTGAAACTTTGTTGAGCAAATCTGGTGCTCACAGGAGACAGCGTCTGTAAGATGGGTGCAGGGCATCTCCTCTGGGATCTGGGGGGCTGCTGTACGCCGGGGTTTCCCTGTGGTCAGGTCGGAGTCGGGATAGAGCTGGGGCAAAAGCAGTTGGTGTCCTCTTCTTCCTGGGTCAGCACGCCTCTTCCATTCTTCTTCTTTCTTCCTCGAATCAGAGGTGCAAGGTTCAGGGTTGCCCCTAAATACTAAGTTTAGAGGCATTAAAGGGATGTGCAGGTCAGAAACAATGGGTCTCTCCTTTGGGGTGGGTACATCCCATATTATTCAACATGGATGAGAGCAGAGGTACTGCTCCCGGCTTCGAGGAATGCACTCTTTTCCGTGGACCCCAATAGGTCCTAATGTTTTTAATCAACTGTATTCCAATCAATAACGATTCATATACATTTGTATTTTATGCCATTTCTTTCTTTACTTCTTAATGATTTTTTCTCATTGAATTATTTTCAAATATTGGCAATTTTCATTCTTAAAGCATTTCACATTTAACCCAATGCATTTCGGGTACAAATGGACCCTTCGTCGGGGGTCTATAAAGGAAAGAATAAAGAGCAATTTTGAGCCCAGAGCTATGTTTACATTCACATACCACATTAACATTGTGTCATAAAACGCAAGAAACAAAACTTCTTCGTATATATTTCAAACATTGTCCAATTCAGTAAGAACATAATTAGCGAGAGTGCTAACTGAATTATAAGCACAAGATTCTTAATGCCCCATAACCTTTGCGCAACTCGTAAAATAAGATTCATGTTCCACATTATTGATCGTTACTCGGAGCGGCAAGCGTTCCGTGTCAGTTACTCACAGAAATGCAGTCTGACAACGTCATACGTCCTCTCCTCCAATGGCTGTCGGGTTACTATCGCTTGCTGCGCTATGGTCTTGACAACTTAAGATTGATACATCCCATATTATGCCACCTCCAGTGGGAGGGGGGCATGAGTCTCTTACTAATTGGTGAGGTACCCTCATCCTCAAGATGGAGGGGACTGACATGTGTGCTTCACCTCGCCTCCTCCACCTGAGGGGTTAGAAAAGGTGGGCACACCTCTCCTCCTAGCTTGGTTTTCCCGCCTATTCTCCTGCCCAAAGTGGGGGTCAGAACCGGTGGGAGCCAGTTGCTGGGGGCAGCAAAAGGCAGGGACAGCTTAGAAAGGGGGCATGCCTTTGAAGCTTTCCCTTCATGGATTCAGCCCATCCTGAGGGAGGAGGCATGACACCTCTGCCCAGGATGGGCTTTGTTTCTGGACCTAGAGAGTGGAGGCCTTCTACCCAGGGGTCCAGAAACCTGTCAGGTGGCGGCAAATGGCGGGCAGACATTCAGGAACCACACAAGGGCTGGCCATTTAAATCCCACACTGGCATAAGTGTGGGTTTAATGTGCAGAGATGTTTGCTGCCAAACTTCCCAATTCTTAGACCATATGCTCTTTATGGCTTTACTACACTTACAATGTCTAAGACTGGACATAGACACTGTATGAGTACAGGGCTTATGCAACTGTACCCTCACCTGAGGGCTAGTGTACCTTGTTAGAGGAGAGACTTACCTAAGTCACAGACAGTGGGTTGCGTGCACTGCATACAGGGATGTGTGCCATGTCGACTCTTCACTTTTCTCTGCAGCGGAACGTGCAGCCTGCAATGGCAGTGTCTGGGGGGGAGGTTTGGCAGTGGGGTGGGGGCATTGAGGTCTCCAAGGTTGGCACAATAGGTGCTGCAGCCTTTAGAGACCTTCCCTGGTCAAAGTACCCTTGGTACCCATGGTACCTTTCACAAGGGGCTTACCTATGGCCAGAGATCTGCCAATTGGGGGTATAAAGGTAGAGTTTTGGGAAAGAACACAGCCCCTGGGAACCTGATTGGCAGGGACCCAGGGCACACCAGTCAAAGTGCATCATGTGTCAGGCAAAAAGTGGGGGGTAACCATGCAAAAAGGGGACACTTTCCTACACAACCTCCTGTCGTCATTCGAAAGAGGATGGGACTAACCCTTCCCAATAGAGTCTTCATTGTCTAAGTGGAAAAATCTGGAAAGGCCATCTGCATGGCATGGGTAGTCCCAGGTCTATGTTCCACTGTGAAGTCCATTCCTTGTAGGGAGATGGACCCCCTAAAATGTTTAGGATTTTCCCCTTTCATGTGTATTAGCCATCTGAGAGGTCTGTGGTAGGTTTAAACTAGAAAGCGAGTACCAAACAGGTATGGTCTGAGCTGCTTCAAGGACCAAACCACAGCAAAGGCTTCTCTCTCAATAGCACTCCAATGCTGCACCCTGGGGAGTAGCCTTCTGCTTATGAATGCAACAATTTGTCTTGGCCAACATCATTGGTTTGGGATAGGGCCGCTCCTCTCCCCAACTCAGAGGCATCTGGCTGCACAATGAACTGCTCGGAGTAATCTGGAGCCTTGAGAGTAGGTGCTGAGCACATTGCCTCTTTAGGCTGTCAAAAGCACCTTGGCAGCCAACTGTCCTGTTCACTTTCCCTGGGCATATTATTGGAGGGAAGCTCTGTGAGGGGAGTTACAATTGAACCATACATCTTCACAAACCTCCTATAGTACCCAGTCAAGCCAAGGAATGTCCTGACTTGGGTATGGGTTGTTGGAGCTTCCCAATTCAGAATTGTCTGTACTTTGGGTTGGAGTTGTTGGACTTGGCCTCCACCTACAAGGTTGCCCAAATACACAACAGTTCCCTGCCCTATTTGGCACTTGGATGCCTTGATAGTTAGGCCTGCAGTTTGCAAGGCCTGTACAACCTTCCCCAGGTGGTCCAGGTGCTCCTGCAAGGGAGAACTAAACCCAGCAATATCATCAAGATAGATTGCACTAAAGCCTTCAAACCCAGCAAGGACTTGATTCACCAACCTTTGGAAGATAGGAGGGGCATCCTTTAGACCAAGGGTCATCACAGTGAACTGGAAGTGCCCATCAGGTGTGGTGAATGCTGTCTTTTCTTTTGCTCCAGGGGCCATGCCAATCTGCCAGTACCCTGCAGGTAAGTCAAAGGTACTTAGGTATTTTTCAGCCCCTGACTTGTGTGCATCTGTCTTGGTGACAGCATTAAGGCCTCTGTAGTCCACATAAAACCTAATTTCTCTCTTTGCACCCTGTGGATAAGGTTTGGGGACCAGGACCTGGGATGTTCCAGGGATGCTCAGAAGGCTCAATGACCCCCAATGCCAGCATCTTGCTGACCGCAGCTTTGATGCTTTCCTTAACTTGGTCAGACTGGCGATAGATTTTGGTTTTGACAGGCAAGCTGTCTCCATTGCTCACATCATGGGTACACCAGGGAGTCTGACCCAGGGGTTAAGGAAAAGAGGTGTCTGCAATCAGCCTGCTGTTGGGCAGAGTTGGTGTCTGAATAGACTCCTACATCTAGAGATCCATCGTGGGGGCTGTAATAGAGGAGGAGGTCAGGTGGGGGTTCAATCCCTGTTTCCTGATCCTCATCAGTAACCATCACCATAGTCACATCAGCCCTGTCACAATAGAGTAGCAGGCGGTTCACATGTATCACCCTTTTGTGGGACCTGCTATTGCCCATGTCTACCAAATAGTTGACCAACTTTTTCTTTCTAGGCTAGGATAATGGCCACTTCATTTGTCCAGGAGGGCCATTGGTGCCACAGGCTCCCAAACTAACTCATGCTGTTCTGGTTGGAGCTCTACCAGAGCAGCTTATTGGTCACAATGGAGCTTCTGAAACTCCTGGATGAGCTCAGGTGTATGGATGCTTTCTGCATGTACTATTGCTTTGGTACATGATGGGGTCTCTGACATCCGTCCCTCACAAGAGAAAATGGTCCCCTTACAGGGTGGCCAACTAGGAAGTACATAGGGGGAAACCCCCACTCCCTTCAGAGGCACCTCTCTATGGGCATAGAGCAGGCAGGGTAACAGAACATCCCATCTCCTTTTGAGTGTTTGTCTCCACAAAGCCATGTATTTATAGGTGCTAAGATGTTGTGCACTTATAGATCACTCCACACTCATTCCACATGTGTTTTAATTATGCAGCCATAAAGTTGGAATGTCAGCCTGATACTACCTCCATAGGAAACCCTACCCTGGTGAAGACACCAAAGAGGGCCATTGCTACCACAGGGGCTGTAGTAGTACTAAGGGGAATGGCTTCAGAATACCTAGTGGCCTGATCCACTACCACCAATATGAATTTGTTTCCTGAGGCGATCGGAGGCTCAAGAAGACCGAATATACCCACACCTACTGTCTTAAAGGGAACCCCAACCACGGTAGTGAGATCATGGGGTTTTTTGGGTGTCCCCCTGTCTTGCCACTGGCTAGACAGGTGACACAGGAGCTTACAAACTCCTTCACTCTTTAGGACATTTGTGGCCAATAGAAATGGGTGACAAGTCTTTCCTAAGTTTGTGACTGGCCCAGATGTCCAGCTGGGAGATGTCATAGGCTAAGGTGAGTAGAAACTTTCTTTACAACTGAGGCACTAGAATTCTCCTAGTGGTACCAGGGTTGGGTTCTCCGGCCTCAGTGTATAGGAGCCCTTCCTTCCAATAGACCTTGTGGGAGCCACTGACATATCCCTGCTCCTGTGTAGCAGCTTGCTGTCCCAGGCCTTAAAGAGTGGGGCAGACCTGCTGCCCAGGCACTTCTGTTCCCTAGAGGGTCCCCCTGGGCCCAAGAGCTCTACCTCATAAGGTTCAAGCTCCATGGGCTCAGTTCCCTCTGGTGCTGACAAGCCTACTCCTTGACGAGAGGGGTCCTGATCCTTGTGCTGTGTGGAAGCTGGTTTACCAGTCTTCCTACATTTTGTCTTGGGAGGTTGGGCCATCATTTCAGGTTTCAACTCTCCTTTTTCTCTTTGTGCTAGGTACCGTGCTCTTGTTTTCAAACACACTATCTCCGGGATTTGCAGCATGGCTGCATGTCTCTTTCTTTCTATCTCAGCCCATGTTGAAGTTTCCAGATAATTTCCAAGCAGACAGGCGGCTGTGAGTTTTGAAGAGACCACTACCTGTTTCAGGCCAGCAACACCGCAGTCTAAAGTCACCATAGCCATGGCATGGTTAGTGGGGACACTGTCAGTATTGGTAACTGGACAAGTCTTTCCAGTCAGGTATTGCACTGGGGAAACCAGTGTGTCTCTTACCATGGTGACCCTATCACCATGATCCACCAGGGCTTCTATCTTAGTCCCAGCCACTAAGGGGTACTTCAGGTATTTTTTTCAATTAGGGGAGCAGACAGCCTAAGCGGCTATACCTACCTCCGCTTCAGAGACGAAAACAGCCTAAGTATGGACCCTGATTTGCTCTGGGCACGCTATTGATCCCATCTGGAGATTATGCCACAGCAGAAGAAACTGGAGGGGAACTAGGGGCTGGTTTGTTGGGACAGGCAGGATGTCCAGTTCGGTATCCTTTCTTGTTACAGTGGAACCACCAAGCCATAGCAGGATCAAAGTTTTTCCCCTAGTACCCACTAGTGGGCTAGAAAGACTTCTTGGGCCCAACCCACTGACCACGATTTTGGGGGCCTTTAGCAGATTCTTGTATTTTTTCTTTGGGGTTCTCACTCTTTTTCCCCTGGAAGGTTTTGTAACCCCTTAATTTTGGTCACCCCCAGTGGTTGTCTTAGTCACCCTTGTCTAGAACCCCATGGTCTGTCTTCTTTCCCAATTCTTGAGGAGAAATTGGACCTAGGTCTACCAGACACTGATGCAACTTTTCATTGAACTTTGTTTATGAAGGAACACATTTTAAGTAAATGTGTTCCTTCATAAAAAAAAGTTCTTCATAATTCTACACTTTACTGCCAGTTAATCAGCTACCAGCGTTTTTACTGAGTGGTCTACAAATTCCACCCAGGACTGACTCTGGGGTTTCTGAGCCCCCCTGAATGTAATTCTGTACTGCTCAGTAATGAGTCCAAATCCCTCAATCAGGGTGCCCTTCATGAGTTCATAAGCCTCTGCTTCTGAGCGTTTCAGGGTCAGAAGCCTGTCTCTGCCCTTATCAGAGAACAGTTCCCGAAGGAGTGCCCCTAGTGAGTCTACCTCACTTTTCTGGCCTCACAAGCCCATTCAAAGGATGTGACCCACTATCATCACCATCCTCAAATTTAGGGAAATCCCTTTGGATATTTTAGGATCATTCCGTTTCTTGATTTTTTAAATTACTGCCACCAGTGACGGGTCCTAGGCCCATATCTGCTCTTCCTTTTTCCAGAGATAGGAGTCTAGTTTTTAGCTCCAGGGTTTTGGTCAACCTTGATAAAAGGTTGTCCTCCTCAGTGAAGTTGTCCTCACAGTCTTGTACAGAGTTAGCCCTACCTCTCTAGGATTGATATCCTCTACTCCTTGGGTTTGGAGGGTAGGGCAGAGTCTCCATCCTCCTGAAGTAGTTGAGGTTGGTACTTTAAGACCTCATCCTCAATACTTTCCCCATTCTTCTGAAGGTCTTCACCTCCAGTAGTGGGGTGGTCCTTTGCATACCCTGCCAGAAATGACTGGAGTTGTATTCTGGTAGGGTTTGACCCAGTTCACATTTGTTTATCTTTACAGAAAAGCCTTTACTCTCTAACCTCTAGGTTGGGGTAAGGGGTGAGGTTGAGCTCCTCTGCCATCTTCACTGGGTTGCTCATTGTCTACCTAAAGTGGGTTTCTTTTTAGAAGACCTAAACAAGTCTAAGTACTTTCCCCCTAACTTCAGTGAATTTTACGTTTTCTATAAAAAATAATGCAGGGACATAATATAAAGCCCTTACAAAACTTTTAGAAATTGGGAAAATACTGAATTCAAAAAATTAGTTGTACTAGAGTCAATTTTTGGATTCTTGCCATGTGATCTAGTCAACCTCTGAAGATTGACTAGATTAGTTCAGTATAAGCAAGGCTTTACATCCCACTGCTGATCCACCAATGTGGGAAGCTGGCTCTGTATATACTATACCAAAGTAAGGTATAGCGTGCAGAGTCCAGGGAGTCCCCAGAGGTATACCAGAGGCTAAATTAGACAAGCACTAACAGCTCTCTTTCACTCAATGGTGATGGCACACACTCAGAGACTGAATCCAGACAAATTATAAAATATAAAAAGATATATTTGTGTTTTACTTTGTAGAACCAAGCAAGACTTGGCACAGATAAGTAAGAACACTTCCAAATGCAAAGCTGTCCACAGAAATGCAAATGTTGATTGTATTGGAATCGTTTCCAAGCTTGTAATACTTTTAAAACAGTTTAAAATACAGTGAGATTGCTATTGATTACTCTTGGATTACTTTTCAGTTACCTTTGACAGATCATAAACCTTAGCATATATGATGGATAGACGAAAATCTAACTATGGTTCATAAAGACTGGTGAGGTTAATATCTACAATACAGGTGTTTTACTTTTAATGTTAAACACATAGTTGGTGGAAAGAATTTCATAGCAGGTTGTTTGTCTAGGTTACCCCAGAAGGAGGTCGAGGTAGAAGAGGAACTAGATCATCATGAATGTGTTGTGGCTACGGGTAATGCCATGGAAATGTGTGATAGTGCTATATCAGAATCAGAATGGCTCAAATACCACTTTTTAAACAGTATGTTGTAAAATGGTGTCCACCATGCAGAAATGTAGGTACTGAATTGCAGAGTTTTGCACAGGATTCTAGAGAGTTGGGAGTAGAGAACGGTGTACTTTTTGTTTTTCATTACCTTTATATTTTCATTTCAACCAACTTCCAACAGTAATACAGTCACAAATGGCAGATTTGGCAGAAGTCATGAAAGCATATGTTGGTGAGAATAGAAGAGAATTTCAGAGCAGTCCTGTTGCGTGCTTATCTAGGTTCCTGATCGATACTGTGACCTTATGCCCCTATTCGGCTATAAATCCATTTATTCCCTATATTGGCATAACCGTTCAAGTGCGATTTTCTGAAAAGTCATCTCTGGCCTCACACGAACAGAGCCACATTCCAGCATGACTCTCTGCTACTTCCTTTGCGACCAATTAGTGCAATGACAGAGCAGCAGTCACTATCTGATATTCCTAGATAACACTCCGAGTTCTTCAACAAGATAAAAACTTAGCAAACCTGGAAATCCCCGCTTGCTATGTTTTGATTAGTAATGGAACTCTAATGAGCAACTGATAACTGTCACTTCCTAGTGACATCTTTAATTGACGTCTTAGGTCCAGCAAAATTGCGTCAAACCCGGCACCTGTCAGGTATAAATATTACCAACGTTGCCTTAAGCAATGAGCGAACATGTTGCTGATGCCAGCTGCCTGCATGACCCCGTGTTGGTAAAAACTAGCACTCTGTCGCTGCAGCCTGCTATCCTGTGGTGGTGAAGCTACTGATTACCATTATCGCCGCTACAGCGCGACCTATGGTGCAGTACGCTTGAGGAGCCGTGCAGCCGTCCTCTGCGAAGACATCCAGCCCAGCTGCCCGCAGACGCTGTCACCCCTCCTTCCTCGACGCGCTGAGAGAAGCCGCTGCCTTTCTCGTGCAGAGAAATCCAGTCCCGGCGCTTCCAGTTTACCCTCGCAGGTGACTGGGATATCGAGAGAGACCCCTGAAGGAGATACCAATCCTCCATCATTCTATTCAGAGGTATGGTGTTGACTAAACCCTTAGACGAGAATTCTTGAAACAAACCTTGGCAAAACCAACTTAACTTAAGCTACTTACTTACTCCCCCTTCTCACGTGTTAGGCTTAGGTCAGGCACACTGGGGTAGGCGTAGTTAGAAGCACCAGTTGAGTATGTTAGCCTAATGTATATATGACTGTATATATGTTTTATTACTTTTAAACCATTGTATGGCTAAGAAACCATATCAATGCTTTTACAGTTCTATTTCGCTATTCTTATCTTACTGTACGTACTTTTTATAATAACAATTATTGCAATTGTGGCAATACATTTCTCTTGTACGAGAAGAAAGACTGTTCAATAAATGTTAACCCTTTATTGATAAACGCCCGTCTCTCTATTCTCTACATACTGTGAAAGTAAACTGCACTAGACTGACTGAGTGAAATCTGTGTCTAATGTTTCACACGACCCTAGAGATCGACTCTTGATCTGAGGAGCAAAGTTGTCATGTTGCACGGTTGTTGGAAAGCTGAATCCCTTCTTGTCTGTGCCAAGGAAGCTGATCACTTCCTATGCAGAGAAGAAAGTTTCCAGTGACCTCTGAGCTAGTTGGTAACACAACCCAATTAAGTTTAGCATAGTCAGTGGAGGCCTGGAATATAAGCAGTTCCACGTCGATACTACTGTTTATGTTATTCCAATGCGCAGGGCCTAGTGGGAAACTAGGAACTACACTACATGGCGCCCAACGTTTGGTAAGGCGATAAACTAACGTAAGACTTGTAGAGTAACTCAGTCGTGCATATTTCACACCCCTTTCGCCCGTAAATACTCCAATAGACGTCTGGAGTGGGTGAAAGGTTAAAATCCGCCCGACCTTAGTAGGAAGAGATTCCTATGTAAAGCTCTGGTTTATTCAACGTTGAAGGATACAGTGTTCCAAAATATTGTGCATCTAATCTTTGTCTCCTTGGAGACCTACTCTGCAAAACCTGCATTTATACAATGTCAGTAGAAAATAACGGAACTACTGGGGCCGCAGTAGATGCGACTCAGCAAGGTCCCGAATACACAGACCCGGATGCTATTATCATCCCGGTCCAGTTAAGAAGATCTATAACTTTAAAACTTATAGAACACGGACTGACACCTCAAGGTGGTACAGTAATTTTCGTGATAGAGGCTCACGAGTATCGGCAGACAGAGGTATTCTATTCATGGATAAACTTTCCAGCGGTAAACGCTATAACACAAGAGTTTCACTATTACAAAATAGAGGAACCTCCGGGAGAGTACGCTCCTTTCGAGGAGGTTGAAATCCCACTTAAATTTCAAGAGCACCTGCTCTGGTTTAATGGCGCCCTAAAACACAATGATCACATTACCAGGCTCGGTCCACTAGGTAGACCAGGAGCCACGTGGCCGGTTCTAGCCAGCTACACACCACATCCTGACATTATAAAAATGTCTAGAGAAGAGCTGTTAGTACAGCTAAACACATTAATAAAAATACATAGGCAATTAGTCCAATATGTAATACGGACTGCAACAGTCCAGCCAGCTGTTAATTCACACCAGCTGACCCCTCATCAGGGGAACACAAATAAAATTACACCACAGAACATACAGTCATGTCTTGGTAAAACACCCGTAAAACGGGAACAAATTCCTTTCTGGTTAGCCCAGAAAATCACTCAAATAGAGGCAGTATTTCCTGATACTACCCCTATTGAGAAACACAGAATCTTGACCATCTGCCTTCCTATGGGAATCGCACCACACGTGGAGGACTGCGACACTTGGGGTACAGTCTTTGCTTCCATTTACACAAAAACACATGGTGTTCCGTCTATGGCGGTAATACCAGACGTGCTAAAACAGATTCAAAATGAATTCGGTCCAGAACCAGCTTTAAATCTAGGTATGAAATTACTGAAAGACTTCAAGCAGGTCACGGCTATATTATTAGCCAATGTAAAGGGAGAAGCAGCATCTGTGGCGATTCGCCAGAAGTTGAGGGAAACAGATATAAAAGATCCTGTTGAGCTTGCCAAAATCATAGAAAAATGCTATGAAGAATTAGGTAGAGACAGCTTGGGTGGGAAACCAGTTAAGCCCCAACTGCTCGAAAATCCAGAAAAATTATTTATTAAAAATAATTCAAACACTCCTAAAAAGAGCTGGGATGGAAATAAACAATCCACTCCCAAGGAAAAAGTTTTCCAGTCCAGAGGAAGGTCTCCTCGACGGAGGGAAAGAACTCCGACTCGAGAACGCCAGTCTCCCCAACGGGAGCCCTCTGAGAAAAGATATAACCTTAGAAATAGGGATAATATAAAAAAACCTGATAGATATCAAAGTATTGATACACGTCCGTCTCGATCTTTTCCACAGAATTCGGAAAGAAGAGGACGGTCAGACCCAGGAGAGCACACCAAGTCCAAAGACAAGGAACCTGCTCAAAATAAGAAATCTCAATTTCAGAAAAAGAAGGTAGCCAGTATTAGAGTAATCAACCATGCCGAGAATACTGAGGACACAGTTGAAAAACGGGGAGTGGGCATTGACAATGTTGGACAGTGCAGCAGAAATCAGTATAGCGCGCAAGATCTTGATGAGTCATCTGGAGACAGTGGACACGAATGAATACATTCAGGTTGAAACTGCCGACGCCAGACTTAGCGAGCCCCATAAAATATACGAAATAACATTGCGTATAGAGGGTGATAAGACTAGGAAAATTAAGGGTCTATTTTGGGATAAGCTCTCAAAAGGCTATGATATTCTGTTAGCTGAAAAAGATTGGCCCCCGGAGTTTGTCAGGGAGTGCCCTCGTGGCGAAGAAGTGATTATGCCTGCCTTCTCGAATCACATACCGATTCACAAAAAATACACATATGCAAGGAAATGGGCAGTAGCCCAGGCACCTGCATTATATAAAAATCATGTAGGATGGGATGAGGATTCACCTCCTCACAAAATCCAACTAAAAAGTGAACCAACTGCCCAACGGCAGTATCCCATAAAGCAAGAAGCTAAAAAACAGGTCAGGGAGATCTTAGATCAACTTGAGTACCAGGGGGTGATTGAAACATGCACCTCTCAAATGAACAATCCTTTGTTTCCTGTCTCCAAGCCAGACAATTCATATCGTCTAGTTTTGGACTACAGACACCTTAATACATGTTGCAAAACTTTTGCAGTACAAAACTCGCATAGTGCAGCCCTAATGAATAACATAGTTAGGAAAAAATACAAAACGACATTAGACATTTCTAATGGTTTCTTTTGTCAAAACATTGCACCAGAAAGCAGATATTTGACCGCTTTCTCTGCATTTGGGTCGCAGAAAAAATTCTGTCGACTCCCACAGGGGTTCAAGAACAGCCCAGGACTATTCTCAGCTAGGGTAACAGAGTTACTACAAATCTATGATGATGAAGCATTATCTTACGTAGATGATATTTATCTCACAGACGACGACTTGGATACTCACTTGAAAAGAGTGAACACCATTATACTTGGGTTCGCAGCAGAGGGTTACAAATTCAACTTTAAAAAGTCCCGAATTGCCCATCTGACAGTACTGTTTTTAGGGTACGAATTATCAAGTGAAGGGAAAAGCCTAGCGGACAACTTCTTAGAGAAGTGCGCTGTACTCCAAGCTCCAAAAACGCTGAAGAATTTACAATCAATACTAGGTTTTCTGAATTTCGGAAGATCTTACATACTAAATTACGCAGAGAGGGTTAAACCTCTCTACGAACTAATAAAACCTGATTTAAAACAAATCAATTGGACTCAAAAACACACAGAAATTTTGAGATCACTGCAAACAGACATGTTAGCAAAAACAAAATTAGATACACGTGACAACACACGTGATCTTGTAATCCGAGTCATCCCAGGAAGATGCGGATTCACGTACCTGACCTCTAATGAGGGAGAAAAGGTACCAATTTCAATTAAATCTCACTTGTACACACAAGCAGAAAAAACATTCAGTCGCACAGAAAGAACTGTGAACGCAGTGCAAATCGCATTAGCAAATGAACGAGAACTAGCACACGGCAAACGGATTAATATCCTTACAGCGGAATCCGCCTTCGAGGCGCTATTCAGCCCAGTAAACCTGCCTACAGTGTCACTGGATCCAAAATGGATACAGTGCATAGATTCTCTAGGAGCGGAAGACGTGAAATACTATTTCGCCCCGCAATACGAAGAACTGAATGATTTAGAATATGAAGAAGAATATCCTCTGCCAATCGAAATCCTGCCTCTCCCACAATACGCATGTATAATCTATACAGATAGCTTTGTACAGCATTTCAACGTAGAGAGAAAATCCTACGATGCAGCATGTGCGATCATTAAAGGTCGTTGGCTGTGCGGTAAATTCAGACCGAAAGTAACAAAAACTGAATCTGTAAGAAACTGTTCGGTTCAGAGAACTGAAATCAGATCTTTAAAGATGGCGCTAGAAAATGCAGAACGCGAATTCCCCACACTTATAGTGTGCGATTCTCATTTTTGCGTCAATTCTTACAACAACAAACTGCAGAGTTGGATCGAAAACGACTACAAAGATGACACAGGTGCCACAATAAAGCATAAATTGCTCTGGAACGAGGTAGCTCTTTTAAGTAAAGAACTACAAAAGACTCACGTGATTCACGCACAGAGTCTTCAACGTGATGGCGTTCACGTTGCAGGGAATTCATTGGCTAATACAGCCACAGCGGAAGCAACCAAACCGGCTTCCGTAGCCACAAAAAAGCGTACAGATAAGTATATAGACGGGGAAACCATGCTGGCAGTAAAAACGACCGTAAAAGGCGACTGTGCAGCACTACCCGTAAACTATCCACTCAATTATGCATACATAATCGATGCAAACTCCGTTCCTTTTGCTCGAATCCCTGGAGTGGGGGATAGAGTAATTCCAAACAGGAGCAGGAGGGGCTTCCTCCTACTGGAAGCACACATGGGGTTGGGTCTGAAACACCAAACAATCAAAGCCTCTCTGAAAGAATTGCAATCAGAGTACTGGTGGCCAGGAATGAGTATAGATATTCAATGTTTTGCTCAAAATTGTGAAGACTGCAATAGAGATCGCAGTAATGAACAGGCCAGTGTAGTTTCAGGATCCCTTCTAGACAGCATAAGGCGGTCTATCTGCGCAATCAAAGAAGAGAAGCGCGTCCCAGTGTACACCATTAAGACGAAAAGCACTTAAAAAAATGAGGTCCCCAGCGCTCGGCTGACGATAGAACGGTTATAAAAGATTAGCGAGTCCATATCGGCATATACGCAATTACCACGTTCCATTCTGACCAGGGTCCTGCTTTCAGCTCTCAAGCTTATAAGGGGGCCATGGCTAGCATGGGAATTGGGTTGCGGTATTCTTGTCCGTCGCACAAGTGTGGTAGAAAGAAAAAACCGGGACATAAAGCAATCTATAACAGCGAAGGTATTAGGTTCAGGCGCTGGGTGGGTCAAACATTTAATAAGTGTCCAGACTAGTCTTAACAACATGCCAAGAAATTCTCTAAAAGGTTTCAGCCCATACGAACTATTGTTCGGAATTAGAATGAACGTTCAGGACCTCGATAGTCAGATGTCAGTGGTACAAGAAGGAACAAAGCAGTTTGAAGTAAAAGACCGTTTGGCTGTTTTACAGGAACTGAATGAAACAAGAAAATCATTAAGCAACATAAAGTTAAAGCAACAGCCAAGTACCACTGACGAGGCACCACCCGCAACAGCCCCAGCAAGGCCTGTCTGGATTCCAAAGATTGGGGATCTAGTCAGAGAAAAGATCGCGGTTAAGAAGGAATTTGGGCCTTCTTACAGAAAAGCAGTACCTGTCTTGGCAGTCACCGGAACAAGATCAGTTGTGCTACCGCCCCTTGCTGGTAAAAAGGAGAACAGAGTCGTGTCTATCGATCTGGTAAAACCACAAGCATGTGGCCTATAATCAACAGTAGGCCCAGTGGACTCCCAAGAAACAACAGAATACCCAAACTTGCAACAATCCAAGAGGTTCAAACTGAAAGACTAATCACATTCGATCAGCCTGCAGTGCACAATGAAGGACTATGCAATAATGCCATGGAACTCGTGCCTCTTGAAACACAGATTGAAACAGTTCGTCAAGTAACAGCACCAGTCTACAATAATGTGGCATCAGAAATTGCTACCGAGAGACAGATTGAAAGAACAATCCCATCAATTGACAGAACTGCCTCTGGTTATTTCATCAACTTCGACAACTTCTCTGAAGATTTAAATGACCCCGAAGTGATGCCAGAAACAAAAAAGTCTTTTAAAGAAAAAGCAACGGAACTCTTTCATCAACTGAAGGAAATCTACCTAATTTCCCCTTGGCTAGAGTTCTGGTTCGGTCTAGGTGTATTTTTCCTCCTGCTTTGGCTCATCATGGTACTATGTTTGGGAAAATTCATTGAAGGAAAATATATTACAATGGACACAGCAAGTCAGAACATCAACCTAGTCCTGAAACCACACAGATCATCCCACGTGAAGAAAAGAGAACTGTCAACAGTAAATGTCACAGCAATTCCAATTCCTGGTGGGGTGGTATGGGAGAAAACAGACTATGAGATCTATGGTCCGGTCGAAATCCTGAAGTATCCTCATCAACTAAAGGTTTCCTTAAGTGACTTTGTGACACCAAGTACATTCTCTGATGATTGGGACTTTAACAGTATTAATGACATGATGTCTGATTTAGTAATGTCAGCTAGATTCACAGATCATGATTATTTACAAGGTTCATCTAGTTATGAGCAGTTATTCTGTTACACCCACTATGGGGATCATTACTTGCATAAATCTGCACAGCCTAGAAATGTTTTTATGTATAATCAATGGGAACATTGTTCTACACCACCTAAAAGCAGTTCTAAAGCATTTTTTGAGAAATTCAAATATTTTTCAGGGTTTAACACCAGTGATGCAGAAACGTTTTATTATAAACTGTTAGATAAAACAGGAATGAAAACAATGCTGACAAATTCTAAATTGATATATTCAGAAGCATTTTATGACAAAATGATGACATTTGGTTTTGATTATTGGAAAAATAATATTGAAACAAAATCAATTTGGGGTACAAAAGATTGGCAGGTGCAAGGCATAGAAGCACTGTTTAGAACCTGCATGATACCAGAACAAATGTTATTTCTAAATGACACTGTACACCAAACATCTTGTCTTGGCCTAGCCAAGAACAAAGACCTGAAAACACCGTCTATACCAAAGCCAATACCTGAAAATGCAACAGCTGATATTGAGTTAGACGTGTCACAAATTTTACATTTCAACAGAACAAATCCTGATTGGAAAAAGTGGTTAATCTGGCCTACAGACACAAATAGCTGTCAAGATAGATTCCTGAATAAAACACAGGGTTTAAAAATGACCAGATTAGACTCGAGATATTCCCAGAGACAACATCCCGGAATTATAACCACATACAGTGTAGGGAAACTCTGCCTAGAATGGCTAACTACATCCACACTGGCTGAAATTAAGCAACACTTGTCTTTATTAAAAGATGGTGCTGATTTGCGCGATTTCATTCTTGGACCACGCAAACAGCGTCAAAAGCGTTTCATAGCGACCAGCATCTATGCTGCTTACAACGAGGCTTGGAAAGTAAAGCAAATTGAAACTGCTGAAAAGATACGAGAAATTGATCGTATTAATTTGGAAAAATCACTTTCTGTGGTAGACAATGGGTTAATGGCTCTGTCTTCCAGAATATATTCTTTGGACAATATTGTATCCTCTGCCTTTGATGTGATAGACAGAGATTTGCTAATGTTACAACATGGCCAGTCTCAATTACGCTCTATTATAGAACTAGGCTGGACGCTGCAAAATCTTCGTTCAGGCTATGTGCCTTGGCGTTTAATCAACACAACGTCATTATTTTCCATTTTTAACCTTACTGATAAACAGATCAGTTTGGCACAGAAAGGAGCAGACTATACAATCTTGAGCATCGAAAAACTCGAGAGATTATCATTGACAATGTCAGAGAGCCCTGTCATTGAATGGATAATACACAGAATTATCACAATTCCGATAACAACTTTCCGCTTTAAAAAAATGCCTTGAATACATACCTGCTGGCCAGTATGAACAATTGGGTAAGGGATATGTTAAATCCGAATGGAAATTACCATACACTCATTCTTGCTATAGTGACAGCGACAAAAATGTATTTCTTAGTGGTGAAAATTGTAAACACTCACTAAGCGGTATACTTTTGTGTCAGGGTATTAATTTACACGGAGCATGTGATGGCAATTCAAACAACCTTTCATGCCACCAGCTAGTCACACCTGCAACTCAGATAGAGCCCTTCTTTATGCAACTCGCAAACGGGAGTTACATTCTAAGAACGGATCACAGGTGCTGTGGCCTCGCGCCCGGAAAAAGTTATCTAGTACAAGTAACGTCCATGGTCAAATGTTGCATGCAAGCATTGTTCCCGAGCGGGCCTCCAGACTTAGTGACTCCCCTCTGGCCTCGTCTGAATCTCTATTCTATACGAATTGATACATTAAGCAAAATGAAATCTGTGCTTTTACAGACAACAGTGCCTATAACGTCATCTAAAGAGACGTATGATCTTCTAGTCGCAAGGACGGCTACCGAGGTCCATGACCTTTTATCAACAAATTGCCCCGTGCATTTCGTACAAATGCTCGACCAACTCCTTAACATGTCTAGTGCTACAAGCATCCCAGGCATATTTAAGACAGTCTTTACGGGACTGCTAACACCCTTCCAGGCAATTTTGGGAATCTTTCCTAATTTTGTGCACTCCATCTTTGGTGGTGTTCCACTATTTTTTGGACTCATCGCAGGGATTCTATTTTTGACCCTCCTGCTACGTTATGGCAAGCCTCGGCTCAGACATAGCTCCCATGGGAATGGAAGAAACAATCCTAGCAATGCGCTACAGGGACAGGATAACTAACGTCCTCGGATTGGCCAGGCTAAGAGATCTAAACATGACCTGGTTCCTTTCATTCAGACCGATATGGCAAAATTGCATTTTACCTGTGCTACGGTGTATGCTTTGCGGCGATGAATGCGTGTTGGACATCTGTCTTTCACTTCCATCAGCAGTACCAATGGACGTCGATACTTTGCTAAGTCCAATAACGGCTCACGCATTGTGTTGTCCCCAGCGGCTACCAATCCTGATGACGGCATTCGTGGAGACTCCTGTACTACAGCCAAGTGGTAACAGTGGAGCGAGTGACAAAAGCAACATCATCCAGGTACAACGTTCTGTGAGCAGGGCTGGTCCTGTCTTCGATGACAGCAATCATTCTCACACCTGCCAAGTTACAGCGCTATCTAATTTGGTTGAACTATCACCTGATTTTGTAGACCAATTCTTTGCGAGCCTGTCTGATAAGATGTTCTCACCCATAGAGAAACAATAACTTTTGAGAAGCTTTCCGACACACAGCGTTCCCATGAACTCTGAATTCGGCCTTCAGTTTTGATCAACAAAAACTGCCAGGAGCTTTGGAAAATCTATTTTCTTTGAATTGGACAATTTTTTAATATTGACCCTTTTTGGCACGAACAATTCTTTGCTTAACGTAAAAACTATTCTTAGAGAACAGAAGCTTCACACTTCTATTTCTGAACACATCTAGAGACATAACAACATAACACCAGCCTCTAGCACACATATTATTACAATGCATTTTTATGTGATGATTTATCTCGCATTTCTTCTGTCAGAGATACTTCATGTGTAATTCTTTATGCATAATCGTTCATTGATTTCATATGCAATAATTTCTGAATGAATTACTATGCTTTTAAAACTACGTACAGTACCTAAATTCCATGTGTTACACCATGTTACACCATGTTACACATGCATCTAATTGCTTAGTTTTAGTAATTTTGATGGACATGAAAACGTGGAGTGGGTGTTGCGTGCTTATCTAGGTTCCTGATCGATACTGTGACCTTATGCCCCTATTCGGCTATAAATCCATTTATTCCCTATATTGGCATAACCGTTCAAGTGCGATTTTCTGAAAAGTCATCTCTGGCCTCACACGAACAGAGCCACATTCCAGCATGACTCTCTGCTACTTCCTTTGCGACCAATTAGTGCAATGACAGAGCAGCAGTCACTATCTGATATTCCTAGATAACACTCCGAGTTCTTCAACAAGATAAAAACTTAGCAAACCTGGAAATCCCCGCTTGCTATGTTTTGATTAGTAATGGAACTCTAATGAGCAACTGATAACTGTCACTTCCTAGTGACATCTTTAATTGACGTCTTAGGTCCAGCAAAATTGCGTCAAACCCGGCACCTGTCAGGTATAAATATTACCAACGTTGCCTTAAGCAATGAGCGAACATGTTGCTGATGCCAGCTGCCTGCATGACCCCGTGTTGGTAAAAACTAGCACTCTGTCGCTGCAGCCTGCTATCCTGTGGTGGTGAAGCTACTGATTACCATTATCGCCGCTACAGCGCGACCTATGGTGCAGTACGCTTGAGGAGCCGTGCAGCCGTCCTCTGCGAAGACATCCAGCCCAGCTGCCCGCAGACGCTGTCACCCCTCCTTCCTCGACGCGCTGAGAGAAGCCGCTGCCTTTCTCGTGCAGAGAAATCCAGTCCCGGCGCTTCCAGTTTACCCTCGCAGGTGACTGGGATATCGAGAGAGACCCCTGAAGGAGATACCAATCCTCCATCATTCTATTCAGAGGTATGGTGTTGACTAAATCCTTAGACGAGAATTCTTGAAACAAACCTTGGCAAAACCAACTTAACTTAAGCTACTTACTTACTCCCCCTTCTCACGTGTTAGGCTTAGGTCAGGCACACTGGGGTAGGCGTAGTTAGAAGCACCAGTTGAGTATGTTAGCCTAATGTATATATGACTGTATATATGTTTTATTACTTTTAAACCATTGTATGGCTAAGAAACCATATCAATGCTTTTACAGTTCTATTTCGCTATTCTTATCTTACTGTACGTACTTTTTATAATAACAATTATTGCAATTGTGGCAATACATTTCTCTTGTACGAGAAGAAAGACTGTTCAATAAATGTTAACCCTTTATTGATAAACGCCCGTCTCTCTATTCTCTACATACTGTGAAAGTAAACTGCACTAGACTGACTGAGTGAAATCTGTGTCTAATGTTTCACACGACCCTAGAGATCGACTCTTGATCTGAGGAGCAAAGTTGTCATGTTGCACGGTTGTTGGAAAGCTGAATCCCTTCTTGTCTGTGCCAAGGAAGCTGATCACTTCCTATGCAGAGAAGAAAGTTTCCAGTGACCTCTGAGCTAGTTGGTAACACAACCCAATTAAGTTTAGCATAGTCAGTGGAGGCCTGGAATATAAGCAGTTCCACGTCGATACTACTGTTTATGTTATTCCAATGCGCAGGGCCTAGTGGGAAACTAGGAACTACACTACAGTCCAGTTCACACTACTGTACCCGGTCTTCCTACCTATCAGTGACTGCTCATTCTACCCTGCTTACATGCTCGTACTAGAATCAGAGTCACGCGGGTCACTCATATCCAAACTGGGATTCAGAAACGCATCACAGAAACCCCTTCAATCCCTGAGGTAGTCCTCCAGCTTCTCATCCCTCCTGCTTAATTTCATATGTGTTTCTTCAGCTACTGTCCACACACGCATATCCCAGTACCAGACTTCAACTGTGGGGGCGCGTTGACCCATAATGTTATGCTATTCTGCCTTTCATGAACACCAAACGCAGCTGCAATAGCTTGTAAGCCATCTTGTTCCCTTTGGCTTTTTAACAAAGCCCAGTAAACAGTGTAGCAGTAAACATGAAAATCCATGCCTCTTTGTACATCGATCAGCACCTGGGTCCAGAAAGTATACACCATTGGGCACCTCCACAGTAAGTGCAAAAAGTCAGATCCTCCCTCACAGCATCTTGGGCAGTCATCAGATCGGGAAGGGATAATATGATGCAGTCTCACAGGCGTCATATATGTGCATTGTAAAAAGTTGTAATGTACCAACTTGCAATGGACATTGCAGGTTACGGTGTGTCAGCCAGCAAGCAGCAGTCCATGTCTTGTCTTCCAAGGGTGTGCCTAAGTCAACGCTACATGCCACTCTCGCTTTAGGCAGGGGACCAGTCAGGTGCAGTCTCATTGCATTATTCAATAGGGTTGTCAATCGTCATCCTGAACCACAGGTCAATAATATATCTAGGGTGTGTGTCGGCTGCAGAATAGCAGGATAGACAGGCCATGTCACCTTAAATATTTCTGTCAATCCCGTGTGATGAGGTAGTGACCCTGTCACATCACAGATTCTCCAGATGCCTGCTCGTTTGTGATGAAAGACTCACCAGGGTATAAGTTGGCACTTTGCAACACAACTTAAGGGCCACAAATGGTAGTTTGAAATATGACCCCAATAGTGAACTGACTTTTACCAGACTTGACTATGCCAGTAGAATCGATTATTGTTTGGTAGACCTTTGCCTGTGGCCCATAGTATCTGATATGTCAGTGGCTAAAAGATCTGATAGTGACCATAACGCCCTGATTTGCTCCCTAATAAATCAGGGAGAGAGTGAACCCGACACTAAGGGCTGGACTGACCTGGGTAAGCTATCTATTACAAACAATTTGAGAACATTCAGATGGGACTGGGTGGAGGAAAACATGGGGTTTCTGGAAACAGTTAAACACAAAGTTTGTGCTGAGGTCGAAGTTCTGACTTTACTCCCTAAATTAGAATGAATAGAGATGCTGGGTAAACAGCTTGAGATACTCTATAGCCAGATTAGGGATTCTCTGGGCCAACTGAAAAAAAGAGAAGAAATTCCCTGTAAATAAAGCAGGGAAAGGGCAAGTTCTTGTGTCAGACTGGTATAACCAGGATTGTAGAAAAGCAAAGGGTGAGCTCTTACATGCAGTGAAATCCAAAGATCGCACTGATATTGTGCTATGTAGAGCAAGGTACAGACAAGCTCTAGAGTCTGCCAAGAAAAAACAGGAATGCTTCCTATGGTCCTCTCTACACAGGGCACTGACAGCCAAAGACAACAAGACCTTCTGGAGAAAAGCGGCCCACTGTTTGAACAAACCAAAGAAAGCTTTAGAGTTCATAGTCCAGCCAGAAGAGTGGGTAATTCATTTTGGGTGTCTATATGCTCGATAATATTGAGAAAGAGGGGTATATAGACGCGAGTGATAAGCGTGGCTCAAATCCACCTGAGTGACTTACCGCACTCACCTATAGTAACTCTGTAAGAAGTCAGCCGGACAGTGGAGAAGAATAAGCAAGATATTTTATTAGGCCCCAAACTCCCATATGAGAGGGCCCTGCGCGACCTCACCCCAAAGAGTGCGTCGAGAGGACTGACTCTCTTCATCACAGCAGTACATTATAATGCAACACAGTACATTAGGGTACGCCCCTTCTGGAAAATTACTGAAACCCAGACAGAGGAACAATGTCCTCATACAGTAGGCATCTGCACCTGCAAGGGATACATCTCTATCTTTGCTCAAGGCCGCGGAGCTAGACTTCAGCGTCTCTGGGGCATGAGAACATTACTGATAAAGAGACTTGTTAGTTTCGGCCACAGTTAGCTGAGAAACGAAAACTGCTGTCTTAGTGAAATTCTCTATTCCTACGGGAGGGGCAGATGAGCGAATGCGACTCGCAGGCTCAGGGAGATATACAAAATGGAGGCACACGGGCTAAGCTAAGGAACTAATATCATCACACATATAATTGAATAATCATGTAACAAGCAAGAGTAATGCAAACACGTGTATATATACGCACTTCATCAGTTAGTCACATGATGCTAACTCACATATGAAAATAGGGATGGGTGAGGCATCGAAAAGTGAATTCTATCAGACCCTCCTTTTAGCATCATTGGCTAACTGCAGCCACGCATTTATTTGCCAAAAGGTAGCGCCTTCACAACCATTCTAAGGGCAGGGCATCATATTTATTCAAAAACATCATCTTCAATAAACATCATCCAATGTGTATCAGGAAGTTCAGTAATGATAGAGGCAGTATATTGACCAGACACCTTCTTTTGTTGTCGCAAATTTGTAGCACACAGTGAGCAACATGGGGGGAGGCAGTATACCCAGAGGCAACACGTCAGTAGTATGCTCACCACACCAACTAAACCCATCAATATTTTCCAACCCCAGGAGGAGAAAACACCCCAGAGCCACCCTTGTAAGGACCATGTCCCGTTATCCTGATGAAGTTCAGTCGCTAATCTATGGAGTTTCTGTACTGCTAAGTTAACAGTCGGAGCTGAGTCGGGAATATATACACAACAAGACGTCCCGATGACGCGACAGGCCCCGCCCCTATCTGCCAAGATGACGTCAAGCACCATCCTATTCTGAATCGTAAATAATCTCATAGCCTGAATCTCAACAGACATGTTAGTCCCAATGTCTGCTTCAGTAAGGACTACCTTCTCCATCACCCTGGACAGTCGTCGGATGGCCCTACTATTAAATATCGGACCCCAGAAAGGCAGAAGACCCTTAGAGAAATCAGTCCATTGTTGTAGAGAAGTGTCTGTCTGATCGACGTCATCTACCTGAAGTTCCCTCCTTTTACGCTGTTCCGGTGGACTGGGAAACCTACGATGACTCTTGTGATAGTCGGAAGGTGCCACATATACGGGCGGAATCATATAAGCTAGGTAACATACCCCACCCCAACCTTCAGGCAACCATAAGTATCCGTTATCTCCGCACACAAAATAAATGCTGGGGGGAGTAACCAAGGATGGACTAAGGGGCAAACGTATTGATGCTGTCACGTTACAAGAACTATTGCCGACCTTAATGGGGCCCCTACCCTCTATACAAAAGAACGGTGACGGACCCACTACAGCCAAGGGTATTAAAGACTTAACACTGCCATTTCCTTTTGGTGGGTGTCTGTAGGACAGGGAGGAATTCAGCTGTAAAAAACTTTCTCTAACTTTGTCAGTATCATTTGGAGTCAAAAACCGGCCCACCTTTTTCTCACACGTCTCTATAAATGTCTGATCAAAACATCCGTCAGTATATAGCCGTCCAAGGGAAGAGGGAGGCATAGGGCGAACTCGCATTGTCATTGTCGATCCCCTATTTTGCAGTCGAGGAGTCAGAAAATCTGGCTGCTGAAAATATTTCACAAGACCTATTAGAGTATACCATCCCACACAACTATTCACAGGTGTCAAGGGGAGCGCTAAAAATCTATCCTTTTTGTAAGCAGCAGAAGGCAAAAGCCCACAGACCCAACAGTCAGTCATGTTCGTTGTTGCATGAGCATGGTGCAAAGTCTTTATAAAAACATTTTCTTTGTAACCTCGTCTAAGTATTTGTTCACCATAATCCACAGTAATAATGTTATGTTCAGGAACAGCAGTAGGTGTGGGTGCAAACACATGTATGGGATAGGCTTTATCCAAGAAAAACAATATACCAAGAGCCACTAGAAAAGCAATGAGCACTATAATAAGGAGTACTATTCTTCCCTTCCGGGAAAGGGCCAACCAGGGGGAAGCAGGCAAGGGTCTTCGAGGAGCCGCAAAGGGCTGCTCCTCATCAGGAATGGGGCGGCCAAAAGGGTGCATATTAAAATTGCAAAAATATATCAAAAATGAGAAAAAGATACTCTAAAAAAATAGTCCCAGACAGTCCTAAAACCGGCCAGAGGGGTTCTTCAACCCTGAAAAGTGATCTGCTCCCTGTGTCCTTCAAAGCCTCACAGGCAGGCTTTTACCGTCCATACCTTAATCCCACGTCGCTTGACACACAGCAATTGGAACAGAGGAGCACTTAATCTGGGCCCCACACCACTCTATAGTCTCATAGAACAGAATCTTCGGCTAAACACCAGGGCTCTTACAAGTCCATCCCTACCACTAAATCTTCTTTTATATCAGAATCTCCGCTAAGCCCTTCTTCCAGTGTTTAGTCCAGTACACTTTCACTTTTTTAGGGCCGCAGATTATAGCGAGTGCTCCCTCGCACTTCAGGGTCAGTGAACAAAACAGGTGTATCTATAGCATGAACTGGGCCCTTTAACGCCTTTTCACTATTAGCAACGGGAGTAACGGAGCTTGTTGGAGCACTTTGTTCTGCATGAGACTTTGCGTTAGTCTTTTCACCTTGCTCCTCTCCCCTCAGTGAAGCATCCGAGAAGGGGACGGATCTGGGTAATTGCTCATGTTCCTCATCAGCAATGCCTTCTCTCACCCATTTGTCGTAGGGTAACGGTAGCGGAACCTTCTTTACATGCGATGCGTGCGTCCACGCTTTTCTGCCCTCATCTCGAAGTGCGGTACGTGTGGTCAGTAGTACTTGTCTTGGCTCCGACCATCTGGGCTCCAGACAGGATTTCCGCTGATATCTTTTCACGAGGACCCAATCTCCAGGTAGGATGGAGTGTCCAGGCCCCTCCGGCAATGGCTTCAGGGTGTCTGCTACCTGCTGATGAATAGAACGAAGATCTTTAGTCAAAGCATACAAGTAGTCTATCAACAGAGGATATTCTATTTCTGAAAAACATTTGGGTCTGGGTACTCCCCAAACGTTGGCAGGACGGCCAAATATTACCTCGTAAGGGGAGACACCCGTTTTGGAATTAACTGTCACTCTTGTAGAAAGCAGGGCTAAAGGAAGGGCATCTGGCCAACAGAGTCCCGTACTCTCCTGTATTTTGGCCATTTTTAATTTCAGTGTTCTATTAAATCTTTCCACAAGTCCCGCGGCCTGAGGGTGTTGGGCCGCGTGGAACTTTTGGGAAATCTGTAAGCCCTTACATATCTGTTTCATCAATTCAGCATTGAAGGATGTGCCATTATCACTCCAGATCACCCTAGGCAATCCAAAACGGGAAAAATACTCTTTAATCAACATCTTAGCAGTAGAAATAGCTGTACAATCTTTTGTTGGAAATGCCTCCACCCATCTGCTAAAAGAGCATACAACCACCAGGACGTATTTGAGATTATTAACCCTTTCCATTTCAATATAATCCATCTGAATCACCTCAAAAGGGAAAGAGGGGGGTGCAAAATTTCCCACTGGGACAGGCGTTCCCTTTCCTGGATTGTGCCTCAAACATACCATACACTGTTGGACCAAATGAGTCGCCTCTTGAGGGATATTTTTATTGCTCCACACTGGGTCCAGCAGCTTACATATACCTTTGGCACCAATATGTGCCGGCCCATGAGCCATCGTCACCACTGGGAGGACATATGCGTTCGGAAGTAACCATCGTCTCTTATCGGTCACATCTGTCCAACATTCATCAGCATCCAATCGCCCCCCACCATCTTTCCATGTCCTCAATTCATCCTCAGTCGCTTTCTCCTGTATATTCTTTACACTCTGTACAGTATCTGCAAACATGTTAACGTCTGGTACCCATCTAGCTGGGCCTGCCACAAACATCCGTGGTAGTTTTGTCCGAGCAGTCTCTTTTGCCGTTTGATCTGCAAAGGCATTGCCTCGTCCCACATCATCCACTATTGTCTTGTGCGCGCTGCACTTTATCACAGCCAGTCGCTTGGGTAACGTCAATGCTGTTAACAATCGTAATATCAGCGGACCATGCTGTATGCGTTGTCCATGTGAAGTCAGAAATCCCCGTTCTGCCCACAGTCACCCATAATTATGAGCCACGCCTAAGGCGTATTGGCTGTCAGTATAAATGTTCACGTCCAGTCCCTCACTCAGTTCACATGCTCTCAGCAAAGCTATAATTTCTGCAGCCTGGGCCGAATTGTAAGGTATTCTAGAGGTCTCCACTACCGTCTGTAATGTCGTTATTGCATATGCTGCTGTCGATGTACCATCTGCAAATTTGAAACAAGACCCGTCTACATACAGTTCCCCATCCGGCTCATCTAAGGGCTTGTCCGTCAGATCCACCCTCCCTTTTGTCTCTTCCTCTGTCCGAAACAAACAGTCATGCATGTCATCGTCCTTTGCATCTGTGGGGATAGGTAACAACGTGGCAGGGTTCAGGGTAGCACACCTTTTTATCTTCACATGGGTGCAAAGAGGGTCATCTCATAGCCGGTAAGACGAGCACTAGTTAAATGCTGCGTCTGTGTTCTGTTTAGCAAAATGTCCACAGCATGCGGTACCATTACTGTGAGGTCTGAACCCAATACGAGCCCTGCTGATTGTCTTATAGAGACCGCAGCAGCCGCCGTGGCTCTCAGACAACTCGGCAGCGCTCTTGCCACATTGTCAAGCATCGCAGAAAAGTATTCGTTCTATAGGCTCCACTCTGTATATCTCGTAAAGTCGCCGGAGCCACACCTCCATACCCCTGCTCCCATAGCGATATTAGTACATTTGACATGTGCCATAAAGCGTGCTGTTGCATCAAAGGCTCAAAATCTTTCATTGTAGACCAAATATCTTCAAACGAATAGATGTTATTCCTAGCCCACTGACATGCCTGGTTGGCCACTATACTCTTCTCATCCAAACCAACCGTAGAACGCGTAAGCAACTTCCGTACCTGCGAGAGCAGTCCGCTACCTGCGCCTCGACTCGGCGTTGACATCTCCTGACTAGGGGTGGTGCTAGCCGAAACAGTAGGGAGTGCCAGAGAAAATTGGGAGGGGGCAGGTGAACTGTCCGGGAGTAAGGAAACGAGGGGCGTCGAGGAGGAGGGTGGGGAGGCAGAAATCGCTGCGCCATGTTGGTGCGGGCCACTTGCCAGTGGACCCGGAACCCCACTAGTAGAGGCGGGAGATGGTAGAGAGGGATACAATGACTGCGGGGCATAAGGAGGAGGGGGTCGAGTACTCAAAATGTCTTCCATCTCATCCTGTTCGTCCTCTCGTACTACGTAACTTTTATTTTCTTTCAACCTGCAGAGCCTATCTGCGCGCTCCAAACGTTGCTCATTCACATTCTTTGTGTGTTCTCTTGCTTTCTGCGCCATTGTCTGCGCGGACCTTTTAAGAGCCGCTTTCTCTTCTCTCAACTTACGTTCCCTGACTTCCTTCTGCCATACTCTTAAAGAATCGAACATGCTTTGACGGCTACGCTTAGCAAACAATTTATCTTGCAAATAGTCCAATTTAGCTGCCTCGAATGAACCTGTCAAGGGCCATTGTAAATCCACATTGTCAGCGGTATATCGGTGCCATAAAGTGCCAAACAAGATCGGGGGCAATCCATGCTTGATATACATATCAAAGTTTGCAGTGCCCTCAAGGGGTGCAGGTTGGCTCTCAGCCAGCCTGGAGTCTGATACACGACAACAACACCCAAAACATCGTAACGTACTGAAACACGGCATCTCTACTTTGGTGTAAAATAAAACACTTCTCCACAAAATTCGTTACCTTGAATCGCTAGCTCGAGCTCGTTCACACACATATAATATACATTGGGGAACCATACACACACATACACATCCTACACATATAAATCCTTCCAAACACGTGTTACCAACTGGGACAAGGCCCGTCGACCAAGTCCTGGGGAACCTGGACCCTACCGCAGACCGAACAGTACACTAACTGTTCTGAGGATGGAGAACACATCCGCTCCCCGTGCGGCACTACGCATCACTGCGCACTTTACCACGGGAGACCCAGGACTCACCTCCACTGAACCACCACTCTAGGAGTTCAGGGTAAGTTCCGGAGTCCACCCGTAATGAGCCACGCCTTCACCACAGTACCACCCGGTCGGATTACTACAAACAATATATCCAAATATTCTCCCAACCTCGTCAAGTCTGTCAGAGCGCCTGCTCGCACTCTGAGTTCCCCGGAGCACACTAGCCCCAGGAGCACACCGGCTCCTCAAACCACTGGAGACACCCTAGTCTCCCGGAACACTCCAGCTCCTTAAACAATCACAGGTGGACCACTCACCTTCCGTAGGCGGTACCGACCTCTACCGTTCTCCACCTCCGGCTGCCAGGACCAACACGATCAGCTCCGAGTTCCGCCTTCTGGACCCCGGCATAAGATCCGAACCGGGACCTCTCCCGATCAGCAGGATGGGGCAGCGCTGCGAGAACCAAGCTCGGCATCAGATGGGTACCCGGGCCCACCGTGCTGACCAGCGGGTCCCCGGTCTTCTGCTACCCACCTACGGGTGAGAAAGATCTTTATCGCGGGGTCCCTATTCGGGCGCCATCTGATAAGCGTGGCTCAAATCCACCTGAGTGACTTACCGCACTCACCTATAGTAACTCTGTAAGAAGTCAGCCGGACAGTGGAGAAGAATAAGCAAGATATTTTATTAGGCCACAAACTCCCATATGAGAGGGCCCTGTCCGACCTCACCCCAAAGAGTGCGTCGAGAGGACTGACTCTCTTCATCACAGCAGTACATTATAATGCAACACAGTACATTAGGGTACGCCCCTTCTGGAAAATTACTGAAACCCAGACAGAGGAACAATGTCCTTATACAGTAGGCATCTGCACCTGCAAGGGATACATCGCTATCTTTGCTCAAGGAGCTAGGCTTCAGCGTCTCTGGGGCATGAGAACATTACTGATAAAGAGACTTGTTAGTTTCGGCCACAGTTAGCTGAGAAACGAAAACTGCTGTCTTAGTCAAATTCTCTATTCCTACGGGAGGGGCAGATGAGCGAATGCGACTCGCAGGCTCAGGGAGATATACAAAATGGAGGCACACGGGCTAAGCTAAGGAACTAATATCATCACACATATAATTGAATAATCATGTAACAAGCAAGAGTAATGCAAACACGTGCATATATACGCACTTCATCAGTTAGTCACATGATGCTAACTCACATATGAAAATAGGGATGGGTGAGGCATCGAAAAGTGAATTCTATCACGAGTGAAAAAGCCCCTCTGGGAAATGCTGGAGATGTAGTCATTTCTCTTGAAGAAACCCAAGCAGCTATTCGCTCCTGTATTCCAGCTAGAGCCCCTGGCATATAGAATTCCAAATGATCAATAGAGAGAGGATTCAAAAGTCTGTGCCCCATATATTAATATGTTAACTAATGCTATCCTCTCAGGTATGGAAATCACTACCTCTTGGAATATAGCTGAGATTATTCCAATCTACAAGAAAGGTGATCGGTCTAGAGCTGGCCAGGTTTGCCCAATCAGTCTAATTGAATCCTTGCAGAAAATCTTCGGCAAGCAAGTACAGGCTCGGATTGGAACTCAGAGTCTAATATTCTGACTGATTTTCAGGCGGGTTTTTGTGCATATATTAGGACCCTGGATCAAGTATTCCATTTCCTATGCATTTATTGGAGACAGGTTGCCATTAAAGGGGGGAAGTTAAATGTCGGCTTTGTGGACCTGCGCACCGCCTTTGATCTGGTCCCTCGAGCCAAACTATGGATGGTGGTGGCAGAGATGGGTCTACCTCGAAACTTGCTTGATATTTTAATCAGCCACCATCCCTTGGTTTAGAACCTTGAGAGACCTGTTGAGGAAATTAGGGATGGAGGTTTATTGGTTTAAGCTTTGCTTAATAACAAAGAATAGGGCTAAAACAGTCTACTGTGAGTCTATCTTGGTGAAAGACGTGACTAAACAGGTGTCCACTCTGACCCAGGAACTTATGAACTGTAAACCTCTTCCGTTCTTCGAGGAAACCATTGATGTAATTGTTTCACCCTGCACGCAAGTTATTTCTTCAATTTAGATACAAGTCTCTTCCCACCAAACTGTTTTGTAATAAGTGGCATTCTAATATTCCCTCTGATGACAAGTTTCCAGCTTGTAAAGGAATCCATAGTGCATTTGTTATTTTTTTCGTCCCATTATAAGACCCTGAGGGTTAAGTGGATAATTCCCTTGTGTAGGCTTATCGTCCCTGGCCATTACCTTGATGTACTGAGAACTTTATCTACAGATACTTGCAAAGTAATAGTTTTCAGTTTGGCCAAATATTGGCAAGCTTTTTGGATCAAATGCTCCAAATTTATTGTATTAAATCTTTTTATTGTGTTTTTTATCTGTATATATGGAAGACTTGTATCTCTTTTATGGCTTTTATCCCAGTGGTGTCACTAGGGTTGGTGTCACCCAGTGCGGTAACTCATGGTGTCACCCCTTCAGCCCTCACGACTTACCCCATGGACCTCCTCCGAGTCCGCCAGTGTGAGAGAGTTTGGTGCTTTATAGCGCTCATAAATCAGAAGGCGGACTCCCGCGCTAAGCACCTTTCAATATAAGGTGGAAGGGATGGTCCCGCATAATTATCAATAGCTTTTCATATCGGGGCCTACTCGGCGGTCACACTTCTCTCTGCTCCCAGCAAAGAGCCCCCTCTGCGCAGGCCCGCGCCACCCGGAGTCCTGTGAGGTCGCCAGTCACTAGGAACGGCGCTGCCTTTGTGTTAACCTGTTCTGCGGGCTGAATGCTAATAGCACCGTGAGAGAAGAGATGGGTGTGCAGAGCGCCAGCCCTGGGACAGCTTTATGTGACATGCACAGTTTCAATTTGTGCTCTTCCTTTCAGCTGCCGGAGAGAGAGTGCCAGGCGGTGCCAAGCGTTTAGTTCGTGCTGTCCTCTTGCTGAATACAGGGACTCCCAGAATGCAATGAGCCAAGGACGAAGAGCTGCAATAGCATTCTGTGCTGTTTCTCGAGGCCAGTTCTGTTAGTAGTTGTGGAATTGAAAATGAGGCTTTGTGGCCCCTGAGTACGCAGGAGGTGAGCCTGGGTCCTTTGGGGTAAGTTTTAGTGTTTGGTGCTGCCTTCCAATGGTGCCAGCGGTGAGGGTGGTGCGTGCCAAATTGGCCAATTGTGGAGGAGGAATCCACGTGAGGGTAGGCCTGGTGGCAGTTCCACAGCGCACGGCCTCTCAATGCAGCTTGTGACTCCCTTGGCACTGCAGCTTGTGACTCCTTTGGCACTACAGCCTGCAGGTGGCTGTCTGTGGCACATGCGCTGGTGTGGTGGAAAGGCTGGTTTCCAGTAAACAGAGGCTAAGTGGTGGCTGCCCTTAAGCGATGGATTAGCTGAGCCAGGAGTGACACGGGTCAAGTGGTGCCCACCCGTGCCGAGGTGGGCACTAGAAAGTGCACAGAAGCCTCACAGCAGGAGGGTGGCAGCTCGGAACAGGGACAAGGAGCGCAAAAGCAGTGCACCGTCATTCCTGGTGACCAACGCCGGCTCTCCTCTACCTGTCCGCCGTCGGGCGGTGGCGGTGCGCCGATCCGTCAGCCTCACAGCCTCGATGTCGCCACTGTGGAGTTGAAAGTACAGGGCTCCACGGAACAAAAGGACGCAGACTATGGGGCGTGTTAACTTTATATTTATTTGTAGATGTTTCTGCATAGGGGAGAGTCGGTCAGTACACTCGCAGTCTCTCATACAATCTGCACGCCCCCTCGCGATACCTCGCCTTGGTCACGTGATTGCGGGGAGCTAGACCGCCACACTACAATAGTGAGGGAGTGAAAGACTGCTTTTAAAGTTTGGCCCTTTGGGACATTTTTGGGTAAAAATTAAGATGTGGGCCTTTGGTATATTAGAACGCCTTAGTATTGGGAACTGTAATATTTTGCATTTTGGTGTCACGGTGTCACCCCATGTGATGGTGTCACCCGGTGCGGTCCGCATCCCCCGCACCGTCCTAGTGACGGATGTATGACGTTACAACGCATACTTTTACCACGCATACCATTACAACGCGGTATTTACAACGCATACCGTTACAACGCATAGCGCTTAGAGGTGCTGGATAGTGGTAAGTATAATTTTATATTCCAACTCCAGTCCCCGTGGACACTAGGGAAGGTGTTGGATATCAAATTATACTTATTCCCTATCCTAGAGCGCCCCCCAGCGCAATGCGTTGTAATGGTATGCGTGGTAATGCCTGCGTTGTAATGGTAGTGTGTGGTAAAAACTTCGTTGTAACAGTTGTATACCCCTAGTGACGCCACTGTTTTATCCTTTTATGCATCTTAACTTGCCCGTTTTCCATGTACTTTTTAGGATCTTTTTGATCGAAATAAAGTTATGATGATGATGGAGATAAGTTGTCCATAACCTCACAGCCACCTTCTCTCCAAGCCTCAAAAAAGACATTTGGGCCATCATTTGTTGCACTGGCGCCAATCTCTATACAGGAAGTACCCGGTGGAATGGGGCGTGTTTCAGGACTTGGTCTACATATAGTTACCAAACATGGGCTGTGTGGCACACTATGTAAGGTCTGTTGTCAGTGATCCCAGTGCCCTCCATCAAAGCCACTGGCAGTCTGTCAGCAGGGACGAATTCCATCAATAATCACTTCTCCCAGTTGTCCCCCTCAGCTATAAATCGGTAAACACAAGTATAACCTAAGGACACGCCCCTTTTCCCCCACCACACATGATTGACTTTAACTTAAATAATTAAACTTATGCTGCACATATATATACTGTTTGCCAATCCTATATGTGCTCTTTTTTTCTATATGACAATGTGATCACTGATTTCATCTGAACCACAACATGAATGTATGCACATGGCTATTTATATATGTTTTCCCACGATTACCCATATGAAGGACATTATCTGTAATTCTTTGTAATCCTTATATTCATCATCTTTATTATGGAACCGGAATATCTTGGAATAACAGGAATAATGCACCTCTTGATATGATGTTCCCTCATTTGCTTTATCCCTCCCGTTTTTGGTTCCCTTCTCTTGCATCCTGATGTCATTTTGGCCTTGACTGTTTCGTAATTGGTTCATTGCTGATACCTTACTCTCTTTCTTTCCTTCTTCTTCACCGGTAATATATGGAACTGTTGTAATCTTATCTAGTTTACTTATGTTAATGGTATGTTCCTACCCCCCTTCTCCTTTCACCTCGGATTGGGTGTTCCATGGAATGTTGGCAGGGCGTCTGTGATAGAACGTTCACTGAGGTGAGCGGAGTGCATGAGACCGGACGTGAATAAACCAGCTCTTCTGCATCTTTGTGTGGCTGTGAATTATTCTAACAAATTGGCGACGGGGCTGCGCGGGGGGCAGGTCCTGGTCTTCCCCCGTTTATCCAGCACTGCCGTGAACCACGACGCCGAGTAGAAAGTAACCGTGAGTCTTCAGCGGGATTTTGAACTGTGTTTCACTAGCGAGTTAAATAATTGAGCCAAGCGTTACTATCCTTTCACGCTGTGCTCTGAACTCGATTCCTGAAGAGGTTACTTTTCTTCATCTGTTCTGAGGCGTTTGTTAATTGTGGCCGGCGCTTTTGACATTTGCGCATCGGCCGCTCTGTGGCTGTCAAAGGGAACTGTTGTTATATGGAACTTGCCGTGTTTCATTGCTCTTCACCAGATCACGGCGCCGATTTACAATTTACTTGGCTGTTCTTTTCTTAGTTCCTCCGTGGCGACAGTTACATGAAGCCCTTTTCTGGAGATCAGTCAGCTTAGCCTTCAACCCTGACGACACCACGTGTCAACAGCTGTTACAGCAGGGCGAGCGCTTTTGACATTTGGAAGTGTGCGGTAGTCAGTTCCGCCATCATCTCTTGTCATCTGTGTAGACGCTGAGGCTCCTTTGGTTCTACGGTTCTTGAGGGTGCTTGCACAAAGGTTGAGTGCGCGTGGAACACCATAGCACCTGTGTTTTGGCAGATCCGTCGAGGGAGCCAAGGGGAACGAGAGCCCAGCATCACTTGTTATTTCATTCGCGCTGATAAGCACAGCTTAACGCCAAGAAGCTTGTCAGAGTGTGTTCGCTGCGCATCACGCTGATAAGCACAGCTGTAGATTTGCAATATTACATGGTGTTGATTTACCATACGTTTCAGGAGTCTGATGCTTTTATCACGCTGACAGGCACAGCTTTCATCCAAGTTGCTTGTTGAGTACGCATAACGCAGATAAGCTCAGTATTTCTTCGTGGTGTTCTCCTCACATGCTAATAGGCACAGCTACATAAGACTTTTTATTGAATTCCTTTTTGACATTGAGGGTGTCATCTTCAAACATATAGACTTGAATGTTAATTTTGAAAGAGTTTGACATATTGGAGTGTTAGTATTGTTGTTGTTCAGTCTTACCAATTTTATTCATCCAGTTTAATATTTTCGGGGGTGAGTAGAGTATTAAAGATTTTGTAATATGGCTACTGCAATGTCGATGTCACAACCTCCTCCTTTTCTCAATGATGATGGGGAACCACTCACTCCATGGAAGAATTGGGAGAGGATTTTTGAATCTTATTTGATAGCTATTGGAGGCAACAGATTTTCATCAGAAAGGAAATTGCATATATTGTTACACAATTTGGGTAAGCATGCTAGAGAAATGTATGATAATTTACCTGAAATTGAAATTGAAAGCAGTGGTGGAGGGGGAGAAGGTGATGCTCCACCAGATGTGTATCGTATTGCCTTGAAAAAATTAGAAGTTCAGTTTGGTAAGAAAATTAATGTTGTATTGGAGCGACACAAATTTTTTTCAAGGTCTCAAGGGAAACAAGAAAGGGTGGTGAATTACATAGCAGTCCTTAGAGGGTTGTCTTCCACCTGTGATTTTGGTAACCTCACAGATTCACTGATCAGAGACCAGTTGGTCAGGTGCACTTCTGATAGAAAAATACAAGAAAAATTGCTTGCTGATGCCCCTGATTTGAAGCAAGCGATAGATATAGCCAAAAGCATCGAACACACGGCATTCTGTATGAATGAAATGAAAGAGGCTGTTGAGGTGAAGCAAGTGTGTGAGGATGAAGTCCTGAAAGTGTCCAATAAGCAAGACAAGGGTAAACATGTGCAAAAAGGTAGTTCAATCCTGAAGGATGAGTCCCAAAAGATGAAATGTTTCCGTTGTGGTAATCCTAATCATCTTGCTAATAGTGTAAAATGTCCAGCAAGGGGTGCCATGTGCAGGAAATGCAACAAAAGGGGACATTTCACCAAGGTGTGTCATGATATAAAAAAAGAAGTGACCCATATGATTTGGGATGATGAGGATCCAAGGGGGGACATTGTATTCATGAATTGCTTGAAAATGCAGGATGTAGCTATCCAGAATGTGTGATTATGCTTGATGATGTGGCTTATAATATATATGCGGATTCGTGTTCACCATACACTCTTATAAATGAAACCACATTTAAAACCAGGTCTGTTGACAAAGTTTATGAAGTGTTGCCCCCAGACATCAACCCAGGAGGTTACAATCATGACACTATACCTGTGGTGGGAATGATCATTATGCACATCAGATTTAAAGAGAGAGCTACTGTGGGTAAAGTGTATCTAACTAAGAAAGGTTCGTGTTTACTGGGGTGGAGACATCAAAAGGACCTAGGGATAAGATTAGACCCCAATGCCTCAGAAACAGTTTACCTGATAGATCAACCCAATATTGGTAATGAGGTGTGTGAGGAGTTCCCTGAGGTATTTTCCAGTGAGTTAGGGTTATTAAAAGGATTCCTTCATAAAATAAAACTTAAAAAGCATTGCAAGCCCACAGTACACAGAGCTAGATCAGTGCCATTAGTGGTGAGAGACTCCCTGCAGAAAGAATTGGACAAATTGGAGTCCATGGGGGTGATTGAAAAAATTGAGAGTTCTGAGTGGTTAGCCCCCATTGTGGTTGCTTCAAAAGGTGGTGGTAAAGGGATTCGGTTATGTGTGGATCTCAGGGATCTCAATGCCAATATCTGGGTAGAGAGGCATCCTCTCCCTAGAATAAACGAGATGCTCAGTGTGATAAAGGGGGCAACATTTTTCAGCGTGTTGGATCTCTCGGCGGCATACCACCAGGTTGCCCTTCATCCGGAGTCCAAAAGCCTTCTTTCATTACGCCATTCGGAGCATACCAGTATAATCGTATGCCCTTCGGGTTGGCGTCCGCGGCGGCGGTTTTCCAACGCATTATGCAACATATCCTGGAAGACCTCAGTAAGGTTCTGTGCTTTCAGGACGATATATTGATTTATGGAGACTCAGAGTGCGAACACAACTCGATTCTAAGAGTAGTCTTATGCAAATTGAGTAAGGCTGGTTTTACCACACAAAAGGACAAATGCAAGATTGGAGTCAAATCTGAGACCTACCTTGGGCATACCATATCAGGCGAGGGGATAAAACCTAAAACCAGTCTGGTAGATGCTGTATCGTTGGCACCCCCTCCGTCAACGAAAGAGGAGGTCAGATCTTTCTTGGGATTAGTTGAGTACATGAGTAAGTTTGTTGAAAATTTTTCTAGCCACACAAGCAACATGAGGGAGCTTTTGAAAAAGGGTAGCACTTTTGGTTGGAGTGAGGAGTGCGACAAGGAATTCAAGTATATTAAGTCAGCCATCGCAAGAGCACCTACATTGGGGATGTTTGATCCCAATGAAAAAACCACTCTGACTACAGATGCCAGTAGTAAGGGCCTAGGGGCATCCCTCACTCAAATGATTGGTGGATGCGAGAGGGTCATCGCTTTCGCTTCCAGGACATTGAAGGACCCAGAGTCCAATTACTCTACCATTGAACGGGAAGCCCTAGCGTGTTATTGGGCTATAAACCACTTTAAATTCTTTTTGTGGGGTATCCCTTTCACTCTAAGGTCTGACCAAAAACCGTTAATTCCTTTATTTTCCACCAAGAACATGGAGAGGGCCACTCCACGTATTGCCAAATGGGTACTGGCATTACAAGGGTACAATTTCTCTATGTGTTATGTGGCTGGAGAGAAAAATACCATTGCAGACTGCATGTCTAGGTTGCCTATAAAAGGAGAAGACAATGTGAGTGAACCACCAGATGAGGCTATTCTTGTGGTGGAACATCCAGCCATCAGTAAAGAGGAATGGGAGAGTGGTTCCCAAAGTGACCCAGAGTTAAAGGAACTGATGAAGTTGGTGGAGAATGGGTGGCCTGAGCACAATAGAGAGTTAGCTGGAAACCTATAACCTTATTGGTCAGTGAGGAATGAAATATCCAGCATGAATGGTCAGCTTTGGAGAGGGAACAAGGTCATTCCCCCGGCTGGCATGAGAAACAGGATCATTGTGTTAGCACATGAGGGTCACCCAGGAAGGAGCATGACGAAGAGTAAAGTGAGACAACACTATTGGTTCCCAGGCATGGATGGGTTGGTGGAGAGCATGGTAAAAGACTGTGAAGCGTGTGGTAGAAGTGACAAATCCAAGGTTGTACATAAAGCCCCCCTCAATCCTATAGATGTTCCAAGTAAACCATGGGACAAGCTGGGGATTGACATAATAGGGCCCATGAATTTTCTCAGTGCCAACCAGAGATTTATGTTTGTAATTATAGATTACCATTCTCATTGGATCAGCACTAAGTTTGTACACTCAATAACTACACATGATATGGTAGAATTCCTAAAGGAAGTGTTTGCTACAGAAGGTATTCCCAGCACCTTGGTGACGGACAATGGTGTCCAATTTACGTCAGAGGTTATGAAAAAGTTCTTGTCAGAATTAGCCATCTCACACATAAGAACTCCTCTTTAGTGTCCCAAAGCTAATGGTATGGTGGAAAGGGCAAACAGGATGGTGAAGAACTCTATTCAAATGGCAGTCACAATGTGTGAACCAGTAGAGGAGGCAGTTAGAAAAACACTATGGTCATATCATTCCGCCCCCAATGCCGTCACTGGTGTATCCCCATTTGTTTCCCTAAAAGGGAGAAACCCTGGGTCTAAGCTTAACCCTAATTGGTTGAATGGGGGCAGTCCAGTGTGGGTGGACAGGATGTCTGTGAAGGACAAAGTGGAGCAACATCAAAGGGAGTACAAAACCAAATACGACCAGAAATGGGGAACCACTTCCAGGAAGTTCTCTGTTGGACAATGGGTAGTGGTCAAAAGACCTGCTGTGGGACGAGCAAAGGTGTCCTCCTTCTCAAAACCTGTAAGGATACAGAGAGTGAACAGTAACTCGCTGTTGCTGGAAGACGGAAGCACATGGAGCATGGATAATGTGAGTGCATGCCCCGATGTGTGTGTACCAATGACCACTGGTGAGGAGAACCAAGATGGTAATTCATTGGACAGTCAGGAAACCAGAGTGACCAGGATGCGCCAGCCACCTAGTTGGCAGAAAGACTATGTAACTTAAGTTGCTTAAATTTTTCCTCTCTGGAGAACCTATTACATAAGTTGTTTTTCCCATACAAAGGGAGATGTGTTGTAATCTTATCTAGTTTACGTATGTTAATGGTATGTTCCTACCCCCCTTCTCCTTTCACCTCGGATTGGGTGTTCCATGGAATGTTGGCAGGGCGTCTGTGATAGAACGTTCACTGAGGTGAGCGGAGTGCATGAGACCGGACGTGAATAAACCAGCTCTTCTGCATCTTCGTGTGGCTGTGAATTATTCTAACAGGAACATTCTTCTCTTTTATGCGATATTTAAAAATCATCCATTTTTCTCTTTCTTTTCTTGATTTTCTTGATTTTCCTTTATTCCTATTTCAATATGACCCACAAATTACTTGTGTACACAATGTTTTTGATGCTTAATGTACTATATGCCAATCATGTCCTTTCTATTTTGTTTTTGGTAACACTAACCTGCCAGCCCTGATAAAGCCTCCAGTATGTAGCCTAATCCACAGTATGAAAGGCTTTTTCCAGGGCCATCTCCTCACCCCCAATTTTTACTTCGTGCAGTAGACGAGACAATCACAACAGATTCATGTCTGGATTTCAGCTGGGTATGAGCCTGCATTGGTCCTCTTATCTCCAAATTTATCATGGTGAGGAGACGATAAGCTGCTGGATCTGATTCACCAACCCTCGGCATAAAGAACACGCATATTTCCCCATCTCTCATAGAAGGAGGCAACATGCTTTGTTCAAGTGCCTCCATGAACACTTGTAGGAGGCTTTGCACAACCATAGCCGAGAACGCCTGGTAAAATTTGGGCGTGTAGCCATCTCACGCACTGCCTTTGCCCTGGGTAGTATCTGCAGTGCCTCACGTATTTCTCCAAAGTGAACTCGGCATCCATTGTCTCCACATCCAGCAGGCCAAGTCGAGTTACGGTCAACCCTATCAGAAATGGCGTGCAACGGTCCCCTTGACAGCAGGGTCTGCCGCATACACTGGCTATAGGTTTCGTTGAAACACCTCTATTATACCAGTCATAGTGTACACTGTTGTACCCTCCGGCATGAGAAAGTGGGTTGTCTGTGGTGGGGTTTTTTCCCTTTGCAAGTTCCAGGCCAGTAGGCCACGGGACTTGTCTCTCTCCTTATGTAAGTGCTGTCTATATTGACGGAGTGTATATTTATCTAGCCTATCCAGTATGTCACTAAAGCGTCTCTGCACGGTCTGCTCCCGGTCAACAGCAGTCAGGTGTGTCTGTCTTTTAACCGAATCTTAGCCAAGGTGTCCTCCTCTCCACTGAGTTCCTGCTGGAGCTGTCGACAGACTCCACATGTCAATTCCGTGCACGTATCCCTCATTACCACTTTTAGGGCCTCCCATTCCTTAGCTTTACTGGTCGTTACTTCCCAGTTAAAGGCCATATAGTCAGTCAAAGCTTGGGAAAATGTCTGTCTACCGTAGCATCCAGGTGTGTCTCCTGGAGGCATGCTATAGAAAAGTGATGCCTCTTTCAGGAAGGCGATTACTTTACATCGCTTAGTACAGGGACCTAAACCCAGACATCCCAGGTTAGGAGCCTAACATTAGACCCTTCTCCCAGTATGTTGTGTGCCTTTAAATGTTGCCTATTTCACCGCCTCCCTACCGTGTTCTATGGCTGCTCCAAACTACTACAGATGACATACAAAATACTGCAACAACTGCCTCCCACCCACGGAGTAACATCGTGCAACTGTGCATCTGTAAATGCCCACTCCATGCTCATTCCAGAAAGTACACAACCTCCTCATCAGTCCAACAGGGACTAATTAACTCCCTAATTCCAACAAGCATCCAGACCGGTTTCGATCCAATAGAGTAACCAGCCGAAGCCTGTCAAGGGGCAATGTTGCATCAGTCTGAAACTCTCCTTACACCACAGGTAGCAAGCACTTCTCAAACCAGCCTCCCCACCAGCTCTACTACCGGCGTAGCAATGCCCCTTTTCACTCAGCATGCTGTCCTGCGACAGCATCACTCTCACCAACCCAGGCACAGTGTCCCATGCATACACAAATACCATACTTCAGAAATAGCAAGGAGTCCACATGATTAACACTCTCACATGTCTTCGGTTTCAGGAGCAGGGGCATGCAGAGTGTCCGGAACAAAATCTGACAAAGGGCTCAGTGTCACTGGTACTTCTCCAGACTCCACCTCTGACGGAGCTGCGTGTGGGTCCGAACCCTGCAATTCCACTGGCCCAAGATGCATGGTGCCATCCTCATTGACTGTGACCCTCGGTTTCCTTGGCGGAGTCTAAATGGGGTCTTCTATGGATTGACTGTTGAAGCCTCCTGGTGCTATTTACTCCAGGTGTGGTCGGAGACCCAAGACATATATAGCAGTCTCAGCGTGGAGGCCACTTATGCTGCTACAGTGGAGAGGGTGTCAAAACCTGCTTTCCTCATACCTCTGCCAGGGTTGGCTCACACCGTCTCATGCTGCGTGGGTTCCAAACATGCCACTCATGACCCGGGGGGCTCACCTCTGCTGGGGATTCCCATTATGTCTTTCAACCCCAAGCTCATGAGTTGATTCGGTACTCTAGGGCGCCTCCCCTGGACTCCCCTGTGTGCTTAGGCACTGGATGCGGGCCCCAAGCAGCACCTTCAGGGACCACAGGAGAACAGCTGAGTCTTCCAACAGTTCAGAACAGCTCACGGGGGTTTCAACTGTGCAACCCCTCCACAATGGGGGCACAGCAGAGATGGCACAGGTCGCTTTCAGGGGAGCTGTCAATTACGGTCCTGTCCGGGATGCAGCAAGGCCGGGGATCCAGATCCAACTCCAGGTGGGATGGACCCTTCACAAGGTCGGCCTTCGCAACTGCAGCCCCACACTGGGCGGGCAACAACCACTTCCCTAGCTGCAGTGAGCACGCTGGGCGTCCCTCTCACCACTCGGTGTGCCGATCAAACTCTAGGCTGCAGAGCAGAGGCCCAGCACCCACCCGCAGCTGCAGAGCTGCAGCTCGTCCGCAGTGTTCGGATGTGACCCCGCCGGGCTCACCTCCACTCCACAGGGGGCCACTGAGTCCCTCCCGGCGGCACTTGGGGCTTCTTGTAGCTGCGGTCCACCACAGCAACGACACTGGCAATGGGGCAGGTTTCAACCCCTCACCACTGCTGCTTGCGAGGCATGCTTGCAGTCCCAGAAGCGGTCTAGGCTGCGCTCGCAAGCCTCCCCTCGTAATGGCAGTATCGAAGCTCCCAGAGCTCTCCCGCCCTTGCAGTGCTGTGTCCGCTGCCAGCATGCAGCCTTTTGGGCTGGTTACATGATCAGTGTTACCAGATTTTTAGACCCGTCCCAAGCCCAAAGCTGCTCAAATATAAGCCAAAAATAAGCCCAATCAGACCAGTTTTAGCCCAAAAACCAGCCAAAACTCGCAACCCTCAAATTATGCAGAAACAGTCATCAGAAACCACTTAAAGGATGAATCTAAATTCTATTCAATATAGAGATAGAGGAAAGGGGTTAACTGGGCAACTGTGTTAATGCTACTCATTTTCATGACCCGTCACCACTGTGACGGTGCATAGCTGCCAAGGTTTCAGATTGCTTGTGTGACATTTTCATAATTTCAGTGTAATTATGAGAGACATTCAACGACTATGAGTGACACTTTCTCGCACGCAAAAATCAAGCATCGAAGAAGAGGGAAACATATATAACAAATTACAGGCATTTCAGCAACGAGAAACTCTACGAAAATCTTAACACTTTTGCAAAGCACCAGAAATGGAAGGGCACTATTCAACATGAAAACAGACTGCATAGTTGCCACGTTCTAAGAGGAGTGCTTATGTGTGACATTTTCAAGGTTTCAGAGTACTTATGAATGACATTCAACTGTTAAATGTATGACACTAAGAGTGACACTTGTCTGCGAGTAAAATCAAGAAATTAAGTTCATGTAAACAGATAAACATAAGAAATGACACTCATTTAAACAAGGACAAGCTATGAAAAAAAAATTAAACTGATGCAAATCACCTGATCCTACTGACAAATAATTGTATACCCACAATCTAATCCTACATGATTTTACACTTGTGATCACCACTGCTGCTTTCAGAACCACCAAGAAATTGCACTGACAGTGTAAAATTGCCAGACCATGACTGGGTCACAAAGGGCAAATGCTAGCAGCAGTAGAACTTAAGTTTACACAGTGCGCTATGTGTGTCTTTTAAAAACAGCATCATTGTGATCAAAAACAACTATGAAAGGACCCAAGCAACATTTATTTTTTTAAGTTACCTACTCAAGGATGTCGCGGTGGAGAATTAGAGTTGAGGTTGAGTAGGCTCTTGAGATTAGGGGAGCTTGTAGTCAGCCAAAAATCAAAACGAAGGGTAACTTCAGGATGGAAAGTCCAAAAACTGGAAAATGCAGCTGCAAAAAACCCAGCAGAATCACTTTTGTACTTAGGCACAAGATAGCTTGTAATGCAAAAAAACAGAAATTTTCATTATGCCAAGTGCAAAAGTTACCATAAGAGAAACCAACCAGCTTTCATCTGTCACTCACAGGAGAAGAAAAGAAAAGAATCTGTCACTCTTACTATAGACATAATATGACTTAAATTGCATTGACTGCAGTTAGCTGCACTGTTTCTTTTTGCCAACTTGACTGAAACCCTTCAAATCAACCTTTGAAGGATGAAGGGGTGAGGTGGCCTGCCTGGATCCGAACATGTATCCAGCAGGTCAATCACAATTATTCGCTTGGAGCACTTAACTCATTGCCATAGCTCAAAGCAGCTGAAATATCCAGGTGAAAAAACAGGGACAAATTAAAACTTAGCAGAGAATAGTATCAAAAATTACAGATTCCACCACACTTTTTTTATTTCTAGTGAGTCCACCATGGTGCCAGTACTAACTCCCTCCCCTTTCCATCCTCCCAAGGAATTCCAACCCTCAGAGTTTGCTTAGAGTAGTATCAGTAACTCAGAGAGGCCAACGTATGTGATTGCGGGCATATTCAACAGCGCGTAGCACCTGAGACCCCACTTACTTGCCCGTTGAAGCTCTCCGCTTATACCTGCCATCTCCATTCAGGAATCAGTAGATCAGGAACAGTCAGCGCAGCGCAGGACTGTCAATCATTGGTATTGCTTTCGCGCGCTACAAGATTGATAGCCCTGGGAACTCACATCGGCCCGCACACACTACTACCAAGCTAGGTGGTGGTTGTGATCTGGTGCAGCGCTGAGCATGTGCAGGTGTGCTTGGCTGCACTTCACAATTTCATGCGCAGGCTGCACTTGTGTGATGGGAGGGTAGAGGGTGGGTGGGGTCCTGAGCGCACAGGCAAACCTTGGTGGATCCTCCTCCAATGATTTGCACTGTGCTGCCTGCACTAATGTTAGAGCGCGCAGCACGCTCATTTGCTAATGGACCTTCTGCGCCATTGTGATAGGCGCACGCCACGGGTGCCCGCCCCAGCCATTAAATTCCGCAAACAGGCTCAAAACCAGCCTAAAAAGTAGCCCGCCACCAGGCATGGGTTTTTCTTGCAGAATTGGAACAGAAATGTCACCCAATTGTGCGGGAAATAGTCCAATCTGGTAACAGGATTTCTGTCAAGATTAGGAAGAAATACTGGATCAGGTCAGCTGGGAGCTCAAGGACTCATGTCCTGTTGGCCATCTTTCTTGGCCAACCATGGTGTACTTTTGAGACAAGATTTGTTTTGATTATAGGTGAAAAAGCTGGATAAGTTCTCTTCAGCAATCTGGTTGATGGTTCTTGTTGTGCAGCATGAGAGGTAAATACAAAACTCCTTTTACTATATCCAAATTTCAAAGTTTTCAAACTACTAAGTAAAAACTCCGGTCGGCAACTAAATTCAGGTACTTTTTTATTTCAAACATCTGAAACAGATTAATATACACCAATCTATGCATTATGGTGCAGAAGTACAAAGTAAATAGAATGAAGCAAATCTACAGAAGTGATTCACCTATATGACAAAAAGAACACAACTAACACAAAATATGTTATGAGGAGACAAAAATGCACATTGGATTACATCAAAATTTCATACGAGAGCCCCTCAAATCCCTAACTGTCCCTACGCTACCTTAAAGTGGAAATCCTAACTTAATGAAAGTGTTAATGCACACTTGAGTCAGATAACTACAAAGTACACATAAGATTTGCATTAATCATGAGGATACCTAAACATCTTATATTCCTCTTTCTTCTTTTATACATTAGTCACACAGAATATATGTGAGTGCAGACTAACCGTGATCATAAAGCACTCTTACTCTGAATTCAAAAAGAGGAGCCCTAACAACTCTCCTCCAATCCCCTTCTGATGGCAAATCAAGCTATCACAAAATCTTTATCATCTTATTAGATAATCTTCCCAGATAGACCAATCATAATCATTGTTGTTGCTTTCTTTTGAACTCTTTCAATCGTTTCAGATCATAATAGTACCCATCATGTGCCCTTTCTAGTTGTATCACTCCTGATTTGTGATTTTTTCTTTTCCTTTCCAGGTACTTTTTGTACCCTTTGGCAACACCCACCAAGGTAAGTGCACTAATGCCAAATGTAAGCAAGGGTTTCAGGACAGATCCAACTATACCACTTCCCAAATTTGCAAACCATCTACCTACAGCAATTAATCAATATCCAATTGTATCCCAAACACCTTCAGCTGCCAATCCACTTAATTTCTTCTGAATATCAGTAATGTTTTGTATGCACTTTTGTAAGTCCATACTCTTATCAGGCATATAAGTGCAAAACTGTGGAACTTTCAGCATATGGCAGACTCTGCCTTCTTTTGCAAGCAGAACGTCCAAAGCAAGACAGTTCTGCAAAACCATTGATCTAATAGCAACTATTTCAGTATTCAAGAGCAACTAAGTTCCAGCAGTACTAGGGAACAAATTCTCAACCACAGCACAGAGCTTTCTAATCTTGATGTCGTTCAGTATCACACCAACACAGGATATTATAGCCCCCAAAATGTCTCCCACAATTTCTCCTGCACTCAAACCACATCTCGACTTCTCCTCCTAAACAGGATGATCAAAATCATCCATATGTTAAATCTTTGGCAATACGACACCCAGATAAGTGCCCTACCATCTACTAGGTAATTTAAAGTAAACATTCCTCCCACAAATAAAATAAACTCCAGGAATCACTGAATCTCTTCCATCCACAAACAACTTCCAAGATCAATGGACTTCAAAGTCGTGATCACATTCACTCTTCCTTACAAATATGGAACTGTAGTCACTTGGGTTGTGGTGTATAGACAATCTCCCTCTATGTTGCCAATCTAATGACAATGCTCCAGGGTTTCCTGAAGTCTGATGGTCCCTTTCCGCTTGTGTCCCCACAAACACAAAATCCAGTCTCAGCATTAGCTACCACTGTTCTAAATCTCTCTTCTACTTGGTCAATTAATTTCTTTTTAATACCTGTGAGTTTACATGTTAAATTATATCGGTGTGCATAAGCAGTATCTATTGTTTGTGATGAAACAAAATATTTGCCTGCACATCAGCCGTTTTAACATGTGCATGTTTATTCAGGTGCTTGAACATCGGCACCTCAGAAAGCACCAAACTATAATTTGAAAAATAATACTCAAAATTAACCTTGTAATAAAATATACTAAGAAGCAAACTATAACTAATGCCATATGTCAAAGGAAGGTGATGGTAAGTGATGCCATCAGCTGCAGAGGCAGGTAACCGCAAGCAAGCATAAAAATCCCTCACCTCCAGTGTTCACATACTCATACAGTAGCCTAGCATAAGCGTTTGTTGTAAAAGTCCCTCGAGACAAATTAGTATGTAAGCATTGCTCTCCTAACATTGCTAGTTTCAAGTTTCAAGTTTAATGTTTATTGCTTGATTAATTAAAATCATCACAATCCCCCCCTACATAAAATAAGTGAGCTTCATCTACTCAAACAGCTAGAAGTATCATTATGCAAGCGATCATATTGCATCTGTACTCTGTCTCCCATACATTTCAAGTGTATAAAATTCTGTTATTATAAAATCATTCTAAAACTATGTTTAGATCAGGTTACAGCCGAAAAATTAAAATTATATACCAACCAAATTAAAAGTATGGGGATATGTTACATGCAATTTTGGTTAAAGATCATCCGCTTGCAATAGACAGCTGTTGACTAATCTCATAAATTTAACTCCTCCACAAGACAAGATGCATGACGACCCCTCCAGCCAGCTTATCACTGCTTGTCTGCTAGAGCGAATGTTCAGATTGATAAAGATCGCCTTTAGGTATTGTCTCCTTTGGGTTAACATGGCTGGACAGGCACACAACAAATGGGCCAAGGTTTTATTTTGGAATCTACATAAGCGACAAGTTCTGAGTTAAAACCTGTCACCCAAGAGGGGGATAAATCCTTAGAGACATACACCCCCATCCTGAACTTTAGAAAGCACATCTTTAAATAGGAACAAAAATGGGCAGATAAGTAGGCTTGTGGTTTTACAGACCTGTATGAATTCATGACTGTCCATCCATGCCATCTCATTGTGAGCGCAAATTTATCTTCCAATAAAGATTTATTTTTGCTTGCGACATTCACGGTTTTATTAAAGGACATTCGATGTCCTTTAATAAAGCTGGTTGGAGTTCCAAAGTGGCCAAAGATGAGCTCAAATAACTCCCCCAAGAATTTGGGGTTTCTTGCTCGTTCTGTGACCTTACTTCGTCCCAGCAGAGTCTGTTTAGAGTGTTCGCTTCGGATAGCCGGAGGGTGTGGCAGAATTTAATAAAGTTACTCATTGCCCTGTATTTAAGATCCTGAAGCCCAAATTCCAGTCTCACCTGGGCAAGCGAGGCACATTTTGGCAACTCAAAAACTGCTTTATAGATTTTTTACTGCAATTCGTTCTGAAAATGCGAATCTTTGCCACACCAGGGGACAAACTTGGTTGGATTAGGGCAGCCATGACTTTTAACAAATGTGAATGGTTAGGGCAGTCCAATTTTTTACGCAAGGATCTATAAGCGTAGATCAGGGACTGAGTCTTTGCCTTGAGGGACATTTTCTGTTCTTTGTGACTTGTGCCCTGCCCGATTATTACGCCCAGATATTTGTATGAACTTTTTTCTTCCACGTGGGCGCCCTTAACCCTAACATTGCTAATTCCCCTTTTGACCAAGGTGAGGGTGTCTGTGCAGATGTAAGTATCTCTTCTATGCTACAAGCAGGCCTCACACATAGCCCTGCAACTATCACTATGCATCCTATTGCTAAAAGCGCTATGGAAGCACACATCATGCATTTACACCTACTATTAGAACAATTAGTTTCCATTTTATTTTAGATTCAGAACATGTTCGGTAGAGAAATAGCAGCTACAGAATTATCTCTGTAGTTCTCCACCTGTGCAAAGACCAAAATAGTCTCTCGTTCGGAGTGCATCTCTTTACATCAATGTACAATCTTCGTGAGACTTCCCTAGTACATCTCCGTTTTCTTCTAAATTATCACACCCTAATTTCTTTTTCTTCTTTCAAATGAAAGAAGAGCATTTAAATCAGTCCCCGGAATCTTCAGCAAAACATCTATTATCAGCACTGCAGTTCCATTGCTCACCCTCGTCGGCAATTGTGGCTAGGTATGTCCACTCAGGAGATGAGTACCTCTGACAAGGCACCCTCAGTCTTTTGGTTCTCCTTAAGCTGGTTCCTTCACCTTCACCTTCACTTTGTTCCAACTCCGATGTTTCACTTATGGATGCGAGCTCCTATTCAAAGTACAACAGTAAACTTCCTTTAGGCGACCCCTCAAGCCAGCTTTCATACACCTCGTTGCGGGCCCACAGCACTAGCTCCTTGATAAGAGACAGGACCTGTCTCGTTCACCACTTCAACATCAGCATTGTCTGAGCCAGCTTCTTTCTCTTGCTCTTTGGGTTCTCCTACTACTTGCTCTAGTGCTGTTTCAACTTGAGAGGGTCCCCTTACAGCTTGACTGATCCTCTCAAGTGGCCTCTCAGCAACAGCTGGCACCTCTTCTGGAAAAGGAGCTGTTTCATCCAGCGGGTGTGGGAGGTGTGCACCCAGTTCAGCAGTCTCTCACTTTACAGCAGTCATTGAAACTAGAACCACCTGGAACAGGTCAATTCAATGGGGTACAAGACCGCTCAACCTCACATACTTCTTGATGACTACTTATTCACAGGGGTTGAGGTCATGGCATTGCTCCTGATGTGGCGGTGCAGTTGCTGCTTCAACCTGATGAGACACAGAACAAACCACGTCACCCATCCCCTGACAGTAGTCAAGCACCAGATCATCCAATATAGTCACAAGTACGTCTGCAGGTACAGCAGGCAACCTACTAGCTCGCCCCATGAGAATCTCATGTGGCGATGGTCCAATCCTTCTGTCTGGAATGCTACGAAGACTTAACACATAAGGGAAAGCATCATGCCATTTCAGAGATGTCGTGGCACATACTTTGGTAAACCTGGATTTTAAAGTACTGTTAACTGGTACCACGATACCGGAAGCCTTAGGACCGATAACTGTAATGTAGTCTCTGTTTCATCTGCACACCTGCACACAATTTCATGATCTCATTATTAAAATGAGAATCTTGGTCTGACTCCAAAGTAGTTGGAAATCCGAATCTTGGGATAAGTTCACTCAATGGTATTTTGGCTACTGTGAGACTGTCACATCTTCTTGTTGGGTCGGTTCTACCCATCTAGAAAATTTGCACACCACCACCAGAATATACCGCAGTCCATCACAAGCAGGCATCTCAACAAATTCAAATTGCATCCGATTAACTGGTCCTCCTGACCTTCTAGTATGACTCAGTAACTGTAGTCCTTTTACCCACATTCATTCGCTGACAAGTCACACATCGGTGACACAAAACCTGAGCAATCACTCAAAATTGGGGTTAAATTATGTCTTCCTGAATAATCTCACCATCTCATCTCTTCCCACATGTGTTGGTCCGTGAAAATGCCTTGCCATCCAATGTAATATACTATTGGGCAACACTGTTCTCCCATCTTCAGATACCCAAATGTCATCCACCCTCTTTGCACATCCCGCACTGATCCAGCTCAATTGTTCTTTCTCTGAAACTGCCTCATGCAACCTCTTTTCCTCACCCCAAGTATCAACAACGGCATCAACAGATTGTGATCGGTCTCATCATTCTGTTCATTCCCGTTCCCACCACTGAAACTGCAAGTATTCAAGGCCCAATAGTGTGCAACTTCGTAAGAGTATCCAATTCCAAGAGTTACATAATCATTTCTTTTACAATGAGCTGGACACTTAACAATTGCGAACTCCCGTCGCAATTATGAACCTCTATCAGTTTTCTTACAACCTGCCCATTACAGATGTGTGATCCTGAGAGGTCATAAAACCTCTCCGAAACAATAAGTGCCTAAAGTCATGCACCCCACCAATGCCATACTGACTGTCGGTGAATATTATCACTCTTAGTTGGTCTGAGACACAGCATGCACGTTTCAGGACAATCAATTCAGCCACTTGTGTGGAGACTCCCTGAGTACAAGCTGCTTCTACCATCCCTGAGGCAGTACACACAGCATAGGCAGCCATCAGATTCCCTTCATGATCACTTAAACATGAGCTATCCACAAACAGGATTTGGTCAGACTTGGATAATGGCTCGTCACCAGTGTTACGAAATGGCTTGGTGCATAGTTCAATGACACCAGGACAGTCATGCTCTCCCTCAGTATCTTTCCATTGACAATCAGGCAACTGTAATAATGTGGCAGGATTGAGTAACTTCACTTCAAAAGTGATGTTCTCAGCTGCCAAGATGACTTGTTCATAACATGTAAGCCTACTGTTCATCATGTGTTGGGTTTGTGTACTTGGTAGCAAAAGTTCCACAGAGTGTGGAACGTAAACAGTAAGCGGATGACCCATCACAATGACTTTGCATATTTCTCGGATGACATCTGTTGCAGCAACGGATTTGAGATATCTGGGCAACGGAGAGGCTACTGGATCTAGAGTAGCTGAAAAATATGTGACTGTTCTACGGAACCTCAATGGTTCTGAGCCAACACTGTGAGAGCACAGCCTTACCTTTCATGGCATAATACCAAAAACGCTTTGTTGTAATCAGGTATTCCCAGCGCTGGAGCACGGCAGAGCCTCTCTCCCAACTCCAGGAACGCATTCAAGCAATCGTTTTCCCAAGGCACCAGATCAGACACATTCTTGTGTGTCAACCTTTGAAGAGGTTTGCCACTAGGGAAAAACTGGGTATCCACTGGCGAAAGTAGCCCAACATTCCAAAGAACATTGTGGCTTCCTTCTGTGTACGCAACAGATTCCTTTGCATGATCGCTGATATTCTCTCCTGCGACACTTTTCTGACACCTTTTGAAATTAAATATAGGACTTCGGTCAGACAATACTGCAGCTTACAACTTATTTGTATTCCCAGCCCTATGGTTCAACAAAGCAATGGTATCAATTCTGCAAGCGTCCCGAGTATTCGAGGCAACCAAAAGTTCATTGATATGCTTCAACAGGACCGAATTACAGGGTATGACCAGGGACTCACGTTTTTTGTTCAAAATTCTGGTTAGAGGTGGATTGACTTTCTGTGTACCCTTGTGGTGCAATACATCACGTTAAAACACGATGCTCCAGCTAAACGCGAATAAAAATTGTCTGTCGTCATGCAAGGGGACGGAAAAGAAGGCCCTGCAAAGATCAACAATAGTGAACCACTATCTCACAGGCAATCTGAAACGGTCAGTAAGGGAAACAATGAAACATCCAGATCTTGATTTGCCAATTTATAAGCATCCTCCTCATCCTTGGTCTGAATTTAGATACCCCTTGGAGTGCAATATATGTTACAGTTTAACGTGCACAACAAATTTCTTCCCAACAGACTCACAGGGCTCGGGTCACACACCACAAACTGATGGTGGTCCTCAAAGGTCCCTATCTTCACAGGTACTTCTTCCGGCCAATGGTTTTTATAACTTTCTATTTGCAACACCTACAACTTGGATTTTTGTCCTGAGAGAGGAAGGTTACAAGCTTCTGCTGTTCTCACAATAGAGTGGGTAGCATCAAAAAGGTGGCTCTGTGGCCATCAACATAAGGTCCACTCTAGTCTACCTCTTAGACTGTGCCAAGCGTACAGTCTTCCTCCCCTCTCAGGCACTGTCATAAGGACTGATCGGTGCCAGGGTCATTGAAAGCCTCAAACATGGGATACTGTTGAGATGAAACATTACTGTAACAGACATTCTACGTAGCTTATGGTGGCATCGGAGGCGGCGTCACCGGCATCACAGGACCTTGGGGTTCTCCCCTATTTTGCGATCTTGCCTAGACACACTCTGAGAGTGTGCAACATTGCCGTGTGGCTGATTAGACACCCCATTCAGATCTTAATTTATAGTATTTTAGACAACATTCACGCTTCGAATGTCCCACCCTATTACAATAGCGACACAGGCTGATTTTCTTATAAGGTAGCCACATCCAATTCAGTTTTTGGATCTATTTACTCTTACTTGCTCCTGCATTCCACCACCCTGTTGCATCTGGACTCCTTATTGACATGGTCAGATTGTAGAGGCAATGTTTTTGTTATAGGGTTGAACCCGACCCCGTCTCTGAATAGCCTTCATGTGCATTAACATCAGTTTCTCCTTCATCCTTTTATGTATCATGTCAATTTCATTTCTGCAATATTTGGCATAACGCAGAAGTTTGTCAATAGACTTGTTCTGCCAAGAAATTAAATGCTGTTGGATCATTAAGCTAATTTCCGATCGCATCTCTGTCACAAATTTAGATACAAACTGTCCCATATCCTACAACTCAAACTGTAGTGTAGTTACTATATTCCCAGAAGGCTCTGTGCATTGGAAAAATATATCCTATAGATATGAAGTAGGACTTAGGTCAGTAGTTCTCTATCGAATATACTAAACTTAATTGTGAGTGCCAGCTAGCTAAGAGGTCACTAGAAACTTTCTTGAATACACACGAAGGGATTAGTTTCTGACAACCGCATAAACATGACAACTTTGTTTCCCTAGGGCTGGAAAATATCTTCAGAGTCGTGGAAACAATAGATAAGTATTTCACTCAGTCAATCGTGCATGCTTCATTTCTACAGAGGGTGCACAGAAACAGAGAGACACGCGTTTCACTAAAAGGTTTATTGAACAGTCTTCTTTCTCATGCAATAGAGGTGTACTGCTACAATCGTTAGGCAGAATGCAAAGTATAATCCGTACAGCGAGAATAGTATTATAAAATAATACTGTAATAGCATTGTATGGTTTCTAAGCCATATAAAAATACATACATAAATAAGAAAGGCTAAAATACTCAACTGGTGCTTCCAAAATATGCCTACCCCAATGCACCTAACCTAGGTCTAGTACGAGGGAAGAAGTAAGCATACGTTTTTAGTTCTGCCAAGAATTGCCAAAGGTTTCTCTAGGTTCTAATCAGCTCCATACCTTAGAATGAAGCAGGTCTGGTATCTCTGTCTTCGGACTAGATTTCCCAAAACCCCGCAAGGGGAGTCAGAAACACTGGAGCTGGATTTCTCAGCAGAGGAGGGCAGTTTCCTAATCAGTGCGTCAGCTTGGAGAGTCGGCTTCCTTCGGCACTTGCTGTAGCGAGCTGCGTCGGGCAACTAGGTCGTCGAACTGCACCGAACCACCATACTTTACTATAGCAAGTGAAGGTATATTTATACCTTGAAGGTGTTTAGGAATGCCATGTTTGACGTAGAGTCGGGCATATGAACGTCATGAATGAACCCCTAAGGAATAGTTGTTCATTGAAAAGTAACTGAGTTCTTGGAGAAATCAATATTCAAGCAAGGGGAAGTCCCTTACGGCTTAAGCTGGTTTTTCCAAGAAATCGTTGTGACGTTTGGTGAACGGATGGAAGTAGCCATGCCTGTATTTGGGTAGCATGGCTATGCCTAAATAAGGGCTTGATTTCTATGCCTATATAAGGGCAATGTAGATTGTACCTACATAAGGGCATGAATCGGGAAAATTCATTCGGAATCTAAAACGCCATACAACACCCACTCCACTTTCTTATGTACGACATTACTAAGATGAAAACATGTTAAACATATCTAAACATGATGTGTCAAAACCCACCCAAAACACATAAAAATGCAATGGTACTGGTTGTACACAAAAGCGTATTGGTGCTGTTCGTATCAAAAGCAATGGTTCATTCTAAGCATATAATTGACATTTGTAAATGCTGTCTGAATGAATCATGAAAATACATTTATGAAATGGCTCGTTAATACAGAATAAAAAAGGTGCCGAAACCATTTCATGACAGATTACACGAAACTGTTTGTGTATGTGGACAAGGTCAAATATTGTCTTCTGGAAGTTTTCAAAGAATTCTTGTTCTCTATGAATAGTTCTACTTTAAGCAGATTACTTTGTGCCAAAAAAGGGGTAAAAATACAAATTTGGAGAAAAAAAATTAATCATGAGAAAAAGAGTCCCAAAGTTAGAACTTTGTTTTGAATAATGAAGGTCGAATTCAAAGTCTCTCAGAACACTGTGTGCCAAATCAAGTCAGTGCTATTGTTAGGAGAAATCATCAAATCTGCTAAGTCTGTAAAAAAGTCATCTACCATTGTAGGTGAAAGTCAGATTACCTTGTTTAGAAGATTAACCGCACATAGATGTGAAGCATCGCCGTCAGCATTGGTCGCATTAGCAATGTTCGTAGTGGATGATACCTGTGTGCCTGATTATCTCGTACCTCACTGTCAGCATTTTGGGTCTGTGAGATCTCAATGAATGCCGTCATCAGAATTGGTAGCCGCTTGGGACAACACAGTGCATGGGCTGTTACTGGTTCAAGCAAAGTATCAACATCCGTTGGCATGGCTGATGGGAGTGTGAGACATAAGTCTAACACACATTCTTCTCCGCATAGCAGGCAGCGTAGAGCAGGTAAGATGCAATCTTGCCAAATTGGTCTGAATGATAGAAACCATGTGGTATTCAATTCTCTTAGAAGAGGTAGTCCCAAAATTTGGATGATGCACTCACAACACTTCATCGCCATTAGAGTTGTCTCCATGGAGAACTGGGTGTCGCTGATGATTTGGCTTGCCATATCGCAGCAGTAGAAGCAAAAATAGTATCCCTGCAGCGAGTCCCAAAATGAGAGATAGTCCGCCAAACACTGTTCATGAAGTTTGGAAATATTCCTAGGACTGCTTCAAAAGGTGCCAACAGTCCATACAATACGGTCTTAAATACATGTACGATACCGCTTGTATCAGACATGTTTAAGATACGACTTAACATTTCTGAGAAATGTACAGGGTAGAGGGCATGTATCGCGGCAGAAGTCCGTGCGACTTGCAGATCATAGGTTTCTTTGGCCCAGGTCAGTGGCACAGTTTTTTTGCAAAAGAATGGCTAACATTCTATTTAAAGTATCAATTTGTATAGAAGAGATGTTCAGTGAAGGCCATAAAGGCGACTCCCGGTCTGTCTTCGTTTTAGGATACAATACTTGCATACAGCAAGTGACCCTGGCTGACACAGTTACTACATAGGGTAAACCTAGCAACATGTCACAGCAGCTGTGATTGTTCAAAATGAGGTAACTTCCATTAGAAAGTTGTCCAAAAATTGGATCAATCACTGCAGCTGGTGAACCTTGCAGGTGGCAGAATAACTTGGTATAGGAGCTATCGCAGGCCCCGTGTAAATTAATACCCTGACAAAGGAGAGAACCGCTGTTAGAACTGGGAATTCTGGTTTGCTAAGGCTTACGCCAAAGCCAGGCAGGAACCGCCATTCTAGTCATGGCGAGGGAGTCACACGCCAACATAACCCCTGCTCACCCCCTTGCAAGCTTGGCACGAGCAGACAGGCTTATCCCGGAGGCAATGTGTAAAACATTGGCGCACGCACACAACAGCAACAACATCCTAGGCACACCACAAAAGGAACTCCACACAAGGTTATATAAAAATAACTTTTGTATTGTCAAAACACATCAGATAGTAATCACACAATATACATTCTGCCAACTGGCACGGCAATATTCACAAGGGATTATTTACACCAGGACAGGGCCACATGGGCCACTGTCAGAATCAACACTTCTAGAACATAGAATAAGTGTAGCACAAAATAACAATTATAGACCACAACCAGTAACCACTGGTAGCAGTTAGGTACACACTATGCAATACTAATCACCATAGGCATAGATCACGCATGGACACAAAACCTCTCTAGTATAAACTATACTAGGCAAAACAACCTCCTAAGCATGAAAGCACATCTAGAGGTATCACAGGCATAATGGCAAAGCACATTACGCAACAATCATATTTAGGCCCAAGCAGTATAACTACAGTAGGCAATCTCTCACTAGTCTAAACACATTAGACCCTACCCCCTGAGCATAACTCACATTTAGGGACCTAAATCACACAGTGAAACATAATCTCACTAACATAAACCTCTATAGGTAAAACCCTCTCTGGAGGTATCAACACAGGGTGCGTTAAACATACTAAATGCATTACATTTCCTAGCACCACATCACTCTAGACCATAAATTACATTAGGCAATTATAATCACAAACATAACAGGTAATCACATTGCACAAAAATCACATTAGGGCTTTGCACCCTATACCTCTACCAGTCCCCTAGGCCAACTGGCCATCAAGAAGGGGCTCAAATGCCCTGTGTCCAGCATGTCAGGGCGCGCTGCCACGCAGCACAAGTCAGGGGTGCGCCAATGGCGCAAGCCTAAACGTTGCAGCTGCCCACTACTTGCTGGGCAGCTGAGGACAACAACAGGGCCTAAACGTTGGAGCTGGCACTAAGTGCTGCGCAGCTGTAGAAGGCCTGGCACCTCTGTGCCACTTCTGTCCTCAGGGACTCTCTCTCCCATGCGCCTAAACGGTGCGGCTGCCCACTACTTGCTGGGCAGCTGAGGACAAAACTGTGACAGGGCCCTCACTGGCCCTAGAACAAAACTGCGCCAACTGTTGGAGCCCTCTTGGCTCTAGACATCCATTTTGCGCTAAAATGGGGGGAGCCCTCTAGGCTCTGCACCCACTGGGTGCCTGGGAGCACTTTGGCGCTAAATAAAGCACTGTGCGCCATCTGCTGGAGCCCCACTAGGCCCTGCACAGGCCCTTCGGGGGCCTTTCAAATAACCATGGCCCGCCCAAGCCCCTTACAGGGACTTTTACAACAGATATGAACCCTCATGGGAGCCTTTGCGGCTCTAAAACAAACATGCCCCCAGGCTGGAGCCACGTAGGCTCTGACATCAATGGCACCTCCACGTTGGAGCGCGCTGGCTCGGTGAAAGATCACGGGCCTCCACGGGACCCTTTTAAACACCTATTGCCCAGTCGGAGCCACACAGGCTCTCTAAACAGTTGAAAGTGCCCCCCAAAACTGGAGACACGTGTAGGCCCAGGAACAACAGGATATCACTGGCGGAGCGGCCGCTGGCAACCGGGGCCGCTCGATCTCCGGGCCCCTCACGGGGGTCTCTGAACTCCCTTGTCCCCCTCCACGTGGGGGCAGCCAGCAAGGGCGGGCCCGCTCATCAGGGGAGCCGGATTGGGACCGGCTTCACCATCGGACTCGTGGAGACCCCCAGCCCTCTTTTACTCACCGGGCGTCTGTCGGGGGACTCCAGCCCTCTCCTCCTCGGCTTCTCGCGGCGCAATCTCTCGGCACCCGGGCCCCCTCCTGAGACCCGGGGGATTTTCCTCAGGTTTCTGGAGGCGGGGTAGGCTCCCGACCTCATTCCTGCCGCATTATCTCTCTCAGCCGCAGCATCTCCGGTCTCCCTCTCCGCATGGGAGACCGGAAGCGCAAAGAAGGGCTTTCCCCAGGCAGGGGGAAGCGGAAACAACGTCCTCCCGGCCCGCCCACAACCAGGTGGCGGGCCGAACATCTCCTTCTGGCGTTTCCCCCGGGCTGCGGCGGTGAAATCCTTTCGGGCATAACAAGGGGTAGGCTCCCTCGGTGCGTAATTACAATGTCGAATTGAGGTGGGCACTCGCTACAGGCGCCATAAACGGGCTGACACCCGCAACATAAATAAATGACTCGACTATGCAGGGTGGGCTCCTGCGAGGCACTAGCTGCAGGGGGGGAGACCCCCACAAAGAGGAATGGCAGCCTGGTGCTGCGAATGCAAGGCAGGAGCGCTCCACCCTGGGACAACCACAGCGCTCTGCCAGAAGTCACAATCAAGCGCTGAAGTGCGCAGAGAGAGACCCAGGGGCATTCCAAAACAACGGCAGCACTCACATGGTGCTGGGGCAGCCCCCAAGTCACTAGGGCCACAAGCAGTCCAGGAGGAACAAAGATGGAGCCAACCAGCTCCCAACAAAGAAGAGTCCTCCTACATCCAGGGGCTGGGCAGGGCCCAGGGAGGCAAGCCTTCCCCTGGCCCCCAGCAGCAGCACGCCCCTGGTTTGTTTCAAGTGAAGCACAAGAACATTTTACAATAGGTCACAGCCCCTTTTTATACACAAAAATCCCTTTGTCTAGCAGGGTGTAGGCAATGTAAGAACCAGCTACAACTGGTTATAAGGAACTCCCTTTCACTGGCCAGGCTAGGGACATCAGACGCACCACAGGGGGTGGAGCCAGCATTGTGGAGGGAAGGACCAGCCCTATTCAGGTCCCAGGTGTACCCCTCCCTCACATCAGCATGCTAATCTCTCCATTCACCACTGGGGCAGACCCATCCTGACTCCTGGAGCCAGGCTCACCAGCCAGCTCCAGCCAATCACACGCCAGACACAAATTACACAAACATGCCAACTTCTAGAAGTGGCACTTCCACACTAGACACAATCATGCCTGATACATCATTGTGCAGCATTCAATTGCACGAGTTCGCACATACCAAACTCTACCCTGCGCTCCCCACACATCAGGAACTACCATGGTCACACATATTCCCCATGCATTCCTATGGGAGGGCAGGTGACTCTCACCACACACACAGAGAGCGCACGCACTTTACACTAGACCACAGTGAAAAAGTGCGCAGAGACCTAAAATCACCAACACCAGGTTACAGAAACAGGCTAGGCAAAAGCAAAAAGTTTCAGGGTGAACCTGCCAAAAAGGGCCAGGTCCAACAACCGCTTAGTGCGTTTTCACAATTTTTCCCGTTAAGAAACACTTTTCTTCCCCCACTCCAACATCTGTGTGTGTATATTAATTCCCAGAATGTCTTGATGTATTCTTTACCCAACCTCTTTAAATGTGCTGCTGGTATATGTTTTAGGCAATACTGAAAATGGAAAATTGTAACAGGCAAAGTGATTGTTCCATGTATAATCCATTCAGTGGCTATCTTTTCAGCGACTGTAAATGACAATCTTTCCAGTTTTTCAAAGCTCAGCACCGTATTGTCTACTGCCCTTTGTGCCAATTTGATCTGTTTATCAGTCAGATTGAATTCTGAAAACAATGACGTAGTATTTGTTAAACGCCAAGGCACATAGCCTGAACGTAGGTTTTGTGATGTCCAGCCTAATAGCATGATAGAAGGTAATTGCGACTGACCATGTTCCAACATGACCAAGTCCTGTTCCATGTTGTCTATGGCAGAAGACACTCTGCTGTCCAATGAATGTATCCTAAACGACAGAGTTGTTAACCCATTGTCAACCACAGAGAGAGTTTTTTCTAAATGAATACAATCAATTTCTCGTATTCTTTCTGCAGTCTCTGCTTGCATAATCTTCAATGCTTCATTATAAGCAGCATTGATACCGGCATATATAACACGTTTATGACGCAGTGTTTTTGGTCCGAGCAAGAATTCCCTAAGCTCAGCGCCATCTTTAAGTAAAGATAAGTGTTGCTTTACATCTTTAAGTGCAGATCTATGTAACCATTCAAGGCACAGTTTCCCTACACTGTATGTTGTTACTATTCCTGGATGCTGTCTTTGAACATATCTTGGGTCTGGCCTAGTGAATGTGAAACCCTGTGTTTTGTTCAGGAATCTATCTTGACAGTTGTTTGTATCTGTGGGTATATCGACCTCCCCCTCAGAAGTGTTACTGCTATCAGGTGTAGGTGTAGGTATGGACGGATTGTTCAGGTCTTTTATCTTGGCTAATCCAAGACAAGACGTCTGTTGGACAGTGTCATTCAAAAATATAATTTGCTCAGGGATGATACAGGCTCTAAACATAGCTTCTATACCCTGGACCTGCCAATCTTTTGTGCCGCAGACAGTTTTTGTCTCTATGTTGTCTTTCCAAAAATCGAAACCCAGTTCAGACATTGGAGCATAAAAGAAAAGGCTGTAGAATAAATTTGTTTGGTATTTGTCAACATACTTTTCATGCCTGTTTTGTTTACATTTCTAAAGTAAAATGATTCAGCATTGGATACATTGAACCCTGAAAAGTACGGAAATGTTCTTGCAAATGTTTTTGAGCTACCCTTTGGCGGCGTTGGACAATGTTCCCATTGGTTATACATCAATACATTTCTAGGATTTGCAGATTTGTGCAAAAAATGATGACCATAATGATTATAGCCATACATTTGTTCATAGTCTGATGAATCTCCTAAATATTCATGATTTGTGAATGCTGCAGACATTTCTAAGTCTGACATCATATTATTAACAGTCTCGAAGGCCGAAAAGGTACTAGATGAAACAAAGTCATTCAAGGAAATCTTGAACTGGTGTAGAATCTTCAACAGCTCCACAGGGCCAAAAATGTCATAGTCGGTTCTGTCCCAATCTATACCCCCAGGTATAGGTACGGCTGTGATGTTCACTGATGACAAGTCTCTTTATTCACAATGAGATGATTTGTGTGGTTTAAGGAGTAAGTTGACGTTCTTACTTGCTGAGTCCTTTTTTTACATATCTTCCATTTATCAGCATTCCCAAAGTTATCACCAGAGTCAAACAAAGTAGAAGAAAAAGCACACCCAACACAATCCAAAGTCCAATCCATGGTGAAACCAGATAAGTCTTTTCCAGGTGATGAAAAAGGTATTTTGCCTGTTCTTTAAAAGTAGTTATAGCTGGCGTTGTTTTAGGTTCGCTTGGATCCTCAGAAAAAGTATCAAAGTTAATGAAGTAGGGGCGTGGCTACGCGGCTTTGCATAATGGCCACCGTTTAGTAGAGCTCCAGAGAACCTAACCGCCCCCGAATATCCGCCACCCAAATCCGTGACCTGAATGAGGGGAGCTGCGCACCGGCCGGAAGACGCCCTGACCATGGAGCCCGTGGAGCTACCCTCGTAGCCTACTCCCGGATGGAGATAGGGTGGCTGCCATGTTTGGGCCAGCTGGAGATCCAGAGCCGGGACCTCGAGTGACTGGGAGCATCAGCGACATGCTGAAGCAGGCAGCTGGAATTCGTGTCAGACCCGGGGTCGCGCCTTGCCTTCCCCGCTGCGGTGTCGCCGCAATGTGAATCGGCTGGTTTGCAGGCGCTGCCACTCCAGGTACTAATGGGGGGCGCGGCGGCCTTGATGTGAGGCACACAGGAAAGGGACGGCTGGCACACCGGAGGAGGACCCGGATTGTGATTGCAGTAACAGGGCACGGGCGGTGACCGGGCCGTACGTAACCAGAGGTGATCGCTTCCCCTCGGCGCCAATAAATAAATGGAGCAAGATTGATCTTGACCCAGTGTCGGGTCCTATAAGTTGTGCAGCCACCGCAAAATACCGGTGACACCCCACACTGCAAGGGAGGAGAAATTAGCAGCGGCGACGGGGGTGCGGATAACTGGCAGTGTGCGCCGGTGCACAATCCGTCACGAAACACTGGTGATGAGGCACACATCCGTGCCTGTCAGGGACACTACTGAACAACAGGCAGGTGAGAGGGCCCTATTGAGTGGATGTCAACCTGCCGCACTTGGACTTGTCTTGGAGGACTGAGAGTATGCAATAGCGGGCCATCACCCCGACGGACTGTGCGTCTCTAGGCCATATTAAAGTGTCGTCCTGTCCTGGTCCAGATGGGTGCACCCTTCGCAGCGCAGCTAATCACTACAGGTTTCTACCATGGCGACAGAGCGAAGTCTCAAATCCTCACAGGCAAACAAACTCGATAAATATGCCTTCACTAGGGAAAGCCCGAAGGATAACTCCCCCCCAGAACAAGACAGCTGGAGACCAAGGGAACGCAGATAAAGACCCCATGCTCAAGGATGTGATGGTGGCGATTGCAGATATCAAGTCCTCCCTAGCAAATAAAATGGACGCCATCTCCATCGAGGTCAACCTCATCTGAGCGGATCTTAATAAGAACAATGAAAAGTTAAAACAAGTTGTACTCAAGACCAACAGCCTGGTGGAAGACACATCCCAAATATAATCAGCAATAGGGGATCTACAGGCTTTCAGGAAACTTGCAGAAGCCAAAATGGACAGCTATGAAGGGCGTCTACGTCACAATAATGTCTGAATCTTAGGGGTTCCGGAAAAAGCCGAAGGGGAGTCAGTCGACTTGTTTGTGGAGGACCTGATTCTCCAGCACCTCAAGCCCAAAGGCCTTGGAAACCTTTTTGTGGTGGAACGGGCCCACAGGGTTCCCGGGGGTCGTCCGAAGCCTGGGGCCTCCTTGCGTCCGATCCTGGCCAGGATCATTAACTATAGGGACCGCGACACCATACTTCAGCGCGCCAGAACGGGGTTCCTCTGGGTTTTGCAAACGCAGACATTTCCTTTTTCCCGGATTTCACTCAGCGGGTCCAGAAACAATGGAGATCGTTCATGGGTATCAAGCAGCAGCTTCGGGATAAAGGCCTCAAGTATGCAATGCTTTACCCTGCAAGACTACGAGTGGAAGCAGACAGAAGGGCCTGGTTCTTCGATCTTCCTGCGGTGGCAGCGCAGTGGCTGGAATCCCGTAAGGCGTGACATGGACAACGGAGGTGCTGTGAGTTATTAGACTGGGACTATCGAAAATACTCTGGGGCTGTTTGGAAACTGGAGTGCTCCATGGTGAGACTGGGGTCTTCGCCTCATGGGACTGAACGGGGTCTTTGTCATAGGAAGCTGTTGCCGGGTGGCCTTTTACCACACCGTTCGAGTTTGCACATCATAGACAGTTTCCCTTTATAATTCCGTGAAATGCTGGCTAACATGTGTTATTGACTTGGGACAATACAATAACCTGATAAAATTTGACTCAAGCAGCAGGTGGTGAGGGGAAGTGGCGACTGATCGTTCAACACCCTGTGACATGTGCAGTTTCCTTTCAGAATTCAGTACAATGCTTGTCTGGGAGGGTTGTGGGAACCGTGGACCTACGTTCCCCAATTTACTTCTATTAGTATTAGACGTTGGGCGACAGGCACTTTTAAGTCCAGTGGGCAGGGCAGCAGGGAGGGGGGATTGTTGGGGGGATCCGAGTTGGTTTCTATTTGTTTTGTTTTTCATCGACATGAATGCATCGGATGCAGCGGTAGGCTGGGAGACTTTCGATATTACCAATGCATACACAGTGGGAGAAGAGTATTAAAATATTAAGCTGAAATGTCAATGGGCTTGGGGATAAAGTTAAGCGTAGTATTGTCCTCCAATATGTCAGGAAACATGCGCCTAACGTGGTACTCCTCCAAGAGACACACCTGATTGGCCACTCTTGTAAAGCAATGGACAGGGCTGGATACAAATTGATTGCACATGCGGGGTTCACGACGGGCTCTTGAGGGGTGGGCAAAATGGTGAGGAACTCCTTCCCCCTAAATATTGATTCCACCTGGACAGACGATAGGGGTCGTTACGTGGGCATTACAGGTCTTGGGAGGGCTGCGTCATCACGTTGTTGACGGTGTACGTACCCCCTGGCCTCCAGACCACCACATATCAGGATCTCAGCTCCACTCTTCTTTCCCTGCCATTGGGATTGCTGGTGTTGGGAGGGGATTTCAACTCTGTGGGCTCGGGTGAGCTGGATCGCAAAATGGGACCCGCCACGCGTTGGCTCCCCGACTTCCTCGAAGCTATGGGGTTGGTAGATGGTTGGCGCACATGTAATCCTAATAGAAAACAATACACTTTCCATTCCGGGGCCCACCGCAGCTTCTCACGACTTGACTACATACTTATCCCTAGCTCCCACATCACACATATCCAGGAGGTCCGGCACTTAGCCAGGGGTATATCCGATCATGCACCACTATGGGTACACATGCTCCCAGACTACACACGAGTGGGCAGGGTAGTTCCGATCAATCCTTGATCCTTCATGATCCTAAAATTCGTAAGGGGATAATGACTAACGTAGACAATTACTTTAGTGAGAACGAGGGCACAGTGAAATCCGCTCAGAAGCTCTGGGAGGCCTTTAAAAGGAGATCAGGGGGGAGGCTTTGTCCCTGATATCAGGACACAAGAAAGAACAACAAAAGGACGTATCTGACATAGAAGATGTAATTTATAGATTTGAGAGAGAGTTGGAAGAGCAGAATACCTCAGAGACACTCCATCTACTCTGCCTTAAACAGGACAAATATAAAGCGTTAGTTACAGAGGCTACCTGAACACTGGGGAGAGAAAAACTTGGAATACTATGACCTAGGCGATAAAGCTGGGAAACAAACAGCCTGGCTCTATAAACGGGAATGTGCTAGTAGACTGGTCCCAACCCTTCACTATGCTAAAGGTACCAGTATAGTACTCCCCCAGGAAATCGTAAATCAGTGTATAATTCAACCGCACCCTACACAGAGGATGACTACGCAAAATTGTTGAGGGACATCGCTCTGCCCGCTCTTTCCCCGTCAGACAGGCTTTTGATGGACAATCCCCAGTCCACTGGTGAAATTACACAAGCAATAAGATCGCTTCGCTCAGGAAAGGCCTCGGGACCTAATGATATCCCTATACTACTATACAAACTTAACTCTCATAAACTGGCCATTCATCTCAAGACTATGTTTGAGGAGAGCAGGGACCGGGGAGAATTGCCATTAGACCAACGTCTAGCCAATATTGTAGTTATACATAAAGAGGGCAAACCCAAGACAGAGTGTGCCTCATATAGCCCTATTTCCCTCCTTAAAGCGGAACCCAAACTTCTGGCAAAAGTCCTGGCCAATCGGGTAGTCAAAATTATCTCAGACCTCGTCCATCCTGATCAGTCGGGATTTATCCCACACCGTAACACGGTGCTAAACCTGCGCCGTGTACACGAAGTTCTCGGCAGAGCGGACACCATCCGCGAGCCGGCGGTCTTGGTATCTTTAGACGCCACTATGGCTTTTGATATGGTTGAGTGGCCCTACCTTTTTGCTGTGCTACAGAAGCTGGGGTTTGGCCACAAGTTTATTCGGTGGGTACGTCTGTTGTTCGCTGCACCGCTGGCATGGGTGGTAGTTAACAATAAACAATCCGATACATTTGGTCTGAGCCAGGGCACCCGTTAGGGACATATACTTTCCCCTCTTCTTTTTGCACTGGCACTTAAGGCGCTGGCGGCCTGGATTCAACAGGACCTGGTGATTTGTGTGCTGCGGTGGTCGTTGGAGTGGGAGGACTACATATCACTATATGCTGATGACGTGCTGCTCTATTTATGCAACCCCTGAAAATCCTTGATTGCCTTAATTGACATATTGGCTATATATGGTAGATATTCGGGGTTCAAGATTAATTGGAGTAAGTCTCACCAATACCCTCTTTATGAGGGACTACCGACTCTACCCCACAACTGTCCAATACAGCTTACTACCTCAGAATTCAAATACCTGGGGATTTTATTTTCCTTGGACCTCCCTCTCCGATATATTAATTTCCTCCCTCCTCTGCAGCGATTTAAACGTGATATAGTCGGTTGGAGAACCCTCCCGCTGTCTCTCCTGGGAAGGGCGGCCCTATTTAAAATGATGTCCCTTCCCCGTTTTCTCTACGCCCTACAAAATTCATTAGACGTTGTCCGGGTGGCTTATTTCAAAGAAATCGAACGCCTTCAGAGAGAGCTGCTGTGGAATGGTCCACCATGAATAGCTTTCAGAAAACTCACTCTAAAGTGGTACGACAGTGGAATCGCTCTCCCAGACATAAGGAAAAACTATTGGGCAGCCCACATAGCCGCTATTAATCATTGCAATTACGAGACCCCTGGAGATCCGGGCTACCGTATGGACAGGTGGCTCCTTCTGGGAGGGAATCATTCGAAACCGGCGAGACCCTCTCTACAGGGCCCTACTGGGCACTCGGTGGCAATCTGGCATGCCGCCAACAAGTCTATGGGATGGGAGGGTAAACTATCGTTGGCCACCCCCCTTTGCGACACTGCACGGTTGGGTAACTTATGGACGACAAAGGGATTTGATAAGTGGGACATGATCGGCATTTCTAATATTCAGGACATGTGGGCAAAGGTCGACATCAAAACATTTGCTACCCTCCAGGCACAACATGAGCTGGTCGACTCTGAGCGTTTTCGCTATCTACAGGTACATCACTCTATACGCTCAGTCTTCCCCCGGGGCTCCTCCCCTCCTGGGTCCTCCCCGCTAGAAAGTAGGATACTGGACGGGCACCTCCCGGAGAATACAATATCATTGATCTATAACAAATTAATTCACAATATGGATGACCCTCTTACATAATTACGACAAAAGTGGGTAGTAGATTGAATGAGATGGATGACGAGGACTGACAAGAGGCTATATCGTCGCCCAGGGAGGTGGCTATACCTGATAGGCTGCGTCTAGTACAACTCAAAATCCTGCACAGGATATATATGACCGGGCCTAAATTGGTGCTGATGGGGAAGGCTGCTACCAGAGACTGCCGTAGACACTGTGGACATATAGGAACCTTTCTACATATTATTTGGGAATGCACGCACATACAGTCCTACTGGAGGAAGATACATGAAGTAGTAGCGACAGTGATGGGAGGGTCCCTTCTCGCGGAGGCAAGTTGGTGTTTATTAAATATATGGGAACTGACCGATCTGAATACACACCAGACACAATGAGTCACACTTGGGTTTATGGTGGCAAAACGGAATATCGCCCAGTCTTGGGGAGTCCCAGTCCCACGAGCTGCATGTTCTGTGAAAAGACAGTGTTTGTTGCACGGGGTTGTCCGAAAAAGTGGTCCAGGATCTGGGGGCTCTGGAATTCGTATAGAGGGGACAAACAGCTCTCTCCTTATTTGCCCTACTGGGTATTGGCATGTACTTGTTGACATACTTTGCTGCACCCGAGTTAAAATTGTATTGAAGCATTATTGCAAATTGTAAGTCGATGACTGTTAATAAAAAGATTTTTTTTAAAAAAGTTAATGAAGTAGCCAGAGGTAGTTCTGTCAATTGTAGGGATTGCATCAGGATTCGTTGAAATCGCTGGAACCAATGGATCACTTGTTACGTTTGTGTAGACAGATGCTACTTTGTTGTAGACAGGTGGTTCTTGACAAACTGTTATTTGGGTCTCAAGAGGTACAAGTTTCATAGCTTTGTTGCTTAGTCCTTCATTTCGCACTGCAGATTCTTGAAAGGTGATGAGTCTCTCAGTTTGAACCTCTTGGATAGTAGCTAGAGCAGAGCGTCTGCTACATTGACGGAGTCCAAATGCCTTCTTGTCCGCAATCTTCTCTCTCACTTGATCCCCAAGCTTAGGAATCCAGGCAGGCCTTGCTGGGACGGTTGGTTTCTTTTCAGTGGTAGTCGGCTTCAGGAACACGTTACTTTGTTTCGTTCTTATTTAATTTAAGTCCTGTAAAACAGCCAAACGGTCTTTGATATCAAAGGGTTTTTGGTCTACCATTGAAGTCTGACAAACGAGGCCTGAGACTAACATTCTGGTCCCAAAAAGGACTTCATATGGAGGGATACCCCCTAGAGAACTTCTTGGCAGATTGTTAAGACTATTTTGGACACTTATTAGATGTTTGACCCACCCGTCACCCGAGCCTAAGACCCTTGCTGTTATAGATTGCTTCACGTCCCGGTTTTTTCTCTCCACAACCAAATTTCCCTCAGGATGGAATGAACTAGAGTACCGCAATGCAACACCCAATTTGGCCATCGCCCCCTTGTAAGCTCGAGAGCTAAACACAGGACCCTGGTCAGAATGTAGCGTGCAGACTGCGTATGTGCTGATAAAGACTCACAAATCTTTAATAACAGTTTGAGCGTCAGCCGAGCGCTGAGGCCACATCCAAATGAACCTTGAACACAAATCCACTGCAAACATGATATATTTATAGTTACCATCCCTCTGCAAAGGACCGCAGTGATCTAGGTAAACACAAGCTAATTGTTCATCTGAAATTAACATGGGCGTCTGCGCAGGACGTTTCACAGAAGAGACTTTCATCTTTTGGCATATTTCACATTCCAAAACATAATTTCTGGTTTATTTCCTCATGCAGGCCACCAATAGCTCTGTTTTAATAATGAGACTGTGGCGGAAACACCTGCATGTGCAGAGGCAAGCACTTCATGTGCTGCTAGGATTAGTCCTAATCTATGGTCCATGTTTGGAATTACTCTATCCCCCACTCCAGGGATTCGAGCAAACGGAACATTGTTTGCATCAGTTATGTACGAGTATTTAAGTGGAAACCCTTTAGGTATTGTTTTTCTACTGTCTTTGTTTGAAGCATTGACAGTTAGCATTATTTTGCCATCTATTTTCGTTTTTGAACGAGTGATTGCAGCTACGGAAGCCGTTTGCACAGCTGCCTTTGTGGCTTCATCAACCAATGAATTCCCTGCAACGTGACCGCCATCACGTTGATGATTCAGTGTATGTATCACGTGAGTGTTTTGTAGTCCTTGTCGTAACTGAACTCCTTATTCCCAAAGCAGTTTATGTTTTTTTGTGCCACCTTTTGCATCTTTGTAACCGTTTTGAATACAGTTTGGGAGTATTCATTGTAATATTGTAATATTGAACACAATAATACGAATCGCACACTATGTATTTTCAAGTGCAATCTTGAAGGCTTGTAGTTCAGCTTGCTGACCTGTACAATCTCCTAGAGATTGATTTTTTGTGACCATTGGTCTGAATTTGCCATTGCTCCAGCGAACTTTAACAATCGTGCTCGCCGCACTATAGGCTTGTTTACCGCCGTAGCGGGTTGAGCTGATCCATCAGTATAAATTATACATTCTTACTTCTCTAGAGACAGGATTTCAGTAGGCAGAGGACATTCATGTTTGTGTTGTAGAAATCCTTGTCTTTAAATATGGGTCAAAAAACTATTCAATGAAATGCTCGCTTTTGTCACTGCCTCTAAGGCAGGTACAGGAGTTACGACCATAATACGTTTCCCCTGAACGAGGGCTCTCTCTTTTGCTACTGCAGTTTGAACAGCTGTCAGAATTTTTTCTGTTGAAATGAATTTCATTTCTGCTTGTGAGTACAAGTGTGATTTGTAAGCTATTGGTACTTTTTCACCTTTGTTAAAAGTTAAGTACGTGAATCTGCATTGTCCTCGAATGTTTGGGATCACTAAGTTGTGTACGTTTACGCATGTTTGTTAGCTGATAACATATCTGTTTGCAATGAATGCAAAATTTCTGTGTGTTTTTGTGTCCAATTAACTGTTTTGAAATAAGGTTTGATTAGTTCATAGAGAGGTTTAACCCTTTCTGCGTAATTTAGAATGTATGTTCTTCCGAAATTTAGGAAACCTAGAATCGACTGTAAGTTTTTTTTTTTTTTTTTTTTTTAATTTTTGAAAACCTTTATTGGCCATGAAAAAGGAGAACAAATACGGGCCTACAACCATCAGGCCGGCCACGATACTGTTAAGCACTGGTGCAAGCAGTACGGTTCCCCTGCGGCATCAGGCAATATAGCAACAATTAATATCAGTTACACTGAGTGGAATCATGTCGCCAGGGGGAAGAAGCATTGAAGGTTACATTTTAAAATGTTTTTTTTCCTAAATAAATCAGTGAAGAATAGAATCAAGGAGAACTGAGTCCGCACATTAGATTCATAACAGGAGCAGGCAGCATCCAAAAGATACAACAACAGTGATAAACACCCCGTCAATATGGCAGTACAGTGTAAAGCAACAGGAGCAGCAGTCCGCAGTTATGTACCACCCGCAACGCCACCCACTCCCTACTAACCCCTGTCACAGACCCAGAACAGAAAACAGAACAGGAAAGCGCGGAAAGTTAGAAAAATAAGGCCCATAGAACCAAATAAGAAAAATTAAATTTACCCCCCCACCCTACATCAATGGGGAGGCTACGGCCTACCCCCCCCCCGACAATGTGCCTGTCGCCCATTAAACCCGAAATATAGATCAAGAATAAAGAGAAAAGAGAGGAACGAAAAGAGTAGAGGAGAGAGAGGAAAGAAAAGGGAAATATTATAACATCTGTATATAGGGAGTAAGAGAAGAGCACTCTAATCTATAACTCCCAAAGAAAAAGCAAGTCGGGAGGAGGTCAGTTCCACATACTCTCGGTCTCCGCCAGCCCCACCAATCTCCGCCACCCCAAGTATCATCATCACAATCGGAATAGCAAGCAATACTGCGACTGGGGTGAATCATTTCGAATAGGCATACAAATCAAGCAATAAGCAGTCCCAATCCAGTCCCCGCCCGCCGGCACATCAAGTCCCCCAAGAGAGCCGCCTAGCCCTGGCCCGATCGCGGATGTCCCCCTATTCCCACCCCCCCCTGAAAATCCAATATCTACAGAGACAAAGGAACAAGATGGCTCCATTGAGAAAGGGGGAGGGACACGAACACAAGATGGACGTCGCCAGCCTCCAGAAAGTTCACTGTCCCCAGTTGAGAAACTCTCCGACACATCCAGTTGGTAAAAGATCCACATTGGAAAGAATGGAAACCTCAAAGGCAAAGCAGGCAAATGGGCGTGAGGCCACGTACTTAGCGCCCAATACAGTAGCGATACCAGTCAAGGCTGAATGTCAGACACAGGGCGGGAGGGAAACAAAGTATCGTCAACCGGTCCGACCGGTGGCTTCGATGTGCTGCAAGTTGTAGCGGAAACAGTAACAACATTGTTGCGGACCCTCGAAGACACTGTATCACAGGCAGCCAACTGTACGGGGGGGTCCGGACTTTGTGGGGGATAGACCTTCCGCTCCCGCCTCAAGTCGAGCACAATGGTGTCAAGCTTCACGCCCAGTGTAGCATATCCACGTTCTAGCGCCGATCTCAGGTCACCCAGAGCGGCCATAACATCCCTAATTGAACACGCAGGCTGCTGTTCCATGAATTCCAGGTCGGAGGAGGGTGAATGCGACCAGGCCCCCCGTGTGTTTATGGGCTCGCGGTCACAAAGCGAGGACGGGCCATCTTCTTCACGATACAGGGGGACAGGCGTCGCCATCTTGTCCACCATATAGCGCTGGAGCCGGGGGGTGGGAGACCCCGGAGGCACTGCCGATAATCGATGCTAGCTCACGGCGCCAGGGCCGTCTCACAGCCAGCCGAGTTTCGTGCGGGACCGTATCAGCGGTGGTAGTTAATCAGGGCGGTGGGGGGAGGGGGGGAGCTCGCCGTTGCCAGGCAGGAGCAGCGATGGGGTAAAGGCAGCTCTCCGTCAGCTTCTTGAAGGAGTCTATCACCCAACGCGTCCGTTCCAAGTAATCGCGCTGCAATTCCAATGCGCGATGAAAGCTTTGGCAGACTGTGCAGGACAATCTGCAACACGAGCCAAGGCAGCGTCCCCCACACCCCGGCTCCAAGCGAGCAGCCCGGTCAAAACAAAGCCTCGGAGGTCCGGCGGTGCGCAGCACACAAGCTGGGGTCCAGGGCCGGCAGGCAAAAGCAGGATATCTTTGGACACCGGGCAGGCAGAGGATCCGGAGGAACGCTGGCTAAGTCAGCGCACTTCACCGCACATCCCGAAGGGGATTTGCATCAGGATATCAGGCAGGATGACGGCGCAGGATTCAAGGGCCGGCGGAGCCGAGAGCTTACACGTCCGCTCCGGTCGCAATCTTGGCTCCTCCTCGACTGTAAGTTTTTCATTGTTTTTGGAGGTTGGAGCAGCGCACATTTCTCTAGAAAGTTTGCTGCCAGGCTTCTGCCTTCACTTGAAAATTCATATCCTAGAAAGAGGGCGTTTAAATGGGCAATTCTAGATTTTTTTTAATTGAATTCGTACCCTTCAGAGGCGAATCCCAATATAATTGTATTCACCCTCTTCAAGTGCCTATCCAAGTCATCGTCTGTTAGATAGATGTCATTGACATATGACACTGCTTCGTCATCATAAGTTTGTAGTAACACTGTTACCCTCGCTGAGAATAACACAAGACTATTTTTGAATCCCCGTGGGAGACGACAGAAGTGACTCTGTGTCCCCATAATTGAGAAAGGGGTCAAATACCTACTTTCTGGTGCAATGTTTTGGCAGAAGAAACCGTTAGAAATATCTAATGTGGTTTTATATTTTCTACGCACAATGTTATTCATTATTGCTGCACTATGTGCATTTTGTACTGCAAAACTTTTGTAACATGAATTTAGATGTCTGTAGTCCAAAACTAGACGATATGTATTGTCTGGTTTGGAGACAGGAAATAATGGATTGTTCATTGACGAGGTGCATGTTTCAATCACTCCCTGGTATTCAAGTTGATCTAATATCTCCCTGACCTGTTTTTTAGATCCTTGCTTAGCTGGTTACTGCCTTTGTGCAGTTGGTTGATTTTTTTACTCGATTTTATGGTGAGGAGAATCCTCATCCCAACCCACAAGTTTTTTATATAATGCAGGAGCCTGGGCTACTGCCCATTTCCTGGCATAGGTATATTTTTAATTAATTGGAATGTGGTTGGAGAAGGCTGGCATAATGATTTCTTCATCATGTGGGCACTCCCTGACAAATTCTGGTGGCCAGTCTTGTTCAGCTAGAAGAATGTCATAACCCTTAGAAAGTCGCTCCCAAAAGAGTGCTCTCACTTTTCTTGGTATGTCTCCCTCCATCCGGAGTGTTACTTCATTACTTATGTGGAGAACTAACCCTGGTATCTGCAGTTTTAACTTGAATGAATTCATTCAAGTCCACTGTCTCCAGAGATTCTTCAAGTTCTTGCGAGCTATGGTGATTTCTGCTGCGCTGTCCAACATTGTCTGAGGCCATTCCCCATTCTTGAGTTATGTCCTCAAGATCCTCGGCATGTTTAATTTTTAGACCTGCTACCTTCTTTTTGGTAAATTGAGGTTTCTTGTTTTTTTGAATGTGTTCTTCGTTTTTGGACTTCACACGTTCTTCCTTGTTTTCTGACCGTCCTCTTCTTTTTGATTTCTGTGACAAAGTCTGAAAGGTACGAGAGGAACGTGTATCAGTGTCTTGATATCTATCAGGTTTTCTCAAATTATCCCTATTCCTAAGGTTATACCTCCTTCCAGAGGGCTCCTTTTGAGGAGACCTACTTCTGGATTGAGAACGCTTCTCTTTAGAAGTTTGTTTAGTCTTTTCCCACTTCTTATTAGAAGGAGTAGGAGTGTTTTTAGTAAAGACCTTCAACTGTCTAATTCTATTAATTTTTGTATATTATTAAGTAATTGTTCATCCGACATTGATTCAATGTCTGGGTCAGGTCTGAAGTTGGCTAAAGCCAGCCATGTTGCTCCTGGTCTACCTAGTGGACTGAGCCTGGTAGTGTGATTTATATGTTTTAGGGCGCCTTTAAACCAGAGCTCATGCTCCTGCTATGTGAATGGAATTTCTATTTCCTCGAAAGGAATGTATTTCTCCGGTGGTTCATCTTCTTTGTAAAAGTGAAACACATGTGTTACTGGATTTGCTTCGGGTAAGACTATCCATGAATAGAATACCTCTGTCTGGTGATATTCATGTGCCTCTATCACAAAAACTATCTAACAACCTCTCAATGTTAGGCTATTTTTTATAAGTTTTATAGTGATGGCTTTCCTTAAGTAGCATCCTCGTCGGTTTCATTAAAACCTGTTGTGTTAAAAGCTGCTGGATCAGCCGCAGCTCCACCGTTCTCATTGTTGTTGCCGTTATTCGACATTTTGTTGACAAAGTTTGCAGAGCAAGTTTCAAGGAAACAAAGATAAGGTGCACAATGTTTTGGAAGAGTGTATCCTTCAACGTTGAACAAACAAAAAAGCTAATACTTAGGATTTTTTGTCCTACTCAGCTATGGCGGATATTATCCTTTTACCCACTCCAGACGTCTATTGGAGTATTACGGAAAAAGGGGTCTCTGAGAAAAAGCACAACTGAGTTACTCTAGTATCTAGCATTAAATTTGTGCCTTACCAAACGTTGGGCGCCATGTAGTATAGGTCCAATATTCCCAATAGGCTCTGCGCATTGGAATAATATATCCTGTAGATATAAATTCAGACTGCGCAATTCAGGGGATTAACACTCCATCGCATACAGCAACGGGCGGATCTGTACCTTTGACAGCACTGTCCACCCAAGCCTTGGGCATGAAAGATTCAGCCTTTTCCGAAAGGCCTGGGACCTCCCATTATCCTCTGTAATCAGCCACGCCATGAGCCACAATGAGTCCGCTTGAATCAGTGGATGGGGAACTTGATCGGGACTAAAGAGGAGAGTCAGAAACTGGGGGAGTAGAATTGGAGAATCCCAGGAAAGTTCCAGAAGAACTGGAAACCAAATTTGCAAAGCTCCAAAGAGGGGTGACCATTACCACCTCTGCTCGTTGTCTCCTGGCCTGTGCTGTCGCTCTTTTGATCATTGCGAAAGGGGAAAAAGCGTACCCTGTCTCATGATTCCAGTCCTGAAGGAAGGCATCCGTGGCCACTGCTAGTGGGTCCGGTCTCCAGGTGAAAAAGTAGGGAATTTGGTGGTCTAATTTCGAGGCAAACAGGTCCACTGAGAAAGGGTCCCAATGGTTGTTCAACATCGCAAAAATCCCCAGATCAAGCTTCCAGAGACTGGAGTCCCTGAAGTTGCGAGACCGGTATTCGTCACTTGATTCTCCTGTCCAGGCACGTTCTTTGCCGTGACCAAGACCTGATGGTACAGGCAGTACTGCCAAAAGCTGGCGGCTAGGTCCAAGAGGGCATTCGAGCGAGTATCTCCCTAAGTGGTTGATATAACAGACCAACGAGATGTTGTCCATATTTAGAAGGATGCATGACTGGATAGCGTCCCTCGTCCAACAACGTACTGGGAAGGATTCCGCCAGGAGCTCCAAGCAGTTGATAAGTAACCTTTGTTCTTCTGGAGACCATAAGCCTCCAGTAGAAAAAGCGCAGCATCTAGCTCCCCAGCCTACTCTGCTGGCATCGGATTCTATGACCAAGTCTGGGGCTGATCTGAAGATTGCTTGGCCATTCCATACCTCCATGTGGTCTAGCCACCAATGGATTTCCTCTCGAGCCTCCTCGGAACATACTACCTTGTGCGAATAGGGACACCCTCTACGTATTCATACCGCCTTCAGACATTGTAGCACAAGATAGTGGAGAGGCTCTGGGAAAATGGCCTGGATCGACACGGAGAGGAGGCCAACTTTTTGAGCCAGTTGCTTGAGAGACACCTGTTGTTTGGAGAGGGAACGCCTCAGCTTGTGTTAAATGTTTGACACTTTCCTGGAGGGAAGACTGACAGTGGAGCAAGTGGAGCGAATTCATCTTGTTCACCACAAAGCCTAATCTCTGGAGAAGACCACTGCCATCTGGAGGTGGGACAGAAGTTGGTGTGGGCAGGAGCAAGTCATCCAAATATTCTATCATTCGTAAACCCTGCTCTCTCAGGAACTTTACCACTGGCCTGAGGACCTTGGAGCAGCACCAAGGGGCCGAGAATAGGCCAAAGGGGAGAACGGAAAATTCATACATCCGATGCCGCCATATGAACTGGAGGAACCGACGGTGAGGAGGAAAAATGGGAATAACCAGGTAGGCATCCTGGAGAACTAGACACTGGACACCCTCAATTTTTAAGTGGCGGTAAACCAGCCACTCGTTGAACTCTCTGAGATTGATCACTGGTCTTTTGCCCCAGTCAGTCCTGTTGACCAGAAAGAGATGCTGATGATCCCATGGGGATTAGGGGTGAGAGAGAAAAAAGACTTTGGACAGGAAGGATGCGACTTTCTCATCAACCAGGACGGCCTCCTGTTGAAAGAACTGGATGGGGCGGGGTCTGAACTCTTGAGAGGGTTCCCCAAAATGTTCTATGTGGAACTCTTCTCCCCTCTGAAGGACCCACACGTCCCCTGTGATGGATGTCCAAGCCTTGAAAAAATTCCCCAGCCTCGCCCCTACCCTTAAGTGGAAAGAAGGGAGAACACTCACGTGAGGAGGTTGCTGCTCCTCGATATCCTCTGCCCTTGCCACCTCAGCCTCTTGTGGGATAGAAGTTCCCGAACCGGGGCTGGTCCTGGTACTGTCATTGCTTGGAGCCTTGCCCTTTTTGGGGGGAGTTGGTTGGAAGGGCGGCCGGTTGAGCGGCCCTTACCTTGACCGGCCCCACAGAAAACATCTTTCTAATAGATCTCTGGGTTTTATCAAGGGGAGTGAAGGTGTTGAAAAATGTACCTAACTCCTTGACAAATGGCTCTCCAAAGAGCCCTCCCTATGCGATGGCCCCCGCCTCAGAATTAGCCAGGTGTCCTAGCTTGGGGTCTACCTTAATAAAGAGGCAGCGGTGAGGCTCCGTGGAGATGGCACAAGTGACGTTGACCAAAAATACAGCGGCCCTTTGCGCCCACTGTGAAACTGTGTCTGGGGAAATTAAGGAGCCTCCTCGGCCATGTCCACGATTTTTGTGAGGGGATTCAGAGTGTCCAGGAGCTTGTCCTGGCACGCCCACCAAGACCTATCAATCACTTTTTTGTGATCATTCATGAATTTCTGCAGGAAGAAGGCCTTACATGTGTCGATCTCTGGCTGAGGGCCACCTTCCCTTCCAGGGAAGGCCGGGAACATTATGCCCGGAAGCAATTATAGGCTTTCTTCTCTAAAGGCTTGCGAATGCGCCCCGCCACATAACTGGAGACCTTGTCGGACGGGGCTCATTCTGAGGACCCAGGGTGGATGATATCATCTGGATCCAGTATGTCTGAGGTGTCCTGAGAGGGTCAGGAGGGAGGCGCAGGTCTGCACAGGCCGGGTTCATTGTCAACATCCCCAGTTTTATTGGGATCAGGAGGCAGGATACCCTCTTCACTAGCTGGTAGGTCAGGTTGGATGGCTAGAAAGGCTTGTTTGAGCCTAACAAAGGCACCCAAATCCACTACTCCCGACTTGCAGGCACGCTTGACGGTGGGGCACAGTGTCTGAATAAGGGGAAATCCCTGGGTTCCCAAGTGGGGGAGCGGTATCTGCGGGAAGGGAAGCCAACTTTGCCAAAACCTGGACGATGTTGCGAGACAGTCTCTCCTCCAGAGGGGTCTGCTCTAAATATGGATGCATCTACAGCATCGTAAAAATTGTCATCCCAAGGAAAGTTGGCCAGGGAGTCCTCCTCATAGTCCATTTTAGCTGTTCAGCGGGACTGATTGAGGCTTTTAATAGCTGGGGTCTAGGTGCCTGACCAAAGAACTTTCACAGAAGGTATCAAGGTATGGGGGACTGGGTGTCAGCCTACGTTTTCTGTGCAAGTGTCTCGCTAATGTGCATGGGTCTAAGCCCTGGCACATGTCACTTGGTGTCAAGAGATAATTGGATGGGGGGGGTCGGCCTGGGTGGTGTGCCAACAGGGGTCAGATGCCTGATTACTACAGACCCAGAGGGCATGGAGAAAATACACAATACGGACTCTGCAACTGCTCATTGCAGTTACTGGCAGTGCAGCATTCACAAGTTGAGTGCAATCGGCCTTAATGAAGTGAGGCGGCACAATCGGCATACAGACCCAAAACGGGCGTCTCCCTCAGGCCGACAAGTTGACAGGAACTGCGGCTCGCTGAAGGAACTCCTCAGTGAGGAATTCAAATGCGCGCGCCTAGGTCCTGCGCTGCCTCAATGCACCCCCTGGCAATGGGAGATCAGCGGCGTGAGCCGCACCAAGGAAAGGCCGCGTAGGAGTGAAAAATGCTCCAGCGGCCGCGACAACCTGTGAAGAAAACCAACTAGATAACAACAGCAAGCGGAAAGACGTGGCAGAGCCACACTACCCAATAATGGTTACGGTAATCTTCCCAATACATAGAAAAACACAAAAGCAAACAGTGCATGGATTTGAGAGTACTTATCTCGGCTGCGCAGCAGCGAAGAAAGAGGATGAAGGGCCAGTGAGGACAGACTATGTTTGGCTTGGCTGCCCCTGATTGGAAGCTGCAGGGCTGTTTCCTGATTGGATGTTTTTTCTTTGCACTACTGTTTTCCCAAGTGTTCTTATCAAATGATGGCTGCTGTTAACTAAAGTGAAGAGAGAAGGCATAATCCTCACCTCCAGTCCTGACAAAGAATTCCTATCGCTGGGGGAATCCTAACTATAACTAAAGAGTGGCTAGCGCCATTCTGATAAAAAAAGAAAATATATACATAATATATATTATCCCGTGGGGGGCGTGGCCACGGAGGCGACTAAGATGGCCGCTTTCGACTGAAGCTCCGCCGTCCGGGCGGCCAATCTACACCATCCTACGGTCCCGAGACTGACCTGACCCCGCTCTATGCCTCCATCCTGTAGCCGTGGCGATCCGCCGCTATCCGACACCTGTTTTGGGCTCGGGGTGCCCCGGAAGGGTCTGACTGGCGGAGGAGCAGGAGTGTCACCCCACCGGCGTCCGCTCTCACTGCGCCTGGCTTTCTGGTAAGTTCCGCTCCGGGGGCTTGGGCTTGCTCCTTACGGTCTTGCCTGGGGGCTTGGCCGCGCTGGCTCCGTGGCGTACTGCGACCTTAGGGCCTAGATCGTGGCCGGAGCCAGGGACTCGAGTGGCGGGTGCCCCGGGGGGGACTCGGGGGGGTTGCTTAGTCTGGCTTGGGTGCCGCGGGAGGACGCGTGGGTGGTGGTGGGTGTCCTGGGGGCCTGAACTGCTGCGAGGCCGGGTGGCCCCGCCTTCCCTTGGTGGCTCCCCCCATAGCTACCTGCTCAGTGGAGCGTGGAAACGGCTAACTACGTCGCTCCATACCTGCAGCCCTGGTCCGCCATCTTGTTGGAGGGTCCCGCCAGAGTAACCCTGGGTGTTCTGGCGACTGGATGCGGCACATTTGTTTTGGCAGTTGCAGAGTGACAGGGGCGTCATTCCTTGTGCGCAGGCTACCCTCGCTACTACTGAGGCCCTGATTGAATGGGAGCCACTCCATTGCCTTAGACGTCCTGAACTGTGTGAGACCCATCTTCATCGCAGAAATTGCAGGTATATTGTTGCACCCTTGCGCTGCACACCCCTCCTAGATCGCCTGCTCACGTCAACAGTGCCCACCCTACTCCTGACCTACTATCTGTCGCACACACCCGACGGAACACCGGTCAACATGGGGAAAAGGGACCCTAACCAGCGAAAGCTCAGTTTCGACAAGGCGTCCATGCTAACTGCGGACGTTGCGACTGGCTCCTCAGCGGATGCGATGCCTACCTCTCCTCAGGACAGCACCGCTACACTGGTCACGGCCATGATGTCCGAAATGAGAGCTGGATTTCAGTCGCTCGACACCAGATTTGACACATTGGAACAAAAACTTGCTGACATGGGCTCTAAAGTGCAAGCACATGATCGCCGACTGGATGTTGCCGAATCTCGTATTTCGGATATTGAAGACGCCGGTGCCAAAACACTGAGACGTCTTGAACGAGTTGAAAAGATCCTAAAGGAAGTGGCCATAAAAAATGAGGACTTGGAAGCACGCGGGCGACGCAATAACGTTCGCATTTTAGGTGTGACGGAATCAACCCAAACTGGCCGGATGGACGTCTTTGTGGAAAAGCTTCTCATAGATCTGTTCGGCAGGGATCAGTTTACCCCAGGGTTTGTGGTGGAGCGGGCCCACCAATCTCTGGGTCCACGGCCAAAACCGGGTCAGCCGCCCATCATAGCCAGGATCATGAACTTCAGGGACCGTGATGCTGCCCTCCGTGCGGCTCGGGAGAAGGGGTAAATACAGTGGCAAGGTGACTCCCTCTCCTTCTATCCAGACTTCACCCTTATGGTCCAAGAAGCGCGCCGGAAATACACTGGGTTAAGGCTGCTCTACGCAATTTAGGTCTTAAAAATGGTATGCTTTACCCTGCGCGGCTTAGGGTTGAAGTAGCCGGCCGGGCCCGCATCTTTGACACCCCGACGGAGGTACAGGAGTTCTGTCACTCCTACAAATCCAGAGACACCCAGACTGCGGGCAACTCCAGGGCGCCATCGCCGGTTTAGGGAGACTCTCAACACAGCATGGATCTGTTCTCGGGCTCAGGCCCTGGCTGATAATTAGACTCTTGCTCATGACTCTCCTCTTATGGCTTGGACAATTGGTGAACTGACTAAGGGCCCGATAGATTGGTTGCTACACAGATATTGAATTGGTTAGCCCGGATGGCGAGGATTTGCTACCCCCTATGGCGAACGCCTTTCTACTTGGGGTATTTGTTACTTTCTTTATTGCGGTGGAATCAGTTCAAATTGCTCTTTTATTGCTCATAATGTTCCATTATGCGGCCGCGTTGGGCTGGGTTTTCCTCTTTGGGGTTTGTGAGAGGTTGGGTGGAGGGTGGGAATGGGTTTTTTTTGGTTTTGTTATTTTAGAATGTGTCACGAAGTCTTCGCAATTTCATTTTTGGTGCTGAGCTGCTCATGTCATAGGTCATTTACCCTCACCCTGTACTCATGGCCAGATTAGGGTTGCAGTTGGGCCCCTCAGAACTTTCATTGATGTCCTGGAATGTTAGGGGACTGAACAACGCCAGGAAGAGTAAGCAAGTTTTTAATTACATTGCTAGGCATAGGATCGACATAGTCTTCCTGCAAGAAACTCATTTGACGCCAGATGCCGCCTCACAGGTTGCCAGAAGTCGGGGTACGCACCGCTTCTTCTCTCACTATAACAGATATTCCAGGGGGGTGGCTATCTGTATACATAAACAGATACCCTTTGTGCTAACTCACACTGTCATCGACAAAGAGGGCAGATATGTAATCATCACAGGGACCCTCATGAGCCACAAGATCACGCTCGTCGGAGTATATGGCCCTAACACTGACACTCCTACTTTTTTCAATGACTTACAGATACACTTGCTGAATTCGGAACCTGGTTTATTACTAATTGGTGGCAATTTTAATCTACTGCTTAACCCATCCAGAGACCGCACCTCAACTACCTCAGGCACTAGATCCCACTCACGCTCAGTCCTGCGTGACATATGCTCACACTTTTCCCTCATAGACATCGAGGTACATTTGCACACCGCTACACCGGCTTACTCGCATTACTCCGGGTTTCATGACACATGGACCAGGATTGACTATTGGCTCGTTTCCCCGGAAGTGGTTGGGTGGGTAGAGGACCTCCTTACGCTCCCACGTACCCTGTGGGACCACTCTCCTATAATACTGAGGCTGCAGGTCCCCCGGGCGGGTGAGTATGAAAGACGGTGGCGCTTCCCTGGTAAAGCTTTATCAGATCCAGTTTTCACAGAAGAAATTAGAGGGGCCATTGAAGAATACTTTGAACTAAACACGGGTACGGTTGACACCTGGGCTGTCCTATGGGAGGGATTTAAGGCAACCATCAGGGGTGTGTGCATCGCGAGGTTCAAGCGACCCTCTCCCGGATAGAGCGCGACATAGCGACGCTAGATGCGGAGCAACTTCGACAACATACAGATGAGAGGGAGCTTAGGCGCTTACAATTGATGGTGAAGTGTAGGGAGGAGGCCGAAAGGAAGCTTAGATTTCTGGTTAGATCATACACAGCTAGGCAACATGGAGAGGGCGATCGACCAGGCAAGTTGTTAGCACACTTACTTCGCCCCCGGTACAAATCTTCCTACATCACAGAACTCAGAGGACCGACAGGGGACATGCTATGCACCACATCAGAGATCTGTGATGCCTTTTTGTCTTACTACACTTCTTTGTATACATCTACGTTAACTGACGACGCCACTGACCGAGGGAATTACCTCAATGAGATCGCACTGGTATACTTGGATAAATGGATGAGAGACTTTTTGGCTGATCCTATCACGCCGGACAATATCATGGAGGCTATAGACTCCATGAAAGGGTCTTCGGCCCCTGGGTTAGATGGGTTTTCGGCTGATTTTTACAAGGCCTATAAAGATCTGTTGGTTCCCCGCTTGGTGGAAGTGTATGCCGAGGCCCTTGAAACGGGTTGTCTGCCCCCCACTCTTAGAGAGGCAGTCATTGTGCTTTTGCCCAAGCCGGGTAAAGATGCTACTCTATGTGAATCTTATCGTCCTCTGTCTTTACTGAACCTAGATTACAAGATCCTAGCGAAAGTCATTGCCATCCGCCTTTCGCTCCTAATGGAATCCATAATATCTCCCGCCCAATCTGGCTTTGTTCCACATCGATCCACCTCCCTCAACCACTGCAACCTTTTCTCCATTCTGCACCGTGTTGACCCAGCCACCCCGGCGGTGGCGATAATGCTAGATGCCGAAAAGGCGTTTGACTCTTTAGAGTGGCCTTTCCTTATGTCTGTGACGCGCCGCATGGGGATACCTGAATGCTTAGTGAATACAGTGGAGTTATTGTATACTCTTCCTATGGCCCGGCTGCGCCTGAATGGCACGATCACTGCCCAGTTCCGCCTGATGCGTGGTACGTGACAGGGTTGCCCCCTGTCACCGCTATTGTATATTTTAGCGATGGACCCATTGGTCCGACACTTTCAGGAGAGGCATTTGCACCGAGGACTTCAGTTCCGCACAGGCCCGCTCTTGATTTCGCTTTATGCGGATGACACCATCCTCTATTTCCGGCAGCCCCAGATCAACCTTGAACCTTTGATCTTGGAAATAACCCGATTTGGCAAGTACTCGGGCATCCGTATAAATTGGCATAAGTCTGTTATCTTCCCACTACAGTTGAATGGCCCAACCCCTTCCCCCTCGCGTGGAACCGAGAATCGGTGAAATATTTGGGCATCTATGTACATTTAGAAACAGAATCCATCATAAGATTAAATTATGGCACTGCGCTGACTACCCTAGAGGAACAGATTGAACGATGGAATCGACTCCCATTATCCATGGCCGGACGCGTCACAATCATCAAAATGATAGTATTGCCACAGTTTCTATACTTGTTCAATAATATACCGGTACCCCTCACAAAACATTTTTTCACACAGCTACGCTCTTTATTATTAAGACTAGTGTGGGGTAACAAAACTCCATGTCTGTCTTGGCGCGTGTTGATGCTCCCGTATGAGCGAGGTGGACTTGGTGTCCCTGATTTTTACCTTTATTTTTTGGTGGCACAGTGCTCCTATGCATACCCATGGTTCCACCCTGACACCCGGATTCCTTACTTGAAACCGGAAGCCAACTTGGTTTTGCCAGGATCGCTGTCCACCACTCTACCGTCGGGCTTTCCTAGAGATCCATGAGATATTCAAACTGTTTCATCGACCTGCTGGGCATGGGGAAGGCTAGGCCGACTTATCGGCCTTACACAGCTGTACTCCCCGACCCTACCGTTGCCCAATCCCACCAAGCTCCCTATAACTGGGGAATCTGTGGTACGGCAAACGTTGACCAAGTTTCACATTGCCACCATTGGAGGTTTGCTCCCTGACGGTCATGCATTCTCACTTACAGAGGATCACCACTTTACGGAGAAAGCGTTTATGGACTCATTTGTACTGACCAGATTGCGCTCTTTATTGCAAGCATTGTTCTCTTCGTTCCCCCTCCCTCCTGAGGGGATGACTCCCCTCACCTTTCTTAATCAACACTCATCAGGCACTCATTTAGTATCCTGTTGGGATCAATGCGGGGTTATGCTGCCTTAGAGGGTTACCATTGGTGTGATGTCCCACTGCGTGCTTCTGCCCTGTCCCAAGAATGACATTTGAGTATGTTCGGAATATTATGTATTACGTATATGTGACTAGAGTGACACCCTATGACTCATCAGTATATTCTAGACATGTATGCTTACCTTTATTTTTTAGTAGTAGTATAGCTTTATTTCGATACGGTACATATCATAAAAGCAGTACAAAGAATAAAATCATTACAGAGATGCATAATATAAAATACCGTAGGGAATCATGATAAAAACAGTAATACACAAAATACACATTTAAGCTATCCTTCCAATGTTTGCGGTAATATCTGGACAAAAAAGGGAATTTACTGGATCAGTAGCTTTCTTGCAGATCTTAAACGCCAAGCCCAGCCAAGAAATTTTGCCATGCAGCATGCAAAGAATGGGCGGGCATCAGAGCGCAGTATACGTAGGGCTTCTAGATGTGATCTTGTTCCCAGACTTCTACACAAGGGCTTTAGCCATTTCAATCTAGGCGCTGCGTAGACACTGCACTCAAACAGGAAGTGGGCGACAGACTCAACCCTTGAGTCGCAAAACGGACAAAACGCCACCGTTTGAAAAGGAGGATTCCAAGAGGAAGTTAGCGATCCTAGGGGGAGAACACCCACCCTAAATTTGAAGTAGAGTGATCTGTCTCCAGAGCTGTGGATTAGGTCCAGATAGGGTTCCCTGAAGGGGAGATCTTTAACTAATAAGAACTGGGCAACAGATTTGCAATGGTTGGAATTACGCATTCTGTTGTTTTTTACCCATAACCAGTAGGCGTTCTTTAGGGACTGCTTGGGCGGTGCTGTTTTATTGGCCCAGGCATCTCCTAGTCCCAGCTCATAGAACAATCGTTTTACCTCCTTGAACCAGGGTATCTTATTACAACCTGGAAGAGACAACAGATCTTTCAGGGCATCCGCGTAACTACTCAATTCTGGGACATTCCATACCCGGGACCAAAGTAGCAGGGGGCGTAATTTTGCTTGCTCACAAATTGGGCGAGTACCTGCATCCAGCAAGAGGGGGATTGTAGGAGTACTGTGGGGTAGCCTCATCAGATCTTTATGGAAGTTATTTTCCAGATGGGCCAAGGTATCGACTCTCTGCGTACCCCACAGTTCAGCGCCATATAGAGCTGCGCTTACAACCCTTGCTCTGTAGATATCTAGCACTGCCCCAATTGGTTTCAACGAAGAGGCTCGTTGTTCCTTGAGCAAGGCACCTGTGACCCTTTTGTGAGTCAGAAACACCTTTTGATGGTGTGCCTTCCAACTCATTGAGTCACACAAACGAATTCCCAGGTAATCAAATTCTTTGACTCTCTCCAGAGGGATGGAGTCTAGAACGGGTGGGGCGACAGATTTCTTGGGGGGGTTAAGGACAAGGAATTTGGTCTTGCTTATGTTGATAGCTAAACCCCCTTTTTTTTTATTGCTTTTGGAAAATAATGAATAAAGTTTCAAAAAATATATATATTATCCCGTGGCAGTCGCTACTGGGTAGTCATGGTTACTTCTTTTATAGGTAGGTTTTATTGGTTTCCTAATAACTTTGCCGCAGTTTGACGAATCTTCACACAATCCCCCCCCACAAAAAAAAAAGACTCATCGACTTCATCTCCTCCCTGGAAAATTTCAGGCTGATCCGTCAAGCAGGAGATGAGAAAAAGGAATGGGGGCCTAAAAGGCTTTTTCCACATTCATTTTTTTCATAGGAAAGTTGAACAGTGATAGTGCATAAACCGCTGAACGGAATTACACCAAATTTGGCAGAGAGCAAGATATGAGTCCAGAAGGAGTGTTTTTAGGATTTGGTGTAATTCCATTCAACATTTTTTTTTTAAAAAAGGTTACAAAACGTAGCTATTTCACAGAGGATGTGCAGAGCCGGCAGATCTCGAAATGAGATCTGATTGGCGGTTACCACATAAACAAAGATGTGGCCACAGCCATTGTAGAACATGAGGACTCCTGTACTGAGAAAAAGCAAACAAACAATAAAGGGGGCAGGGCAGCTATACACTACCCCCCACGACCTGGATAAAAAAACATGTATAACATTTTTTGCCACCACTTTTGCACTTAGAGGCAACTCAACCCCCCCCCCCCCCCCCCACCCCTCCCCTTGCCTGCAAGAGGACCCAGGGACCCCATCCCCAGAGGTGATTAATAAATTTAGGGGAAGGCATTGTATGGCTGCCAGGGTCAGCTCTGTTACATTGTCTTTGGTCCCCAACACCTGCCCATAAGAGCATTGGAAGGGCAGTCTGATATGCTTCCACCCAACAAGAGCAGAAATGCATTCCCATCCATGGGGAGCTCAAAAGTTGCTCCCTTCCTGTGTTACAGCAAGCAGGGAAACCCCCAAAATTGCCCCTACTGGCGTGAGCAAAAGAATACTGCTCCTGCTGGGTAGGAGCAATGCCGGCTTCTGCTGTATCCAGGATAGGTGCAGGCAGGTGAAAGGTGAGCACTGGAGCAACCTATAAAAAAAATAAAGTGTTGCTTGCTCTTGTGCTACCGGGGAGCCTGCAGCGGCGAGGGTGTCAAGGGGCGCCCGCTTGACCCCCAACAATAAGGCTGCTTTGAGGGCACTCCAGATATTTAAAAAAAACACAATAGCTGGCTCCTGTGCGGCCAGTTAAATGGGGCGGCTTACAAGAGAGGATGTGGCTGTGGGGCCTGTGGAGCTCCCACAGAAATTAAAAAGAAAAGGTCAAAGTGAATAAAGAATGAGTAGCCAGAGCCGCTCTTAGCAATACTCTAGGTCTTTCTTGAATTGCATATTATCTTCATGGTGGCGTCCCTAGAAGAGGCAGGGGCACCACCAAACACTTTTTCAATGTTGCGGCCGGCTGCAGGGAGTGCAGTAGCCCCCAAGAATAATTAAATTAATGACACCAGGCAGGCTTACCATATTTCTCAGATGCATTCTGAGAAGGGACTGTATGTTTTTCAACTGTTGTGTGGAGTCCTCCAGTGGTTGATTCTATGATTGTGCTTTGAACTTGAAAAAAGCTAAAAGAAACACTCAAAAACATATATGCGAGAAAACAATCCTGCTTCAATGAAGAAGAGGCACATACACGAGGCATGCATGGATCAGGCTTCTTTATTGATGTTTGGGTCTCCCACGACCCTGCAGTAAAAGAGAGACGCGTTTCGCCTGCGCAGCAGGCTTTGTCAATCTAATTGGCGCCATGACATTGTTGGTATATATAGAGAGAGCCCTCCTCCCTCCTTCAGGCATACATAGACATAAAGGATAGACTGCAAAGTTGAAATTATAGACAGAAGACATACTGGCCTTCAACATATGCATACCTTGCAAAGTGCAAGACATTCAAGGTTATATAATACATAATAATGTCAACAATAAAACATGAACTAATTCATAAAATATGAGCAAAAAACACAATTAAGAGTCTGTTTAGCCTGAAAGTCATGATGGCATGCTGAGGTATTGTCATAGTGAAACACCATACAGGCGCCAAATGCTCTCAACATGTGCTGCCTTCCAGATAATAAATCTACTGCGTACAGAAAGATTTGAAAACTGCGTGAATGCAGGTTGTGCTGCCTGTATTAAAAATGTTTACTCGCTCCCACTTCATTGTCTGCCGGGTACAATTAAAGAAAAGACATGCTGAATGACTGTTTATGAAAGCAATGTTTTACAAATGTGTGCGAAAATACGCACTCTTGATCAAGGCACAAAGAGCTAATAGCGCTGCCACGGGGCTCCGAGTTGCACATGTTGTGCATATTTCCAACGGCGGTTTTAGCCTAAGGGTGCTGGTTGCTACTCCGAGTGGGACTTCATCTCCCAGAATCCCATCAGGCGGCTATACAAGTCAGAGTTTCATCAGAAACCTTTGCGGAGGTTGAAAATGCCACAGTTTCATAAACCGATGCAGTCAATACCGGAACATTGTCCCACAGAGGGCTCAAGATCAAAGTTAAAAGGCATTAATGCAGGGAGTCTCGCAAATGTCTGAGTTCCCAGGCTATACTACTATTATAAAGAGAGAACACAAACCTTTTGGCAAGGTAAACTCTGGAACCACAGCGCCAATCCACACACCCAATACATTGTTGTAATCCTCAGGGTGTGCAGATGGACATAGGCTATAGAAAATTTAAAAACAAACGTACATTTAAAAATATAACTTTAAAAAAAAGTAGTGTCCTGAAAGTAGCACCGGCCGCGACGCTGACGGCCACGACCTAGCGCTGGCCGCAACGTACGTGATGACGAGGAGGAGCGGCGGTGAAGTGGGGAGCTCGGGGAGGAGCGGCGGCTCAGGTAAGACTCTGGGACACGGGACGGGGGGCAGCATTTCAGGCTTGCGAGGAGGAGCGGTGGGGAAGTGAGGAGCTCGGGGAGGAGCGGCGGCTCAGGTAAGGCTCTGGGACACGGGACGGGAGGGAGCCGGTGCGGGAGGTTGGGCCCGAACAACTGCGGTAAGGCTCAGGGTCTGGGGGCAGCATTTCAGGCTTGCGTGCACTCCCGCCCTGGCCCCCGCCCGCCACGACATTGTCCGGGACACAGACAATGTTGTGGCGGGCGGGGGCCGGGGCGGGAGTGCACGCAAGCCTGAAATGCTGCCCCCAACCCCCTTCTGCCCCAGGCAACGCAGGGGCGGGCTGCTAGTATATATATATGTCATTAGAACTTGAATTTCACGGCCCACATTGATAAATACAAAATACAGTTTATAGATGTAGAAGTCTATATAGCTGATTGCCAGATCAATACGACTCTATATAGAAAATCGACAGCGGGGAACGCTACCCTCCACGCTACGAGTATGCATCCTAAACATACCATTGCAAGCATCCCGTACGGTGAGATCCTTAGGTTAAAAAGGATATGTAGTTCCCCATCTGATTATGACTCCTGTATCAATGTGCTCATGGTAAGATTAAAAACTAGAGGTTATTCTGAAACTATCCTCAATCGAGCTATTGCAAAGTCAAAGTCGAGGTCAAGAGTGAGTCTATTCCTTGAGGCTCCTCCGGATCCCATGTTGGCATCCTCTCCTGCTCCACAGGATGATTGTCCACGTTTGATCACAGCATTTAGCAGGGAAGAGAGAAAATTGACGGCCATACTTAGAAAGAATTGGCCTATTGTACTTAGTAATCATGTTCTCACCTCTAGGTTACCCGCTAATCCTATCATCACCTTTAGACGGGCTAAAAATATGGGCATGACTTTGGACAAAGCAGCCCCAGAGTTAAAAGCCAAAAGATCTTGGTTAGCACCTTCCAAAGGTTTTTTCAAATGTTCAAGCTGTCGGGCTTGTAAGTTTGGTGTCAGCACGTCTTCTCAGTGGAGAAGTGTGGCTCACTGGTTAGAGCAGGCAGACCCTGAAGCAGAGGTCAGACCCAGGCCCAGGGTTCAATTCCCGACGCGTCAGGGTCTTGAGCTCAAATGTCCATGGACTCGATAATTCTCACTTCGGTGCCTGACCTAATCATGGGTTCACACTCTGCAACTCTGGGCATTAAGCTTGCTTAATCTCCACAACGGCCCCCAGCGGCGGGATGCCTGGCTTTCACCTTGGGGATGCCCTGTAGGGGCTATCTCACAGGGAAAAGCCAGGACGGGTTCCCAAGGCAAGCGCGGAGAAACCCCTTCGGGGGGTCGATTCAGGCGCTATATAAGAAACATAATAATAATAATAATAATAATATTCTACGCCCTTTAGTGTTGACCCCCAGCCGATCAATGGCAATTTTAGTTGTAAAACCGACCATGTTGTTTATGTCCTGGCGTGCACCTGTGGCTTGAAGTACGTGGGTAGTACGAAGCTCCAGGTGCACGTCAGTATATTGCAGCATCTTCGTGCCATTTTGCATAGTGATCCGGTGTACCCGGTGGCCCGCCATTTTAAAAGAGTCCACAACAATGATTTGTCTTGTTTAAGATATTTTGTGGTCGGGGCCATTCCTCCTCTCAAACGAGGAGGGGACCGTCAGTTACTATTAAGACAGCTTGAATCTAAAATGATATTAGAATTCGATAGTCGTTGGCCTATCGGTCTTAACAAGTCTTCATATATATATATATATATATATATATATATATATATATATATATATATATATATATATATATATATATATATATATATATATATATATATATACATATACATATTTAAAGGTTCTATTGCAGATATTTTTGTAACATTACTTTTATTAAACACTGCAATGTGTGAATTTATGAAATATACATTTGATTATAGTTATTGGTGACTTTTTGACATAGCCAGTTTGTGTGCCTCACTTACAATTACAACCTTTATGTTGTTACACAATGTCAGCTGTGCACACTTTGATTTACCAAGTTTTATTATAAATAGAAAAATATATTATAATATAAAAAATAAAACTGGCACTGAAGCCAGTTTTTGCTTCATGACTTGAAATATGCTAATACCAGTACTTTCATACAAAATATCCCTAATGCATACTGGGCTAGTTTTAGCCCTGCTTTTATCTCTGCTGTAACTTCTAATGATGTTACTAAAGCATGCGCAAACTCTTTGTATCAGGCATTAAATGTATTTTTGAGGTCTCCAGGTCCAGTGTTTTATTGAATAGAGTATGTGCTACATAGTTTAAAACATCTAAAACTACTCACATAACGTAAGCCTTATTTGTATCAATAACATAGGTCTATTGCCCTACTAGTACTAAATAAACATTAAGCATGGGCGAATTTTGCGAATCTGGCGTTTGCAAATTTGCGTATTTGCAAACTCGCAATTCGCAAAATCCGCGAATTCTCGCGAATTTGCTTTTTTTTTTGTTTGCAAGGGTTTCTGCCAGTTCGCAAGGGTTTGGTACCAGTTCGCAATTGCGAACTTACTTGTCGGCTCGCAACGGTCGCGACTATGTTGTTTCTACGTCTGGTTCATCATCACAGGTTCCCAGCACCCTCTGTTTCACCACTGCCACCCTCTGTTTCACCCATGCCACCCTCTGGTACATCAATGCCACCCTCTGGTTCATCATCACTGTAGATTATGGGGGGGAAAAGCAAGCACACCTGCCCTGCTTCAACTGACATGAATTAATTTGGGGTTGGTTTATTAATGTGTCACTGTTTGAAAATTCCAGTCTGGCACCTGCTTCCTTATCAGTAATTTGATTTCTGTTGCAGTGCATTTTTTTTCCAGGACCTTTGTGGCCTACTTGTAGCTATTCTATGAGCCTGCTGTGAGGGTCAGAGCAGGATCATACAATTGTTGCAACTAGCAACTGAACTCTGGAGGGGCCCCAGTCAGGAAGCACTACAGGGAATGGTTACTAATGATGAGTTCGAACTTTTGCACCTGCTGAGTGCTTTCACTTTTGCAAAACTCGTTTTTCTGCAATTTCGCGGGATTCGCGGGGCGCAAACTTGCGCGAGATCGAATTCAGAAGCCGCGAATTCGTGCGAATATGCGATTTGTTTTTTTGAGGCGTGTTAGTTCGCTAGGTTTTGTGCGTTTTAGCGAGCCGCTTGTAGCGCAACGGCGCGAAGTTACCCTCGCAGTCGTTCATGGGCGCGGCCATCTTGTTTGCATGACGTATTTCCATTTCCGGGCGCGTTGTGTAATCTCGCAAAGTGTGCGGCTCGCTAGTACAATTTTGCGTCTGTTCGCGAGGAAAATCTCGCGCGAACTTACCCACGCGGTCGTGAACGGGCGTGGCCATCTTGTTTCTCATTCATTGCTATGGTTCTGGGCATGCTTCTTCTATCCTCTCTGAATCTCTGCCATCTTTTGCTTGTTTGAAGTTTTTTTGGATCTATTTTACTTATTATCTATCCCTCTATTTTTCTAGCTCTATATTTTTGTGTTTTCTGCTACTTTTGGTTAATTTTAAACTACTTTTTTAAACTCTTTTCTTTTCTTCACTTCCCTATTCTATTTTCTTTATTATTTAGCTTCCTTTCTGCCCAGACCATGGTAAAGGGAGCCGGGAAGCATCCTGAGAAGGGGAAGGGTCCCGCACCCCGTGCCCGGCTCCCGTGCGGGCGTTTGAGGGGGGAGCAGGTCGCACCCCGGGAGATCTTCAGCCCGGAGGAGGTGACCGCACTAATTTTTTATGTTCAGCGCCGCCTCCCCAGGACCATCATGGCAGGCGGCAAGATCGCTAGCGGGTACGGTATCCAGGAGCGCCGGAAGCAGTGGGAGAAGGTGTGCCGGGCCATGTACCACCACGCTCGGGTCCGGCGCAGCTACAACCAGGCCACCCACCGCTGGATGGATGTCCTGGACCGGGAACGTGATCTGCTCGACCTGCTCGGCCTTGAGATCCCCGGGCTTGGTGAGTAGTAGTAGCTATTTCTTTACTATGTTTCCTCCTGCTCTGTGCGTTATTATCTTGCAAATTTTTGTTTTTTACCAAGAGCAATAATGCTGCTGATTACATTGTAGCTAAATTATATTTCAAAATCTTCTGTGCATTTCAGGTGCACTGCTCTCCTTCTCAGTAGCGCTGCTACTATGCTTATTTGTTTTCGATTTTGTGCTCATTTCATTGGCCTGTGAAATTATGCATGAGTGTAGTTTAAAGAACTGCCTAATGCTAGACACTAAGGGTCACATTTTAAATTACCAGCGCCTCCCTGCAAAGTAGCAGGGATGCACCAGTAATTGTGCGCCACGCCACCACCACCCACGGTGCGCTGTATTTACAATGCGGCCCACCATGGGCCCAAAACTTCACCAAAGCGTTACGCATCTGTGCCGTAAAGGCGGCGCATTGCTGGAGTTGCGTCGCAACGATGGCGCAGCACCAGCAATGCTCTGGGGTGCCCTATCTCCCCAATGCTGCGTCAAGCCGTACGTCTGCTTCAAGCAGGCGCAGGGTTTAAGTCATACATCATTGTCCTCAAAGTGACTGATTGAAATCTTGTAGATTTCCCTCAGCCACTTTTTACAATACGTTCCTGCGCAGGAACACCCTCCCTTGCGCCGGACCGCCCCCTGATGGAGCAGGGCTTTACAACGTGATGCATCTCCCATATGCGTCACGTTGTTAATATACGCCGCACCATGGCGCCTCTTTTGTTCTGCCGCTGCGTCACAAAAGTCACGCAACAATGGAGCAAAAGAGCTGCAAGGGGCTTCTAAATCAGCCCTACAGACTCAAGTCCAGTTCTTCCTTTGTACACATGGCGATAAGAAGAAATAGTGGTGGTGGATTGATAGTTTGAGTATTTTAATGACTGGTTAATGTAGTAGGAAACTTTAGTGTTGTCGCTGATCTGCAATCACGATGGACTTTGTCTGTCACTTCGCGTGCTGCGGACTGCTGCCTGCCAGTCCTAGGCAAACCTTTTTAGTACTTTATTTAGTGAGTTACATAAGAACTTTCCAAGTCGACGGTCCGCAAATCAAGCAATACTAATAACGTAGTAGACCACATGAGATCGGTCAATATATCCCGTGGAATAGTTGTCTATTTGCTATTTCGCCAAAATATTTTGTTATTGTTCTTTTGAAATGTTTGATTTGGTTGACAAATCTCATCCATGTTTTCTGGTCTTTCTTTCTTTCATGTTGTACATCAGCTCCCCCCAGGGGCAAGAGGGCATTGGAGGAGGCTGCTGCTGCTGCTGAACAGGATCGGTCAGGCGAGGGCTCCTTTGCTGGCCCCGGTAAGTTTTAATTTTAATATAGAGTACCTATTTTTTCCTAGCGTTCCTCATTATATTTTTTCTAAATCGTCTTTGATCTTCTTGTAGACTGTATCTAAATTCTTATCCTGCCTCGACTATGATTCCCTGTGGTATTACTAGATTATTCTTATTAGTCTGTCTGTGTAGCTAAGTAAGATTGCACATTTGGCAATTCCATTGGACTCCCATTCTAGTCAGCAATAGCTCTATGCACAGTCCTCTGGGATTGTCCATAATGTCTTTTCAAGTCTTCTAAATGTTTATGCTTTGACAATTGCCAACAATAAAAAGGTGAATGACCACCAAGAATGAATAAGATACTACTTTACTTTTGGTTTGGATAGGAGGACAATCCATTCTACTACTGTTGCAGGGACAAATCTGCACAAACAGAACTAGGGACACTAAATAGTGCATTGTTTATCAATTATAATAGGCGCAGGTAGACTTTCCACATACCTCAGTGTTATCAGACTTTGAAGAACCCCCAATCTCCTTACTGACTAGATAGTGTGGCAGAGTCCTTTAGCTCCCGAATTCATCGATGATTGATCCCCAATGATGATTATTATCCAATGCAGGATAAGAGTACGGAGTCCAGAAGTGTCAGAGGCACGGGCTCATGCTTGCAAATTGAAAATCCTTTTGCTCATTCACTCATGACCAAAAACCAAAGAGTCTATTTAAGTTTTAAAGCTTTATTAAAAGTAAAAATATTTATTAAAATCAAGCTTGTCATAAAACAGAAACGGTTGATTAAAAATGGAAAAGTGCTAATAGTTATTTATTTCACACATTTATGGTGGGCGAGCCGAGCCCTCACCTGGTTTGAACTTTAATTTTTCTTTTTGGTGATGAATCGTTGGTCCCTCTGTCCTAGTGGTGATGATGATGATTTTTTCTTAGAAGTGAAGCTTCTGTCTGTTATGAGAAAAATGGTGCGTGTTAAAAAGCAAGCATTCATCAGTTGTGCCAAAAAGTGCAGCAAGACCAGACCCTTCACCGGAAAATTTTACTTTAGAGTAGACAGTTACAAATTATTAGATTGGTTTCTGTATTCACATTTCTTCATTCCTAGACAAAATGCTAGTGAGTGGTGTATGTCTATGACATCTAACATTCTTAAATGTACTTTGTACATCTGGTGCTGGGCACAGCGCGGAGGTGGAGGAGGGAAGCTCTGTTGAGGAGGCGGTGCAAGTGCCGGAGCCGGACCAAACTGCTGTGCGGGTTGCCACGGTAGTGGCGGGCAGTGGTAAGCTCTTATATTCCTTATTTATTGAGATTGCAGACTGCTAGTGTGCTGCTCCCCGTGAGAAAACGTAAGGTTTGTCCAGATGAGAGACATGAAGAAGTATGATTGACATTTAGGGGCCTATTATGATGGCGGACGGACCTGAGTCCATCCGCCACCATAGAGTAGGAGGGACCGTCCGCAGGTGCAGTGGCGGTCCCTCCGTGGTAATTAGGATGTGACCGCCACCCTGGCGGTCACACCCTGTATTTTTATCATTGCGGCGGGTGCTGCTTGAAGCAGCACCCGCCGCAATGATAAAGATGTAAGTTGTGCATTTGCTTGCACAAAGCGGCAGGCACCGCGTGGTGCCTGCCGCTTTGTGCAGGCAAATGCAGGGGGGTACCTTAGACAACCAAGTTTTTAAGAACATATTTTAAACAGACATTGATTGTGACATTTATCATACCCCTGAAAGTGTCCTTGTTTATATGTTTAGAGCGGGGCCTCATTCTCCGAGCCGTTGCCGGGTGAGGTGAGGCTATCTTCCCACACATAGTTGGGTAAGTCCATTTAAAATTATTATCTTCTACAAATCCACAGATTATCTGATTGCGACGTTTTAGAGCGCATATATAACACTATGGCTGTCATAGGTATGACTGGCAAAGCTGGGTTCTCCTGACTATCACTTTGTTGTGCACCAGTATGTTCACAAATTACACATCCTTGTGCTTTTATTTAAGTGGCTTCAACTTTCATGACTGCACTTTGAAATAGCAAGAGAATTTTTGTTTTTCTGTTTTGATTTCCGCAGGAACAGCATCCTCCTAATTAACGTCAATTAAGAGGATACGGTAGGAGGGTCCATCTGACCACATCGACTTCTTACAGACAAATTCCGGTCTGATTCTTTTTATTTATTCACGTTTCGTTTTTTTACACTTCCAATAGTGTAATTTTGCAGTAGCATATTTGTCAGCTTGGCCCTGATGAATGCCGGTGAACTCCCACCTAACGGCAGAAACATGTTGGCCTCATTGATTACCAAGCAAAATTTACAGTGATTTTTTCACACTGTTTTCACACTGTTTTTTAATCTGACGTCCAGGTGAATATTATTAAACTGTTTGATTTGCCTTGACCGTCATTTTAAACACCACTTATTTTTTCATTCTTTCACTGCACTGCATTACATCAGCACCGCCAGTGGCGAGGACACTTCTATCCTCTGAACCATGGCCTAGTGACATATTGCCGATTTATCAGGGCGTGGGCACATTGACCTGGTTCAAGACGTCCTACATGATGATATTCCACCATATGGGTGGGCTGATAGGACTTATACTAGTACTTTAAGTGTCTCTCCATCATGTGGTAGCTGATGCACTGTATTTTCAGTGTATTGCTTTTGGTGATGACCTAGATTACTCAGCTTAATTCAGCCCTTCAAGTTTCTTTGTTGTTTACATAAATGCAGGGGGGTTCCATAGGTACCCCCCATGTGCACCCCCAGCCCCCCTTCACCTCTGGGGGCCTGCAACGGGCCCAAAACAAAAATCCGTATGCCTTTGCACATCGGAAATGCCGCCGTGTAAAGACATGTGTTCCTCCAGACATCCTAATATGGCTGGCGGTGTCTGATAGACACCGCCAGCCATGTTAGTGCTTTTCCGCCGTGGACGGGAGGCGGCCGCGGTGGAAAAGCTGCGGACTGAAAAACGATCCCCCAGCCATCCTAATCTGGCGGGGGGTCTTTTTCAGTCCGCTGCGTATTTCCCGCATCCTCCGGGCCGGCTGTGGATTCCGCCGGCCCGGAGGATGCGGGAAATCCGCAATCCTAATCTGCCCCATAGTTTGAGTGGATGGATGCCTGGATCATGGTACTATCTGACTCTTAGATAGCATATGTGTATCTAGAGAGAGTAGACGGTCACTGGATGAACTAAGTATTACTTTGAAGAGCATGTAACACTGCAACCGTACGTCCGTCCCAGTGTAGGAAAGGCAAGGAAAATAAGTTGTAATTTTGTCCGAATACTACCATGCATAGTAGCAGTAGTTTGTATTGCAAGCACAGCATATATCCGGCTATTACGATGGCCACTCACTACCTCTGTTAATAAGTTTAGTAGAACTCGGTCATTCATGTGTGGATGTATCACTGTTCACTCAATAAAAAGCAAAGCACCTAAAGTCATCCCATATGTAAGTAAATACATACCATGTGCAGTGATAGATAATCAGATTATTTATCTTCTTCATTTTCCTTTTCTAGTATTCATTGGCACTGTAGGGTGAAACTTAAATTAATTAAGCAGTAGCCCTTGTAACAGTGTATTCTCAGTGCCACCCGTAATAGAAAAGTAACAGCATCACCACCTGTATGTACTGGTACAGTAACGCAAGTCTGTCTCACTCATCATGGCGGGCGTCTCTTTTCCTCGGGTGCAAGTTGACTGCGCTGGCATGATGCCGGCTTGCAGAAGTTAACGTAGCAATTTTGCTAAACAAGAGAGAAGAAGAAGAATAAGGCTGGTGTACTGTCATAGTCGACTCTAATGGAGTGAGTCCATAGTGCTCGTAGAATTGATTCCTTAAACTCCCACTAATGTTAGAGCAAGGGTGAAGAAGTGGGAGGTTAGATAGATACTGGCAACAATAGTTATGTTCTGCACTTGCAAGTTGCTAGTTCCACTGTGACACAACTTTCTGCTGAATCATTTTTTGTTAATCTTAAAGAGCATTGGTTACAGACTATGTCTTTCTTTCTTCATATAGATGCTCCTTCCAAACCAAGCCGGAAGGAGCTGGCTACACGGGCCCGGCAACGGAGGCTGGAGGCCACTGTCGCTGAATATCGGCGGCTGGTGGCCCAGGAGGAGGGGGACACGCAGTCTACCACTACATCTACAGGGACTGCTGCATCCTCCTCCGCGCTCCCTGGGTCACCCAGACGGCGCAGGTCTCCAGCGGTACGGAGCCGGGGTACCGCAGCAACCCACCACCGCCGAGCGAAGAAATCAGCTGCCCCCCACAGCAGTTGGAAGAAACGTATGCACCGCCTTTCCCTGAGGGTTTCCTACCTCGAGCAGGAGCTGCTCAACACCAAAACCCTGCTCGAGACCCTCCGCAAGGAGCATTCCGACTGGCCTGTAAATTCAACAGCAGCAGCCAGCAGTAGGAGAAGATTATCCCTTGCCCCTTTTTTAAAGACTTCTGGGGGGTGGGAATTGGGAGTTGGGTTTTTTCACTTTTTTGGACTTTTCACGGACATACGTTGGGGTTAGGGAGTGGGGGTGGGTTGGGTCTTGTGGGAGAATATTTTTGTCAGGGATATAAATATACTTTAAACTCTATCTTAGCATACGTGTTTTTTTACTGCTTTTGAGGCTGGTGGGTGGGGGTTTAACAGGAACTTTGTTTTGGTGACACTTAAGTGGCATCTTGATTCAAGTTGTGTAATTAATTGCCCAAATGTTTTCAAAACTAAGTGCCTCTCACAGAGTAAGTGAATTCAATAGTCCTAGGACTTTACAAGTACTAGCGTCAGTCTCTCGTCTCTCCTAATACTCCATTATACTTCCTCCCCCCAAACGCTTATCTTACCTGTAATTTGTGTTTGGAAATAGGGCTAGGCACAGGGCTGGCTGCACGTCAAATGGCGATATGGCAATCCTGGGCTGATGAAATGTCATCATTGCGTTGGTACTAGCGGTGTTACACAGTGGCAGTTGCAGCATCTGAAAAAAAAGAAAATGAAATCTTGTTTGTCCTTACCGTAGCATGAGAACGGTACGATAGAGAATATAGCAGGTGACAGTACACTAGAACAGTGCCACAATGTAGCCTAACAAATGGTAAAGTATTGAAAGTATAACTAGTACTTGCGTTGAATTTGTTTGACATTGGCTACTACTACAAGAAATAGTACTGAAGCTGAGTAAGTCTAGAATATATCCTCGGATTCCTTCACCAGCCTGTTGCTATGACCTTATCCTCCCCAGCAAGTGTGTGGAATTATTGATGTCATTTAGTCACATATCAATCAAAACCACACAGCCCGGGGGAAGAGGGTTAGGGTTTGGAAAATGGATGGGAATGGGGGTTTCTTTTTGGGTAAGTTTTGTTGAGAGAAGAAAAAAAAAGCACAGCATGGACAAACAATAATTGAAGATAAAGAAATCTTTGGGTACAAACCTAACCATAAATCTTTTAAGTGACAAAAAAATGGAAGTGCATGCACTACTGCATGCATTGTTACTGAAAAGTAAGTAGTACTTTCGACAACCGTGAATGACAGAATGCGACAGTACAGGGCTCCAGCGTTTTCACTTGCCTATCTCTGCACTCAGAGAAACACTTCTTACATTACATTAGGTTTAAAAAATACCCGAAGTAAAACCTATAGAATGGCTGTAGGGATCAATTTAGAAGCAGAGAGAGATCCAAGAAATGCAGTCACACTCATAGAAGAAAACAATGGATACTGTATCTGTATGTTGTTGTAGTTGTCCTGTTGAATTTGGTAAGTAAGTTGCATGCAGCAAACAATTCCTCTTATTAGCTGCACTCCACCATTTCAGCTGACGCTTCGTCCATCAATGTTGGTGACCAGAAGACACCCTGTCCACTGCCTGCCTGGCGGATGCTGAATTGCGGCTCGCTAATGTGAAGCCTGACTCCATCCTTTTTTCCCCATTGCACAGACTGAAACCCGGCCTGTAATTATTGAACGAAAAACAGGAAGTGATATTACAACACCACTGATAAATAAATATAAGGTATGTACGCTGTGTAGTGCAAAAAGTCACACTTTGAGATTCCTAATAGACAGTACAATATTTTTGAAAGTGCGTACTCTGTCTGAGTCTCCTTTTGAAGGATAAATAAGTATGGGCAAATTAATTTAGCAGATCTTTCCCCTCAAGCTAGGTGTACTGTAAACTGTGTTTTAGAACAAAATTAGACCTTCCCAGCAGTGCTCCCACCCAGACCCTTACTAAAGCCAGTCGCAAAAATGTAGAAGACCCCCAATCAGATCTCAAAAAACGAGGCCTAGCAGAAAACTGGTGACAAAACGTACTTTGAAAGTAAAACTAGGTCCAAATACCCCCTTACCCACCGTGGATTGTATTCAAACCACTTACAAGCAAGCAAAAGTATCCATAGCCAGCATCGCTCCAAGACTCGAAACCCCCCCCACCGAAACACATGCAATAGAAATACTGCTAACCCTAACGAGCCCTAAGTTAAGAATAGTGGCAAAGGCTTTCTTTAACTATGCCAAATCCCCCCTTTCCCACCATGGATTTTCTTCAAATGACTTGCAACCAAAATTACACATTCTCACGAGTGCTCTAAGACCCCAGAACTCAGTTTCAAAAATCTAGAACACCCCGAAACACATGCAATCCTGCTGCTAGGGCTAACCCTAATGAACCCTAAGTTACAAAAAGTGCCAAAATGCTTTTCTTTATGGATTTTGTCCAAACCACTTCTATCCGGTATTAGACCTTCCCAGGAATGTCCCAAGACCCGCCAACCCACCCGCAAAAAAGCACAACACCCCCAAACAGCCAAAAAGGAAAATCTCATACTTACAATATTTCTCGGCCTTCGATCCAAACGCGCTGTGCAGCTAGGTCATAACTCCCGTTTTCCACCACGGATTTCCTGAAAAGCAAATGCAATCAAGATTAGACTGTCCAAGCAGTGCTCCCAGACCCCAAAACTCACCCACAAACACCCGGAACCCCCCCAAAGAGCACCTCAAAGGCAAGCAAGTCAGCAAAAACGCAAAAAAAATTCTGCCTCTGATTTGGTCCAAACCACTTGTATCCGGTATTAGAGCTTCCCAGCAATGGCCCCAAAGCCGTCAACCCAGGCAAAAACTAGTAGAAGACCCCCAAACAGCCAAAAAGCAAAAGTACAAAAATGGGGACTTAGTCATTTTCATGCCAATTTCCAAAATCCCTCCGCGCACACTCTGCAGCTAGGCCCTAACTCCCCTCTGCCACCATGGATTTGCTTCAAACCTCTTGCAATCTAAAGTATTCATAGCCAGCAGTGCTCCCAGACCCCGAAACCCACCCACAAACACCAGGAAGCCCCAAAACAGGCCCCCGAAAACGCTACATTGAGCAAAATGTCAGAAGTAGCAAAAAAATTCTGCATGGATTTTGTCCAAACCACTTCTATCCGGTATTAGACCTTCCCAGGAATGCCCGAAGACCCGCCAACCCACCCGCAAAAAAGCACAACACCCCCAAACAGCCAAAAAGGAAAATCTCATACTTACAATATTTCCCGGCCTTCGGTCCAAACGCGCCGTGCAGCTAGGTTATAACTCCCGTTTTCCATCACGGATTTCCTGAAAAGCAAATGCAATCAAGATTAGACTGTCCCAGCAGTGCTCCCAGACCCCAAAACTCACCCACAAACACCCGGAACCCCCCCAAAGAGCACCTCAAAGGTAAGCAAGTCAGCAAAAACGCAGAAAGATTTCCGGCTCCGATTTGGTCCAAACCACTTGTATCCGGAATTAGAGCTTCCCAGCAATGGCCCCAGAGCGGTCAACCCAGGCGAAAACTAGTGGAAGACCCCCAAGCAGCCAAAAAGCAAAAGTACAAAAATGGGGACTTAGTCATTTTCTTGCCAATTTCCAAAATCACTCCGCGCACGCTCTGCAGCTAGGCCCTAACTCCCCTCTGCCACCATGGATTTGCTTCAAACCTCTTTCAATCTAAAGTATCCATAGCCAGCAGTGCTCCCAGACCCCGAAACCTACCCAAAAACACCAGGAAGCCCCCCAAACAGGCCCCCAAAAACGCTACATTGAGCAAAATGTCAGAATTAGCAAAAAAAAATTCTGCATGGATTTTGTCCAAACCACTTCTATTCGGTATTAGACCTTCCCAGGAATGCCCCAAGACCCGCCAACCCACCCACAAAAAAGCACAACACCCCCAAACAGCCAAAAAGGAAAATCTCATACTTACAATATTTCTCGGCCTTCGGTCCAAACGCGCTGTGCAGCTATGTCATAACTCCCGTTTTCCACCACGGATTTCCTGAAAAGCAAATGCAATCAAGATTAGACTGTCCCAGCAGTGCTCCCAGACCCCAAAACTCACCCACAAACACCCGGAACCCCCCCAAAGAGCACCTCAAAGGCAAGCAAGTCAGCATAAACGCAAAAAAAATTCCGCCTCCGATTTGGTCCAAACCACTTGTATCCGGTATTAGAGCTTCCCAGCAACGGCCCCAGAGCCGTCAACTCACCCGCAAAGAAGTAGAACACCCCCACAAGTGCTGAGTCTTTCTTCATTGGGCGTAATCCAGCCCTCTGCTTTGAGGGAAATAGGAGTCTGGAGGAGAAGGATAGAGGAGCATGTTCTTCTGAAATTGTGAACCTGAGGAATGCAGACTGCGGCACCTTCAAATCAATAAGCAAACAAGTTAAGACAGTTCTGCTGATGGGCTTGGTTTTGTGATTAGGTGATTAAAGTTTGAATTAAATTAACTGTGCAAAACAAAGAAAGACAGACACACAGGAATAAAAGTGAATAAGGACGAAAAAGAAAGTTATTGATTTATTGTCTCATTTTCAGGGCTCGGTGTCAGGGAATAAGAATAAGGCTTCGTCATCATACTCTTTTCGATTTCAGGCAGGGTGAGGTCAGTGTCACCTAACAGAGAAGAAATTCCCTCATCTACGTTGCTGTCCACCTCGTCTTCATTCTGCGTGCTTTCTCGTACTTTGTAATCTGGTGGTATGAGGTGCTGATTCATCTTGATCATTGTTAACCTCTCCACATTTTTGGGCGAGAGGCGGCTCCGTTTGGAAGTTACAATGCCACCAGCAGCACTGAAAACACGTTCAGAAGACATGCTTGCGAGTGGGCAAGACAAGTAGTTTATAGCCAGGTTGGAGAGCTGTGGCCACAATTCATTTTTTCCCATGCCAATACGCCAATGGGTCAGCATTAACATAGACCTCTGTTGAGTCATTCAGATAGTCCTGCACAATCGACTCAAGGTCCTCCAACGTTCCTCCACTTTGCGTACTTTTTGCTGTGACCTTTTGAGAACCAAACCCTGAGGTGCCGGGTTTTTAGGAACCCGGTGGTGCCAGGGGATAACACCCGAAGACCTCTGAGTTCTCCCTGTTCCGGACCACAGAAACCAAGAGTCTTCTAGGTGAAGTCAGAGATCGTGTTTTATTGGCTGCAACCTAGTAACAAGCGTCCTAGAATTACAACAGCACGAGTCGTAAGTTCTCAGGAGACTTAACTGAAGTATTGAAGATCGGTGACGTCACTAGAAGACTCGTCTATCTTTTCGCTCTACCAAGGATCACTGGGTCCAAAACAGGGCGATAGTCAGGGCAGCAGTCCTTCGTAGCCGTCGGGACGCGGGGAACCTCGCAGCAAAGACCTTCGGAACCACGTCGACATACAGGGGTCGCTGAAGTGGCTGGCCGTCCTCTGGAATTTTCACACGAAGCTCCTCACGAACATCTGGCTTGGACCGTCACCGCTTGATACCTCCCCGAGTTGGGCGCCAACTGAGGTGCCGGGTTTTTAGGAACCCGGTGGTGCCAGGGGATAACACCCGAAGACCTCTCAGTTCTCCCTGTTCCGGACCACAGAAACCAAGAGTCTTCTAGGTGAAGTCAGAGATCGAGTTTTATTGGCTGCAACCAAGTAACAAGCGTCCTAGAATTACAACAGCACGAGTCGTAAGTTCTCAGGAGACTGTTCGTTTTTACAGAACCAGCCTGCTCCTTATATACGGAAATAACAGCTGCAGGCAAGAATTCTTCAGTTTACAATACGGTCATAGACATATTTTCACAATAGAGCAAAACGCACAGTCATGTCGGCCAACCCATATTTTAGATGTCCAGTTTGTGATAGATGGCCCAGCCCAGCCCAGAATTGCAATCAGATATCGATGAAACCCCAATAAAACAAGGCACCTCCTCATCGTAAAACTGGCCATAAACAAGGAACATGGACAGATGTATGTGCGTAGAAAACATGGTCTGTATGTAGTGAATGGTTTATGGCATGTTATGCACTGATGCTATCTTATTCGGCCACTGGGCGAGGAGCTGCCCAAACAGGTTTGGCTGGAGGCAGTGGAGTCAGTTTGGCCAGGTCACGGGGAAGTCAGCTAAGGTGGACGTGTCCTTTCAGATCAAGCTCGGCCTTAATCGACTGACTTATATGAGGGCAAGCCACAAGATGGATGCTGTTCACAAAATGGAGTCTGAGGGTTCAGAACGGAAACCACGATTTAAGGGTGTTAGCATCGCTCAATCATGACGCAAATGCATAGGGATAATGTCCTAATCATTACCGATCTGCCGATACCAAATTCGTCATGGTACGACGATATTTTGTGACACGAAGGTTGGGCCTCGGGACCATATTACAGCAGGGTCCAGAATTTCAGAACCACAGACCCTCCTTTTGCCCTCATATTAGGCAATAACTCATGCTAATCTGAGTCCAAATCTGTATTAATGAATTCACGGAGATGCTGCTGTAGCATCATTCTGTTGCTCAATTCGTCCCTTGACGCAGGCTTCCTTACACATGAAGTAGCACAGAGGCCACATATTGCAGGAGCGCACTGCACAAACAGGCAGAACATAAACAGAATGGCCAAGATCACCCCAATGAAGATCAGAGTTTTCCATCCCCAGGCAGAGATCAGTTCCCAGAGCCACCCTAGCAGGGACCAATCCCCTTTCTCCACGTGTAGGGAATCAGAGATTTTGTGCAGTTTGGAGATGGCCTGGTACACTGTCAGGGCGTTATCAGGGATGAAAATGCAGCAACTGGATTGGATCACCCTACATACACCACCACGGTCTGCAAGTATGATATCTAGGGCGACCCTGTTCTGAAGGGTCATAAGTCTGTCCGACTGAAGCTCAGTTGTCAAGTTACTAAGGGCACCGGCCGTTTCGATCACGGCGGATTCGACTACCCTCGTTAACTGGCGAATGTTCCTGCTGTTCACCATTGGCCCCCAAAACGGCAGAAAACCTTTTGCGAAGTCTCCAAACTGTATATGCTCTGTCGTGGCAGACGAAGTATGTACCCTTAGCCGCTAAGAATGAAGGGGAGGTCTGAGATACGAGAACATAGGTCTCGGTACAGACACTCTTCCCTAACTGGGCTCGAGGGTTGTTGCCATTTCCCTGCAGACATAGATGACCTCGGTGGGGTACTATCCAGATTGGGGAGGATCTCTTCGCCTTCTGACTTTCAGCCAAGAAAATTCCATACTTAGTTATATTCCATCAACTGTATGGTATAAGCTCATCTTTGGGAGTCGTTCTAACCGTGTCGATATCTCTACTCATATTTCTGATTCCTGCCACTAGTGCCTTGTTGTTTGAATTTTTCCCTGGAACGTACGGCTCAAGGGAAAACAGGAACATGGTCTGGAAAGCCCACAGAGAACCGAAATAACTGAATGGCAGGACAAAATACGGAACACCCTTATCTGTGGTGTGTGGCCTAAGTCCGCATATCCAATCAATCAATCAATCAATCAATGACATTTATAAAGCGCACTACATACCCGTAGGGTCTCAAGGCGCTGGGGGTGGGGGGGGTGCCGCTACTGCTCGAACAGCCAGGTCTTCAGCTTCTTCCTGAAGGAGAGGTGGTCTTGGGTCAGGCGCAGGTCGGTCGGGAGGGAGTTCCAGGTCTTGGCGGCCAGGTAGGAGAAGGACCTTCCTCCTGTCGTCGCTCTTCGGATGCGGGGGACGGCGGCGAGGGCGTCGTTGGCTGATCGGAGGTGGCGTTTGGGAGCGTAGAAGTTGATTCGGCTGTTGAGGTAGCTCGGGCCTTGGTCGTGTAGGGCTTTGTGTGCGTGGGTGAGGAGGCGGAAGGTGATTCTTTTGTTGACGGGGAGCCAGTGAAGGTCTCTCAGATGTCCGGAGATGTGGCTGGTTCGTGGGATGTCGAGGATGAGTCTGGCTGAGGCGTTCTGGATCCGCTGGAGACTCTTCTGGAGCTTGGCGGTGGTACCGGTGTAGAGGGCGTTGCCGTAGTCCAGTCGGCTAGTGACGAGGGCCTGGGTGACGGTCTTCCTGGTCTCGGTGGGGATCCACCAGAAGATCTTCCGTAGCATGTGTAGGATGTTGAAGCACGCCGAGGAAACGTTGTTGACTTGCCTGGTCATGGAGAGGGAGGAGTCCAGGATGAAGCCCAGGTTGCGTGCATGGTCTGTCGGTTTGGGTGCGGTGCCCAGGGCGGGAGGCCACCAGGAGTCGTCCCAGGCGGAGGGTGAGGAGCCCAGGATGAGGACCTCCGTCTTGTCCGAGTTCAGTTTCAGGCGGCTGGTCGTCATCCACTCGGCTACCTCTTTCATCCCTTCGTGCAGGTTGGCTCTGGCGGCGGCGGGGTCGTTGGTCAGGGAGAGGATCAGCTGGGTGTCGTCGGCGTAGGAGATTATGTTGAGGTTGTGTTGGCGTGCGATGGCCGCGAGGGGGCTCATGTAGACGTTGAAGAGGGTGGGGCTCAGAGAGGATCCTTGAGGGACGCCGCAGATGACTTCAGTGGCTTCTGACTTGTACGGTGGTAGGCGGACTCTCTGTGTTCTTCCGTCGAGGAAGGAGATGACCCATTCCAGCGCCTTGTCCTGGATTCTGACGTTGCTGAGGCGCTGTACTAGGGTGCAGTGGCAGACAGTGTCGAATGCCGCGGAGAGGTCTAGGAGGATGAGGGCCGCTGTTTCTCCGTTGTCCATCAGGGCTCGGATGTCATCGGTGGCGGCGATGAGGGCGGTCTCGGTGCTGTGATTGGCTCGGAAGCCGGACTGTGAGGGGTCGAGGGATCCATTCGACTCGAGGAAGGCGGCCATCTGCTTGTTGACGGTCTTCTCGATGACTTTGGCTGGAAACGGGAGGAGCGAGATGGGGCGGTAATTCTTGAGTTCGGTGGGGTCCGCTGTGGGTTTCTTCAGTAGGGCGCTGAGTTCGGCGTGCTTCCAGCTCTCAGGGAAGGTGGCGGTGTCGAAGGATGTGCTGATGATGTCTCGCAGGTGGGGTGCGATGACAGCGTCAGCCTTGTTAAAGACGTGGTGAGGGCAGGGGTCGGTCGGTGATCCGAAGTGGATGGAGTTCATCGTGCGGATGGTGTCTTCGGTGCTGATCGGGGTCCAGGCGTGGAGGGTGGTGGTGGGGGGTGGTTGTTCGGTCTTGGTGTGCGTTGGTTGGTTGTTGAAGCTGTTGTGTATGTCCGCGATCTTGTTGTGGAAGTATGAAGCGAGGGAGTTGCAGAGGTCTTGCGATGGGGTGATGTCGTTGTTTCCTGCGCTGGGGTTGGATAGCTCTTTCACGATGTTGAAGAGTTCCTTGCAGTTGTGTGCGTTGTTGTCCAGCCGGTCCTTGAAAGCGGTTTTCTTGGCGGCGCGGATCAGCTGGTGGTGCTTCCGGGTGGCCAGCTTGAAGGTGGTCCTGTTGTCCGGTGTAGGTTCCCTTCTCCAGACTTTCTCGAGGGCTCGGCAGTTCTTCTTGGAGCTCTTGAGTTCGTCGGTGAACCACGGGGCTTTCTTGCTGCCGGGTCTGCTGGGCGGGGTCCTTAGTGGGGCGAGTTCGTCCGCGCAGTTGCTGATCCACTTCGTGAGGTTGTCGGCGGCCTGGCTGGGGTTCGCTGAGCTGGCAGGAGGGTGCTGACTCAGGGAGGTGGTGAGCTGGTCTGCTGTGATCTTGTTCCAGCTTCTGCGGGCGGCCTGTTGCTGGTGGTGGTGGGTCGTCATTCTCTTGAAGGTGAAGTGGACGCAGCTGTGGTCCGTCCATTGAAGCTCTGTGGCGTGGCTGAAGTCGATGTCTGCGCTGGAAGAGAAGACTGCGTCGAGTGTGTGTCCGGCGAGGTGGGTGGGGGTGGACACCAGCTGCTTGAGTCCAAGATTGGCGAGGTTGTCGAGCAGGGTGCTGGTGTTGCGGTCGTTGTTGTTCTCCAGGTGGAAGTTGAGGTCCCCCAGGAGGATGTAGTCGGCGGAGGGGAGGGCATGCGGGCTGATGAAGTCGGCGATGTCCTCGCTGAATTGTGTGCGTGGTCCCAGGGGTCGGTAGATCAGGGTGCCTCTGAGGGTGGTGTTCGGGTCGGTGTGGATCTGGAAATGCAGGTGTTCGGCGGTGGTCAGGGTGTTGTCGGTGCTGGTCGTGAGACGGATGGTGTTCCTGTGGATGATGGCGATGCCTCCTCCCATCTGGTTGGCGTTGCGGTCCCTCCGGACGATCTTGTAGCCCTCTGGGATAGCGATGGCGATGTCGGGAGCTGAAGAGGCGTTCATCCAGGTCTCTGTGAGGAAGGCAACTTCTGGGGCTGTGGCGTCTAGGAGGTTCCAGAGTTCGATGGCGTGTCTGTGGACGGAGCGGGTGTTGAGCAGGATGCACTTGAGGTGGGTGCTGCTGGTTTTCGACTTGGCGGGTGCTGGTGCAAGGCAGGGCCGGATGCAGGTGAATTTGCAGGCGTGGCAGCTGAAAGGTCCGTGGGTGCGTCGTGGTGTGACTTGGTGGCATTCTGGGAGTCGGCCGGTGTTGAGTGCGATGAGGGTGGCGGCGGAGTACGTCAGGCGGGTAGGTCGGGGTCTTCGTGGGCCAGGGGTCCTGGCGCTGGACGCGATCCGGTCGCGGACGGGCGCAGACGGGCTTACCTTTGGCGCGCCTTCGGCGCACAATCGGTGCGCCCGCTGCGCGTGACCGCTGCGCGTGACCGCTGCGCGTTCGCACGGTCGCCATATAAGGCCAAGTGCGCGGGTGGGCGGAGCAGCTGGGAGGCGGGAGCGGGGAGGGAACAGAAGGAAAAAAAGGGGCGGGGTCTGCGGTGGTGGCGGGAAGCGGGGAGCGGGGAGAGAAGACGGAGGGCGGCGAGGTAGGCTGGCAAACAGGAAGGAAAACGCTGACAAGGCAACAAAATAACAATAACAATACAAATGGAGATTAAGACGCTAACACGGGCACAAAAATAGAAAAACAGGCACAAATGAAGGTCAAAACAAGGCCAAAACAACCAACAGCGGGGTCAGCCGGCAGCCGGCAGCGAGGCAGGCAGCGAGTCAGAGGGCAAGGCAATGGGGCACACGCAGCAGCTGGTGGCCGTGCGGCGCGGGGGTGTCCCACAAGTGGTAGTCCAACAGTTCGTAGTGTACATTACAGATTGGTGCTGGTGTAGGAGTTGGATAAATGAATTGTTTACAAATTCTAATCTTCTGGCAGACTCGTGTTCAGGTAGGGGATGAAAGGAATGCGGGGAAATAGTAGGAGGAGGTGTGGGCTGAGTGTTGTGTATGAACAGAACTCGAAAAATGAGCAGAGCATAGCCGATTAAAAACATTATTATGCTACACAACATTAAAATGCATATTACTAGAAATCGTCTTCTTGCCATTACAGTGCATATTTTCTTTTCAAAGTTCATAGATCTAGCAGGTCTCTCTACCCTCGAAAACTCCATCCTCTAGTTGCTGCCCGCGGTGGGAGATTGATTCTGCCAAGGAGTGCTTTCTGCTCAGTCCGGGGTAATTCCCTCAGACCAATCAGAACCGTTGACCTAAACGTCCCCAGCTGCACTCCCCAGACTATCAACCGCGACCCTAGCAGCAGAACCGGATGGCGGTTCGAAAATCAAAAATGAGCAAGTTCCCTGGGCGAGAGAGCTGTAAAATCAAAAATAGTTCTTGGGGAAAGGAAAATCGCGTTAATTTTGCTTTTATTAGTCCCTTTTTCTCGATCTCAGATTGTATCGTTGTTTTCCAGGTACGGTATGGTTTTCAAACAACGTTTCAGGTTCTGTAGTGTCCAACAGCATAGACGGAGGCACAAATCCTTGCAAAATACGATCACTCTCCTTTTCTGTACCAGTTCCTTTCAATCGTGCATCGCTGAAGGGTGCAAAGCGTGGTACGGACTCGGTCTCAGAGTCAGCAATTCCCTCCTGGACCCACCGGTCATATGGAAGAGGCAGAGGGACCCGTTTACAATGGGTCCTGTGGATCCAATTCTTCTTTCCTTCCACCCGAACGGCTGATCTTGTGGAAAGAAGGACGAGGTACGGTCCGGTCCACCTGGGCTGTTCGTTGTTCGTGAGCTGAAAATTCCGCACCAGCACCCAGGTGCCGGGTTCAATGGAGTGACCTGGATCATCAGAGGCTGGCGGAGAGGAACTGTGAACCTGTTGGTGTAAAACACGCAATTTAGTTGTCAATTCGTGTAAATAGTCAAGCAGTACAGGATGCTCTACTTCGCTTAGCTTCTTGGGTCTTGGCACGCCCCAGATGTTGGCTGAGCGGCCAAACACAATTTCATAAGGGCTAAGTCCTAATCTAGAATGAACAATCATTCTGGTAGACAGGAGTGCTAAAGGCAGGGCGTCAGGCCATTTAAGACCTGTGCTGGCTTGGATCTTGGCTAGTTTGAGTGTCAGGGTGCCGTTGTAACATTCTACTAAACCAGCCGATTGGGGGTGATTTGCAGCGTGGAACTTCTGGTGTATGCCTAGACATTCGCACACTCTCTTCATCACTCGACCCACAAATTCACTTCCATTATCGCTCCAGACTGTTCTAGGCATGCCAAACCTAGGGAAGAATTCCTTGACGAGGGCTTTGGCAGTTGACAAGGCAGTGCTGTCCTTAAGGGGATACGCTTCCACCCACCTGGAGAAAGCGCAAACAACAACAAGCACGTATTTCAGATTGTTGCACCTCTCCATGTGGATGAAATCGAGCTGCAAAACCTCGAACGGATATGTCGGAGGCGCAAAATGACCAGCTGGAGTTGGGGTTCCCCTACCGGGATTGTACTTCAAACACACCATGCAGTTTTTGACCAAGTTCTCCGCGCATTTTGGGATACCACTATTCTGCCATACTGGGGCCAACAACTTACAGATTCCTTTCGCACTAATGTGCGCCATTCCATGGGCCATTGTCACCACTGCAAGCACATATGCATCGGGTAATAACCATCGTTGATGTTCGGACAATTCGACCCAACAACCATTCGCATCCAATCTACCCTTGCTTTCTCTCCATTCATTCACCTCTTTTTCCGTGGCACCAGATTGTATAGACTTCACACTTTCAATAGTGTCCTCACACATACCCACATCAGCAATCCAACTAGCAGGACCTACAACGTACATCCGACTCATTGTGTTTTTTGCAGTCTCTTTCGCAACTTCATCTGCAAATGCATTCCCACGACCAACATCATCTTGAATCTTTCTGTGTGCACTGCATTTCACGATCGCAACTTGTAGGGGCAAGGTCAGTGACTCGAGAAGCTCGTTAACTAACTGACCATGTTGGATTCTTGTACCATGTGACGTCAGGAACCCACGTTCACGCCACAATCTTCCAAAACTGTGAGCCACGCCGAAGGCGTATTGGCTATCAGTATACACATTCACTCGCTTTCCTTTTGCCAACACACACGCTCTTGTAAGTGCAATCAACTCTGCTGCTTGCGCAGAATTGTGCGATATACGTGCAGACTCTACAATCGTGTGCAATGTTGTTACAGCATATGCTGCGGTCGTATCACCATTTGGCAACTTGAAGCATGAACCATCAACCCATAAATTATCATTACATTCGGGAAGGGGAGTGTCCTGCAAGTCTACTCACCCTTTGGTCTCTTCTGTCGGTCCTAAAGCAGCAGTCATGTTTTTCAACCACATCTGTCTCTGCCGGAATAGGCAATAACGTAGCGGGGTTGAGTGTATCACACCTCTTTATGTGTATGTGACTTGCTAATAGTGTCAGCTCATAGCTGGACAGTCGAGCACTAGTTAAATGCTGTGTTTTTGTTCTGTTTAGTAAAATGTCTACCGCATGTGGGACCATAACGATCAGAGTATTATTCATGACTAACCCAGCAGACTGTCGAATACAGACAGCTGCTGCAGCAGTGGCCCTCAAGCAACTTGGTAATGCCTTAGCTACAGGATCTAGAGTCGCTGAGAAATACGCGCATGGGCGTTGTTTGTCCCCAAAGTATTGTGTCAAGACTGATAATGCGCAACCTTCCTTCTCATGGACATATAATGTAAAAGGCTTACTGTAGTCGGGGTTGCCCAACACAGGAGCCGAGCACAATGCATCACGTGGAAACTAGTCTGACAATCTTCAGACCAAGGCATAGGATCGGGTGTATCTTTACGGATTAGTGCCAGCAAAGGTTTAGCCAATAGTGAAAAATTCGGTATCCATTGTCTACAGTACGATGTAATGCCCAAGAAGACCCGAACTTCTCTCTGTGTCCTTGGGGCGCTCAATCTTGCAATTGCCTGTATTCTTTCTGGGGTCAGTCTCCTTCCCTCCTTCGATAAGATGTGACCTAAGTATGTCACTTCTTGTCGACAAAATTGCAGTTTTGAGAGAGAGACTTTGTGCTTCATGTCACATAAATGATGCAACAACGACAATGTGGCTTTCTTGCAAATCTCTTCAGTATCCGTAGCGATCAGTAGATCGTCTGCATAATGAATCAGAGTCGCACCATCAGGTAGAACAATCGTGTCAAGTTGTGTTTTCAGAGCTTGACTGAATATGGATGGACTTTCACAGTAGCCCTGAGGAGCGCGCTTGAAGCGGAAGCTTCGTCCTCCTAAATTGAAGCCAAAAATATCTCTGCTCTCCTCAGCAATCGGGATGCTGAAGAAAGCGCTCTTCAGGTCAATCACCGAAAACCAAGTGGCTGAAGCTGGAACAATTGTCAATAAGGCAGTAATGTCGGGGACAACTGGAAACTGTTGTACAACAATCTTATTCACTTCTCTGAGATCAATCACAAATATGTACACAGGGGGCTGTGAAGGATCAGTACGCTTTAAGACAGGCAGAATAGGACTGTTTCAAATGTTGCCTGTTGTCTCTTCAATGACATCTTTCTCGATCAGATCGTAAACGATCGCTAACAAAGCCTTTTCACATTCGCTAGAGATTTTGTATTGGGGAATACGTGGCAACCTAACATTGGCTTTCAATGTTATGACATACGGTGCTATCTCCAAACGACCTACATCATTAGAACCAGTAGCCCAAAGTATATCTGGAAGAGATGACAATTCTGTTGGAATATTTTCCTTTGACAAATACATTGGGGAAATCACTTTCTTACCTAGGGTAAGTTGTACTCCCGAAGGAGAACAGTACAAAGTTGCATATAATCTTTTTAACAAATCCAAACCTAACAAATTTTCGCCACAACCTGTTGTAAGAATGAGGGGTGCTTCTAATTCGCATGGGCCAACAGAAAGGGGCATAGGACTAGAAATCGGGTTCCTAACAGGGGCGCCAGAAAAACCTACTGAAACATTCATTTCGCCAGACAAAGGTGCGCCAGGAAGTTTTGAGTGCATAATCGAACTTTTTGTAGCACCAGTATCCAGCAGAAAAGGTTCTGACACTCCTGATGTAATCACCTCAACATAAGGTCCATTCTGATCTACTGGAACTGAAACAACTCCCTCTCTTTGTCCATGGCTGTCCTAGCAATTATTACCCTCATTCTCGTTCTCTGCGTAGTAGTCATCAGCATAGTACTGAGCTGACCTAGAGGACGCATTATTCTGTTGATCAAAGCTATTCATGGAATTCTGAGGCGGAAAAGAAGTCGTATTCTGGGGGAAATTTCCACGGCCCCTACCCCTAGAAGCCTGTTGAACACCTTTACCTCTTACACCGGAAACACCATTTAGACGTTGCGCTAGGGCTGGACAATTATTTTTGAAATGACCCTCTTCTTTGCAATAGGCACATTGATTCGGGCCATATGGCAAACGCTGATGGGAAAACTCGTTTCCCTGCGGGTTTCTCGAATACTGCTGTTGTTGCTGATAATTGGGCTGGCTAGGAGTGCGAGGCAGATAGGCTTGCTGGAGAAGAACTTTAGTTTTTAAATCTTTAGTCTTTTTGTCTGCCTTATCTAGTTCGTCTTTGCGCCTATTTTCGTAGTACTGGGCTGTGGCTAAAATCTGCGCTGACGTGGAAACAGCCCAAGCACTCTCTGAATCTTTCAATTTGTTACATAGTTCAGGAAGTAAATTATGTACAAATGTATCTACAAACAATCTTTGGCCACCCTCTGTAGCAATATCCTGACCACTGTGATCGACGAAAGTCTCTTCAAACCTTGTGAAAAAGTCAGACACATTCTCGTCTTTCTTCTGCTTGCACGCAGACAACTTGTCCCAATTAACACGCAATTCAGGCATTAAGGTCTTCATGTATGTGATAATTCTACCAGGAAGTTCAGCTATTAAAGGCTCAGGTTTAGAACCACCAACTTGTCTAGCATCTGCAGCAGTAATATTAGCCCATGTGTCACCTAGTTCTTGATCATGATCTGCATGACGAATCTTACTCCACAAAGGCTGTGGAACAACATTCCCAAATAACATGTCTACGTCTGCCAAATTCATTATACATGAGCTTGCAGTCTGAGATAACTCCTTATAATACCCTGCAGGATTTTTACGAGGATCAGGTAATGTCTGCTTGAGTGCTAAAACTTCGGATCTTTTCCAGGGGACATGTACCCATACGCGCTGGAAATGCGGTGGAACGGGTGGATGTGCATTCGCATCACCTTCCCTCCAAACTGGAGGAACCTCTCTCATGGGGTATTGTCGCAGCTTTTTCCTACCTAACACGTCATCCTCATACAGTGATCTAGAGACATTTCCCTTACTCCTATAGGATAACAACAAATCTATTGCTTTTTCGACATCGGCACCTACAATCATTCCTTCATAGAACTTAAAATGCATACGGAATAATTCCTTCATTTTGCGTTTTGGATCGTTCGTCTCCAGATCTTCGCAAAGGTATACACACATCTCTTCAAATACGTATCTCTGAGTGGGTGCATCCCATTGTCGGAAGACTTCCATAACAGACTGAACGTCATATTTTACAGTGTCGGTAACCCATTTGCGTGCTAACTCATTCAGCACTTCCCTTTCCTCGTAATCAGGTAGTTGACAACGCAACTGTCTACGTCCAGTTTTAGGGGTCGTTTTAGGCGACCCAAAGAAAGGTGAGAAGAGACCAGTGACAGTACTTGCCACTCTCTGTCGAACAGAAGGAGAAGCTTGTGGAGAGGCAGATGTACCAGAAAAGACAGGCTGATGTAAAGAGGAAGTCGAGGCAATAGCAGAGGAAGTCGAAATAGTAGCAGATGTAGTATCAGGATAAACAGTTGGAGCAGTAGGCAAAGTTGTAGAGGAAGTGGATGGAGTATGTAGCAAAGGCGGCGGCCCTTGAGAAGGCTGCTCAGGAGAAGTAGGAACCAGCTGAAGAGGAGCTGGTGCTTGTGCAAGAGCTGCATTTCGAGCACCGGGGAGCGGTATAACAAAGCGCTTCGGGGGTCCAACGATACTCGATGTGTATGCGGGTGGTGAATTCAATAAATCGGACATTAATGGATCTTTCTCGGATGTTCCCTTTAAATCTCGTCCTTCATGGGGCAACATCGGGTAGCATTTATCTACTGCTAGTTTCTTACTTCTGAGCATTTGTTCACTCTCTTGCTCTTCCTCATTATCCCTGTATGCAACGGCAGCTTGCACCATTGACATACCTCTTTTATTTTTCTTTGCTAATTTTATTTCTTTTTGTTTGGCTTCTTTGCGCCATAAACGAAAGGAGTCAAACATCGCCGGACGGGCTTTCTTCTTAAACAGTTTGACCTCGAGGTTATCTAAAATTTCTGAGTCAAAGCTACCATATTGGGGCCATTTTGAAACACCATCCTTGCGGGTGTATTTTATCCATACTTCATTATACGTGATAGGGCCTACTCCGTGCTTTATATATAACTCATATGTTGGAGTTCCAATCGGAGGAACCGGACACGAATCCTCTAATCGGGAGTCCTTACCACAACCAAGACGAAACAAGTTTCCAAGTCTGCTAAGACCAGGCATCTTCGCTCACTAGTCTAGCTTCAAACTTCAAGGGATTATCTATTTATGATATTCTCGTGAATACACGAATCCCTCGGTTTTGGCGCTTGCAAGTTCCAAACAAGGTGTATCAATTCAATTCAATTCAAAGCTTTATTTCGATAAACATGTGTTATCATATAAGCACATAGACAAGATAAAAACAAGAAACCATAATTCATTGGTCACTACAATTTACAGAGTTAATAGCAATAAAAAGACATCCATATTACAATAAATAGATTAAGAAACATATTAAACAGTTGAAGCTTTGTAAAGGTAAAAATTAAGAATGATTAGTTAAAAAGTGATAACATCACAAGGATTTTGCTCTTATTACCCAGGCCCAACTCAGGAATTTAGCAACCCCACAGACTAGGCGTGTGCTGGTGTCAGTTTTAAATATTCTCAAGGCTACGGAATGACTCCTGGTGCCGAGCAATAGACATGTGGGTTTTAGCCATCTCTGCCTAGGCTTTACATATGCCGGACACACAAAAAAGACATGGGCAATAGTTTCGATAACACCACTACAGGTAGGGCACTCAGACGAGGTTTGATACGGGGGCTTCCATTTACTGGTGTAATCATGTAAAGGTAAGTTTCCCAGCCTGAACTGGATGAACAAAGATCTATCCCTTGGTTTTGCGATAAAGTCCAGGTAGGGCTCCCAACGAGGCTCGATTTTGTGCTGTTTAAACTCCTCAGTAAGCCTACCCTGATTGGGGTCCCTTAGATCTTGCTCATCCACCCAGTTCCAGTAGACTCGCTTGAGTTCAAGCTTGGGTACGGAAGCTCCTCGTTCCCATCCAATTGACAAGCCAACGTCACTCAGAAGCTTCTTAATGTTATGGATCCAACTAACTTTATGGGAACCATTAAGGTTCATAACCTCAAGCAAACCATCAAGATATTTAGAGAGCTCGGGTGTCCGCCATAACCTGGCCCAATATAAAAGGGGTCGAAGCCTAGCTAAATCCCGGATAGGGCGGCGGCCCAAATCACTCAACAGTGGTTTGATAGGGGTACCCAGTGGGAGGGATGCTAGCTCTCTAAAAAACTTGTTTTCAGAGGTGGTAAGTGCACTGATACATTCAAAGCCCCACAGCTCGGCACCATAAAGTGCGCTGCCCACAGCCTTTGCAGCATATATATCAAGGGCCGGGGCGATAGGCTTAGAGATGGACATGCGGTGTTCCCGCCCCAGAACGCCGATCACCCTTTTGTGGTTCAAAAGCATTTTATCGATATGGGGCTGCCACTTCAGATTGTGAGAGATTCTGATTCCCAAATAATCGAATTCTTTTATGCGCTCCAGAGGTTCTCCATCGAGGTATAGGGTGGACCTGGAGGACTTACTTGGGTTAAAGTAGAGGAGCTTAGTTTTGCTGGTATTAATGACTAAGCCTCTAAGCTTACAGAACAGGCTAAAGCGATTCAACAATTTCTGCAGGCCCACAGGAGTTTTTGAAACCAACAAGGTGTCGTCTGCGAAAAGTAAGGTGGGCACTTTATCGCCTGCTAGGACCGGGGCATCTGCATCAACTTCAAGTAAGAAAGAGACGACACCGTTTACAAACAAAGAAAAGAGTGTTGGGGCCAACACGCACCCCTGTCTAACCCCTCGCCTAACAGGGATCCTATCGTTTTTTTGCCCTTGAGAGCCCCATCTAATACGGGCATAGGTGCCTTCATGCATGCGTATCAGAAGGTTTAGTATTGGAAGCGGGATCCCCATCTCCTCCAGTGTAGTCCACAATCGGTCTCGTGGGACCAGGTCAAAGGCGGTCTTCAAGTCAATAAATGCCAAATAAAGACCGCCTTTGCCAAGAGTGACCACCTTCCAGTGTAGTAAGAGCAATCTAAAGGCTTGATCAATTGTACTGGTACATGCCCTGAAGCCAGCCTGGTAGGGGGAAATGATTTTATTTTCCTCTGCCCACGAGAGGATCCTTTCAAGGAGGACCCTGCCAACCAGCTTCTGTCCCGCGTCTATCAGGCTAATTGGACGGTAGTTGGCAGGGTTCTCCCTAGGGCCCTTCTTATGAATTGGAATCACCTCAGCCGCCTTCCAGGAACAAGGGACTGGAGACCCTGCCATCAAGGCATTTATAAATAAGGTGAAATAGGTTGCCCATCCTTCAGGGTTGGCTTTGAATAGGTCAACAGGCACTCCGTCCTGTCCGGGGGCTTTGGCAGAAACTATTTTGGCTATTGCAGCGAGAACCTCTTTCCTATTGACTATGGTTGACATGAGCTGACCGGAACCATCGACCGAGACACCGCTCAAATGCCCGGAGGCTCCGGGCAGGTCACTCCCTCCATATAGCCTAAAAAAGTGTTCAAACCATTCTCTATCCGTGATATGGTTTGGAATTAGGTTCGAGCTGCACCCAGATGAATTTCTGACTATTGACCAAAACAATTCAGAATCCCTATTTTTACTTGCGTCTCTAAGATTTTCCCAATGGGACTCTTCCCAAGCCCTTTTAGCGGCTGCAATTGCCTTTCTATAGTGCAATCTTGCCGAACGCACAGATACTGCGTTAGAGGATTTAATGGCAGAGATTAAGTCAGTTTTCCTCCTCCTGCAATTACTATCAAACCAACTCTGTGGGGGCTTAATACTTGCCGGGGTCTTTTTTGAAGGGACCATAAACAACTTGCCAATGTGGTCCATAGTGGCAGTGTAAACGTTTTCTATCTCTGCCGAACCTGCCTCCTTATCACAGACTACAGATAGCCTCAATAACTGCTCTGCAAGGATTCCGTCCAGCTGGCGCAATTTGGAATCTATTACAATTCGAAGGGATTATACAATTATACAATCTATTACAATTCGAAGGGATGTGTTCTTTTGTTAGTAAATTCCTGTCTTTTGGGGGCGCGCGCTCCTTTGTATCCCATGGGTTTAACAATGTAAGGGACAAAGGGTTGTGGTCACTCTCAACCGAAGGGATAATGACCATATCCACTACAGACTTCCAGGTTCTCCTATCGATCATTATGTAGTCAATCCTGCTCTCGCACAATACTCTATTATAAGTGTTAGCACCGTGGGTGTCAGAGCTAGTGCGGCCGTTAACGGCCCGTAAGCCTGTTTCTATCATTAAGCTGTTTAGTTGGATGACTACAGGAGACCACCTTCTCACAGGCTTGAGAGTTAAGGACGGAACGCCCCAATGTGCGTCATCCTCATGTGTTCCCAAAATATCCTCTGCTGCCATCGGTTCGAATGAACAGTTAAAATCTCCAGCTACCAGGGCTAAGGAGTCAGGAGCACACAACCTCAACAAATCTGTTAGTATCTCAACTGTAGGCGATTTGCCCCCTCCCTGCGTTCCTCTTATATAAACATTAAAAAAATCCCAACCTGGCTCACCATTAATACTTTCAACAGAAAGCCTCATAATGTCCTGGCAGGGGTGAATATGATGTATAATCCTAAGGTTGAGATCAACCCTCACCCAAGTTATGAGTCCCCCTGAGGGACGACCACGACCAACCGATGTAGCAGGCACAAAAAAAGTGGAGAAACCATGCATATGCAACGGTTCTAAACTCCAGGTCTCTTGAAACATGCAAATGTCATATCCATTGATAAAGTCAACCCAGTCAGGCAACAAAAGCTTGCCTCGCAAGGTGTATCTCAAAGATACCAAGACTAAGAACCAAACTAAGGACTGGGAGACGCTCCACTTATACTTAACTGAAGTATTGAAGATCGGTGACGTCACTAGAAGACTCGTCTATCTTTTCGCTCTACCAAGGATCACTGGGTCCAAAACAGGGCGATAGTCAGGGCAGCAGTCCTTCGTAGCCGTCGGGACGCGGGGAACCTCGCAGCAAAGACCTTCGGAACCACGTCGACATACAGGGGTCGCTGAAGTGGCTGGCCGTCCTCTGGAATTTTCACACGAAGCTCCTCACGAACATCTGGCTTGGACCGTCACCGCTTGATACCTCCCCGAGTTGGGCGCCAACTGAGGTGCCGGGTTTTTAGGAACCCGGTGGTGCCATGGGATAACACCCGAAGACCTCTCAGTTCTCCCTGTTCCGGACCACAGAAACCAAGAGTCTTCTAGGTGAAGTCAGAGATCGAGTTTTATTGGCTGCAACCAAGTAACAAGCGTCCTAGAATTACAACAGCACGAGTCGTAAGTTCTCAGGAGACTGTTCGTTTTTACAGAACCAGCCTGCTCCTTATATACGGAAATAACAGCTGCAGGCAAGAATTCTTCAGTTTACAATACGGTCATAGACATATTTTCACAATAGAGCAAAACGCACAGTCATGTCGGCCAACCCATATTTTAGATGTCCAGTTTGTGATACATGGCCCAGCCCGGCCCAGAATTGCAATCAGATATCGATGAAACCCCAATAAAACAGGGCACCTCCTCGTCGCAAAACTGGCCATAAACAAGGAACATGGACAGGTGTATGTGTGTAGAAAACATGGTCTGTATGTAGTGAATGGTTTATGGCATGTTATGCATTGATGCTATCTTATTCGGCCACTGGGCGAGGAGCTGCCCAAACAGGTTTGGCTGGAGGCAGTGGAGTCAGTTTGGCCAGGTCACGGGGAAGTCAGCTAAGGTGGACGTGTCCTTTCAGATCAAGCTCGGCCTTAATCGATTGACTTATATGAGGGCAAGCCACAAGATGGATGCTGTTCACAAAATGGAGTCCAAGGGTTCAGAACGGAAACACGATTTAAGGGTGTTAGCATCGCTCAATCATGACGCAAATGCATAGGGATAATGTCCTAATCATTACCGGTCTGCCGATACCAAATTCGTCATGGTACGACGATATTTTGTGACACGAAGTTTGGGCCTCGGGACCATATTACAGCAGGGTCCAGAATTTCAGAACCACAACCCAAGCCGAGTTAGCCAATCCTCTTCTGCATCCAATGTTACTGTTGTGTCTGGTGCAGATGATCCGGTTGCCGGTGTCTTTAACGGCTGAGAGGTCACTTGTGCCACAGCCACAGGTGCAGAAGTGGATTGTTTTGACTGGAGATGGCCTGCTGATGCTGATGTACTGCCTTTTCCTTCAATGTGCTGCCGTTCTCTTCCAAACCTCTGGGCTGACAAGGCTAGCCAACGTTTGTACTTTGTAACATCTTCATCAGCAAAAGGAAAGAATGCTCGGCCTGCCAGCGCCTTTTTGTAGCGTGGATCCAGAATAGTAGCACAAATGTAATGCTGTTCTGAGTGGATCATTTTAAGACGTTCATCACCATGTAGGCGCTCTAATAATTTCTCCGCCAAAACAAAAGGGTCTTGGTTTTTTTCATCTTTTTGAAACACAGAAGACACCGCCTTCAGTTGGTGCTCCAGCATGCACAACAATGGGATAGCTTTTCCCAAATTACAGTCCTCCTTGCTGACTGCACGCGTGAAGACCTCAAAAGGACGAAGCATGTCTGTCAGGCTTTTAACTAGGTCCCATTGCGCCGTATCTATCCTCAGGTCCTTCTGAGCTGTACCCAGTGTTAAGAAATAGTGATCGAGTACCGTATACTGCTCATACAGACGCTCAAGCATGTAGAAGGTTGAGTTCCAACGTGTTGGCACCTCCTGGATGAGTGCTTTCACTGGCATTCGACGTTCATGTAGCAGGCTCCTCAGATGCTTCCGGGTCCTTAAAAGAATGGCTGAAATGGTTGCACATTCTTCGGCAGGTGGCCACTAACTTGCACGCTGGACTGTCTTCATCACTCAAGAATTTTTTAACAACCAGGTTTATACAGTGCGCCAAACACGGCACTCTGAAATAGTGACCCAGCTCCATGGCCTTAACTACATTGGTGCCAATATCCGTGGAAACATAACCAATCTGGCGTTTTTTTGGGGACAGCCAGTGAAAGACCTTTGTATTAAACTCATTCAAAATGTTTTCTGCTGTGTGACGTTTCTCCAAGCCAAACATGGCTAGCGTTGCAAGTTTCCGAGCAGCTTTAAAAACTTGGTCCGGGTCAACACCTGTGTTTAGCTTTGCTTTACCCCTGAAAAAGAGACCCAGTGTGCAGTGATGCACATGTAATCAGCGCCTGCGCCACTGGTCCACATGTCTGTTGTCAGATGTATAGTGTGAACAGCACTCTTCTGCAAAGCTGCCCCAATCACCTCCAGCACATCTTCATGTAGTGCTGGAACCGCAACTCTGGCAAAATAGAACCAGCTAGGAACCTTCCATTTAGGCCAGAGCGCTGCCACTAATTCTAGAAAAACAATCCCTTCTACAAAAGAAAAAGGGAGAAGGTCCAGAGCTAGCATTTTAGCCAGCTTAGTGTTATACAGACGCGTCAGTGGGTGGTTGCGTTCATATGGCGCTTCTGAAAACAACATGGTTCTAATGTTGCCCTGGACCAAGCATTTACGGGATGATGATGACTTCTTTGACCCAGTTACGCTCGCTGATGAACATTTTCGCATTGGTGTCTCACTCTCTCCCACACTCTTAGTGTGGCTCACAAGGGGTGTGCTGCTGACAGGGGTACTGGGTGTAAGTGAAGTGTTTGACACGTCTTCTTCCTCCTCGTCATCATTAGATGAAACATCAACGTTTTCTTGACCTGCAATTCGGGCTTCCTTGATCTCCTTTAGGTGCGCAAACCAATGGACAGCGTGCTGTCTCCTAAGATGACCTCTCTGGCCTCCGGTACCATAGTTGGTACCAAACTTACCACGACTAACTGCAAGCTTACAATTGCTACAAATGGCGAAGTTTTCCTTTTTTGGGCAAACACTAAAGAAGTCCCAAAATGGGGACTTGAAATGTCTGTGGGGCCGGAGGAGGCGGCGATACTGGTGGTGGTGGTCAGGCTGCTAATGCCAGATGAAGTGGAGGATGTGGATTGCCGAACTTTAGTACATTGTGCACTTTCACCACCACTAATTGAGGTCGAGGTGGATGGAGGTCCCTTCTGGCGAGGAAGAAATATGGAAGCGGTACGTGTTGGTGTACTAGTTAACTCCAATTATTGTGGTGTTTCCATTGCCTCCTCGTCGACAACATCATCATCATGCTCAGCAGCTTCTTGGGCTAGGTTCAAAATGTCTGTTTGTGGCATGCCCGCTGGGGCTGCAGTGACCTTTATGATGACTGGGTCGTCGTCGTGAGAGTCTTCATCAGCAGCAGTATCTGCCACTTCTTGTTGAGCCTCATCACACTCCATAACTATGAGACTTTGGACGCGCATCCTTTTACGCTTAACTACCTTTGTCAGATCATGGTGTGCCTCACTCTCAGACGGCAGTGGTGCTGGTTCCCAATTTTGATCCATATCATCAGAAGGAGGTGTGCTTGAAGAAGATGTAGACACCACCCTTGATCTCTTCCTTGCTAGGGGTGTGGAAGATAATGAATGATCATCAGGAGGAGTGGCTTCCTCAAATGATACCTCGCCTTGGTTGTCGATTTCCTGATGCGCCCCTACTTCGGGAGGAACAACTATTGTGGGCACTTGTGACCCTCCATGCACCTCTGCTTGCGCATCTCCTTGCGCTGCCTCTCCTTCCACTTGTACTTGGGCTTGTACTTGCACATGTGGTTGTTGTTGCGGCTGTGGCTGTTCAACACTCGTCAGATGAGTTACAACAACCTGTGTTGATTGAGGGACATTGCTGCTACTTTCTTGCGATGTGCCAACATCACTGGTCGATGGTGATTGAACAACTAGACTAAGTGCCTCTGCAGCACTCAAGGGCTTGGACTTAAGTTGGCGTGGTGGTGGTGGTGGCACTGAGCCCAATGGAGCGGGGTGGTGCTCCCAGCTTGGTCCCCAGCAGATCCCGCTGCTGCTGCAGGCGTACTTTTTTTTTACTCCCATAAAATGTGGCGGGCGGCACACCAGTCTCCTTGGTAACTTGCTTCTTCTGCTCCTTACTGGCAACTTTCTTGCTAGAGGAGCTACGGGGAACTTTTTTGGGGGCCATCTTCTTCAGAGGTCAGAACAGCAGGCCGCAGTTGCACGAGTTGCAGAGCTGTCTGTGGCCAGATGTGACGTCGCGTGACGTTATGCTGCACACACACACCGCTGCAGGACTTCTTCCTGGCACTGGTGGTTCTCTTGAGTCTTGTGCACCTAAAAGCAATGGAAGACAGAGGAACATCAGTTCAGTTATACACCCCAAATAATCGAAAAACACAGAAAAATCAGCACAATCCCATGCCCTCCATGATGTTTAAATTCAAGACACCCCAGAGAAAGACTAGGCACATGCACCACTCACTACCCCTGGTGAAAAGGCCACAACAACAGCCCAAAAAAACGAAAATCACAGAAAAATCAGCACAATCCCAAGCCCTCCATGATGTTTAAATTCAAGACACCCCACAGAAAGACTAGGCCCATGCACAACTCACTACCCCAGGGCATAAAGGTTGAAAGCTAGGCAAAATGGTTGCAGACCTAAGAACACTGCCTTCATTCAAAATGGCCCCCTGCCTCCCAGCACATGGCCAGGGCCTGCCTGTAGCAGCACTCAAAATGGCCCCCACCCACATGGCCTGTCCCCATGAATACCCCCAAAAATCGAAAAACACAGAAAAATCAGCACAATCCCATGCCATCCAGGCCCTCCATGATGTTTAAATTCAAGACACCCCACAGAAAGACTAGGACCATGCACATCTCACTACCCCTAGGCATAAAGGTTGAAAGCTAGGCAAAATGGTTGCAGACCTAAAAACACTGCCTGCATTCAAAATGGCCCCCTGCCTCCCAGCACATGGCCAGGGCCTGCCTGTAACAGCACTCAAAATGGCCCCCACCCACATGGCCTATCCCCATGAATACCCCAAAAAATCGAAAAACACAGAAAAATCAGCACAATCCCATGCCATCCAGGCCCTCCATGATGTTTAATATCAAGACACCCCACAGAAAGACTAGGCCCATGCACCACTCACTACCCCTGGTGAAAAGGCCACAACAGCCCAAAAAAACGAAAATCAAAGAAAAATCAGCACAATCCCAAGCCCTCCATGATGTTTAAATTCAAGACACCCCACAGAAAGACTAGGCCCATACACCACTCACTACCCCTGGGCATGAAGGTTGAAAGCTAGGCAAAATGGTTACAGTCCTAAGAACACTGCCTGCATTCAAAATGGCCCCCTGCCTCCCAGCACATGGCCAGGGCCTGCCTGTAGCAGCACTCAAAATGGCCCCCACCCACATGGCCTGTCCCCATGAACACCCCAAAAAATCGAAAAAAAACACAGAAAAATCAGCACAATCCCATGCCATCCAGGCCCTCCATGATGTTTAAATTCAAGACACCCCACAGAAAGACTAGGCCCATGCACCACTCACTACCCCTGGTGAAAAGGCCACAACAACAGCCCAAAAAAACGAAAATCACAGAAACATCAGCACAATCCCAAGCCCTCCATGATGTTTAAATTCAAGACACCCCACAGAAAGACTAGGTCCATGCACCACTCACTACCCCTGGGCATAAAGGTTGAAAGCTAGGCAAAATGGTTGCAGACATAAGAACACTGCCTGCATTCAAAATGGCCCCTTGCCTCCCAGCACATGGCCAGGGCCTGCCTGTAGCAGCACTCAAAATGGCCCCCACCCACATGGCCTGTCCCCATGAACACGCCAAAAAATCGAAAAACACAGAAAAATCAGCACAATCCCATGCCATCCAGGCCCTCCATGATGTTTAAATTCAAGACACCCCACAGAAAGACTAGGCCCATGCACCACTCACTACCCCTGGTGAAAAGGCCACAACAACAGCCCAACAAAACGAAAATCACTGAAAAATCAGCACAATCCCATGCCATCCAGGCCCTCCATTATGTTTAAATTAAAGACACCCCACAGAAAGACTAGGCCCATGCACCACTCACTACCCCTGGTGAAAAGGCCACAACAACAGCCCAAAAAACGAAAATCACAGAAAAATCAGCACAATCCCAAGCCATCCAGGCCCTCCGTGATGTTTTTATTAAAGAGACCCCACAGAAAGACTCAGTCCACCCACCACTGAGTACCCCTGGGCAAAAGGCCCCAACAACAGCCCAAAAATCGAAAATTCCAAAATTGTAGTTGCAGCAACTGTAATGCCCCAAACAAACTTACTTGTAAAATTTCTAATCCAAAAGTGATCCAAAGAAAGTCAAAAAGGCCTAAAATCCAAATATCCAGCAGCATCCACAAAAGTAATCCTTCCAGCTCCAGATCCAAATGAAAAGTGACCAGGAGATGGACAAAGCACTGGGAGGAGCCTGCTGGACAGAAACAGGAAGTTGGAGACTGTGGGGCACTTCCTTCCTCCCACCCCCCCCCCTCCCCAAAATGGACTCCTTGCAAAAAAAGTGCAGGCAAATGTCAACCTGAGGAGTTATTCTGATAAAAATCATCATTTTCAGAAGGTTTATGCTGCTTGCTGGTGGATTTCTTGTACAGAATTGCCTAATTTTGTATTTTCGCGAGTGCGAGATTGTTGCTGCCCGCCGCATCTACGTGTTCGCAATTGCGAACTCACACGATACGTGATCACGGCGTACTCGCGTTGACAAACTCTCGCTGTGTACGGTGGCAAGCCGCGATGACGTAATCGCGGTCGCCAAACTCCCGCGGGATCCCGCAGCAAGATCCAATATGGTGCAGCACTCGCAAAATATCGAGAAAAACAACTCGGCAAACGCTGAATGACGCTAAGTGAACGCCACACGCCGCAAAATTGTATCACCAAGAAAAAAAAATCCACTGCGTGCGAATTTGCGGATTTTGCGGGAAATTCGCGAATCTCGCGGATTGCGAATTTACCGAAAATCCGCAAAATCCGCGAGCGGAACGGATTTTCCGCCCATGCTTAGTAAACATTCTACTAGCCAAGATAATTTATGCTGGACTTTTAAATACACAGACGGAAATATACTACGTGTGCTATTTTATCATACCCCCATTAAATTATGTTGGTTTTATGTATGGGAAAAAATAAATGACATTCTGCCAATGAATTTATTTACCTCTCTCATTTTGATGATCATTTTTGTAGGTTCCTTATTTTAACTTAACATTGCTAACTGGCATAGTTTCAAAATATTTGATTTGTTCATGCGCATTGCAATGTAGCAAATATAGCGAGTGTACGTCTTAATCACAAAATAGATACATGTTATGTTTATTCTAATCATGACGAAGTCAAAAAGGATGCATTATGGCTACCTTTAACTAATATGTTAAAGACAATGCATGATTATTCTGGTACTACGAGGTTGAAACCTGTTGCCTTTAAAGTCACCTCAATTGATTTGTTTATGTATATAAGTTGTAATTATTCCTAAATTCTAAAATTAAGCTTAATTATCTAATCACATTTCTTTTCTCTTCTTCCCTTGAATCCCTTTTACTCTATTTAATCTGTTCTTCAAAATCCTTCTCTGTGTCTCCACTCATTTACTGAATAATAGAATATTAAAGTTTCAGGGCCTTATTTATGAAGGCCTTGCGCCGCCGGTGCGGCACTTTTAACATGGGAAAAAGTGACGCACCGGTGGCGCAAGGCTTTCATAAATTAGGCTCTCAATGTTTAAATCCCATCTTATATTTAGTAAGTATTTGTCAAATTGACTCTATCTTTAAATGCTACTTGTTATAATGGCATAAATCACATATGTTTGTGTTCATTGAAATTACTGTTATTACATATTGATGTATTATATGTACCACTTTACAGGCTCCTTAGAATAATTATGTAAATTACATTCTAAAAACATACCTTGATGCGTGTTAATCAACCATTTGTTATGTAAATAAAAAATATATAGGATGTGGAGCTGCTTGTTTCTTCAAGGTTTCATCTTTATAGTGTCCTAGATTATGGAATTATCCTAAGAAATCAAGACTGCATGCAAGAGCTTCCTTTCTTTAAAGTGGGCTCAGATGCCATTATGGCCATTATTATGAGCGGTCTCGAAAATGGGGTGAATTTCCCCATCCCCCTGTGACCGATACCTGGTGGACTGGTGACTTCTGGGGGTGGGGAAAATCTGGCCCATAACAAATTAAACCTGAGTGCCCACTAAGAAACGAGGAATGCCCGGAAACGACAATTCAAAGTCTGATGCCCCTCTCGTAATTCCTTATTTTACCATTTACTTTTACACAGAAATTGTGTCTGTTTTTAGCAGCCGAAGCTATATGTCACAGTCAAGAAATCCGAGAAGTTGGTGCGACTCTAATAGCGGTGCGCCGGTTACCTGTTTGGTGTTACCGGCTCCATCGGAATTAGTAGGCTGTGGGCCTGAAGTAGATGGTGTTTTGAGGAAGGAATTGGTGCATTGGTCACATAGAGCTGCATAGCACATACCAGACTTCCGGTGTCGAGGCACTTTATAAGGGACATTCACATTCCAGTCGCAAATGCCGGACAATAAACAGCATTAATGGAGGGTTCACTCTGGAAACAAAAAGGAAGCATAGAAAGTTTAAAACAGCTTATTTCGCGTCGCATTGTACTTTACGTTGGAAAGAACAGCCAGCATTAGCGGCAATCTCTGTTTCCGCAGCTCCCCAGTAATGCTGCAATCAGCCATATGCGCTTCTTGAAAGCGGGGCAGTGGTTCAGCATTGCCCTGTTGCTGGGAAACCTGAGCAGCAAGTACAGTGAACTGCCAGCATTGCTGCCATGAATCAGCGATCACTGCAATCACCTGCCTGACAGTCAGCATTGCAGATGCCTTGACCTGATGCTCCTTCGAACTGAAATATGAAGTAGCGTTAATATGCGCCGCGCGTGCTTAATGATAATGAATAAACCATAAGTATTTGCTGTTATTGCTCTAAACTAGAGCTGCATATGTCTTCAACTTTTATGCACCATTTCCGGTCACGCAGACCCAGGCACACTGACACTGCTGATACCGCTCCAGGTGTGAACCTCTTTGTATCACACCCATCGAGTTACAGAGCAGCCCACCAGTTACGAAGGGCCATTCCAGAGTCTGCGCCATCTCTGCTGTCCTGGGATGGAATTCGAGATAACGCGGCTGGTGATTGGTGTATCACTCATTAGGAAAATCAAATTATTTACCAGTGCAAGATTAAACGTCATGAAGGGCAATGCCGTTATAAACATTTGTGCCATCTCCTTGGCGACTCTGTGTTCTTTTGCCTTGTCGCTTCCTTTAACCACTATAAACGCCAGCATTTCTGAAGAAATGTTTACCCACGGCCAGAAACGGAGGTAAAGGTAGCTCTCATGTGTAATGCGGCGATACCCCTCAGATGATTAAGCTCCCAGTGGTGTGTAATTATCCCATTCTCACGTAATGTGTTCAGGAAACAGATATGAAAGTTAGAACTGCCATGACGATGAAATAACATGAGTAATTTCTTCAGAACTACAACTGATACGGATGCAATCCTAGTAAAAGAGATACTCCTTTCATCCACAGACCCAGCTCCACCATCCTCTCACTCTTACCACCAAGCCCTCCCTCACAGACTGCGCCCCCACCAGCCCAGCAATCGAACAAACACACGTGTTGCATCGCAAAGCCGCTGTGCACCGCTTTCACTCTAGGTTCATGCCCACTGGAAAGGACAGATTGGACTAGCCACTTCCCTGTACAATTCCTCCTAAATTCAAGACAAACAGAACTTTTAAATACTGATTATAAATGAGGGACAGTGAAATTGCCGAATAGAATTCTTCCTGATCACTCCTTGTTTTTCCAGAGTATGGGAACACCAAACACAAAACCAGAGACCAGATTTTACTAGCTGGTTATTCTACCAGTAAAACGCATCAGTAGCGCAACAGAACCCTAGGGGCCCCCCTGCAAGGTGCGATGAAGGGGCCCTGCTCAACACATCCAATCAATGTTCCTCACCTATCATCTTTGCAAGGACTATCAGAACCGCACAACATATAGACACTTTTAGCAGAATTATTGCCACATTACACAAATCTTCAGGCTGAGGATTGAGATTGCATTGTACCTCAAGTGAAAAAAGGCTTTAGGCAGCACACACTAAATGGATTCAACCAGATGGTTGGTAAACTGGAGAGTAGGTATGTTATTGATACAAGACAGAGAGGCATTTTCGACAAATTACTATTGTTCTTAGTGTAGGCAATGCTTGTCCTGGCAGAGAGGAAATTAGAAGATCTAAAACAATCTTTTATGCACGTGAGGAAATGGCAGAGCCGGAATGCAAACAACTTTAGAGAAGAATGAAAATCAATCAATTAGGTGGCTTATGTAGTGCAAATTCCTAAAGCACTAACAGCCTGATTCATCATTGGGAAGTTTTGCGAGTCTGAAATAGCGATTCATAAGGAATCGCTATTCCAGACTCGCAAAATGGGATTCATGTAGGAATAGCAATATTTTTTGCGATTCCTACAGATTCCTTATTTGCGATTAGCTAATTGCTAATCGCAAATAAGGAATAACTCCCCATTCATTCCTATGGTCCTAAAGGCCCATAGGAATGAATGGGGAGTCATTCCTTATTTGCGAATAGCAATTAGCTAATCGCAAATGAGATTGCGATTTCAAGGGTGCAGGGGTGTCCAAAGGACACCCTGTAACACCCCAGAAATTTCAAATTACACAGATGTTACACACACACATGTCCAAAAGACATGTGTGTGTGTAACATGCAACTTAGAAAAATGCTTATAAAAGCATTTTTCTAAGTTTTCGCTATTTACCACGAGGTTTGACCTCGCGGTAAATAGCGGCCCGAAATTGAGAAATCACAATTTTTAAATGTTTCAAGAATAGCATTTAAGGAATCTCTAATAGAGATTCCTTAAATGCTATTCCTCGCAAATATGCGAGTTCTGAAATAGCGAATCTTGCATTTGGGATGATGAATCCCAAATGCAAAAATTGCACTCGCAAAGGGCCAGATTCTCAGAATCTGGCCCTTTGCGAGCGCAATTACCTTTCATGAATCAGGCTGTAAGTGCTGAGCACTGACAAGCTCAGTACTTTGTTTTAGGATTTGGGGACATGGTAGGCATAAACCTTGAGGCTTTATATTAAGCAATAAACACATGTTTGAAGATGTCGGTGCCTCTGTCTGAAGCAACCAGTCTATTTAATAGGCATAAGTGTAATCCCTTGTTTAGTTGTCCAGTTATCACCAAAGGGAGATGTGTAAAACAGCAGAAAGAAGGTGAAAGAAGAGAGAATTTGAGGAACACAGTACTTGCTGCAGGTAGCATCTACAGCTCCATTAGGAACAGGAAAAGGCAAAGCCTTATTATGTTACTACAATAATGGAAGACATAACATCAAGCATCCAGGGGGTTCAGTTAGCTTACTCATCCATCAGGCCTCTTCCTGGTGGTATTGCCTTCACAGAGTTTGGTGATCAACTTGGGACTCTTTTCTTTCAACACAAGATCAATATAATCCAGCTCAAAAAATTATAATTCTCTAGTCAGGAATTCATATTTGTTTACTTATCTCACTGGGTGAGGCACTGTTGGGTCCCTACCAAGCAGCATATTGTGGTATCTGCCCCTGTTATGGCAAAAGGGTGTGGTCTTACAATAGATTAAAACAGCTGTTGTGACTCCGCACCTTAAAAAAGAAGGTCTTCCCATGGAGGACTGTCAAATTTAGACCAAGTTCTTAATTGCCAGTATTGATCATGTGCTGGAAGGAGTGGTACCTGAAATTATCCAGCACCATGTTTGTAAGTTTTACTTACTCAGTAAATGTTAATTAGGGTTTAAACTGGGGCTTGGCACAGAGATGGTCTTTTTTTTATTGAACCTGTCCATGTCCTATGATACAATAGATCACTCTGTTCTTCTGGAAAGCCAAGCTTTGTGCCTCAAATCCGCAGGTAACAGTTTTTCCCTACGGATTTGAGGTACAACGTTTGGCTTTAATTAGCTTCAGACCGGGTTTAGTGATTAAGATAATTATTCCATAGTGAGGGAGCTTTGTTCTTGCGCTCCCACAAGGGTTTTCTGTTTATTCATTGTTTTTTAAAGGCTAAATGGCTGGACTTTCAACTGGACTGGACATTCAGCATTAACTAGATGACACTTAAATAAGTGTTCATCTTGAGGAAGGTAGTTTCCAGGCTCAGTTCCCAAATTCTTAGTGGCTCACAGAGATTGTGGCCTCTCGATGGCAACCTTTAATCATGGAATCATTGCCTTCATCCAAGAGCCTTCATTAGCAGCCACACCAAGCACAGAAATAGCTGTCGTCTTGCACATGCCTTCTTGTCAGTAAACGGAATACAGCAAATTCCTTGAAGAAAACTCTGATTACTTGAACATGCTCAAGTATCGGTACACTTAAAAAGGATTTTAGCTCCAACTGTCAGTGTTCCACAGCATTTTGTTGCAGTACAGAGCCTCTCCAGCTCATCTAAGCATTCTCAACTGTCCTCCTGCTTACCACTGCTCCACATTCTTCTCTTTGCCTACCCTTTAGCGTGCACTCTCTCACTCTTCCAGATTTCCTAGTCTTTTAGTTTCAAATTGTTCTCTTTGCCTTTTCAGTGCCGCTGTGCTACTTTTCTACTCCCTTATTATATTTAGCATGGGTCAGACAGAGACCTTTATTACCAGGCATTTTCAGATCAGAATTTTAAAAAGAAGTGCATAACTCCAGGCTTCTGGTTTCTTTGCCATCTCTGTCTAGTCTACAGCTGGTTAACTCTACTGCTGATTACCATTTCACTCCAGAACCATTAGTTGTGACAAGTTCGAAGATGCAATCTTGAAACTCAAAAATTAGACTGCCATCACCCTGAGGCTTGGTACTGCCTCTCTTGTAAATCAGGAGGCATGCACCATTTTAGAGTGAGAGTTGTTGTATTCTAACCCCTTACGTCTGACAATAGAGAGAGAGCAAATAACAGCTTCTTGTGGGGATGAGAGTAAGTAAACCATGCTTCAGTGACGGAAAAAATGAAATATAACAAAATGAAATGGCAATTCCTTCTTAGTCCCTGTTTTCTTGGCCAGAGTTCCTTACGGCAGCATCATTAACCAGCCCAACCGTTAACAGACTGAGAGTCTATACAGAACTCTTAGTTCCTAAAATTAGGACAGAATTGAAAGGCTTAGACCAGACTGTCAAAAATCGTCTTCCATTCTTTGAGCTCAACTAAAATGGCTGCATTTATGAGTTTTATTGTTTTATTTTGTATGGCCTGTGACAATGCCCTTCATATCCAGATAAAGGCTGGATAGATTTACATGTTCCAGATGGCTCAAGACCAAGCTATGGATTGATTTACGTAGTGAAGTAACCACATTAGGTTGTGCTCTATAGAATTAAAGGTACTATGTCTGGCCCATACAGCTACTTATTACAAAGGCGATTTGTGCATCATTACAAGATACTGCCCCAGAAGACATTTGAGATATTCAGATCCAATGAGACATATCTCTCTGAGATACTGTAAAAGTAATTCCAGTGGGGCCTTCTTTGCCATCTTCGTGGTTTCTCTATGTTACATATTGCCTTCGGATAACTAGGCAACTGAGAACCTGTGAAAAACCAAAAAATGTATAGCTAAAGATAATTTACTGCTCTACCAGGTAATGCTGCTCTTTGTACAGTGTTACAGAACACAAATAATGGATGGAATGCTGACAATGCAAACATTCTCCCCCCAGTCGAAAGATCTGGGTTAAATCCATCGCTCTTTTGCCCACTACGCCACCCAGCCATATGCAAATCAGTCTTGACCCTGTTCCTTGTGGGAACACTCCAGACTGAACTGCCAGGCCAGTCCTCCCTGGACCGAAAACAAGCATTCTGGGACAGGTTTCAGGCTATGTCACCCTTCTTCAGTCAGGCTAGCCCTGAAACCGGTCCCAGGATGCTTGTTTCTGTTCCTGTCCAGGGAGGACCTGGCTAGACAGTTCGGGCTGGAGTGCTCCCACAAGGAACAGGGTCAAGACTGATTTGCATATGGCTGGGTCCTAACTGGGGTGGTGTGGTGAGCAAAAGAATGATTGATTAAACCCAGATCTTTGTCACTGGGGGTGATTGCTTGCATTGTCCAGCATTCCGTCCATCAATTGCTTCTTTTGCATATGTCGCCCTAAGTGGGAAGGGTATGCCCAGATGTGGGTCTAGTGCTCACGACACCACTGGATACAAGCTAGGCTGGCTGATGAAGGGTGATGCCCTGCAACCATTCCCAGGATGCTTGTTTCCTGGCCAGGGAGGACCTGGCTTGGCAGTTTGGGCTTGACTGTTCCCACAAGGGACAGGGTCAAGAATGATTTGCATATGGCTGGGTCCAAACTGGGGTGGTGTGATGAGAAAAAGAAGGATGGATTCAACCCAGAAACCCAGATCTTTGTGACCGGGGGTGGGGGAGTGGGGGGGGGGGGATTGAATGTTTGCATTGTCCAGCATTCCGACCATCAATTGTTTCTTTTGCTCTTTGTACAGTGGCCAACACTCTACATACATACACATTCTCCATAATATAACACCTGAATGTTAATCTATTTTTGTAATAGGGCATGCTTATTTTCCTCCTTTGGGTTGTACTCCTCTGCAAGTTTCCCCTTCCTGGTGCTATTCTACCCATCTGTGGATTTTCCTACTAATATTCTACCTCATGTGGCCTCCTCTTTTTACTCTCTCCTTCACATCTTCCCTGTCTTATGGTTATCCTCTCCCCTTCTCTGTATTTTATCTCACTCCTCTCCTCTGCCCTTGCTTCCATGATTTTTTGTCATCTCTCCTCCACTGGGTTGTCTTTATTTTCATTTTAAACCAAGTAATCTTATGGAAACAGTCTGCTTTGATGACGTCAGTAAATCCTTCCGCGTAGTGGGCGAGCTCAGGAGTAGTCCAGAGCCTACGCCAGTATAGAATTGGCCGTAGTCTGGCTAAGTCCACAATTTGCTTCCTGCCAAGATCGTATCTCAAGGGCAATAATGGAGTGCTATTCGGGGTACTAGTGATTAACCTCAAGAATTTATTTTCAGATTTTTGGAGCGCACTCAAATTTTCATAACCCCACATCTCTGCCCCGTAGAGCGCAGACCCGATTGCCTTGGCTTCATAGATCATCAAAGCTGGTTTAACTGGTTTAGTCAAAGACTTCCTATGTTCGAGATTGATAACACCAGCTAATTGTTTATGACGTAGAGTTGCTATATCAATGTGATGGCACCACCTATTGTTATCCGCTATGTGGATCCCCAGGTAGGTGAATGACTTTAGCACATCAAGAGGACGTCCACTCATAACGATTTTGGACTTAAAGCTACAATGTGGATTAAATATCATAAGCTCCGTCTTAGAGACATTCACGTCCAGACCGTGATCCACACAGAAGGTATCAAAGATGGTCAATGCATGTTGTAGACCACTTGGGGTTTTGGATAAAATTAACGTGTCGTCCGCAAACATTAAAATAGGAACTTTTACACCTGCAAGAGAGGGAGCATCCACTGACTGAGATAGCATACGTGGGACAATACCGTTGATAATTTATTTATTTTATTTTATTTTGCGTGTTTATAGAGCGCTAGAATAGACTCCCAGGGGAGTATCTCCGCGCTTTATGACTGCCGAACCTACAGGAGAACAAGTTACATGACTGCAATCCAATTCTGAGACTTGTAAAGTTAGACCTGGAACAGAAACGTCTTCAGCTTTTTCCTGAAGGCCAGATGATTTTCGAGCTGCCTAAGCCGGAGGGGGAGGCCATTCCAAATCTTCGGTCCCCTTACCGACAGAGCCTTACCCCCTTGCCTTGCCCGCTTGATCCTAGGAATCATAAGAAGCAATTGATCACTGGACCGTAGAGCACGGGAAGGGACATACGGCACAAACTTGTCTGCGAGATAAGAGGGACCCAAACCATGAAGGCCTTTATGTACCGTACAACAGATCTTAAAGGTGACTCTCTGCCGGATGGAGAGCCAATGAAGCCTGGCAAGAAGAGGTTTTGATGGTGTTCTGGGAGGAGCATTTACCACCAGCCTAGCTGCCGTGTTCTGCACAACCTGCAACCTGTCCAGATCCTCCTCATTAGCTGACAACAAGAGGCCATTACAATAGTCGAGACGACTGATAACCAGCGCCTGGACCAGGGTCTTTCTAATAGTGTCTGGAAGCAGTGGAAAAACTCTACGTAGTAGTCCTATAGTTCGAAAACAGGACCCCACAATGTTGGTAACATGCTGCTTCAGGCTGAGTTCTTGTTCCAGACGGACCCCTAGGTTCTTGACTATCTGCTTAGGCTCAGGGACTGGGCCTAGGTCTAGAGGCCACCAGTCAGGAGCCCAGCAGATTTTTGCCTCACCAAAGAGCATAACCTCTGTCTTTGAAACGTTGCACTGCAACTTGTTCAAAGACATCCATTGGGAAACTGCTCTCATCTCCTCAGAGAAAGAATGTAATACCTCTGGAGTTAGATGGTCAAAGGGAAAGAGCAGCTGAGTGTCGTCAGCATATGACACTGGGCAAAAGCCAAAGGCTCTCAGGATATTCGCCAGGGGGGCCACATAGATGTTGAATAATGTAGGGCTCAAACAAGAGCCCTGTGGCACCCCCTTAGTAATCCTGGTCTCCTTGGATCGAAAGTCTCCCATGGTGACACATTGGGTTCGATCCAGAAGAAAGCTCTTTAGCCAAGCCAGTGCCATGCCCCCTAGTCCAGTCTCAGTCAGGCGCTCAACCAAAATTTCATGTGAGATGGTATCAAAAGCTGCCGATAGATCTAGCAGCACCAGGACAGCTGATGTTCCTTTGTCCTGGAGCATGCGTAGATCATCGGTAATTGACAGCAATGCTGTTTCCGTGCTGTATTTTGGTCTAAAGCCCGACTGAGATGGATCTAGTGCACCAGTGTGTTCCAGGTGATTAGACAAGTGCTTGTTGACATGCTTTTCTATGAGCTTTCCCAAGAATGGTAAGAGGGAAATGGGTCTCAAATTGGTCATGTCAGACCACGCAGTGGCGGTATTCTTGCGGATGGGTCGCACTTGGGCTCTCTTCCACTCTAAAGGGACACAGCCTGTGTCCAAAGAGAGGTTGACCAAACTTTGGATTTCTGGTGCCAATATGCTCCTCACTGAGATCATCACTCTCGGGTAGGGTAAACAGGGTTGGGGCCATTGAGCACCCTTGCCGAACCCCGCTCTCAACGGGAAATTCGGCAGTGTCCTTTCCATAACCCCCCCACCCCCCCACTGTATTTTTGCGTAGGTTAATTAATGAAGTCTCATGATCATAGTCAGCAGGACCTCGGGAACCCTCAATTCCGCCAGAACCTGCCATAGTTTTACCCGCGGCACCAGGTCGAAGGCAGCCCGCAAATCAACAAAAGCCGCGTAGAGGCTGCCTCCTCCTAATACCACGGTCCTCCAAAGAATCAGTTGAAAGCGAAAATCTTGATCCACTGTGCTGGTTGCCCTTCGGAAGCATTCATTTCTCTAAGCTTCTATATAGAACAGTCTCTCACTTGTCTGCTATTTCTCTCACATGACTCCTCCACACAACTTTATAACATGGTTGTCTCTCTACCAAACCCCATCTCACTCACTCTGTCTCTCTTCCTCTCGCCCTTCTCTCTCTTTCTCCATCTCACCTGTGCCTTTTAAGTGTCCACTATTTCTCGTTTGCCTTTCTCAATCTAATTTCCTGTGTTGTCTTTCCCCTCTCCCGCCCTGGGCTCTGCAGGTGTTTCCTTCCTCGCTGACATACAGAGACATGGAGGCTCATTTTCCCTGGGGCCTCGTCTGCCAACAATTGATTTTGAAAGTTTTTTTTTATAGTTCCCTGTACTGGGATATCCCATCCAGTACAACAGGCTTCAGCCAGGCAGCAGCTCCTGTGTATTTTCCTGCAGCCTTTGCTGCAGGAAAATACACAGGAGCTGCTCTTGGGGGCCCCCTCAAGAGTGAGAGCGCTTGGTGGCCCCCCGCACCACGGGGGCTTTTGTTACGCACCTGAAACTAGGGTGACCAACTGGCATAGATGCAAATTCAGGACGGTGAGTGTAAAAATTCAGGACAAAGTGATAAAATTCAAAACAAAAATTCAGGACAAAAGGTCAAAATTCAGTTCAAAACTTCCGGACAAAAGGTACGTTTTACAGACACGTCAGAAGTTGTAGCGCAATAGCATATAAGTAAGTAAATAGACAACCATTTAAGTACAAGTCAAAATAAGTTTATATTAGTTTGAGAAAATCGGCCCAAAGCCCATCGACCTTAATACCTCCCAAGGATATACCCAACAGACGCTATTGAACGCCTTGGCCTCATCAAGTGCCACAGCGGTCAAGGGTTCCACTCATATGGTGGCCAGCTCTATATTGCCAATTAGTCGATGAGCTTGATCATGGATATATCCTTTGGGTATAAGTCTTTTTTGGTCAACATTAATCAACTATGGGGCTATCTTGACCAATCAAGAATACTCCAAAAGATGTTATAGTCAGCATTCAGCAGGGAGATTGGTCTTTAGGAATCCGCCCTTAGGGGTCTTTCCAGGGCTTCAGAATGAGCACAATAGTTGTTTCTTTTCACGATCTAGGAGCCTGGCCTGCCGAATTGTTCACTGAGTGAAATAATATAGCCAATATCAGGACCAGTTCTTCTGAGAGGAGTTTATATACCTCACTAGGAAGCACGTCTGTACCTGCTGCTTTATTGTTTTTACATTTACTTATTTGTATTTTAATTTCACTTTCAGTGATTGGAGCATCTAATTTTTCGCAGCTATCGGCTGTTAAAGTTGGTAAGGATTTCTCCCTCAACCATGTTCAAAGGGTTTTGGTGTCAGGCACAATCTCCTCCCCGTAAAGCTCTGAGAATAGTGAGAGAAGGCGGGCTTGCATATTCTCTAAACTACTCGACATCTTCCCACTTATATTTATTATTAAATTCATTAATGTTATTTTTTGAGCGGTCGACTCTTGCTTTCCATGCCAAAAGGGCTCCCGCCTTCTCTCCATATTCGAAATTCTGCATATTTTTAGTCAGCCATTGTACCGTACACTTCTGATCTAGCCTTCCCCTATAATCCTGGCAGAAATTTTCCAAGTCCCTCTGAACTTGTAACAGTCTTTCAGGGCTCCCCTGATTGAGCCAAATCCTCTCTACCTCTAATTGGGAGATTTTATTCTCCGAAGTCCGTAGCTCCTGTGACTCCTTCCTGTTATTCAAGCAAATACGACTGTGTAACAAGCCCCTTAGGTATGCCTTGAAGGCACCCCAAACATAAGCCTTAGATGTTGAACCGATATTTACTGAGAAATACTCTAGGGTAGCAGATTTGAGAGTCCTTGCTTCCTCTGAATCCAGCAAAATAGACCTTTTTAATGTCCATCTAAGCCTTAAATTGTACCTCTTTTTTGCTAAGGCAAACATCACGGGGGCATGATCTGATATATGACAGGGCAAGACAGTTATAGATGTCATATTGTCTACACTAGGCCTACCAGTCAAAACATAGTCGATGCTAGAAGAGTGGCCGTGTTTTTTGATGTAGAAATAAAACCCTGTTTGTCGCCCATCTTTGCCCTCCATATGTCAGCGAGCTCGAGATCATGGATCATATTTTTCAATGCTCGACGTCCTCAGTGTGCCCTTTTATAGTCAATCTGATTGGATCTATCTCTTAAGGGGTCGAGAAGGACATTAAAGTCTCCTCCGATAAATAAAGGTGAAACTACATTCATCAATTTGGATTGTAACTTACAAATGTACGTAGGGTCGTCGATGTTGGGGCCATAAAAAGAAGCACATATTAGCTCTGATCCCCCAAAGTCTAATACAGCCACGATTCATATCCCTGTTTGATCAGTTTGAATTGATTTAACAGTACACCCTGCCCCTTGTTTTATCAGAATTGCCACCCCCTTACTACGGACTGTCTGCTCTGAAGCGCAGAAACATTTTAACCAGGGGTACTTAGCAAATATAATACGACTCTCCAGGTGACTTAACATGTCTGCTGAATAAAACAGACTTGAGCAGTGCTTTGCTCAAGCTATTTCATCACTAGTCTTTGTCTACGGGGGCATCTTAACCCATTAATGTTCCACAAAATAAATTTTACCTCGCTACTCATTGGGGCAGTTCCTATTAGTTAAATATGGGAAACCCAGGACAGATGGCCTAACATAAAGGTGTGATTGAGGATATTTTTTAAAGTTTCTCCCACTGCTCCACGCCCAGTGTTCCCCTTCACCACCCACCCCCTCAACCCGGCTGTGTGCCCCCCCCCATACCTGGGGAACCCTCCCTTCTATTAGGCTATGAGCCTATTTAGCCTCAGTCCCTCGAACTAATTAAAAAAACGTTTCACTTTTGCATTTCATTTCACAGGTCTCACTAAATAAAGGACCTCCTTTACTTCCGCATTCCCCCCTACACCCGAGCACCTTTCTTAATCTTATCAATGAGGGCATCGACCTCCTCAACCCAACAATACATATACATGTGGTTGTTCCACATAATGTGCAGTGATGCTGGAAACCTCAATTGTGCCCTTGCCCCCAATGTAATCAATTCCTCCATTCTTTTGCCTAGCCCCCACTGTTTTGAAGCAGTGATTTGAGACACATCAGACCTAAAAATGAAAACGAATTAGAGAAGGAGTTAGATGTTATTGTTCCTTCCTTAAGTGCTGAAGATAAAATTGCCTCTTTAGCAGTGTACGTAAGGAAGTTTATCAAACGTTTCCTGGGCTTCTGTTTCGCTGGGTTTCTTTTAAACGGGTCCTGATGCACCCATTGAATTTCCTGAGCAAGATCTATATTGGGGGAATTTTTTAATACTGTCTCTTTTAATAGTGATATCACAAACCCCTAATATCAGCACCTTCAAGTGCTTCGGGGACATTGATGAGTCTCAAGTTATTCCTCCTTACGTGGTTCTCCAGGAACTCTAGATCTTCCTTCATTTCTCTGTTCCGACTTGCCAATTTAGCCATTTCTGTTGTAGAGGTGTTGAGTGCCTCTTTGATTTTCGGTATCTCCTGCTCTAACGCATCTGTTCTTAATGAAACCTCCTCCAACTTTTGGGCCAATACCACACAGGATGCTTGGATTGCTGCCCGGTTCATTTCCCGAAACTGTAAACTTACTCCCCATCTCATCCTTGAGTGCTAATAGGATTTCTGCCAGAGACCCTTTGAATGTGGTAGGATGATATTGGGCAGATGTCACTGGATTCATTAATTTAGGAGGAGAGCCTAGTTGGACATCATGAGCCTCCAATACACTAAACCGATTTGAGATACTGACCATAGGATGGATGGCAGAAAAATGGCTCCCAGAACTCTCTAACGCTACCTCCGCTAATCCATTTAAAGCACCAGGTATAGCTAAGGACTGTGTATCTCTCTGAAGAGTAGTTAACAAACCTGAAGTCTTGAGCTGAGTTGGATTCTGAAGAGGATCCAATGCATTGCAATGCAATGAATTGGGAAAACCTTTCTTGTTAGAACCCAGAGTTGTGGATGTGGACAGAACCTTGTAGTATGATTTTAGTGAGGGGGTTATTTTTACTTTAGGAGCCAGTACTTTCTTGCCTATGCCCCTCCGTCTTCCTTTAACGCCAACTGTGGTCTCAATATTAGCACCCTTTTCCATTCCACCCTTCTTCTGTTTGGCTGATACTCTTACATCACCAATGGGGGAGAAACTCAGGTAGACGAAGCGGTATCAATATTGGAGAGGGGCTGGATTGCCCTACTACAAAGAGTGTATCTACACACTTTGGGTATCGAGGGACCGACTCCTTGCAGGACTTTACCTTTCTCCATACAGTAGGGGGTTCACTGTTGCTCACTGGACTCCCAGGCTACTGCAAGAAGCTTCCCCTGACGTTTCCAGTACACACAGCGAGGAAGGAGGTCCCTAAGAAAACAAGAGATGTCCTTACCTTCCTTCCCAGTGAACGCCTCAGGCTTGTTGTTTGAGCCAGGCTCCAGACGCCCTACCTGAAATGCGAGCTCTCCTGCTCCTTCTCCAGTCCACACGTACCCCGGCTTCACAGTAGAATAATGCCCAGTACTGACTCTGCCTCCTGAAGCCCTTACCTGGAAGCATGTGGTTCCGCTGCATCGCCACTTACGAGCCGCGCCCTCCCACCCGAGGCTCGGAGCGCTGGCGTTCCACCGCGGAGTTCTGGGGCAATTTCCCATGCCCTCCAAAAGGAGAGAAAATCGTGGCAGAAAGGAAGAAAAAGAAGGTACTCAGCAAATACAGGTGGGGTGGAGTGGGATTACTTAGACTATTTAGAAAATCGTTGTGGAGACCCTCATAGAGGAGACCTAGACAGTCGCCAGAGGAGACTTCAGCCGCAACTGCTTAACTTACAGCTGCCAGGTTCCACCCATGTCGACAGGTATTTTCGTTTTATGTATGGAAAAAACAAATAACATTCTGCCAAGGAATGTATTTACCACTCTCATTTTAATGATTATTTTTGTAGGTTCCTTATTGTTACTTAACATTGCTAACTGTTATAGTTTCAAAATAATTGATTTGTTCATGCACATTGCAATGCAGCAAACCATATAGTGTTGGAACGACTACCAACTATCTCATGTTTCCTGCTGGAATAGTGTACGTCTTAATCACAAAATAGATATATGTTATATTCATTCTAATCATGACGAAGTCAAAAGGTATGCATTCTGGCAACCTTTAGCTAATGTGTTAAAGACAATGCATGAATATTCTGATACTACGAGTGTGAAATCTGCTGCCTTCCAAGTCACCTCAATTGATTTATTTATATATATATAACTTGTAAATATTTCTAAATCCTAAAATTAAGCTTTACTGTATTTATTGTATATATTACTATAACATACATTGTCTAATCGCATATCTTTCCTCTTCTTCCCTATTTAATCTATTCTTCAATATCATTCTTATTGTCTTCATTCATTTATTGAATAATAGAATATTAAGTGTCAATGTTTAAATTCCATCTTATATTTAGTACAGTATTTGTCAAATTGTCTATCTTTAAATGCTACATATTATAATGGCATAAATCGCATATGTTTTTTTTATTGAAATTATTGGTATTATATATTGATTTACTATATGTACATCTTTACATACTCCTTAGAATAAATATTTAAATTACATTATATAACCATACTTTGATCCGTGTTGATCAACCATTTGTTATGAAAAAAGTACATAACAAATATGCAGGATGTGGAGCCACTTGTTTCTTTATGGTTTAATCTTTGTAGTTTTCAGAAAATTGAATTATCCTAAGAAATCAAGACTGCATGCAAGAGCTTCCTTTCTTTAAAGTGGGCTCAGATGCCATTATGGCCATTATTATGAGCGGTCTCGAAAACGGGATGAATTTCCCCATCCCCCTGTGACCGATACCTGGTAGACTGGTGACTTCTGGGGTGGGGAAAATCTGGCCCATAACAAATTAAACCTGAGTGCCCACTAAGAAACGAGGAATGCCCGGAAACGACAATTCAAAGTCTGATGCCCCTCTCGTAATTCCTTATTTTACCATTTACTTTTACACAGAAATTGTGTCTGTTTTTAGCAGCCGAAGCTATATGTCACAGTCAAGAAATCCGAGAAGTTGGTGCGACTCTAATAGCGGTGCGCCGGTTACCTGTTTGGTGTTACCGGCTCCATCGGAATTAGTAGGCTGTGGGCCTGAAGTAGATGGTGTTTTGAGGAAGGAATTGGTGCATTGGTCAGATAGAGGTGCATAGCACATACCAGACTTCCGGTGTCGAGGCACTTTATAAGGGACATTCACATTCCAGTAGCAAATGCCGGACAATAAACAGCATTAATGGAGGGTTCACTCTGGAAACAAAAAGGAAGCATAGAAAGGTTAAAACAGCTTCTTTCGCGTCGCATTGCACTTTACGTTGGAAAGAACAGCCAGCATTAGCGGCAATCTCTGTTTCCGCAGCTCCCCAGTAATGCTGCAATCAGACATATGCGCTTCTTGAAAGCGGGGCAGTGGTTCAGCATTGCCCTGTTGCTGGGAAACCTGAGCAGCAAGTACAGTGAACTGCCAGCATTGCTGCCATGAATCAGCGATCACTGCAATCACCTGCCTGACAAACACATCAGCATTGCAGATGCCTTGACCTGATGCTCCTTCGAACTGAAATATGAAGTAGCGTTAATATGCGCCGCGCGTGCTTAATGATAATGAATAAACCATAAGTATTTGCTGTTATTGCTCTAAACTAGAGCTGCATATGTCTTCAACTTTTATGCACCATTTCCGGTCACGCAGACCCAGGCACACTGACACTGCTGATACCGCTCCAGGTGTGAACCTCTTTGTATCACACCCATCGAGTTACAGAGCAGCCCACCAGTTACGAAGGGCCATTCCAGAGTCTGCGCCATCTCTGCTGTCCTGGGATGGAATTCGAGATAACGCGGCTGGTGATTGGTGTATCACTCATTAGGAAAATCAAATTATTTACCAGTGCAAGATTAAACGTCATGAAGGGCAATGCCGTTATAAACATTTGTGCCATCTCCTTGGCGACTCTGTGTTCTTTTGCCTTGTCGCTTCCTTTAACCACTATAAACGCCAGCATTTCTGAAGAAATGTTTACCCACGGCCAGAAACGGAGGTAAAGGTAGCTCTCATGTGTAATGCGGCGATACCCCTCAGATGATTAAGCTCCCAGTGGTGTGTAATTATCCCATTTCAGATATGAAAGTTAGAACTGCCATGACGATGAAATAACATGAGTAATTTCTTCAGAACTACAACTGATACGGATGCAATCCTAGCAAAAGAGACACTCCTTTCATCCACAGACCCAGCTCCACCATCCTCTCACTCTTACCACCAAGCCCTCCCTCACAGACTGCGCCCCCACCAGCCCAGCAATCGAAGGCCACTGAGCACCGCTTTCACTCTAGGTTCATGCCCACTGGAAAGGACAGATTGGACTAGCCACTTCCCCTATCTCTCCCTGTCCAATTCCTCCTAAATTCAAGACAAACAGAACTTTTAAGTACTGATTATAAATGAGGGACAGTGAAATTGCCGTATAGAATTCTTCCTGATCACTACTTGTTTTTCCGGAGTATGGGAACACCAAACACAAAACCAGAAACAAGATTTTACTAGCTGGTTATTCTACCAGTAAAACGCATCAGTAGCGCAACAGAACCTTAGGGGGCCCCCCTGCAAGGTGCGATGAAGGGGCCCTGCTCAACACATCCAATCAATGTTCCTCACCTATCATCTTTGCAAGGACTATCAGAACCGCACAACATATAGACACTTTTAGCAGAATTATTGCCACATTACACAAATCTTCAGGCTGAGGATTGAGATTGCATTGTACCTCAAGTGAAAAAAGGCTTTAGGCAGCACACACTAAATGGATTCAACCAGATGGTTGGTAAACTGGAGAGTAGGTATGTTATTGATACAAGACAGAGAGGCATTTTCGACAAATTACTATTGTTCTTAGTGTAGGCAATGCTTGTCCTGGCAGAGAGGAAATTAGAAGATCTAAAACAATCTTTTATTCACGTGAGGAAATGGCAGAGCCAGAATGCAAACAACTTTAGAGAAGAATGAAAATCAATCAATTAGGTTGCTTATGTAGTGCAAATTCCTAAAGCACTAAGCGCTGAGCACTGACAAGCTCAGTACGTTGTTTCAGGATTTGGGGACATGGTAGGCATAAACCTTGAGGCTTTTTATTAAGCAATAAACACATGTTTGAAGATGTTGGTGCCTCTGTCTGAAGCAACCAGTCTATTTAATAGGCATAAGTGTAAACCCTTGTTTAGTTGTCCAGTTATCACCAAAGGGAGATGTGTAAAACAGCAGAAAGAAGGTGAAAGAAGAGAGAATTTGAGGAACACAGTACTTGCTGTAGGTAGCATCTACAGCTCCATTAGGAACAGGAAAAGGCAAAAGCTGTATTATGTTACTACAATAATGGAAGACATAACATCAAGCATCCAGGGGGTTCAGTTAGCTTACTCATCCATCAGGGCTCTTCCTGGTGGTATTGCCTTCACAGAGTTTGGTGACCAACTTGGGACTCTTTTCTTTCAACACAAGATCAATATAATCCAGCTCAAAAAATGATAATTCTCTAGTCAGGAATTCATATTTGTTCTACCTATCTCACTGGGTGAGGCACTGTTGGGTCCCTACCGAGCAGTATATTGTGGTATCTGCCCCTGTTATGGCAAAAGGGTGTGGTCTTACAATAGATTAAAACAGCTGTTGTGACTCCCCACCTTAAAAAAGAAAGCCTTCCCATGGAGGACTGCCAAATTTAGACCAAGTTCTTAATTGCCAGTATTGATCATGTGCTGGAAGGAGTGGTACCTGAAATTATCCAGCACCATGTTTGTAAGTTTTACTTACTCAGTAAATGTTAATTAGGGTTTAAACTGGGGCTTGGCACAGAGACAGTCTTTTTTCTTATTGAACCTGTCCATGTCCTATAATACAATAGATTTGATTTTGATTTGATTTTAGATTTGTAAAGCGCATAGCTACCCTGGGGCGTCCCAGCGCTGACAATCAACCTGTAGCTTTCAGAGGGGGGGGGGGAAGTTGTAGGGATGGGTTATGGGAAGAGCCACGTTTTTAGTTGCCTACGGAAGGTTAGTAGGTTGTGTTCTCTTCCAATGGAGAGTGGGAGGGAGTTCCACAGCTTTGGCGCATTGTATGAGAACAGTCGTCCCCCTGAGCGGGCCTTTCTTATTCTGGGAACACTGGCCAAGGAGAGGGAGTCTGATCTGAGTTTCCTGTTCGAATGATGTGGTTTGACGAGAGATCTCAGAATGGGCGGGCCTCTGCCTTGAAGTATTTTATGTGAGATGCAGAGGGTCTTAAAGGTGATCCTTTCCTTGATCGGGAGCCAGTGTAGAGATCTGAGGGCCGGTTTGGCGGAGCATTTAGATTTGGTCCCGGTCAGAAGGCTGGCCGCGGCGTTTTGGGCACATTGCAGTCTGTTGATGTATGAGCAGTTTCCTGGACTGAAACGGGATTAAGTGGGGAATTTTTAGAGATGTCTGAATAAGGCCGAAGCATGTGCCAGCGGTTTTTCTGGCCTGGACTTTAAAGTTGAGGTCTTGGTCCAACCAGATACCCAGGCTTTTTACTTCGGTCTTAGGGGTGAGGGGTGATCCCATACAGGGTGGCCAGGAGAGGGAAGGGGGGAGTCTGCGTGGGTCTCCCAGAAGAAGGATCTCGGATTTCTCTCCGTGTAGTTTCAGACGCGAATCCCACATCCATTGAGAGATGTTCTGGAGGCAGGATGACAGGTTGTCCAGACAATTGGTAGACTGGTTTAAGGAGACTACCAGCTGGGTATCGTTGGCGTACATAACTGTTTTTATGCCGAATGGAGTTACGATGTCTTCGAGGGGAGTCATGTAAACGTTAAAAAGTGTGGGGCTCAGGGAGGATCCCTGAGGGACCCCACACTGAAGAGGGAGAGCACTGGAGTTAACTGTGCCATCGGTCACCTGGAAGGTTCTGCCTTCTAGGAATGATTTGATCCAGGACAGGGCGGTGCCGGAGATTCCTTCCATGCTAAGACAGTGGATAAGGATGGCATGATCCACCGTGTCGAAGGCGGCACTCAGATCTAGGAGGATCACTGCCCATGATCCTCCCGCGTCTATGATGGTTCTTGCCTCTTCGACCACGGCTAGGAGTGCGGTATCCGTTCCCTGTCCCGGTCTAAACCCTGTCTGGGATTGGCGCAGGAGGTTGTTGGATTCCAGGAAGAGGGAGAGTTGGTGGTTGACGATTTTCTCGGCCACTTTGCCGAGAGAGATAGGTCTAAAGTTAGACAGGTTGGTGGGATCGAGGTGGGGCTTTTTGAGCAGCGCGCGGACTGTGGCTTTTTTCCAGTTAGTTGGGACGGTGCCTAGAGCAAGAGACGCATTAATAAGGTTGGTGAAGGGGGGGGAAACTGTGGAGGCGACCAGTTTTAGTTTGCTCTTAGGAGCTGGGTCTGAGGGGGGCCCACTCTTCACTGTCTGTAGGGTAGTTAGAAACGTTTCAATGGACACCTGGGAGAACGTGTCGAGACATGGGGCCTCCGGGCCAGTGGGGGGAGTCAGGGGGAGTTGTTTATTTATTTATTATTTTATTTTTATTTCTTACACTTATAATGCGCGCAGATACCCACAAAGGGTTTCCCGGCGCCATGGCTACGAGAAAAAGATACTGAAAGGCAAAATACTGTCACAGATCAACAACCATTTGTAAACACAATTATTTATTAAACAGCCAGGTTTTGACTTTTTTCTTGAAACTGGCAAAATTTTCCTCTTTGCGCAAAGCTAAAGGGAGAGAGTTCCAAAGATCTGGTCCCAGGTGGGAGAAAGATTTACCTCCCATTCGGGCCAGTTTGAATCTAGGAACCACGAAAGTTGCTCCATTTAAGGAACGAAGATTCCGTACAGGAACATGGGGCCTGACCAAATTCTGCAGGTACCGTGGTGCGGTTCCTGCCCTGATTTTGAACATAATGGTCAAGGCCTTAAACCGGACCCGGTTTTCAACTTTCAACCAGTGTAGATCTCTAAGGTGCTTCAAAATCCTTGCTGTCCTAGGGATCTTACATAACAGCCTGGCTGCGGAGTTCTGGACCAATTGTAGTCGTCTGACTACGGCTAAATTGGAGCCCAGATAGAGAATGTTACCGTAGTCAAGCCTAGATGTTATTAGCGCGTTGACTACGGTCTTCTGGGTATCCACAGGAAGCATCCAGATAATCTTCCGCAGCCATTTAATGATGGTAAAACAAGTGCCAGCCACTTTGTTGGCCTTCTGCTTCATGGACAGAGAATCGTCGATACACACCCCAAGATTTCTAACCTGGGTAGCCGGACTAGGGAAAACACCCATAGATGGCGGCCAATGTCTATCTTGCCACAGCTCACGATTTTTCCCCAGGAGAAGAATCTCTGTCTTCTCCCCATTAAGCTTCAGCTGGTTAGTTGACATCCAGCTGAAGACCTCCTGGAGACCAAGTTTCAGGACTGAAGGGGATGAAGACTCTGAATTAGTAAGGGAAAAAATAATCTGTGAGTCATCCGCGTAGGTCATGAGTTCCAGACCTACTCGCTCTGCTAGATCAGCGAGGGGGCGGAGGTAAAGGTTAAAGAATAGTGGGCTTAAAATTGAGCCCTGGGGCACGCCATGAGGTGACCGAAAAATGTCCGACTGTGCGTTTGAGGACGAGATCTGGAAAGTCCGGTCGCTCAGATAGGATCTGATCCAGCCCAATGCGGTCCCTCCGACACCATCCACGCTCAGCCTGGCAAGCAGTCTGTTATGCGAGATGGTGTCGAAGGCCGCGCTCAAATCAAGCAGGACGAGAGCCACCGTTTGCCCGTCGTCTAATAGTGCCCTGATTTTCTCCGTAACTCCCAGGAGGGCGGATTCAGTTGAATGACCTGCCCTAAAGCCCGATTGGGAGAAATGGAGCAGGTTGTTACTCTCCGCGTGCGATGATAGTGCCCCATGGATATGCTTCTCCAAAATTTTCGAGAAGGCAGGTAGCAAAGATATCGGCCGATAGTTTGCAAGGACCTCTGGATCAGCAGATGGCTTTTTCAGCAGAGGGCTGACCATAGCGTGCTTCCAGGACGCCGGAACAGTTGCCAAACGGTTGGGAAGTGCTGTGGGTGGGGGGGGGGTTTTAAGGATGTTGTTGATTTTTGTTGAGAAGAAGTCGGCTAGCTGGTTGCATCTAGTGCCCAATGGGTCTGGTATGGGCAGTGGTTCCGGGGTTTTTGTTAGGAGACGCACGATACAGTAGGTTTCTTTGGCTGAGTTAGCAGCAGCTAGTATTTTTCCCTCGAAGAAGGTTGCCTGGGTGTTTTTTATACAAGTTTTGTACTCCTTCATGGCTGCCCTATATTTGTTTTTACTTTCGTTTGCCCAGTCCTTCCTCCAGAGGCGCTCAAGCTTTTTACCCCTTTTCCTGAGTTTGCGTAGTTCCGGAGTGAACCAGGGAGATTTGAAAGTTCCCTTTTTACTGGGGAGGGGTTTAACGGGGAGGATAGCGTCGAGGGATTGTTCAATCCAGGAGCGAAGTTGGACATCTGCTCTGGAGGGGTCTGAGTCAAGCTCAGGTGTAGTGGAGGCTAATGCTTGAGTCCATGTAGCCGTGTCCAATTTTTGCCAAGGGCGGGATGGTGCTTGGGTAGGAAATCTCTCCGGCGCTTCGTTTGGGAGTTGAAGCTTGAAAGGGATTAAGTGGTGATCTGACCAAGGGATAGGGAGGGGTTTATTCACTACTAAGCTCGGGAGGTTGGTGAATATGGGGTCCAGCAAGTGGCCTTAGAATGAGTAGGCTGATTGCATTTTAGATGCATATTAAGGGAGGCTAGATCTTCATTAAGGTCCTCAGTTATTTTGTTTGTTGAGTCGTCGAAGTGGGGATTTAAATCTCCTAGGACTGTAAAGTTGGGTGACAGACAAGGCAAGAGAGGAGATGGTTTCCACTAGGGATTTGCAGAAAAGATTTTGCTGTCCGGGGGGCGATATACGAGAATCCTGAAAGGGTTTTTGATGGGGATAAGCGGATGGAGAATTGGACATGTTCTCAGTCCTGAATTGGACTGTCCTTGAAGTGGCAGGACAGGTTATTTCTGTAGATAATTGCGATTCCGCCCCCTGTCCCAGAGGGTCTGTCCTGGTGCTTGATTAGGTAGCTTGAGGGGAGTGATTCAACTATGTCAGGGTCTGAATTGGGGTTGATCCACGTTTCAGTGAGAAAGAGAATCTCAAGATCGGATTCTAGTAGAAGCATATTGATTTCTGCTTTGTGTTTCGGGAGAGATCTGCAGTTGAGAAGAGCCATCTTGATCTAACGTGCTTTCGGAGGTAAACGTGGCGTTAGCCTGTATGGGCAGCTCGGGCAGCAGGAATGTCCTTCCTCTAAGGAGATAATGCTGCCACATGGAGTGGGAGAAGAATCCCTGAGTTTGTGGAGGGTTTCTTGGGTGTACCTCTGTGGGAAAGGTGTTAGAGTCGCAGGGCTCCCGGGCTCAGGGCTCGGTCTGACGCGGACGGGCGCAGACGGGCTTACCTTTGACGGCCTTCGGCGCGCTGGCGGCGCGCCCGCAGCGCGCATCCGCTGCGCGTCCAACCGAGGCACATCCTTAAATGGCGGAAGGGGTGGGTGTGGCCTCAGGCTAGTGGGCGTGGCCTCGTTTAGCAGGCTAATGGCGGCAGGAATACGGAAGTATCCGCGGCAGCGTTAACCTCGGCTGCGCGGGGTGGTTACTGGCGCTTCAAGGGAGGGGGAGTGCCCAGAGTGAAGTGCGGCGATCAGGTAAAAACAATTGTATCACAATTTTCAATTTTTAAAAGTAAACGCTAAGCGAATCTCCCGGCTTCCGCCTCAGGAATTAAAGGGTAGACTGAAATGCGAGCTTGTGCTGAAAAGTGCGACTTATTTGCTACCGGTGGGCGTGGCCTCGGGCTAGTGGGCGTGGCCTCGTTTAGCAGGCTAATGGCGGCAGGAATGCGGAAGTACCCGCGGCAGCCTTAACGTCGGCTGCGCGGGGTGGTTACTGGCGCTTCAAGGGAGGGGGAGTGCCCAGAGTGAAGTGCGGCGATCAGGTAAAAACAATTGTATCACAATTTTCAATTTTTAAAAGTAAACGCTAAGCGAATCTCCCGGCTTCCGCCTCAGGAGCTAAAGGGTAGACTGAAATGCGAGCTTGTGCTGAAAAGTGCGACTTATATGCTACCGGTGGGCATGGCCTCAGGCTAGTGGGCGTGGCCTCGTTTAGCAGGCTAATGGCGGCAGGAATGCGGAAGTACCCGCGGCAGCCTTAACGTCGGCTGCGCGGGGTGGTTACTGGCGCTTCAAGGGAGGGGGAGTGCCCAGAGTGAAGTGTGGCGATCAGGTAAAAACAATTGTATCACAATTTTCAATTTTTAAAAGTAAACGCTAAGCGAATCTCCCGGCTTCCGCCTCAGGAACTAAAGGGTAGACTGAAATGCGAGCTTGTGCTGAAAAGTGCGACTTATATGCTACCGGTGGGCGTGGCCTCAGGCTAGTGGGCGTGGCCTCGTTTAGCAGGTTAATGGCGGCAGGAATGCGGAAGTACCCGTGGCAGCGTTAACGTCGGCTGCGCGAGGTGGTTACTGGCGCTTCAAGGGAGGGGGAGTGCCCAGAGTGAAGTGCGGCGATCAGGTAAAAACAATTGTATCACAATTTTCAATTTTTAAAAGTAAACGCTAAGCGAATCTCCCGACTTCCGCCTCAGGAGCTAAAGGGTAGACTGAAATGCGCGCTTGTGCTGAAAAGTGCGACTTATATGCTACCGGTGGGCGTGGCCTCAGGCTAGTGGGCGTGGCCTCGTTTAGCAGGCTAAAGGTGGCAGGAATGCAGAAGTACCCGCGGCAGCGTTAACGTCGGCTGCGCGGGGTGGTTACAGGTGCTTCAAGGGAGGGGGCGTGCCCAGAGTGAAGTGCGGCGATCAGGGAAAAACAATTGTATCACAATTTTCAATTTTAAAAGTAAACGCCAAGCGAATCTCCGGCTTCCGCCTCAGGAGCTAAAGGGTAGACTGAAAAATCACTCTGTTCTTTTGGAAAGCCAAGCTTTGTGCCTCAAATCCGCTGGTAACAGTTTTTTCCTACGGATTTGAGGTACAACGTTTGGCTTTAATTAGCTTCAGACCGGGTTTAGTGATTAAGATAATTATTCCATGGTGAGGGAGCTTTGTTCTTGCGCTCCCACAAGGGTTTTCTGTTTATTCATTGTTTTTTAAAGGCTAAATGGCTGGACTTTCAACTGGACTGGACATTCAGCACTAACTAGATGACACTTAAATAAGTGTTCATCTTGAGGAAGGTAGTTTCCAGGCTCAGTTCCCAAATTCTTACTGGCTCACAGAGATTGTGGCCTCTCGATGGCAACCTTTAATCATGGAATCATTGCCTTCATCCAAGAGCCTTCATCAGCAGCTACACCAAGCACAGAATTAGCTGTTGTCTTGCACATGCCTTCTTGTCAGTAAGCGGAATACAGCAAATTCCTTGAAGAAAACTCTGATCACTTGAACATGCTCAAGTATCGGTACACTTAAAAAGGATTTTAGCTCCAACTGTCAGTGTTCCACAGCATTTTGTTGCAGTACAGAGCCTCTCCAGCTCATCTAAGCATTCTCAACTGTCCTCCTGCTTACCACTGCTCCACATTCTTCTCTTTGCCTACCCTTTAGCGTGCACTCACTCACTCTTCCAGATTTCCTAGTCTTTTAGTTTCAAATTGTTCTCTTTGCCTTTTCAGTGCCGCTGTGCTACTTTTCTACTCCCTTATTATATTTAGCCTGGGTCAGACAGAGACCTTTATTACCAGGCATTTTCAGATCAGAATTTTAAAAAGAAGTGCATAACTCGAGGCTTCTGGTTTCTTTGCCATCTCTGTTTAGTCTACAGCTGGTTACCTCTACTGCTGATTACCATTTCACTCCAGAACCATTAGTTGTGGCAAGTTTGAAGATGCAATCTTGAAACTCAAAAATTAGACTGCCATCACCCTGAGGCTTGGTGCTGCCTCTTCTTGTAAATCAGGAGGCATGCACCATTTTAGAGTAAGAGTTGTTGTATTCTAACCCCTTACGTCCGACAATAGAGAGAGAGCAAATAACAGCTTCTTGTGGGGATGAGAGTAAGTAAACCATGTTTCAGTGGCGGAAAAAATGAAATATAACAAAATGAAATGGCAATTCCTTCTTAGTCCCTGTTTTCTTGGCCAGAGTTCCTTACGGCAGCATCATTAACCAGCCCAACCGTTAACAGACTGAGAGTCTATACAGAACTCTTAGTTCCTAAAATTAGGACAGAATTGAAAGGCTTAGTCCAGACTGTCAAAAATCGCCTTCCATTCTTTGAGCTCAACTAAAATGGTTGCATTTATGAGTGTTATTGTTTTATTTTGTATGGCCTGTGACAATGTCCTTCATATCCAGATAAAGGCTAGATAGATTTACATGTTCAAGATGGCTCAAGACCAAGCTATGTGATTGATTTACGTAGTGAAGAAACCACATTAGGTTGTGCTCTATAGAATTAAAGGTACTATGTCTGGCCATAAGAGCTACTTATTACAAAGGCGATTTGTGCATCATTACAAGATACTGCCCCAGAAGACTTTTGAGATATTCAGATCCAATGAGACCTATCTCTCTGAGATACTGTAAAAGTAATTCCAGTGGGGCCTGCTTTGCCATCTTCGTGGTTTCTCTATGTTACATATTGCCTTCGGATAACTAGGCAACTGAGAAACTGTGAAAAACCCAAAAATGTATAGCTAAAGATAATTTACTGCTCTACCAGGTGATGCTACTCTTTGTACAGTATTACAGCACACAGATAATGAACGGAATGCTGACAATGCAAACATTCTCCCCCCAGTCAAAAGGTCTGGGTTAAATCCATCGCTCTTTTGCCCACTACACCACCCATCCATATGCAAATCAGTCTTGACCCTGTTCCTTGTGGGAACACTCCAGACCGAACTGCCAGGCCAGTCCTCCCTGGACCGGAAACAAGCATTCTGGGACCGGTTTCAGGCTATGTCACCCTTCTTCAGTCAGGCTAGCCCTGAAACCGGTCCCAGGATGCTTGTTTCTTTTCTAGTCCTGGGAGGACCTGGCTTGGCAGTTCGGGCTGGAGTGTTCCCACAAGGAACAGGGTCCAGACTGATTTGCATATGGCTGGGTCCTAACTGGGGTGGTGTGGTGAGCAAAAGAATGATTGATTAAACCCAGATCTTTGTCACTGGGGGTGAATGTTTGCATTGTCCAGCATTCCGTCCATCAATTGCTTCTTTTGCATATGTCGCCCTAAGTGGGAAGGGTATGCCCAGATGTGGGTCCAGTGCTCACTACACCACTGGATTCAAGCTAGGCTGGCTGATGAAGGGTGATGCCCTGAAACCGGTCCCAGGATGCTTGTTTCCGGTCCAGGGAGGACCTGGCTTGGCAGTTTGGGCTTGACTGTTCCCACAAGGAACAGGGTCAAGACTGATTTGCATATGGCTGGGTCCAAACTGGGGTGGTGTGATGAGAAAAAGAATGATGGATTGAACCCAGATCTTTGGGGGGGAGGCGTGAATGTTTGCATTGTCCAGCATTCCGTCCATCAGTGTCAATTGTTTCTTTTGCTCTTTGTACAGTGGCCAACACTCTACATACATACACATCCTCCATAATATAACACCTGAATGTTAATCTATTTTTGCAATAGGACATGCTTATTTTCCTCCTTTGGGTTGTACTCCTCTGCAAGTTTCCCCTTCCTGGTGCTATTCTACCCATCTGTGGCTTTTCCTACTAATATTCTACCTCATGTGGCCTCCTCTTTTTACTCTCTTCTTCACATCTTCCCTGTCTTATGGTTATCCTCTCCCCTTCTCTGTATTTTATCTCACTCCTCTCCTTTGCCCTCGCCATGTTTTTTTGTCATCTCTCCTCCACTGGGTTGTCTTTATTTCCCCCCTTCCATATTACTTGTCTGTGTCACCTTTTCTCCTCTCTCACCATTCCCTCTCTTTCTCATGTCTCTTTATCATCACTGCTACCTGTCCCTATTAGTTGTCTCTTCATTACATATGAGTTTTCGATAATATCTTTCACCTTTCTCCTCACGCGCGCTCAGCTATCTCACTCGCATAATTATCATGTAATTACATATTTTATACCCGCTCTTTATTTCATGCCTGTCCCTTTATTAACTCACCATCTCTCCCCACCCTCTTTGTTCTCTTTCTAACCTGTCTTTGTATCACCATGCTTGCTCCTATCTCCCCACTCTCTCTGCCTCTCCTCAGTTCTTTCTCACCTGTATATGTCTCTTGATTTACCCTATTCTTTCTCCCCACTGTCTCTTTGTCACCTGTCTCTTGATCATGTCAACCATCATTCCTCCCCTCTTTATGTTATGTTATGTTATCTTGGTTTTGTATAGCGCACGGCTACTCAACGAGTGTCCCGGCGCTTTGGTTGCACACCTATCTCACAACATAACAAGAAAAAAACAGAGAAAGGAAAGATCCAGAATGACCACAGTGGTGTCAACTAAGAGGTAAAAAGCCAAGTTTTGAGACCCTTCCTAAACGCCAATAAATTTGACGTACTGCGCAGTGTCACTGGTAACGTGTTCCAAAACTGCGGGGCCAGCAGTCTAAAAGAACGGCCTCCGATGCGTGCCCTTTTTATACGAGGGACCACGGCAAGAAACAGGGATCCGGACCTCAGGGACCTGGCAGGGTGGTAAAAGGCAAGCCTTTTTTGTAGGTATTTTGCTCCTGAGGCATAAAGAGTTTTATGCGCCAGAGTCAAGGCCTTGAAAATTATCCGCTTCCGTACGGGAAGCCAGTGCAGTGACTGCAGGAGGCCCGAGGCTCTAGCACGGCGAGATAGTCCAAAGATGGCCCGAGCTGCCGAGTTCTGGACCACCTGCAGCCGTTGTAACAGATACTGTGGCAGGCCGAGATAAAGTATGTTAGAATAATCAATTCTCGAGCCAATTAAAGCCTGCACTGTTATCTTCCTGTGCTCCTCCGATAGTAAGGGGAGAAACTTGCGCAACATCCGGAGCAAGCCAAAACAGGTGCCAGTGAGACCGATTATCTGGGAGCGTAGTGTTAGGCCGTTATCGATCTTGATCCCCAGGTTTTTGGCCACCTGGGAGGAATCCGCTGGAGGAAACATGTTCCCTGGCCACCACTCCTTCCAATCTGGATCAGAACTGCACCCGAAGAAGAGGACCTCCGATTTATCCGAGGTGCACTTGAGGCTGTTACGTTGGAACCAATTAAAAACAGCCCCAAGGCAACTCCGGATACTCTCTCCGCCGAAATCCGCACCTTTCTCGCAGGTAAAGAGGAGCTGGGTGTCATCGGCGTAGGAAACGATCTGGGCCCCGAAGGACCCCGCCAGAGCCGCCAAAGGGGTCATGAAGATGTAAAATAGAGTCGGGCTCAACACTGAGCCCTGAGGGACTCCGACACCCAATGGCGACATATCGGCGGAGCTAGCAGAGGCCCAGACCGTTTGTCGACGGCCCGCCAAGAAAGAACGAAACCAGCTGAGCACCGTCCCCCTCAGACCGATCTCAAAAAGTCTTGCGAGGAGACCCTCGTGGGGGACGGTGTCAAAGGCCGCCGACAGATCTTATCTGCTGCCCCATTCTCACCTGTCTGACACTTAATCACTTCTTTTAGCTTTTACCTTTTTTCACCTCTCTCTCGAACGTGTATTTATCTTTCTCATCCCTCTCTTTTGTGATTACTTATGCTCTCTCGATGCTATTTCTTTCTTGGCTGTCTCTTAATTACCTCTCTCATCTGCCACCCTTTTTACCTCTCTCAGTTGTCATTTACCACTCTCCAGCTCTATCAAACGCTTGTCTCCTGCCTATCTCTGTCTGTATCTTCTACTTTGCAGTCCTTTTTTCACTTCTCTCTTCTAATTACCCACTCTATCTTGTTCACCTGTTTTCACCTTCCAGTCCTTCTCCCTCTCCCATGCCCCCTCTGTGTGTCCTTTAAGCTGTCTCTCATCTCATATGCCTCTATGTCTTTATCAACTCTCTTGCACAAATCTCTCTTTTCCATATCTCTCATCTGTGTTTAGCTTATCTTCCTCCCAACAACTGTCATTCTCTTTCTCAACTGTCTTTCTTTCTTACTGTTCCAGCTCTATCACTTCTCTAAGCTTCTATCTATAACAGTCTCTCACTTGTCTGCTATTTCTCTCACATGACTCCTCCACACAACTTTATAACATGGTTGTCTCTCTAACAAAAACCCATCTCACTCACTCTGTCTCTCTTCCTCTCGCCCTTCTCTCTCTTTCTCCATCTCACCTGTCCTTTTAAGTGTCCACTATTTCTCGTTTGCCTTTCTCAATCTAATTTCCTGTGTTTTCTTTACCCTCTCTCTCGCCCTGGGCTCTGCAGGTGTTTCCTTCCTCGCTGACATACAGAGACACGGAGGCTCATTTTCCCTGGGACCTCCTCTGCCAACAATTGATTTTGAAAGTTTGTTGTATAGTTCCCTGTACTGGGATATCCCATCCAGTACTGCAGGCTTCAGCCAGGCAGCAGCTCCTGTGTATTTTCCTGCAGCCTTTGCGAGAAGGCTTTAGAAGTGGATTGGGGCCCCCTCAAGAGTGAGAGCGCTTGGTGGCCCCCCGCACCACGGGGGCTGCTGTGGCCTTTGTTACGCACCTAAGGCTTTGGCTATAACCGCAGCCAATCCTCGGATCCCGAGCCATGCTGCCATTTTCCTCTGGCAAGGGGTGGGAGCATCTTTCCTGCCAGAGTTAGTTTTCCCAGTCTCTCCTCCATCCGCACTGCATCTACTGTCTCCATCCCGTCCAACACAGAACACCCAGCACACACATACTACTTGTGGTAAATTCTGAGTTTAAAACCCCCAGAATAGGGAATACAATGCATTATACTGCATGTTAATTACATGCCAAAAGCCTCGTAAGAATACCATGCATTATACTGCATGTTAATTACAAGCCAAAACCCTCAGTATATGGAATACCATGCATTACCTCCCGTCCCTCCCTCGCCTTCCTTCAGCACAAATGAGGCCCCGCCTCCCACCCAGACCCACCCCCAGTATAAAAACTCTGCCCGCCCCCACCTCCACCTGTTTTTTTCTGTCTCGCTGGTGAGACTTACCCTTTTAGTTCCTTCCCGTGGCGGTGCCGGGGAGTCTTCGGTTTGGTTCTCTGCTGCGGTGGTGCCCTCTGCTGAGTTCTCCCGGCGGCGCCTCCTCTCCTCGTCTCCCTCGTGGTGTGGGGGCGGAGCGGTGGCTCAGGAATCTGCAGCGGTGTTTTGGCGGTCCTCCTGTGGCTGGGGCTGTGTTTCCGGGTCGGGCCGCGTGGCTGCCTCCTCCCGGTATGCTGTATTCTCGGAGGCCAGGTAGGGCGGGTTTTTGCCCGTTTTTTGTTTATTTTCCATTCCGGATAGCCTTGAACATCCCCTTGGCCATGTCCATGCTAGGCGACACGAGAGGGCTAGCTGCTCGACCTGTGGGACGCGGTTGTCCGCTCTCCAGGTTGTCGATTGAAAAAGCGGTCGGACTGAGTTAAAATTGTGGGTCGTGCCCGGCTGCACTTCCGCACCGGCTTCCAGGGCAGATGCGACCCTACAGCCCATCGTGACCGGCGGAGAGCGTGCTCCTCGAGTAAATGCTTGGGCGTTTCTCTTGCCCTGTGGTACTGGCCTTGGGGCTGTACTTCGGCGGATGTTCTGGTGCCTTTGTTGGCGTTGTGTTCGCTGGCTGGGGTTCGTTTCCTGCCTATGCTCTGTGATTCCTTTGGTGATGGCCTTGGCGGTCGTCTTCCTCTGGGTCGCGTGGGGTTGTTGCTGGTGTCATTTTCCTCTGTGGCTGGGCCTCCGGTCCCCCTGGGGTGCCCCGGTGTCCTGGGCTCCGTGGGGGTTGTTCTGCCTCTCATGTCCGTGGATGGTGCTGGACTTGGTGGTGGCTGCTCTGTCCTATACTTAGGGGTTCTGTTGATGCCTTCTGCGTCCCCTCTTCGTCCTGCTGTTCCTGTGGATAGCTGGTTACCTTCTGTCATCTTTGGGTGTCGTGGGTCCTTCTCCCGCCACTGGCGCTGCCTGTGGCTCCGGGGTGGTTGGCGTTTGGGACGTGGGTCGCTGGTCTCCTGTACTAGTTGCCAGGGTTTTCCTCTTTCCTGCTGGGCAGGGACTGTGGGTTTCTTTCCTTGGTGTACTCGGCCGTCCTGGTTGGCTTGGCCTTGGGTCCCGGGGTGGGTGTTGGTGTTGTGGGAGTGGCTTGCGCTGCTCGTGCTTGTTCTTGGGGCTTTGTCCGCTGTGGATATGGCCAGCTGACTGTTGCTTGTCTGTCATCTATAGAGCCTGCCGTGGTGGTCTCTCCTCAGCCCTCCGTGTTCCTTCTGTGCTGTGGGGTTTCGGGTTTCTCTACATGCTCAGTTGGTGTCTGGGGATTTCACTTCTGTGCGGATCATCCATCTCTTCCTCCGTGGCTTTGCTTCTTGGTGGTGGTCGCCCCTTTCCTCCCAATGTGCTGTCAGACTTTGTCCTGGCCGCACTGCTTGGTTGGCCTGCTGTTCTGCTTGGCTGCTGCCGTTGCGCTGGCCGGCCTGTTCTCTGCCTTTTCTGTGCCCTCCTTGCTGTGGGGTTTCATGGAGTTGGCCGCAATGGTTTGTGGTGGCTGGGTATCGCCCCCTTGGGCCCTCTGCATGCCTTGCCTGGCTTGGGGGGTCCTGCCTTTCTCACGTGCCTTGCACTGGGGCCTCTCCTTTGACCCCGATGTGGGTGTCTCCTCTGCCTTTCGGGTGGTCGCGGTTTTGACCATTTTTTTCGCCCTGGCTTGCTGCCTCCTTGTCTGAGTGCCTTGCCCTGTTGGGTTCCTGTCACTGCTTTCTGGTCGGTTCCCTGTCTGTGGGTGGTCGTCTTTGGCGTTTCCTCCTCTGTGGCAGCGGGACGTTTCTGTTGGAGTCCTGTGTGCGGTGGTTCTTGTGTGCTGGGCCTGCTTGGTGCGGGTTCCTCCGGTTCGGGGTGGGTTCCTCTGCCGGTGCCCGTCTCCGGTTCCTGCTGGGTGGCTCTGCTGGACTGTGTGTCCTGTTTGCTTGCCATGTGTTCCTTCTGCTGGGTTCCTGTGGGTGGGGCTCAGGTTTGGGGCCCGCTCCGTTCTGTTGCTGGGGCTGAGGTGTCCGGCGGCTTTGTGCCTGTTCTGGTTCTCCTGGGGGTCAGCTCCTGGCTTCGGCCGGTTCCCTTCCGTGTGTTGGCCCTTCCGGCTGCCTTTCTGCAGGCTCTGCCTGTCGGCTTTTGGCATGCCCTGGGTTTTGGGGGTGCTTCTCTACGCTTCCCTGCCGCTGCTTCTTTTCTGTTTTTCCTGAGGTTCTCTGTGTGGTACGCTCGTTTTCTGGGTTGCGTCCTTCCCGTTCGGCCTCGAGCCTTCGCCCTGGGTCTTCCCGCATGTCCGGTTGCTCTTGTGGCTCTCCTTCATGCGGCGGGGGTTTTTCCTCTCCCTTCTCTGGTCGGACTCTTGTGGCATGCGGCTGGAGTGTCCTTTTGCTTGGTCTGTTCAGGGGGTCCTTGGTGGTTCTTCTGGTGATCGGGTTTTTGGTGGCCGGGGTGTGTCTTCACTGGTCCCCTCTCTGGGTCTGTTGTTTGTCGGGGCTGGCCGTCTTCGGACTGTGCTCAGCCCCATTCCCTTGTCCGGGTGCCAGGTCTCTCTTCCTTCGTGGGTTCGGGCCTTGTTGTCCCGGGGCTCCTCGGGCGGTCCTGTAGCTGCGGGTGCTGGGGCGCCTGGCTTCTGTGGTGTTTCTGGTTCCCTTGGCTCGTTTTCTTCCTCTCCGCCTGTCCGTCTGGCTCCTGTTGGGTTGCTCTCTGGGGTCTGTTGTCCCTGCTGCCGTTGTCGGTCCATCCCCGGGGGTGCTCTCCTGGTGGCTCGGCCGCTGTGGCCTTCTGGCTGGGTCTTAGCTGGCTCTTCCGGCTCCGCTTGTGGTGGCTTCGGTCACCGGCCTGTTCGGGGCTAGGCTGGGGTCGATTCGGGTTCCTGCTGCTCTCCCGGGGGTCCTTTTACTGGCAGCTGTTGTGTCATTGGGCCTTGCCCTGGTGCCCTTTCGGGGGTCTCTGCGGCTCAGGGTGTGTTGGCTCCGTCGGTCGTTCCAGTGGATTGGTCCTCTGCCTCGATCGGGTGGGTCCTGTTTTGGGTCCTTGTCCTTGGTTGCCTGCGTCCTGTTTCTGTGACCTGGGGTGCTGGGTCAGTCAGCTCTCTGCCTCGGTGGGTGGACTGTGTGCTGGCGGTTTTGTTTTGCTGGTCCCTTACTTCATCCTGGGTTTTCTCTCGACTTCCCCTTCCCGGCTTTTCCACTGCTCTGGCCTTTCCGGTGCGGGCTCTGTGGGTCTGTGCTCGGGGGTTGCTGGCTGCTCCCCGTTGGCCTTGGGCTCCTTGTTTTCCTCTCCTGTCCAGGCAGTGTTGCGCTCGGTGGTGGTTCCTTCCGGTGGCTCCGTGCCCTTTGGGGTGTCGGGCTCTTCCCCGGGGTTCTGTGCGGGGTTTTGTACCTGCGGCCTGCCGGTTGTGCGGGCCTCCGGAGGACTTATCATGCTCCAGACGGAAGTTTCCCTTATGTTATCCAGAGATCAGTTCCACTAAGACTGGTTCTCAAAAATAAAATACAGAATCTACTTGTGTTTGGAGAAATACCACTTTCTATAATATCTTCAAAGCTTCAATTACGACCAAGGACCTGAACTAAATTTTAAAGAGACCACTATATTCTGATCTCCACCTTGCGACTGGTGATATAAGTTAGCCTGTGACCGCCTCTCAAGTCAAGAAAACGCCCTGAATAGGAGTTCAGGCTATACATATATATAAATCTTAAGATACCACTTGACAACTGAGGCCTTATGTATACCGCTGTATAGAACACTGGTCACATTCATCGGGAGGTCAGCTTTCATAATAATAAGCCCTGAAGAAGTCCCCTGTGTGGGACGAAACACGTCGGCTGTGTGGCACTCCATTGTTTTGCTGAATAAAGATTGAAAATCCATAAAATGAGAATCATCGTTTGCAACTTATTGTAATATTCATTTAGATATTATTGCTTGTGGTGCACCTTAGCTGTTGTCGAAATCAAGTTTGAATTCCTTAGGGAATAGGCACCGGGACGGTGGGTGCTACTCAGTGTGCACACAATTCTCTCTCTTTATTTTAGGGACAAATTAGAAATTTAAAGGGGTGATTTGAGATTAGGTGCTTCAAGAGGTAGGGACCACCGTTAGATCTGTCCTGCCAGTTGTGCGCCTGGACTTGGCTGTGTTTTGGCGGTTTCCTCCAGCTGGGGCTCTTCTGGGATTGTCGGTGGCCACTCTGCGGGTGCTGGGGGCGTCTTCCGGCTTCTTGGTGCTCCTGTCTTCCTTGCGTGTTGCCTGGGGTCTGTTGCCTGGTTGTTTTTCCGGGTCTGCTGTTTTTGTTTCCCCGCCCTGTCAGGTCCTTCCCTTCGGGGTCTTTGCTGCTGGGGTTGGTTGTCCTGTCCGGTCCTCCCTCTGGGCCCCTTGCGGGTCTTGGGTGGCGACTCTTGCCTTTTGGGTTTGCCACCCGCTTTTGCCTGGTCTGGATGGCTGTCTGGACTGCTGCACGCGCTGTGGCGGCCTGTTTTCCGGTTCTTGATCTCAGGTTTGTATCTCCATGTGTCCTCTTGGCCTTTCCTCCTTGGTGGGTCAATGGATTCAGCTGCTCTGCTTTGGGATATCGTCGCCCCTGCGGGGCGCTTGGGGGTGTTGTGGGCCCTGTATTGGACGTTTCCCTTCTGTCTGGGCTGTTCGGATCTGTTGGTTTTGGTTCCGGTTCCGTCCTTTGTCCCTCCGGTGGCTCTGCATTTTGGCTCTGTCACGGGCTGGTTTTGCCTGTGTTCGGTCATGCTCCTTCCTTGCCTGGGGCTCGTTTGGTCGGTTTGGCTGTCCGGCGCCTTTTTGCTGTGGTGCCTTCTGGTGGCTGGGTCCTTCCGGGTGGAGGTCTTGGTTTGTTCGCTTGGTCCGACTCAGGTATTGTTTGCCTTCCTGGTTGTTGATTTCGGTCCTCAGCCTTGGTGGCTTTTGCTCTTGTGGGGGTGGTTCCTCCTGTGGGGTTTCGGGCCACGGTGTCTTGTCCTCTTTCAGGGGCCTGGGATGTTGATCTGCTGTGTTTGGGGCACTGTTTTGTGTTCTTTGTCACTCAGTTGTCCGTCTCTGTTTTCCTCTGCCTGCTATGTCCTCATTTGTGCTGGAGGAAGGCGAGGGAGGGACGGGAGGTAATGCGTCCATTTCTAACGATAATGGCATTACTCCTAGTTCTACTCCCTCGCCTTTCTTCAAGGACCCTCCCTCCCTCCCGGTTCGGTTCAACTGAGTGCTAGCTCGGCTTGTTTATGTACAGGTGGAGGTGGGGGCGGGCAGAGTTTTTATACTGGGGGTGGGTCTGGGTGGGAGGCGGGGCCTCATTTATGCTGAAGGAAGGCGAGGGAGTAGGACTAGGAGTAATGCCATTATCGTTAGAAATGGACGCATTATACTGCATGTTAATTACATGCCAAAACCCTCGGATTAATACCATGCATTATACTGCATCTTGATTACACGCCAACCCCCTCGGGATAGTGAATACCATGCATGCCATACAGTTATTTCCCATTCTAAGGGTTTTAACATATAAAAGGTGCCATTCTGCCTGTAGAAAACCGCTGTGGCGGCAATTCCGGTCTCTGGAAATGTCTGTAAGGCAGGGCTTTAAGTGTGCCAGGCCTTACGGGGTCTGAGCACCGGCAGTTTTTGAAAGGAGGCCTCGAAACGGGTCTCTATCAGGCTCTGTTTTGTGCCCTGGCACAGGCAGTCCGTTTTTTTTCGGACTGCAGTGACAGCAGGCACATCATGTGCGCGTGCTGACACTGCTCACTTCTCACTTCAGTAGTGGAGAAGTTTCGGCATGGCGTCATGCCAGGGGAGCATTGTAGGGGAAAGGAAATCCTTTAAAAAGAGACATTTTCTATCTGGATTTTCCTTCTGTATTTGAAACTCAGGTGCAGCAACATTGTCGTGGTGTCACCAGTGGAAGCTTTTTCAATATTCTATACAAGCCATACTTGCTGCTTATTTATCTTATACAACTAACAACCATTGACAAAGCCAATAGTCCAAACTTCTTGTAGGTATGATGTTACTTGTATCATATATCTGGATGCAATGACATAAATAGCAAAATACAAGTGGGACGGCACCCTCTGCTAAGCACAGATTTTTAGCTGGTGTTTTTTAGCCACGCCCATAATTACGTTGGCCACGCTCCTTTGAGAGCCCCCCTAGTTTTTTCATCCCACTTAAAGCCCTGCTGCAAGGGATTCCTCTTAACTTATCATTAGGGCCTTACTGTGACTCAACCCATCTCCTTCGTTCATCGCATCAACTGACTAAGACTCAAAAGCACATATTACCCATATTACCAGATCTTACTTGGTAAGCACGCACAGTAAGCACATGACCGCGTAATCACGAACAGGTTACAAGTCACCGCTTTCAAGATATATTTGAGGGATTTTACAGTACAATTTTCTCTTTTAAAGAGGGACTAATTATTTATTTATATACACATTAAACAAATATATTTATTGAAAATTACTGATCATTAAAGAATTTGAAAGAGAAATCTTGATAATCCACATAAATAGCACCAGAAACTTTAATGTGTACCGACGACGGTGTTTACCTGTGCATTAAGGATATTCATGTAAATCAGAGATCTTAAACCCCCTCCCAGCTGTGCCAGCATCTCAAGGGCTCTTCTGCCGTTCCTTCCTTCACATCAATTATGTACAACAAAACCTTTTCTGTGGTGTTAGAAAGGCCACAGTCTATTCACATAATAAATTGGTACGTACGTGTCATGCTAGCATCGATCATTAACGTGCTAATTCCTTGCTTATCCTGGACTACAATGAAACACATTTTCATAAAAGGTTATACAGTGTGCAGCGGAAACTTTCTTGCATATTATTAACCATAACCTGCCTAATACTGCAATGCATTATCCTTACAGTCATAATGTCTCTTCAAGTTGATAATAATCAATTTTCAACTTGCCTGACAGCTCTACTTCTGTTGATTACTTGGAACAGTGGGTCGCGGCTTTGAGGCTTCACTTGCTACTGAAAGTCTGGCGTTCGTGGCAATGCCTGGGCTGCAAGTGCCATGTCTGCCCAGCACCCCTTTATCTGTCCTCAACTATCCCTGCCGTCCTTATGTGAAGATAGTTATTGTTAAACATTCTGAATCACCTCCATGCTGGAGGTACTTTACTGACCCCTGTCACCTTCCGCCAAGACTAAGAGAAAAGCTGTTCTAGTGCCCCTGCGATGTTCACGAGGGACTGGTCGATCTCTCTGCTAGACAGATGAACCTTGTCATCTGTGTAATCCCCGGGGAAATAACCAGAGAGTTTCCTGACTTCGGCGATCTCCAGCGTTGCCGTAACCATCCCCGATAGTGAGTTTCGTGTCTTCGCCCATCGTAATGACCAAATATTAAGCCCTGATTTCCTTTAATATTGGCTTGTGGCCAAATTTAATTCTATACTTGTTCCTTTTGGCCGTGCTTGTGGTCACGCACTTTTCTACTGATTGGGCCCTTCGAACCAAAACTTGTTTGGTCACTGGCTGACCTTTTGCCTTGGTCCGCTCTCACGCCCTGCTGCTGCCGGGCCCTGGCCTGCTGTCCGTTTGTGGGGTGAGGGGGTTACCTGCCATCCTTCTAGGCTCAGCTGTGGCTCCCAGTCACAACAAAATGTTGGCAAACTGTGGGAGACACTGCAAACAGGTCCTGATTTCTCGTACAGCTCTCCCCCTCCCCCAGCAAACAGCCCAGGAGACTCAGTCCACCCATGGGAGAGTTTCCCAGGACTGTCATGTGAGGAAGAAAGTGCAGAAATCAGGCTGTACATTTACAGGGCCTACTCTGCCTTACATCCGCCTGCCAAGGTGACTTCCTCTGGGAAGCTGACCCATCTCTATAGTGACAGAACCCTATTCTAGACTAAAATGTCCCCTCAGCTGATTAATTTTCTTCCTCCTTCTTTAGTTTGGGTAGTGAGGTACCCACCGCCTCTATCCCTAAACAGGCTAGGGGAACACCTAGCTTATCTACAGAGGCTACCCAACACTTGAGCAACACCATCATGATCAACAGGGTCAGGGGGCCTAACTTACTTTTGGCTAGGGGGTCTGCCTCCTATGGCAAATACAGTGCTGCCATGAAGGCAAGCACCCAGCAGAGGCTACTGACAGCTGCCATTACCCAGAACAAAACCCTCAGCTCTCCACTGTCAGGTGACTGAGCTGATTTAGAGGCAACTGTGGGTTCCTGGAACCTCTCTTGCTGTTTAGAGTGGAGGGCCACCACGTCCTGTGGCAGCCACCCTTCTTCAACTTGCCCTTCTGTCAATGCAGGGGTGGATTGACAGCTGTCTGACTTCTCAGAACTTCCTTGTAGTCTGGTGAAGCCTCACCAGTGCCAACTCTGGATTTCTCCCCTACTGGGACAGAAGACCCATGGCCCACTGGAACGCTCTTTAAGAGTGGCTTTTCCTTTCCTCACCTTTTTCCCTTTCTTTTGGGACCTCAGGTTCCTAACTATAGGGACTGCTCCCAAGGAACTTTGGATTGGGGCGTCCTGGACGACTGCCCAACTTAGGATCTGACCAACCTTAATCAATCAATCAATCAGGGGGTTTATATAGCACGCTACTCACCAGTAAGGGTCTCAAGGCGCTTTGGGGTGGGCGAGGGAGGGAGGCGGCTCCGGATCAGTCGAAGAGCCAGGTCTTGAGGTCCCTCCTGAACGTGTGCAGGGTCGGGGAGAGTCTGATGTTCACCGAGACCTCGTTCCAGGTCTTGGCTGTGATGTAGGAGAAGGCTCTACTTCTGGTTTTGTTTCTGCGGATGAGGGGGACTTCTGCCAGGGTGAGGTCGGCGGAGCAGAGGTTTCTTTTCGGTGCGTGGAAGGAGACTCTCTTGTTGAGGTATTTGGGTCTAATGTTGTTGAGGGCTTTGTAGGAGTGGGTGAGGGGTTTGACAGTGACTCTTCTCGACGGGGAGCCAGTGGAGGTTGCGTAGGTATTGGGCCATGTGCTCGCGCCGCAGAGTTTCAAGGACGAGTCTGGCCTCAGCGTTCTGGATGGTTTGGAGTCTGTGTAGAAGAGTTCTGGCGTAGAGGGCGTTGCCGTAGTCAAGTCTGCTGGTTATGAGTGAGTGAGTGACGGACCTTCTGCTGTGTGTGGGGGATCCATTTGCAGGTCTTACAGAGGATGCAAGGCACTTGAAACTAGTAGAGGTGAAGGCGTTGATCTGGCGGTTCATGGAGAGGGAGGAGTTGAGGATGATGCTGAGGTTCCGGGCGTGGTCGGTGGGGGAGGTTGGGCTCCAGAGGGCGGACGGCCACCAGGTGTTGTCCCAGGCGGTGGAGCAGGGTCCGAGGATGAGGACCAAGGGAGGTTATTTCCCAGGAGACAATCTAAGGGGTGGTCTGCACTGACTACCACTTTATATCAGTTAAGGGCACCCTGCCATTAATGGGGCACTATAGCTACAGGTTGGGTTGTGACCTCACCTGGGGCAACCATTACTCTCCTCGTCTCTCCTGGCACATACAGATTTGGGCATATAAACCTGTCACCCACTATAGTGTGACTGCCACATGTCTCTCGCAGGCCAATGGCAGAGATCCCATTCACCTCAATGGAGTGGAAGTGCCTACTCGCGGCCTCAGGTATCACCAGCTTCCCATCTGGCCCTATCTCCCAACAAAATGTTAAGAGGATCTAATCATCTGAAGAGTCCTCCTCTATGGCTACACTAGTCAGCCCAGAGCTAATCACCTTCTTGGAACAGGCGGGGTTCACCCCTGAAGTGACTAGACTGTTGGTAGTCAAACCAAAACCTGTTGTCCAAGTACATCTTCAGCTTGAGATCCCCCTACCTCTACATATCAGTGTGGGGGGTGGGATTCACTCTCGTCCTTTTTCGGTTCTGGGGTACTGAGGGAGTCTCTGTAGTGAGCTTATAACCCCCTTCCTTAGGTTTTTGTGGGACTAACCCCCCCTTCTTAGAGTCTCGCCCCTGATGCTGATTAAGCACTTGGGCTCTAACCCACTCACTAGTTGTCTCTCCCAGCTGTCTGGGATCTGACAGTTTTGAGTCCACTAGATACTGACATAACTTCTCCTGTACACAATGAGTCAGGCAGGATGTACTCTTTAAGAATTAAATTATGAAACCCTCATAAGTACGCACTTTGTCACCTTCAATCTAGCACTCTGTTGACATCTCAGTGAAGGCACTAAAGTCCACTCACGACTGTGCTCACTTTCTGGGTGTCCTTGAACTCCCCCCTGTACTGTTCTGGGGTCAGACCATATTTATTGACTAGGCATCTTTTCAAGTGTGGGTAGGATGTCTGCTCATTCTCCCTCAGGGTCAGAAGCCTATCCCTCCCAGCTATTGGGATCAACTCCCACAGGAGTGAACCCCAAGACTTGGAATGGACCCTTCTAATCTCAAAGGGCCCTCTCAAATGCAGTCAGCAATTTGTCTCTGTCGTCCTCCTCTGTGAACCTAGGGACAATCTCCTTGTAGAGCTTGGAATCAAACCGCCCTTCCCGGGATTTCTCAATCTCTCCTTCACTTTCACTGTTGCAGACACCATCTCTTTTCTCTTGTCTTTCCCACTTTTTATCAGCTCAGGCCATCTCCTCTCTTCTAGAGCTTGCTGTCTCTCTGCAAGGGCCAGCTGAAGTTTCTCTGGGGGGAAACACTCTCTCCTACCCCTAGCTGTAAGCCTAAACATAGTACTTGAAGTAAAAAAAACAGTTACTTACTTTCGGTAACGCCTTATCAGGTAGAGACATGATCTAGCTGCAGATTCCTTATCTTTGTACTTCCGAGGCGTCATACTGGATCCGCAAGATGTTTATTAAGCAGTACCCTTGTATGGCGGTAGGTGGCATCGGTCGACTCCGGGTGACATCATATGCGTCATCACTGTCTCTGACATCCACGCCGTGTGACCTCGGCATGCTGACGTCAGTATTTTTCACGACTTTCCACACCGGAAGCGTGGAGCCATGAAGCCGACTGACACTTGGTGTGTTTAGACAACTAGGGCCCTGAAGGGGAAAGCCCTAACATTAAGAACTGATCCGCAGTATGGGGAGGATGGTTGGGTTGGTAAGGAATCTGGGGCTACCATATAAGGCATTACTGAGGGTAAGCAATTTGTCCATCTGGTAGAGACATCTACCTGCAGACTCCTTACCTTTGAACAGATACCCAAGCAATACCATCTCCAGAGGAGCGACTGTAGGAAAGTTTAAACCAGAAAGTCCTGTAGAGCCGAACGACCAAAGAGGCCCTCCCTACATACCTGATTGTTCAGGCAATAATGCTTGGCAAACGTGTGTAGGGATACCCACGTTGCCACCTGGCATATGTCGAGGACTAGGACACCAAGCTGGAGAGCTGTGGTGGCTGGCTTAGCTCTGGTAGAATGAGTTCTAAGGCGTTCAAGAGGCTGTTTCTTTGCCAGAGTGTAACAGATCCTAATGCAGAGGATAACCCATCAGGAGATGGTCCTCTTTAGCACAGCACGTCCCTTTTTTGCTCCAACGTAACCCACAAGGAGTTGGTTGTCGACCCGGAACTCTTTAGTGTGGTTAAGGTAAAACAATTACGCTCTTTCTGGAGCCAGACGATGTAGACTTTCTTCTTCCTTGCAGAGGAGCATAGAGGAGGAGCATATAAGGTGGGCAAGGTGACAGACTGCCTTAGGTGGAAACGTGTCACCACTTTAGGCAAAAAAGAAGCCCTAGTGCGGAGCAATAACTTGTCTGGGAAGACAATCAGGTAAGGAGGCTGATAAGAAAGTGCCTGCAACTCGCTCACCCTCCTGGCAGACGTTATTGCAGCTAAAAAGGCTGTCTTGATGGTGAGCAACTGGAGGGGCAATTGTACAGTGCCTCAAAAGGTGCACACATTAGATCAGTGAGGATCAAGTTAAGGCCCCATAGGGGCATGATAAACCGAGAGTGTGGGGGGGGTAAACATGTAAGCCCCTTCAGAAATCTATTTACAATAGGGAAATTGAATAGAGACGGTTGGTATGGCAATCGTAGAAAGGCAGAAAGGGCCGTAACAAAACGCTTTCAAGTGCCCAAAATATAGCCCTGCTGGGCAAGAGATAGAATGAAAAGTAGGATGTCAAAAAGGTTCGCAGACAGAGGGTAAATAGACCGTTCTGTACAAAACTTTTGTCATCTGCAGGCTTATACTGACTTAGTGGTGGGAGGCCTGGCTACCAGAATAACTTTGCATACTTCGGGTGGAAGATCAAATGCTATCAACTGTTGCTGCTAAATCTTCACAAAAGGAGGCAGTGGGTTGACAGGTTCCGGTGGAAGACCCTTCCCTCCTGCTGAGACAGAAGATACTCCCGAAGGGGCAGCTTGATCGGAGGATTGATTCTCATCTGCAGAAGCTCGGGATACCAAACTCTTTGCTAGGCGCAAGAGCCACAAGAATGACTTGGGTCTGGTTGCTGCTGGTCTTCTTTAGAACTGTGGACAAGAATGGTATGTGCAGAAAGCCGTATAGGAGGCCTGAGCTCCACTCCAGATGAAAAGTGTCGCCAAGCAAGAGCCACCTTGGAAACTTCAAAGAGCAAAACTGCTGGCATCGCACGTTCTCTTCGGAGGCAAACATATCTTACCAAGGCTCTCTCCACCGCTGAAAGAGTCCTGGCACCACCTCCGGATGGAGATGCCATTCGCTATCTGCTAGACACCTCCAGCTGAGTTTGTCTGCTCTGGCGTTCAGGGAACGAGCCGGGTGTTGAACCACCAGGGATATGCTCTGTTGTACCAGCCATGTCCAGAGATGTAGGACTATTGACAGAGGGTCCACTACCCCACCCGGCTTGTTTGTTGCAGTACCACATGGTGATAGTGTTGCCCTTTAGCTCCTGAACCAGCCTTCCCTATAGAGATGGTGAGTGCCAGTCGGATCGCACAAAGCTCCAACAGGTTGATGTGGAACACAGCTTCTGCCAGAGACCAGAGTCCACCTCCTCTAGATGGCCGCCCCATCCTAGGAGTACTGGAACTCAAACAATGGTTCAAGTAAAAATACTCAAAGAATCAAAGAAAAGCAAAAATACAACAAAAGCATAAACAAACAAAAGAAGGTACCCTAAAGAAAAGGATGACAGATGACCACGCAAGTACCACTACCTCTACGTGGCCTTGGTCGTGCGGGCAGAGGTCAGGTCAGGCTACAAACGTCGTGTGACCTCGGCATGCTGACGTCAGTATTTTTCACGACTTTCCACACCGGAAGCGTGGAGCCATGAAGCCGACTGACACTTGGTGTGTTTAGACAACTAGGGCCCTGAAGGGGAAAGCCCTAACATTAAGAACTGATCCGCAGTATGGGGAGGATGGTTGGGTTGGTAAGGAATCTGGGGCTACCATATAAGGCATTATACTTCCTCCTCTGCCCCCAAATCCTCAAAGTCCGATCCACCCAGATCATGGGTGTCCAGTTGGTGGCCGGATAACCCATCACCTCCACCACTGGCGGGGCATCACCTCAGACAGATGGGTTCTACAGATAGTCTGAAGGGTCTACTCCCTCCAATTGGAGACTGCCACAGTCACACACCTGACTCCTTCCCAGACGCGCCCTTTCATGGAGGATGAAGATTTGTTTCCCTCCGAGCGGTGTTCAGACTTTCCTGTTGACCAAGATCGGGAACAAGACCTCAGAGGAGACCTCCGAGGCACCTGATGCCAGGCATCGAGCAGCTTTATGGACTCCTCCCTCATAGCTTTAGGAGCCATGGCCTGGCAGTCGGGATACAACCTTTGGTCGTGGTCAAGCTCCAGGCACCAAAGGGACATGAGGTGGGGATCCGTGACTTACATGGCACTGTGACAGGCACCACACGGTTTGAATCCTGAGGTCTTTTTGGACATGATAGATACCTACACACCAATGAAAAAATCAAAAAGTAAAAAAAAAGTCTGTCAAATAATAACAGGGGGTAGCTCTTTTCAAAGGTTCTCGACAACTGATGTCATGGGGAGTTGACCAACGCAACCTACCGGCGTGCTGATAACTTCTCAAGAAAAATCTTACAGATCCAGTTTGACGTTTGAGAAGTTTAAAGGTAAAGAATCTGTGGCTAGATGTCGCTATCAGATAGACATATTGGAGGATGTGATTGGAGGGGTCATCGTCCCCCTACCCTTCTACCTCTTCTGATGCCTCCTCTGCCTCAGAGTTAATCTCGGCTATCTGGGCCAGTGCTCTGGTTGCTAGGGACTTTATCAACTCTACTTTCCACATGGTACTCCTAGCCCTACACAACGCCCTAAGTTCTTCAACAGTTAGTTTGGGTAGGTTAACCAGATATAGCTTATGGTATCCCTAAGTTTTGGGTCACAACAATGATCAATCAGAATTAGAACGAACACATTCAGAAAAATAAAAAAATAGATCAAAAACAGATTAGTCCAAATAAAAAACAATTACAAAATCAAAAGTTTTCTTCCAAGACAATTTAGAGGATTTTAAAATATTTTAACTAAATTTACTGTATGGTGTAATTTAAACACAAGTATGTATCGTCACCACTAAACACCGAATTTTGGAAAGTGGATTATTAGTAGTGATAAATAGTGACTTACCACTATTTATAAGGCCACAAACACAATAAAAAGGTTCATTTAGGGTCTCAATAAATTAAACGCTCGCTCAACCCTTGGTAGCTAGCAACGAGCAGGCAGGCTTAACGTAGGAGACAGGTGTGCAAAGCATTTAAAAACACCAATGCCTTAAATAAGAAAGACACAACACTCAATAAAAATCGTATTCCAATTTACAAAATTAGATTGTATTTTTATGAACAAATAGACATCAAAACAACAAAATCCGATGTAGGGAACCTGAGATATACATTTTTAAAGAATATACACTTTCTAGTGCTTAAAAACATATAGCGCCACTTTTGGGACATCAGATCCCGCTTGACCAGGACAAAGTACAAGTTTGAGGCTGACTGCGATGGAGCCATGATCGGATACACCATGCTGGAGGCCCCGATCAAAATCTTACCTTTGCACTTAAAAACCTTTCTGAGGATTTTCTCTCGACGTTAAGTAGTACTCTCCAGCAGGCCGATTTTGATGTGACTTCGTTGGATTTCTTTTCTGTGAGGCCTCAGTCAAATCCTGGAGTCAAATCCTGGAAGTCTGGAGCTTTCAGTGGGATGAACTTAAAAGATCCAGGCCCGGTCGCAGTTGAAGCTAGCCGGCTTGTCTCTTAACACCGAGTCAGTCACCTTATGGAGCTTTTTCCAAAAGTTGCCCCAAACTTCTGGAACTTCTTCCTGAAGTTCCTCTTGAGGGTTAAGTGTCCTAAACACAAACTCTAGGGTCTGGAATCTCCTACATGGTCCTTGGGATGGGTGGACTACAATTCCCAGAATGCACCTGGACAAATCATTCAAAGACCACTGGACGCACACTGCAGGATGGGGACCTCAGTGGAGATGATGCAGGTGGGCTCTGTTAACCTGCAACCTGCAGGGAGTACACCCCTGTTGCTTTCAGAGCCAGGCAGTCTTTTTGTTGTGGAGTCTTACAGTGTGCAGCAGGTGCCGTCCTGGTGAGTGTAGTCCTCTTTGTGCAGGATGGGGACTAAGCAAGGCAGTCCTTCTCCTTCTTATCTCTTTAGGCAGAGGATCAGAGGAGCTCTCTCATTTTTATTAAATTTCTGGGCTTCAAGCAGGGGGCACAGATTTCCAATGGGATGCAGGGTGCCATCCAGGTGTATGACCATTCCTCCAAAATGTGGCATATTCTAGTCTCAGTAAGCACCATTCTCTCAAAATCCAATATGGAGAAAGTCTCTCCAGAGGAGCTGAATCACGCTAACCCAACCTACTGGTGTGGTTAATTTTCCTGAACACTCCCTGTAGAAAGCTCGCTCTTTATATACTATACCAACTTCATCAGCCCGCACGCCCTCCCCTCCGCTGACTACATCCTCCTCGGGGACCTCAACTTCCACTTGGAGAACAACAACGACCGCAACACCACCACCCTGCTGGACAACCTCGCCACCCTCGGTCTCAAGCAGCTGGTGACCACCCCCACCCACTACGCCGGACACACACTCGACCCCGTCTTCTCCTCCAGCAAGGACATCACCTTCAGCCACGCCACCGGACTCCACTGGACGGACCACAGCTGTGTTCACTTCAGCTACAGAAAGAACACAATCCACCACCAGCAACAGGTTGCACGCAGAAGATGGAACAAGATCACAGCCGACCAGCTCGCCGCTTCCTTGAGCCAGGACACCCCGCCAGCTCAGCGAACCCCAGCCAGGCCGCCAACAACCTCACGAAGTGGATCTGCAACTGCGCAGACGACCTCGCCCCGCTGAGGACCCTGCCCAGCAGACCCGGCAGTAAGAAAGCACCATGGTTCACCGACGAACTCAAGAGCTCCAAGAGGAACTGCCGAGCCCTCGAGAGAGCCTGGCGCAGACAACATGACCACCCTCAAGCTCGCCACTCGAAAACACCACCAATGATCCACACCACCAAGAAAACCACATTCAAGGAACGACTGGACAACAACGCCGACAACAGCAAGGAACTCTTCAACATCGTCAAAGGGCTCTCCAACCCCAGCGCCGGAAACAACATCACCCCATCACAAGACCTCTGCAACTCCCTCGCCTCCTACTTCCACAACAAGATCGCGGACATACACAACAGCTTCAGCACACAGCCAGCGCACCCCACGACAGCACCTGCACCCCCCACCACCACCCTCCGTGCCTGGACCCCGACCAACACCGAGGAAACCCTACACACGATGAACTCCATCCACTCCGGATCTCCAAATGACCCCTGCCCTCACCACGTCTTCAACAAGGCCGACTCCGTCATCGCGCCCCACCTGCGGTACATCATCAACACCTCCTTCGACACCGCGACCTTCCCGGAGAGCTGGAAGCATGCCGAACTCAGCGCTCTACTGAAGAAACCATCAGCGGACCCCACTGAACTCAAAAACTACCGCCCCATCTCGCTCCTCCCGTTTCCGGCCAAAGTCATCGAGAAGACAGTCAACAAGCAGCTGGCCGCCTTCCTCGAGACGAATGGATCCCTCGACTACTCGCAGTCCAGCTTCCGGGCCAACCACAGCACCGAGACCGCCCTCATCGCAGCCACTGACGACATCCGAGCCCTGCTCGACAACGGGGAAACAGCGGCCCTCATCCTCCAGGACCTTTCCGTGGCATTCAACACTGTCTGCCACCGCACCCTAGAGCAGCGCCTCAGTACCGTCGTAATCCAAGAGAAGGCACTAGAATGGATCATCTCCTTCCTCGCCGGAAGGACACAGAGAGTCCGCCACCCCCGGTCAGATCAGAAGCCACCGAAGTCATCTGCGGCGTTCCTCAAGGCTCCTCGCTCAGCCCCACCCTCTTCAATGTCTACATGAGCCCCCTTGCGGCCATCACACGCCAACACAACCTCAACATCATCTCTTACGCCGACGACACCCAGCTGATCCTCTCCCTCACCAACGACCCCGCCACCGCCAGAGCCAGCCTACATGAGGGGATGAAAGACGTAGCCGAGTGGATGAAGAACAGCCGCCTGAAACTGAACTCAGACAAGACGGAAGTCCTCATCCTGGGATCTTCACCCTCCGCCTGGGACGACTCCTGGTGGCCCCCTGCCCTGGGCAGCGCACCCAAACCAACAGACCACGCACGCAACATGGGCTTCATCCTGGACTCCTCCCTCTCCATGACCAGACAAGTCAATGCCGTCTCCTCGTCATGCTTCAACATCCTGCGCATGCTACGTAAGATCTTCGGGTGGATCTCCACCGAGACCAGGAAGACGGTCACCCAGGCCCTCGTCACCAGCCGACTGGACTACGGCAACTCCCTCTACGCCGGAACCACTGCCAGATTCCAGAAGAGACTCCAGCGCATCCAGAACGCCTCAGCAAGACTCATCCTGGACATCCCCCGACACAGCCACATCTCCGGACACCTGAGAGACCTGCACTGGCTCCCGGTCAACAAGAGAATCACGTTCCGACTCCTCACCCACGCACACAAAGCCCTACACAACCAAGGCCCAAGATACCTCAACAACCGCCTCAATTTCTACACTCCCACATGCCAGCTTCGATCAACCAACCACGCCCTCGCCGCCGTCCCCCGCATCCGAAGAGCCACCACAGGAGGAAGGTCCTTCTCCTACCTCGCCGCCAAGACGTGGAACTCCCTCCCGACCCACCTCCGCCTGACCCAAGACCACCTCGCATTCAGGAAGCAGCTCAAGACCTGGCTGTTCGAGCATTAGCGGACCCCCCCTCCCCAAGCGCCTTGAGACCCTCCAGGTGAGTAGCACGCTATATAAATGCTGTGATTGATTGAGTAAGGTGTCGTGTGCACAGAGTCCAGGGAGTCTCCAGAGGTATAGCAGATGCTAAATTAAGCAAGTACTAAGCTCTATTTCTGGTAGTGTGGGCAAGCAGTTAGGCTTATTCAGAGGGCGTATAAGCATTTATTGTATTCACTCAGTCAAGGCTGAAAGCACACACTCAGAGACTGAATCCAGACCAATTATGTAAGCATAAAAAGTATACTTGTATTTTATTTAGTAGAACCGAGCAGGTCTTGGCACAGGTAAATTACTTTTTATCACTCTTGGATTACTTTTCAGTTACTGTTAGGTCTTGAGGTGATATGCCGAGATATCACACACCGGCTGTTGTCATTTACAGATAAGTACGACAATTCTTAAATTAAAGCACAGTTACTTTATTTTCATACAAAACAGTAGATCAACACGTTTTTTAGGAACAAAACTCATAATATGGGTACCTATGTGAAAAGAATGTTATTGGTTTTCAGGTAAGTAAACGACTTACGAGTTGGAGTTTTGGGGGTTGAGACCAAGGTTCCGAAGGTCCAGTAGGGTACCCATATTGCACCACCAGAGGCACTAGGGCGGCCGGGTACAGAGTGCAGTGGCCCAATGTTAGAGAATGGAGCTAATAGAGCCTTCTGTCAGGGTCTGTGTATGAGTAGGCCACTTGGCTGTGGGAGCAAAAATCCTGGGGGTTGGATCAGCACTGCAGGGGACAACAATCAGCACAGGAGCTCCACCACCAGCGGCACAGGGGAGGCTGAATGCAAAGTGCCAAGGTTTCTTTGAGGAGGACCCTCTGGATTTCAATGGAGATCTCCTGTTCGGTAAAGATGCTTCAGGCTCGGGCAGAGAGGCTTCCTGAAGGCAACCACCGGCTTGAGAAGTAAGTTGGGATTGAGGGGGATACTTCAACACCATCGGGGGGGGATACTTCAACACAAAAGGCCATGGGGTGTTGGGTGCAGGTGTATCTTTTGGCATTGGGTTCTTCTTGCCAGCTCCGGTCGCACTCGGAGGGACCCTTCAGGTTGAAGCTGCAGACGTCACCTTGAACCTTTAGGGAGGTTGAAGATCACCTGATCCCAAGTCAGGATCGCTGGGGAGATCTCCTTGTGATATTGGGGCACTCTAACTTAGGCCATCGGCATCAGGTGCAGTGTGGTGCAAATCTTGTAAACCTTTGTTGAGCAAATCTGGTGCTCACAGGAGACAGAGTCTGTAAGATGAGTGCAGGCAGCTCCTCCGGGATCTGGGGTGCTGCTTTCTATGCTGTGGTTTCACTGTAGTCAGGTCGGAGTCGAGATAGGGCTGGGGCCAAAGCAGTTGGTGTACTCTTCATCCTGGGTCAGCATGCCTATTCCGTTCTTCTTCTTTCTTCCTCGAATCAGAGGCGGCAAGGTTCAGGGTTGCCCCTAAAGACTACATTTAGAGGCGTTAAAGGGATGTGCAGGTCAGAAATAATGGGGCTCTCCTTTGGGGTGGGTACATTCCCTATTAAGCCACCTCTAGTGGGAGGGGGGCATGACCCTCTTAGTAATTGGTGAGGTACCCTCATCTTCAAGATGGAGGGGACTGAGATGTGTGCTACACCTCGCCTCCTCCACCTGAGGGGTTGGAAAGGTGGGCACACCTCTCCTCCTAGCTTGCTTTTCCAGCCTATTCTCCTGCCCAAAGTGGGGTCAGAATCGTTGCTGGGGGCAGCAAAAGGCAGGGACAGCTTAAAAAGGCGGTATGCCGTTGAAGCTTCCCCTTCGTGGAGTCAGCCCATTCTGAGGGAGGACGCATGACACCTCTGTCCAGGGTGGGCTTTGTTTCTGGACCCAGAGAGTGGAGGCCTTCTACCCAGGGGTCCAGAAACCTGTCAGGTGGCTGCAAATGGAGGGCAGACATTCAGGAACCACACAAGGGCTGGTCATTTAAATCCCACGCTGGCATAAGTGTGGGTTTAATGTGCATAGAAGTTTGCTGCCAAACTTCCCAATTCTCAGACCATATACTCTTTATGGCTTTACCACACTTACAATGCCTGAGGGTTAGTGTACCCTGTTAGAGGAGTGACCACAGGCAGCGTGTTGCGTGCATTGCATACAGGGATATGTGCCATGTCGACCCTTCACTTTTCTCTGCAGCGAAATGCACAGCCTGCAATGGCAGAGAGTGTGTGTGTGTGTGTGAGGTTTGGCAGTGGGGGGGTGTTAAGGTCTCCAAGGTTGGCACAATAGATGCTGCAGCCCTTAGAGACCTTCCCTGGTCACAGTGCCCTTGGTACCCATGGTACCTTTACTAGGGGCTCACCTGTGGCCAGTGTTGTGCCAATTGGGGGTAAATAGGTAGAGTTCTGGGAAAGAACACAGCCCCTGGGAACCTGATAGGCAAGGACCCAGAGCACACCAGTCAAAGTGCATCATGTGTCAGGCAAAAAGTGGGGGTTAACCATGCAAAAAAGGGGCACTTTACTGCACAACCCCCCCTCGGCAGTCGAATGAGGATGAGACTAACCCTTTCCAATAGAGTCTTCATTGTCTAAGTGGAAACATCTGGAAAGGCCATCTGCATTGGCATAGGTCTATGTTCCACTGTGAAGTCCATTCCCGGTAGGGAGATGGACCACCTAAAAAGTTTTGGATTTTCCCCTTTCATCTGTATTAGCCATCTGAGAGGTCTGTGGTGCGTTTAAACTAGAAAGTGAGTACCAAACAGGTATGGTCTGAGCTGCTTCAGGGACAAAACCACAGCAAAGGCCTCCCTCTCAATGGCACTCGAACGCTGCACCCAGGAGGAGTAGCCTTCTGCTTTTTAATGCAACAAGTTGGTCTTAGCCATCATCATTGGTTCGCGATAGGGCCGCTCCTCTCCCTAGCTCAGAGGCATCAGGCTGCACAATAAACTGCTTAGAGTAATCTGGAGCCTTGAGAGTAGGTGCTGAGCACATTGCCTCTTTAGGCTAATAAAAACCACCTTGGCAGTCAACTCTCCTGTTCACTTTCTTGGGCATATTTTTGGAGGTGTGTCCTGTGAGGGGAGTCACAATGGAACCATACTCCTTCACAAACCTCCTATAGTACCCAGTCAAGCCAAAGAATGTCCTGACTTGGGTATGGGTTGTTGGAGCTTCCCAATCCAGAATTGTCTGGATTTTGGGTTGGAGCTGTTGGGCTTGGCTTCCAACTACAAGTTTTCCCAGGTAAACATCAGTGTCCTGCCCTATCTGGCACTTGGATGCCTTGATAATTAGGCCTGCAGTTCGCAAGTCCTGTAAAACCTTCCCCAGGTGGCCCAGGTGATCCTGCCAGGAAGAGCTAAACACAACAATATCATCAAGATAGGTTGCACTAAAGCCTTTAAGCCCAGCAAGCACTTGATACACCAACCTTTGGAAGGTAGCAGGAGGATCCTTTAGAGCAAGGGGCATCACAGTGAACTGGAAGTGCCCATCAGTTGTGGAGAACGCTGTCTTTTCTTTTGCTCCAGGGGCCGTGCCAATCTGCCAGTACCCTGCAGGTAAGTCAAAGGTACTTAGGTATTTTGCAGGCCCTAACTTGTGTGCATCTGTCTTCGTGACAACATTGAGGCCTCTGTAGTCCACATAAAACCTAATTTCTCTCTTTGCACCCTGTGGAAGAGGTTTGGGGACTAGGACCACTGGGATGTCCTAGTGATGCTCAGAAGGCTCAGTGACCCACAATTCCAGCATCTTGCCTGACCACAGCTTTGATGCTTTTCTTAACTTGGTCAGACTCACAATAGATTTTGGTATTGACAGGCAAGCTGTTCCCAGTGTTCACATCATGGATACACCAGGGAGTCTGACCCAGGGGTTAATGAAAAGAGTTGTCTGCAATCAGCCTGCTGTTGGGCAGAGTGGGTGTATGAAAATACAACTCCATCTACAGATCCATCTTGGGGGCTGTAATAGAGGAGGTCAAGGAAAGGTTTATTCTCTGTTTACTGATCCTCATCAGTAACCATCAGTATGGCCCATCAGCCCTGTCACAATAGCGTTTCAGGAGTTTCACATGTATCACTATTCTGGGGGACCTGCTAGTGCCCATGTCTACCAAATAGTTGACCCCACTTTTTTTTCTAGGCTAGGATAATTGCCACTCCATTTGTCCAGGAGGGCCATTGGTGCCACAGGCTCCAAAACCATCACCTGCTGTTCTGGTTGGAGCTCTACCAGTGCATCTTATTGGTCACAATAGAGCTTCTGAAGCTCCTGGATGAGCTCAGGTGTTTGGATGCGTTCTGCATGTACAATTGCTTTGGTACATGATGGGGTTTCTAGCATCCTTCCCTTACAAGAGAAAGTGGTTCCCTTACAGAGTGGCCAAACAGAAGTTCAAAGGGGGAAAACCCTACTCCCTTCAGAGCCACCACTCTGTGGGCATAAAGCAGGCAGGGTAACAGAACATCCCATCTCCTTTTGAGTGTTTCTCTCCACAAAGCCATTTATTTATGGGTGCTAAGATGTTGTGAATTTATAGATCACTCCACACTCATTCCACATGTGTTTTAATTATGCAGCCATAAAGTCGGAACGTCAGCCTGATACTACCTCCTTAGAAACCCTACCCTGGTGAAGACACCAATGAGGGCCTTGGCTACCACAGAGTCTGTCGTAGTACTAAGGGGAATGGCTTCAGAATAGCAGGTGGCATGATCCACCAGTATGAATTTGTTTCCTCAGGCGATCGGATTCTCAAGAAGACCCAACCACTGTAGTGGGATTAAGGGGGCTTTTGTGTGTCCCCCTGTCATGCCACTGGCTAGACAGGGGACACAGGATCTTACATAATTCTTCACTTTATGAGACATTTGTGGCCAAAAGAAATGGGTGACAAGGCTTACCCAAGTTTGTGACTGGCCCAGATGTCCAGCTGGGGGTTGTCATGGGGTTAGGTGAGTAGAAACTCTCTGCACAACTGAGGCACTACAATTCTCCTAGTGGCACCAGGGGTTGGCTCTCCGGCCTCAGTGTATAGGAGCCCTTCTTTCCAATAGACCTTGTGGGAGCCACCAAAATCTACCTGCTCCTGTGGAGCAGCTTGCTGCCCCAGGCCTTAATTAGTGGGGCAGACCAGCTACCCAGGTACAACTGTTCCCTAGAGGGTCCCCCTGGGTCCAAGAACTCTACCTCGTAAGGTTCAAGCTCCATGGGCTCCGTTCCCTCTGGGGCTGACATGTCCTCTCCTTGAGGAGAGGGATCCTGATCCTTGTGCTGTGTGGAAGCTGTTTTACCAGTCTTCCTACATTTTTTCTTGATAGGTTGGGCCATCATTTCAGGCGTCAACTCTCCTTTTTCTCTTTGTGCTAGGCACTGTGCTCTTGTTTTCAAACACACTATCTCAGGGATTTGCAGCGTGGCTGCATGTGTCTTTCTTTCTACGTCAGCCCATGCTGAAGTTTCCAGATCATTATCAAGAGACAGGCGGCTGTGAGTTTTGAAGAGACCACTACATGTTTAAAGCCAGCAACCCCCCAGTCTAATGTCACCAAAGCCATGGCATGGTTAGTGCTGAAACTATCAGTATTGGTAACTGGATACGCCTTTCCAGTCAGGGATTGCTCTCGGGAAACCAGTGTGTCTCTTACCATGGTGACCCTAGCACCTGTATCCCCCAGGGCTTCTATCTTAGTCCCAGTCACTAAGGGGCACTGCAGGTATTTTTTTTAATTAGGGGAGCAGACAGACAAAGAGGCTAATGCTACCTCTGCTTCAGAAACTAAAACAACCTCAGTGTGGACCCTGATTTGCTCTGGGCAGACTATTGATCCCATCTGGAGATTTGCCACAGCAGAAGAAACTGGAGGGGAATTAGGGGCTGGTTTGTTGGGACTGGCAGGATCTCCAGTCCAGTGTCTTTTCTTGTTACAGTGGAACCACCAAGCCATAGCAGGATCAAAGTGTTTCCCCTCATACCAACTAGTGGGCTAGAAAGACTTCTGGGGCCTAACCCACTGACCAGGATTTTGGGGGCCTTTAGAAGACTCTTGTAGTTTATCTTAGGGTTTCTCACTCTCTTTCCCCTGGGAAGGCTTTGTAACCCCTTTCTTTTGGTCACCCCCAGTGGTTGTCTTAGTCACCCTGTCTAAACCCTCACGGTCTGCCTTCTTTCCCAATTCTTGAGGAGAAATTGGACCTAGGTCTACCAGATACTGATGCAACTTTTCATTGAACTTTGATTATGAAGGAACACATTTTAAGTAAATGTGTTCCTTAATAAACAAAGTTCTTCATAATTCTGCACTTTACTGCCAGTCAACCAGCCACCAGCATTTTTACTGAGTAGTCTACAAATTCCACCCAGGACTGACTCTGGGATTTCTGAGCCCCTGAATGTAATTCTGTACTGCTCAGTATTGAGTCCAAATCCCTCAATCAGGGTGCCCTTTATGAGTTTATAAGCCTCTGCTTCTGTGTGATTAAGGGTCAGGAGCCTCTCTCTGCCCTTATCAGAGAACAGTTCCCAACGGAGTGGCCCTAGTGAGTCTACCTCACTTCTCTGGCCTCACAAGCCCATTCAAAGGCTGTGGCCCACTATCATTACCATCCTCAAATTTAGGGAAATCCCTTTGGGTATTTTAGGACTGTTCCTTCTCTTAATTTGTTTAATTGCTGCCACCAGTGACTGGCCCTATGCCCATCTCTGCTCTTCCTTTTTCCAGAGCTAGGAGCCTAGGGCCAGATGCAGGTGTCAAAATACAGGTCGGAATCGGCAAAAAATACCGATTTTTGGCCATTTCCGACCGGTATTTTGACATTGGTATGTAGGGGCACTAAAAACATACAGATTCGGTAATTTTACCGATTCGGTAAAATTACCGATCGGTAAAATTACCGAATCTGTATTTTCCTATGTAGGTAGCACTTCTAACAGTGCTACAGGGCCTTTAGAATTCGTTATTTACCATGTAATACAATTGCATGGTAAATAACGAATTCTTGTGTACATGCACACCTGTGCATGTACACCTGTGCCATGTGGCACACAGACATGCCCTAAGGGCATGTCTGTGTGCCACATGGCGCACAAGCCAGTTACAGGGGTGCAACAGGGTGTCAAAGTGACACCCTGTCCCCCTTTGCAATTCGTATTTTTACCGATTCGGTAAATACCGAATCGGTATTTGCTATTGAATCCTATGGCTTCATGGCCCATAGGATTCAATAGCAAATACCGAATTATTACCCACATCAGATTTACCGATTCTAAAATACCGAATCGGTAAAATTCAGTATTTTAGAATGGGTAAATCTAAATTACCTACATCTAGTCCCTAGTCTGTAGCTCAATTTTTTTGGTCAACCTTGATAAAAGGTTGTCCTCCTCAGTGAAGCTGTCCTCACAGTCAGGTAAAGAGTTAGCCCTACCTCTCTAGGATCGAGATCCTCTACTCTTGGGATTGGAGGGTAGGACACAGAGTCTCCATCTGTAGCGATTGTCCAGAGCTGGAGAGCTAGTGTAAAGAAATACCGCTGCAGCACTACATCTCCCAGAAAGCTCTGGGGCCTGACGAAACAGTCCACGCCCCCTGAGAGGGTATAAAAACACTTCCGTCCCATTACAGGTTGCTTGTCAATCCTTCCGGTTTATTGATCGTGTATGGACCTAGGCTTCCGAGAGCAGAGAGTGCGCGGACGCTTGCCTTCCCGCTGTGGACCCCGAGAGCAGAGAGTGAGCGGACGCTTGCCTTCCCGCTGTGGCGCCGAGAGCAAAGAGTGAGCAGACGCTTGCCTTCCCGCTGTGGACGCCGAGAGCAAAGAGTGAGCGGACGCTTGCCTTCCCGCTTAGGACGCCTAAATACTTTGTGTATTTCTAGTAAGTAGAAATCTGGTCTCATTATTATTTAGCACGGCCGTGCTATCCGAGAGTAGGTATCTGTTACCAACGGATATTTCCTGGTATATCTTTCATAACCTAACTCTTACAAACAACAAACCTTATTCCTCTCGATAGTGAATAGAACTACTCGAGGAGGAAATTAACCTGAATACACCGTTTTGTGTATCAAGCTGTGACTTAACAGCCCCCATTTCCGCTTGTACCAGAGTCTTCACCTTTTTTCCAGACTTCAGGTCGATTCAAGCGGTCATTATCCGTAAGTGAACCCTTGTTTATATGTGTATATGCTTCCTTGTAAAACTTTGCCTCAGAGCAGTACTAACCAGTGTTCTTGTATTTACAGACATTGTTGTGACTTGAAGTCCTCCGCAGCCTTAGACCAGACCTTGAGGGGTGTCTTCACAACAACCTTCCCCGAGCAACTACCCTTCCCTTTACCTGGAGGACTACCTGTCTCCGGTGTGTACCTCACCCGGAGAGGGTCAGTGTTATCGGGTATAGGGAAGACTCTCTTCTCTCCGTGGTCCCCGCTGGCTAGACACCTAAAGGTTAGTGGCTTATGTTTCCTTCTCTTGGATTACTTATCTGCCGCTAACCTTGACAGATTGACAAGCCCATGGAAAGAAACCAGCCTGGGCCATGGATACTAATGCTGCCTTGGCCTCGTTACTTGAGGGATTTAGCGTACTACAACAAGAAGTACATGCTTCCCGAGTTGAGAATCAAGAGCTTAGAAAAGATATGAACACCATGCGTAGAGAAGTCGCTGGTATGTCACGAAGAAATCCCGGGGGTGGGTCTTATATTACAGAAGCTACGCTTCCCCCTCCCGGACAATCCATATCCCAGCCCGCGACCCCAATGGCATCAGGGGGTGGGTTATTTAACCCCACTGCTGTACCTTCATCCTCCACAGACCACACTCCTACAGTGCACGTCATCCAGAATACTGGAATACCTTTGGCTGCCCCGGAGAGGTTCTATGGAGATCCCAAGAAGTTTGAGACCTTTTTAAATCAGTGCCGTCTCCACTTCTTATGTAAACCTACCGTGTTTCATGATGACGCCGCAAAGACAGCATTTATGATGTCATATATGGGAGGAAACGCTGCGAGCTGGACTATCCCTTTGATGGAAAAGAATGATCCCGTTCTACACCGATTCCCAGACTTTTGTACTGCCTTAAGGAAACTCTTCGATCGCAAGACTCATATGTTATCTTTAGACAAAGAACTCCTGACATTGCGACAAGGGTCACAGGATTTACTAGCGTACATCACCTCTTTTAATCGGCTCTTAGCCGAAACTGACTGGCCACAAGAAAAAAGGACCTCGTTGTTCTATCAAGGCCTGCGGAGCGAATTGAAAGACGTCTTGCCACAAGTAGTCCAATTACCTGCAACCTGCGAAGAACTCATCGACCTCACAGTACAATTAGATCATCGGCTGTTGGAGAGAAAAGGAGATCGAAGCAGAGGTGATGGACGTGGATGGTATCCGAAATTCAAACTCCCATCGGAAGACAACACCAAGAGTTCTGATGGTACGGAGCCCATGCAAATTGGGGGTATTCGTGGTCCTCTGACGTCGGAGGAACGAGAGCGACGGAGAAGAATGAAACTCTGTATGTATTGTGGAAAAGGGGGGCACTTTATACAAGAGTGTCGAGCAAGAACCCCACAAAAGGAGAAAACCACTGTACCAAGGAAGACGGCTGCTCTCGGATCCCGTGAGACGTCGGAAAACTAGAACGTCCAACCCAGAATGAGATCTCTGGGATGGACCGGCAACCAACAATGATCTCCACTTTACTTGCCAATACGATGATGCCTGCTGTGGCACACATGAATTTGCCAATATCCCTGTGGACTACCCGGGATAACTACCCCGCAGATGGATGCGTTGTTGGATTCAGGAGCCACGGGAAACTACATGGATATTGACTACGCAGATTCCCTGGGGATATCGTGGGAACAGAAGAAAGAACCTGAACAGGTAAAGGCCGTGGATGGATCCGTTTTGTCATCCGGGCCTGTAGTTAAACATACGATCCCTTTGCGAATGCAGCATGGAGAATACACGGAGTATATACAATTTGATTTGATAGCTGCTCCTCAGTTTCGTATGATCTTAGGCATGCCCTGGCTCACGTTACATGATCCAGCAGTGAGTTGGTCAGCTCGCACAGTCGCCTTAACCTCACCCTATTGCATGGAACATTGTTACAACCTCTTCTCCGTAGCAGAAGAAGACAATGAAGAACGTCCTAGTATTAGACACCTGGCTGTGGCTTGCTCAGAAAAACACCTATGCAGTACTTCAAGGCTACCTGAAATATATAACGAATATCGTTCCCTGTTTGACAAACAGAAGGCCACCGGTTTGCCCCCACACAGGGTCTATGATTGTTGCATCGAACTCCTCCCGGGTGCCACTATTCCTTGTAGTCGGGTGTATGCCCTGACTGAACATGAGAACCTCTATTTACAAAACTACATTGAGGAGAATCTTGCTACAGGATTCATCAGCCATTCCACGTCACCTGCTTCTTCGCCCCTATTCTTCATCCCGAAGAAGGACTGTGCAGAATTACGACCCTGCATCGACTACAGAGCTTTGAACAACATCACGGTGAAGAATAGATACCCCCTTCCATTGATTCCTGTCATGATGGACCAAATAAAGGGCGCTCGTTACTTCACCAAGTTAGATCTCAGGGGGGCTTATCATCTGGTTAGAGTGAAAAAAGGTGACGAATGGGAAACCGCGTTCCGTACAAAGTTCGGCCTATTTGAGTATAATGTGATGCCCTTCGGTTTATGCAACGCCCCTGCGGCCTTCAAATTCTTTATGTACGAAGTACTCAGGGGCCTTCTCGATACCATATGTATGGTGTACATTGACGATATCCTTGTATACTCCAGTACTCTCCAGGAACACGAACAACATGTCAAGGAAGTACTGAGTCGTCAACAACAACACCAGCTGTTCGCCAAACTGGAAAAATGCCTCTTCCACGCAACAGAAGTCTCATTTCTGGGGTATGTGATAAACGCCAATGGCTTTCAGATGGAGAGTGGCAAGGTGGAGGCCATCACAAATTGGAAAACCCCTCAAGACGTGAAATCGGTGCAAAGTTTCCTTGGCTTCGCGAACTATTACCGACGTTTTATCAAAGACTTCTCTAAAATCATCCACCCCATCTCTAATCTATTACGGAAAAATGTTCCTTTCAAGTGGGGAGAGGAGGCAGAACAATCTTTCCGCATTCTGAAAGACAGATTCACCAAGGCCCCTATCTTGAGGCATCCTGATGCCCAACTTCCATTCATTTTAGAAACCGACGCCTCACAGTATGCCCTGGGAGGGGTGCTCTCGCAGCGCCACCCAGAAACAGGACAAATCCACCCAGTGGCCTTCTACTCCAAGAAGCTTAGTCCTAGCGAAGTCAATTATTCGATCACGGACAAGGAGTTGCTGGCAATCAAGAGAGGGTGTGAGGAATTGAGACATTACCTGCTGGGGGCACAACATACCATTGAGATCTATACGGACCATCGGAACTTGCTGTTCTTAAAAACTGCAAAGGCTCTAACCCCCAGGCAGTTGAGATGGACTCTCTTCTTCTCTGATTACGATTTTGTCATCAAGTATCGGCCAGGCCCTCAAAACGGAAAAGCAGATGCCCTCTCAAGGAATCAAGACACTCATGAAACCCATTCAGAAATTCCTGTAGAACCTTCATCCATCCTTCCTGAGAAATCCTTCCCTGAAAAAACGATTGCCATACTCACCTCCAGTGATTTCCTCGAAGATACAACAGTGGCGTTAACGGAGATCGATGTCCAGGCTTGGCTAAATGAAGATCCCCAATGGAGGACACAAAAAGACGAACTCCTGTACTACCGACAGGCCTTGTATGTGCCGGACCCTGGGTTGCAAATGCAGGTACTCAATTGGGCACATGACTCCGTGTTGGGCGGACATTGGGGAGTGTATAAAACTATAGCTACCATTGAGCGTTCATTTTGGTGGCCGAATTTAAGAAATGATGTCAAAAAATACGTACGAAACTGTTCAGTGTGCACCCAAGGAAAAGCAAAACACACCAAACCTTCGGGTCTGCTACGCTCAATTCCTATCCCTCCTGCACCTTGGCATACGGTCTCGATGGATTTCATAGTGGAGATGCCTTTATGTCAAGGAAAAACTACGGTACTGGTGATAGTAGATCACTTGACAAAAATGGGACATTTTGTACCTCTGGAAGGTCTACCTACTTCAGCCGAACTGGCCATGATTGTTTTGCAGCACCTCATCAGAGCCCATGGCATTCCCCGAGCATTCATTACCGACAGAGGGACTCAATTTACATCCCGTTTTTGGAAGGCCCTTTGCGATCCATTGGCTATTGATGCTAGACTCTCTACGAGCTATCACCCGCAGACAGCGGGCAAAACAGAGAGGCTCAACCAAACTATCGAACAATATCTGCGTTGCTTCACATTGCAAAACTCAACGGATTGGGTCACCCTCTTATGGCTAGCAGAATTCACGTACAATAACTCTGACCACTCCACCTTGGGGTGTTCCCCCTTCTTTTGTCTGCTTGGGTACCATCCGAACATTCTTCCTTTCGAGTGGCCTGTTACGACCAACCTGCCCAGTATCCAGGAACATCATGCTCATTTACAGGCTGTACAGATAGACACGAAACGTCACTTGGCAGAAGCTCAGGCAACACAGAAACGCTTCGCCGACAAGAAACGCACTCCTGAACCGGTCTACCAGGTGGGGGATTAGGTATGGCTTTCCACTAAAAACATTCATCTCCGGGGTATCAACAAACTCAAACCTAGATACATAGGTCCCTATAGTGTTGAGGAAGTCATCAACCCTGTGGCCTTAAAGTTATCCATTCCCCAGAACTGGAGAATACATCCTGTATTTCACGTCTATCTGCTCCTACCTTGTCCTCTAGACACTAGATTGCCCGTTCATCCTGCACCGGTGTTGGTAGAAGGACTGGAGGAATACGAGGTAGAGGAGTTGTTGGATTCAAGGATCCATAGGGGCAGAGTGCAGTATTTGGTGGGTTGGAAAGGATTTGGGGTCGAGGAGAGAACTTGGGAACCAGAGCAAAATCTCCACTGCCCCGAATTAGTCTCGCAATTTCATCAGCAGTATCCAGGGAAGCCGGGTCGACCGCCGGGTCGGGGATCCTCGAGAGGGGGTTCTGTAGCGATTGTCCAGAGCTGGAGAGCTAGTGTAAAGAAATACCGCTGCAGCACTACATCTCCCAGAAAGCTCTGGGGCCTGACGAAACAGTCCACGCCCCCTGAGAGGGTATAAAAACACTTCCGTCCCATTACAGGTTGCTTGTCAATCCTTCCGGTTTATTGATCGTGTATGGACCTAGCCTTCCGAGAGCAGAGAGTGTGCGGACGCTTGCCTTCCCGCTGTGGACGCCGAGAGCAGGGAGTGCGCGGACGCTTGCCTTCCCGCTGTGGACGCCGAGAGCAAAGAGTGAGCGGACGCTTGCCTTCCCGCTGTGGACGCCGAGAGCAAAGAGTGAGCGGACGCTTGCCTTCCCGCTTAGGACGCCTAAATACTTTGTGTATTTCTAGTAAGTAGAAATCTGGTCTCATTATTATTTAGCACGGCCGTGCTATCCGAGAGTCAGTATCTGTTACCAACGGATATTTCCTGGTATATCTTGCATAACCTAACTCTTACAAACAACAAACCTTATTCCTCTCGATAGTGAATAGAACTACTCGAGGAGGAAATTAACCTGAATACACCGTTTTGTGTATCAAGCTGTGACTTAACAGCCCCCATTTCCGCTTGTACCAGAGTCTTCACCTTTTTTCCAGACTTCAGGTCGATTTAAGCGGTCATTATCCGTAAGTGAACCCTTGTTTATATGTGTATATGCTTCCTTGTAAAACTTTGCCTCAGAGCAGTACTAACCAGTGTTCTTGTATTTACAGACATTGTTGTGACTTGAAGTCCTCCGCAGCCTTAGACCAGACCTTGAGGGGTGTCTTCACAACAACCTTCCCCGAGCAACTACCCTTCCCTTTACCTGGAGGACTACCTGTCTCCGGTGTGTACCTCACCCGGAGAGGGTCAGTGTTATCGGGTATAGGGAAGACTCTCTTCTCTCCATGGTCCCCGCTGGCTAGACACCTAAAGGTTAGTGGCTTGTGTTTTCTTCTCTTGGGTTACTTATCTGCCGCTAACCTTGACACCATCCTCCCTCAGTAGTTGAGGTGGGTATTTTAAGACCTTATCCTCAATACTTTCCCCATTCTTCTGAAGGTCTTCACCTCCAGTAGTGGGGTGGTTCTTTGCATACCCTGTCAGAAACTCCTGGAGATGTATTCTGGTAGGGTTGGACCCAGTTCGTATTTGTTTATCTTTACAGAAAAACCTTTACTCTCTAACCTCTAGGGTGGGGTAAGGGGTGAGGTTGAGCTCCTCTGCCATCTTCACTGGGTTGCTCATTGTTTAGATAAAGTGGGTTTATTTTTAGAAGACCTAAACAAGTCTAAGTACTTTCCCCCTAACTTCAGTGAATTTTACGTTTTCTATAAAATTAATACAGTGACATAATATAAAGCCCTAACAAAACTTTTAGAAATTTCGAAAATACTGAATTAAAAAAATTAGTTGTACTAGAGTCAATTGTTGGATTCTTGCCACGTGATTTAGTCAACCTCTGAAGGTTGACTAGATTAGTTGAGTATAAGCAAGGCTTTAAATCCCACTGCTGATCCATCAATGTAGGAAGCTGGCTCTGTATATACTATACCAAAGTAAGGTATAGCGTGCAGAGTCCAGGGAGTCCCCAGAGGTATAGCAGAGGCTAAATTAGACAAGCACTAACAGCTCTCTTTGTGGTAGTGTGGGCGAGCAGTTAGGGTATGTTAAGCATTTATTGTATTCACTCACTCAATGCTCAGAGACTGAATCCAGATCAATTATGAAATATACAAAGATAAATTTGTGTTTTAATTAAAAGGACTTGGCACAGACAAGTAAGAACACTTCCAAATACAAAGATGTCCACAGAAATGCAATTGTGGATTGTATTGGAATAGTTTACAAGTTTGTGTTACTTTTAAAACAGATTAAAATACAGTGAGATTACTTTTGATTACTCTTGGATTACTTTTCAGTTACTTTTTACAGATCATAAACCATTAGCGTATATGATGGATGGACGAAAATCTAACTATGGGTCATCAAGACTGGTGAGGTTAATATCTAGAATACAGGTGTTTAACTGTGAAAATAAACACATAGTTGGGGGAAAGAATTTCATAGCAGGTTGTTTGTCTACGTTACCCCAGAAGGAGGTCGAGGTAGAAGATGAACTAGAATGAATGATTTGTGGCTACTGGTAATGCCATAGAAATGTGTGATAGTGCTATTTTAGAATCAGAATGGCTCAAATTGTATGCTGAGGATAGTCAAGAACCACTTTTTAAACAGTATGTTGTAAAATGGTGGCCACCATGCAGAAATTTAGGTACTGAATTGCAGAGTTTTGCACAGGATTCTGGATAGTTTGGAGTAGAGAACGGTGTAGCTTTTGTTTTTCATTACCTCTATTTTTTTATTTTCAACAAACTTGCAACAGTAATACAGTCACAAATGGCAGATTCGGCAGAAGTCTTGAAAGCATATAATGGTGAGACAAAAAGAGAATTTCAGAGCAGTTCAGTTCACACTACTGTACCCGGTCTTCCTCCCCATCAGTTACTGCTTATTCTCCCCCCGCTTACATGCTCGGACTAGTATCAGAGTTACATGGGTCACTCATATCCAAATTGGGATTCAGAAACGCATCACAAAAACCCCTTCATTCCCTGAGGTCGTCCTCCAGTTTCTCATCCCTCCTGCTAAATTTCATTTGTATTTCTTCAGCTGGTGTCCACACACGCATATCCTGGTACCAGACTTCAACTGTGGGGCTGCGTTGACACATAATGTTATGCTATTCTGCCTTTCACTAATACCAAAAGCAGCTGCAATAACTTGTTAGCCATCTTGCTCCTTTTGGCTTTTTAACAAAGCCCAGTAAACAGTGTAGCGGTAAACTATCAACATGAAAATCCATACCTCTTTGTACATCGACCAGCATCCGGGTCCAGAAAGTATACATCAATGGGCACCTCCACGGTAAGTGCAAAAAGTCAGCTCCTCCCTCACAACATCTTGGGCAGTCAGCAGATCAGTAAGGGATAAAATAATGCAATCTCACAGGCGTCATATATGTGCACTGAAAAAAGTTGTAATGTACCAACTTGCAAGGACATTGCAGGATACTGTATGTGTGAGCCAGCAAACAGCAGCCATGTCTTGTCTTCCGAAGGCGTGCCTACATCAACGTCCCATGCCGCTCTCGCTTTGGGCGGGGGACCAGTCTTGTCCAGTCTCATTGCATTATACAATAGGGTTGTCAATTGTCATCCTGAACCACAGGTCAATCTAGGATGTGTGTCGTCTGCGGAATAGCAGGATAGACAGGCCATGTCACCTTAAATATTTCTGTAAACCCTGCGTGATGAGGTAGTAACCCTGTCACATCACAGATTCTCCAGATGCCTGCTCATTTGTGATGAAACACTCACCAGGGTATAAGTCGGCACGTTGCAACATGACTTGAGGGCCACAAATGGTAATTTGAAATATGACCCCAATAGTGAGCTGACTTTTGACAGACTTGGCTATGCCAGTAGAATCGACTATTGTTTGGTTGACCTTAGCCTGTGGCCGACATTATCTGATCTTTCAGTGGCTAAAAGATCTGATAGTGACCATAACACCATGATTCTCCCCGACACTAGGGGTTAGACTGACCTGGGTAAGCTGTCTGTTACAAACAATTTGAGAACAATCAGATGGAACTGGGTGGAGGAAAACATGGGGGTTCTGGAAATAGTTAAACACAAAGTTTGTGTGGAGGTGGAAGTTCTGTCTTTACTCCCTAAATTAGAAATAATTGAGATGCTGGGTAAACAGCTTGAGATACTCTATAGCCAGATTAGGGATTCTCTGGGCCAACCGAAAAAAGAGAAGAAATTCACTGTAAAAAAAAAAAAAAAGGGAAAGGGCGAGCACTTGTGTTAGACTGGTATAACCAGGATTGTAGAAAAGCAAAGGGTGAGCTCTTACATGCAGTGCAATCCAAAGATCGCACCGATATGGTGCTATGTAGAGAAAGATATAGACAAGCTCTAGAGTCCGACAAGAAAAAACAGGAATGCTTCCTATGGTCCTCTCTACAAAGGGCACTGGCAGCCAAAGACAACAAGACCTTCTGGAGAAAAGCGGCCCACTGTTTGAATGGACCAAGGTTAGCTTTAGAGTTCATAGTCCAGCCAGATGAGTGGATAATTTATTTAGGGCGCCTATATGCTCTAGATAATATTGAGGATGAGGGGTATATAGACACGAGTGAAAAAGCCCCTCAGGGAAATGCTGAAGATGTAGTCATTTCTTTTGAAGAAACTGAAGCAGCTATTTGCTCCTGTTTTCCAGCTAAAGCCCCTGGCCCAATAGAATTCCAAATGATCTATACAGAGAGGATTCAAAAGTCTGGGCCCCATATATTAATATGTTAACTAATGCTATCCTCTCAGGTATGGAAATCCCTTCCTCTTGGAATATAGCTGAGATTATTCCAATCTATAAGAAAGGTGATAGGTCTAGAGCTGGTCAGGTTTGCCCAAACAGTCTAATCGACTGCTTGCACAAAATCTTCTGCAAGCAAGTACATGCTTGGATTGGATCTCAGAGTCTACTATTCTGACTGATTTTCTGGTGGTTTTTTGTGCCAATATTAGCACCCCGGATCCTATGCATTTATTGGAGACACGTTGCCATTAAAGGGGGAAAGTTATATGTCACCTTTGTTGACCTGCTCACTTCCTTTGATCTGGTCCCTCGAGCCAAACTATGGATGGTGGTGGCAGAGATGTGTCTCCCTCGAAACTTGTTTGATATTTTAATCCGCCTGCACTCAGCAAATAAAGCCCAAGTCAGGTGGCTGGAGGATAGACAACTAACCGAGCTATACTCGATAAATCATGGAATGAGAAAGGGATGTATCTTAGCGCCCACCCTATTCTCACTCTTCATCAATCAGGTAGTAGGGATGCACCTAAAGTTGGGGAGAGAAGAGTACCTCACTCCTTTTCGCTAAAGATATGCTATTAATATCAAAGACTCCACAAGCCCTCAAACAGCTATTAAACAATGTTATACTCTTTTGTAAGGTTCGTTGCCTGGAATTAAATGAGGCTAAAACTAAATTCATGATTTTTTCCAAGGGGATAGCAATGCCATTCAGCAGATGCAGGGAACAGTATTTTGGAACAAGTTTCTGTCTTTCATTATTGGGGCATTTGTTCAATACCAAGCCTACGAGGGAACCCCATATTGAGAAAATACAGTTGTCATTAATCCATCAGACCGCTCACATACGTAAGATCCCTAAAAATAAGGTTTCCAGGAAAGTGGCCCCAGCGCATTAAATGTATAATATTAAAGCCTTAGGGGGCACATTGTATATGACCGAAGTATGGGGTAGTGGGAACACGGATTGTCTTACCACCATAGAACACCGTTTCATAAGATGGCTTTTTAACCTACCAGCTAGTACTCCCCTGACACCAATCTATCTGGATCTGGCCCACAGAAAACTGGCCTATAAGTTGGATTAGATGCACCTAATGTTTTGGCATCGCCTATGGTCTATTGAGGAGCTTGCCCCTTACCGAGTTGCGTTGATGGGTCTTCTGAAACAGCCTCAGGTAGCCACCATCCCTTGATTTAGAACCTTGAGAGACCTTTTGAGGAAACTTGGGATGGCGGTTTATTGGTTTAAGCTGTGCTTAATAACAAAGATCAGGGCAAAAACTGTCTACTGTGAGTCTATCTTGGCGAAAGACGTGACTAAACCGGTGGGCTCTCTGACCAATAAACATATGAACTGTAAACTTATTCCATTGTTCGAGGAAACCATTGATGACATTGTTTCACCCTGCAAGTAAGTTATTTCTTCAATTGAGATACAAGTCTCTTCCCACCAAACTTTTTTTTAATAAGTGGCATTCTAATGTTTCCTCTGATGACAAGTTTCCAGCTTGTAAAGGAATCCATAGTGCATTTGTTATTTTTTTGTCCCATTATAAGAACCTGAGGGTTAAGTGGATAATTCCCTTGTGTAGGCTTATCGTTTCTGGCCATTACCTTGATGTATGGAGAACTTTATGAACAGATACTCGCAAAGTAATAGTTTTGCCAAATATTGGCAAACTTTTTGGATCAAACGCTCTAAATTTATTGTATGAAATCTTTTTATTGTATTTTTTATCTGTATATGTGGAAGACTTTGTATCTCTGTTATGGCTTTTATCTTTTTATGCATCTTAACTTGCCCGTTTTCCATGTACTTTTTAAGATCTTTGGGATCGAAATAAAGTTATGATGATGATGACGATAAGTCGGCCATCACCTCACAGCCACCTTCTCTCCACGGCTCAAAAAAGACATATGGGCCATCATTTTCTGCACTGGCGCCAATCTCCATACAGGAAGTTCACGGTGGAATGGGGCGTGTTTCATACTTGGCCTACATATAGTTACCAAACATGTGCCGTGTGGCGCACTATGTAAGGTCTTTCGTCAGTGATCCCAGTGCCCGCCATCAAAGCCACTGGCAGTCTGTCAGCAGGGACGAATCCCATCAATAATCACTTCTCCCAGTTGTCCCCCTCAGCTACAAATCGGTGAAAACAAGTATAACCTAAGGACACGCACCTTTTTTCCCTCTACACTTGATTGACTATAGCCGCATCCGTGCGGCGCGAATTCCCCGCCCATGCTGACTCCGCCTTGCGCGGGCGGAGTCATGACGGAACGGTTCCGTCATCAGCACAGCTCAACCGATGCTGATGACGGAACCATTCCGTCATCAGCATCGAAGGGGTTAATTTAAATAATGAAACTTATGCTGCACACATATATACTGTTTGCCAATCCTGTATGTGCTCTTTTTTTCTATATGACAATGTGATCACTGATTTCATCTGAACCGCAACATGAATGTATGTATATGGCTAATTATATTTGTTTTCCCACGATTACACATATGTGGATATATCTTTACCAATATGAATGACTTGTTTTTCAAATAACTGGGAAAAATGGAACAGATCTATTTTCTGATGACAAGATTGATGGACAATATCTCTAATTCATTTTAACCCTTCCACTAATCATCTCTATTATGGAACCGGAATGTCTTGAAATAACATGAATAATGCACCACTTGATATGATGTTCCCTACTTTGCTTTATCTCCCCTTTTTGGTTTCCTTCTCTTGCGGCTTGCATACTGATGTAATTTTGGCCTTGACTGTTTTGTAATTGGTTCATTACTTATACCTTACTCTCTTTCTTTCTTTCTTTCATTCTTCTTCACTGGTAATATGTGGAATGTTGTTCTCTTTTATGCGATATTTGAAAATCATCAATTTTTCTCTTTTTTATAAAATTTTCTTCTTTTTCCTTTATTCATCTTTCAATATGACCAAAAAATGACTTGTGTACACAATGGTTTTGATGCTTAATGTACCATATGCCAATCATGTCCTTTATATATAACTTGCTATTTGGGTTTTGGTAACACTAACCTGCCAGCCCTGATAAAGCTTCCAGCAAGCATCCTAATCCACAGTATGAAAGGCTTTTTCCAGGGTCATCTCCTCATCCCCAATTTTTACTTTGTGCAGTAGATGAGACAATCACTGTAGATTCATGTCTGTATTTCAGCTGGGTATGAGCCTGCATTGGTCCCCTTATATCCAAGTTTATCATGGTGAGCGGACGATAAGCAGTGGATCTGATTCACCACCCCTCGGCTTAAAGAACACGCATATTTCCTCATCTCTCATGGAAGGAGGCAACATGCCTTGCTCAAGTGCCTCCATGAACACTTGTAGGAGGCTCTGCACAACCATAGCCGAGAACGCCTGGTAAAATTCGTGCGGGTAGCCATCTCCCCCACTGCCTTTGCCTTAGGTAGTGTCTGCAGTGCCTCATGTACTTCTCCAAAGTCAACTCGGCATCCATTGTCTCCACATCCAGCATGCCAAGTCGAGTTACGGTCAACCCTATCAGAAATGGCATGCATTGGTCCCCTTGACAGCAGGGTCTGCCGCATACACTGGCTATAGGTTTCGTTGAAACACCTCTATTATACTAGCCATAGTGTACACTGTTGTACCCTCTGGCATGAGCAAGTGGGTTGTCTGTGGTGGGGTTTGTTCCCTTTGCAAGTTCTAGGCCAGTAGGCTACGGGACTTGTCTCTCTCCCAATGTGAGTGCTGTCTATATTGACGAAGTGTATATTTATCTAGCCTATCCAGTATGTCACTAATGTGTCTCTGCACGGTCTGCTCTCGGTCAACAGCAGTCAGGTGTGTCTGTCTCTCCACCGAATCATAGCCAAGGTGTCCTCTTCTCCACTGAGTTCCTGATGGAGCTGTTGACGGACTCCACAAGTCAATTCTGTGCACGTACCCCTCAAAACCACTTTTAGAGCATCCCATTCCTTAGCTTTACTGGTCGTTCTTACCAGTTAAAGGCCACATAGTCAGTCAAAGCTTGGGAAAATGTCTGTCTACCGAAACGGTCCTCTAGGATAACGGCGAACATTCTCCATCACCTAGCCTCTTGTACGGTGCAAACCCATTTCATCATGCAGCTAACGGGGGAATGTTCCGACAACAAACAGGCTTAGTATGTCACTACAACGTCTTCTACCCTGGGCAGCTCTACCACCAATATACTATTCAGGCTACTATGGGTGTTGTGCTTAGGTGAGTAGCAAATGTATATCTTTTGCACGTGTATGCCCACTTCTCGCATCACCTCACAGAATTTTTAGTCATCAAGGGTTTGGTCCCCGGCCTGGGCTGGTGTCTAAGTTAGCGTCCAGTATGAAATTAAAGTCCCCCACCCACAGGAGTGGGACGTCTATACCATGTGTTATCAAATCTTGCATGGTCTGATAGAACTGTGAGTCATCTATGTTTGGGGCATAGGAGTTTATCATGGTTATGTCGCGTCTATCCAGTGTCCCCCTTAGCAGCACATATTGGGCGCTCACATCTAGCTCCAGGTATGTTAGAGCAAAAGGTATTCCAGGAACCAGCCATCTCAGTATGCTCCAAGTATATGTCGAGAAGGAGGAGTGAAACCTCTGACCCCACAACTTCTTGGCTAATCTGCCAGCTCCCGTATCATCCAGGTGTGTTTCCTGGAGGCATGCTATAGAAAAGTGAGGAAAGCGAGTACTCTACATTGCTTAGTACAGGGACCTACGCCCAGACATTCCAGGTTAGGAGCATAACGTCAGACCCTCCTCCCAGTATGTTGTGTGCCTTAAATGTTGCCCATTTAGCCACCCCCCTACCGTGTTCTCTGGCTACTGCGATCTACAACAGATGACATACAAAATATTGCAACAACTGCCTCCCACCCCCACCCACGGAGTAATATCATGCAACTGCGCATCTGTAAATGCCCACTCCATGCCAGAAAGTGCACAGCCTCCTCATCAGTCCAACAGGGACTAATTAACTCCCTAATTCCAACAAGCATCCAGACCGGTTTCGATCCAATAGAGTAATCAGCCGAAGCCCGTCAAGGGGCAATGTTGCATCAGTCTGAGACTCGACTTACACCACAGGCAGCAAGCACTTCTCAAACCAGCCTCCCTACCAGCTTTACTACCAGCGTAGCAATGCCCCTTTTCACTCAGCATGCGGTGCTGCGACAGCACACTTTCACCAACCCAGGCACCGTGTCCCAAGCATACACAAATACCATACTTTTCAATACCTGTGAGTGCACATGTTAAATTATGTTGGTGTGCATAAGCAGTATCTATTGTCTGTAATGAAATTAAATATTTGACTGCCACATCAGCCGTTTTAACATGTGCATGTTTATTCAGGTGCTTGAACATTGGCACCTCAGAAAGAACCAAACCATAATTTGAAAAATAATACTCAAAATGAACCTTGTAATAAAATATACTAAGAAGCAAACTATAACTAATGCCATATGTCAAAGGAAGGTGATTGTAAGTGATGCCCTCAGCTGCAGAGGCAGGTAATCGCAAGCAAACATAACAATCCCTCTTCTCCAGTGTCCACATACAGTAGCCTAGCATACGCGTTTGTTGTAAAAATCCCTCTAGACAAATTAGTATGTAAGCATTGCTCTTATAACATTGCTAATTCCCCTTTTGACCAAGGTGAGGGTGTCTGTGCAGATGTAGGCATCTCCTCTATGCTACCAGCAGGCCTCACATATAGCACTGCAATTATCACTATGCATCCTATTGCTATAAGTGCTATGGAAGCACACATTATGCATTTACACTTATTATTAGAACAATTAGTTTCCATTTTATTTTAGATTCAGAACATGTTTGTTAGAGAAATAGCAGCTACAGAATTATCTCTGTAGTTCTCCACGTGTGCAAAAAGCAAAAGAGTCTCTCGTTAAGAGTCCAACTCTTTATATCAATGTACAATCTTCGTGAGACTTCCCTAGTACATCTCCGTGTTCTTCTAAATTATCATACCCTAATTTTTTTTTCTTCTTTCAAATGAAAGAAGAGCATTTATATCATTCCCCGGAATCTTCAGCAAAACATCCATTATCAGCACTGCAGTTCCATTGCTCACCCTCGTCGGCAATTGTGGCTAGGTATGTCCACTCAGGAGATGAGTACCTCTGACAAGGCACCCTCAGTCTTTTTGTTCTCCTTAAGCTAGTTCCTTCACCTTCAACTTCACTTTGTTCCAACTCCGATGTTTCACTTATGGATGCGAGCTCCCATTCAGAGTACAACAGTAAACTTCCTTTAGGTGACCCCTCAAGCCAGCTTTCATACACCTCGTTGTGCGCCCACAGAACTAGCTCCTTGATAAGGGACAGGACGTGTCTCGTTCACCACTTCAACATCAGCAATGTGTAAGCCAGCTTCTTTCTCTTGCTCTTTTGGTTATCCTACTACTTGCTCTAGTGCTGTTTCAACTTGAGAGGGTCCCCTTACAGCTTGACTGATCCTCTCATGTGGCCTCTCAGCCACAGCTGGCACCTCTTCTGCAAAAGGAGCTGTTTCATCAAGGGGTAACGGGATCCAGCGGGTGTGGGAGGTGTGCACCCAGTTCAGAAGTCTCTCACTTTACAGCGGTCATTGCAATTAGAACCATCTGGAACAGGTCACTTCAATGGGGTATAAGACCGCTCTTCCTCACATACTTCTTGATGACTACTGTTTCACATGGCATTGCTCCTGATGTGGCGGTGCAGTTGCTGCTTCAACCTGGTGAGACACAGAACAAACCACGTCACCCATCCCCTGACAGTAGTCGAGCACCAGATCTTCCAATATATTCACAAGTATGTCTTCAGGTACAGCAGGCAACCTACTAGCCCGCCCCATGAGAATCTCATGTGGCGATAGTTCAATCCTTCTGTCTGGAATGCTACGAAGACTTAACACATAAGGGAAAGCATCATGCCATTTCAGAGACGTCGCGGCACATACTTTGGCAAACCTGGATTTTAAAGAACTGTTAACTGGTACCACGATACCGGAAGCCTACGACCGATAACTGTAATGTAGTCTCTGCTTCATCTGCAAACCTGCACACAATTTCATGATCTCATTATTAAAATGAGAATCTCGGTCTGACTCCAAAGCAGTTGGAAATCCTAATCTTGGGATAAATTCCCTCAATGGTATTTTGGCTACTGTGAGACTGTCACATCTTCTTGTTGGATCGGTTCTACACAACGGGAAAATTTGCACACCAACACCAGAATATACCTCAGTCCATCACAAGCAGGCATCTCAACAAATTCAAATTGAATCCGATTAACTGGTCCTCCTGACTTTCTAGTATGACTCAGTAACTGTAGTCTTTTTACCCACATTAATTCGCTGACAAGTCACACATCGGTGACACAAAGCCTGAGCAATCACTCAAAATTGGGGCTAAACTATGCCTTCCTGAATAATCTCACCATCTCATCTCTTCCCACATGTGCTGGTCCGTGAAAATGCCATGCCATCTAATGTAATATACTATTGGGAAACACTGTTCTCCCATCTTCAGATACCCAATTGTCATTCGCCCTCTTTGTACATCCCGCACTGATCCAGCTCAATTGTTCTTTCTCTGAAACAGCCGCATGCAACCTCGTCTCCTCACCCCAAGTATCAACAACAGCCATCAACAGATTGTGATCGGTCTCATCATTCTGTTCATTTGCGTTCCCACCACTGAAACTGTAAGTATTCAAGGCAACTTCGTAAGAGTATCCAATTCCAAGAGTTACATAATCATTTCTTTTACAATGAGCTGGACACTTAACAATTGCGAACTCCCGGCGCAATTGTAAACTTCCATCAGTTTTCTTACAACCTCCCCATTACAGATGTGTGATCCTGAGAGGTCATAAAACCTCTCTGAAACAATAGCTGCCCAAAGTCAGGCACCCCACCAATGCCATACTGACTGTTGGTAAATATTATCACTCTTAGTTGGTCTGAGACACAGCATGCACGTATTAGGACAATCAATTCAGCCATTTGTGTGGAGATTCCCTGAGTACAAGCTGCTTCTACCATTCCTGAGGCAGTAAACACAGCATAGGCAGCCATCAGATTCCCTTCACGATCCCTTAAACATGAGCTATCCACAAAAAGGATTTGGTCAGACTTGGATAATGGCTTGTCACCAGCGTTACGACATGGCTTGGTGAATAGTTCAATGACACCAGGACAGCCATGCTCTCCCTCGGTATCTTTCCATTGACAATCAGGCAACTGTAATAATGTGCCAGGATTGAGTAACATCACTTCAAAAGTGATGTTCTCAGCTGCTAAGATGACTTGTTCATGACATGTAAACCTACTGTTCATCATGTGTTGGGTTTGTGTCCTTGTTAGCAAAAGTTCCACGGAGTGTGGAACGTAAACAGTAAGCGGCTAACCCATCACAATGCCTTCGCATATTTCTAGGCTGACATCTGTTGCAGCAATGGATTTGAGATATCTGGGCAACGGAGACGCTACTGGATCGAGAGTAGCTGAACAATACGTGACTGGTCTACGGAACCTCCATGGTTCTGAGCCAACACTGTGAGAGCACAGCCTTCCCTTTCATGGCAAAAGAGCAAAAACGCTTTGTTGTAATCAGGCATTCCCAGTGCTGGAGTGGGGCAGAGGCTCTCTCCCAACTACAGGAACGCATTCAAGCAATCGATTTCCCAAGGCACCAGATCAGACACATCCTTGTGTGTCAACCTCTGAAGAAGTTTGGCAACTAGGGAAAAACTGGTTATTCACTGTTGTAGTGTAGTTCCTATATTCCCAATAGGCTCTGCGCATTGGAATAATATACCCTATAGATTTGACATAGGACTGAGGTCAGTGTGTCTCTATCCAGTATACTAAACTTAATTGTGTGTGCCATCTAGCTCATAGGTCACTAGAAACTTTTTCGAATACACAAGAAGGGATTAGTTCCTGACAACCGCATAAACATGACAACTTTGTTTCCCCAAGAATCAAAACATATCTTTAGAGTCTTGTAAACAATAGATACATTTTACTCAGTCAAACGTGCATGCTTCATTTCTACAGAGTTGCACAGAAATAGAGAGACGGGCATTTCAATAAAAGAGGTTTATTGAACAGTCTTCTTTCTCATGCAAGAGAGGTGAACTGCTACAATCGTTAGACAGAATGCAAAGTATAATGCGTACAGCGAGAACAGTAATATAAAATAATACTGTAATAGCATTGTCTGTTGCTATGACATGTAAATATACATACATAAATAACATAGGCTAAAATACTCAACTGGTGCTTCTAAAATACGCCTACCCCAGGGTACCTAACATAGGTCCAGAACCAGGGAAGAAGTAAGTGCTGTCTTTTAGCATGGGTTTAGTTCTGCCAAGAATTGCCAAAGATTTCTCTAGGTTCTAATCAGCTCCATACCTTATAATGAGAGAGGTTGGTATCTCTTTCACGGACTCGATTTCCCAACACCCCGCAAGGGGAGACAGAAACACTGGAGCTGGATTTCTCGGCAGGAGATGACAGCTCCTGGTCAGTGCGTCAGCTGGAAAGTTGGCTTCCTTCGGCACTTGCTGTAGCGAGCTGCGTCGTGCAAGTAGGTAGTCGAACTGCACCGAACCACACCGTGCTTTGCTATAGAAAGTGAAGGTATATTTATACCTTCAAGGTGTTTAGGAATGCCAGCTTTGACGTAAAGTCGGGCATATGAACGTCATGAATGAACCTCAAGGAATAGTTGTTCATGCATAATAATGAGTTTCTTGGAGAAATTAATATCCAGGCTAGTGGAAGTCCCTTGTGCTAAGGAGTCTGGTTTTCCAAGAAATCATTGTGACGTAGTTGAACAGATGGAAGTAGCCACGCCTGTATTTGGGTAGCATGGGCTATGCCTAAATAAGGACTGGATTTCTATGCCTATATAAGGGCAATGTGAATTATACCTATATAAGGGCATACATCGGGAAAATGCATACAGAATCTAAATTGATACACAACACCCACTCCACTTTCTTATGTACGACATTACTAAATTAGAAACACGTGACACATATCTAAAACATAGCTACACAAGAAGTGTGAAAAAAACCCCACATGAAATGCATTTGAACTGGATGTACACATAAAAGATGCATTGGTGTTGTACGCATTAAAACAGTGTTTCATTCTAAGCATATATTCACATTTTGACTGCTAAATGAATGAATCATGAAAATATACATTTATGAAATGGCTCGTGAATACAGAAGAAAAAAGGTTGAAACCATTTCATGTCAGATTACATAAAACTGTTTGCATGTGGACAAGGTCAAATATCGTCTCTCGGAAGTATTCAAACATTTATTGTTCTCTATTAATAGTTCTACTATAAGCAGATTACTTTGTGCCAAAAAATGAAAAATACAAATTTGGAAAAAAAAGTTAATCATAGGAAAAGTTCATTGTTTTTAAAAATGAAGGTCAAATTCAAAGTCTCTCAGAACACTGTGTGCCAAATTAAAAAATCAGTGTCACCGCTTGGAGAAAACATGAAATCTTCTAAGTCTGAAAAAAAGTTGACTATCATTGTAGGTGACAGTTGGATTACCTCGTTTAGAAGATTTACCATACATAGATGTGAAGTATTGCCTTCAGCATTGGTTGCATTTGCAATGTTCAAATTAGATGGTACCTGTGTGCCTGAAGTTTCCTCTCGTACCTCAGCATCAGTATTTTGCATCTGTGAGATCTCAATAAATGCTGTCATCAGAATTGGTAGCTGCAAGGGACAACATTGCGCATGGGCCATTACCGGGTCCAGCAAAGTATAAACATCCGTTGGCATGACTGATGGGAGTGTTAGACAGATGTCTAGCACGCATTCTTCTCCGTATAGCAGGCAGCGAAGAACAGGTTAGATGCAATCTTGCGAGATTGGTCTGAATGATAGAAACCATGTGATATTTAATTCTCGTAAAGAAGTTAATCCCAAAATTTGGACGATGCGCTCATGACACTTCATCTCCAATAGAGTTCTCTCTATGGTCCTAGGAGTGGCGCTGGTGATTTGGCCTGCCATATCGTAGCAGTAGGAGCAAAAATAGTATCCCCACAAAGAGTCCCAAAAGGAGAGGCAGTCTGCCAAACACAGAGTGCACGAAGTTTGGAAATATTCCTAGGACCGCTTGAAAAGGTGCTAACAGTCCAGAACATACGTACTTAAATAGATGTACAATACAGCTCGTATCAGACATGTTTAAGATACGACTTAACATTTCCGAGAAATGTATAGGGCAGTTTGTAGTTAAGAGGGCATGTATCTCTGCAAAAGTCCTTGAGGCTTGCAGCTCATATGTGTCTTTGGCCGAGGTCAGTGGCACAGTTTTTCTCAAAAGAACGGCTTTCATTCCGCTTAAAGTATCAATTTGTATAGAAGAGATGTTCAGTGAAAGCCATAAAGGCAATTCCCTGTCTGTCTTAGTTTTAGGAAACAGTACTTGCATACAGCAAGTGACCCTGGCTGACACAGTTACTAGATATGGAATACCTGGCAACATGCCACAGCAGCCGTGATCGTTCAACATGTGGTAACTTCCATTTAAAAATTGTCCAAAAATCTGATCAATCCCTGCAGCTGGTGAACCTTGAAGGTGGCAGGATAAGTTGTTAGAGGAACCATCACAGGCCCCGTGTAAGTTTATACCCTGACAAAGGAGAGAACCGCTTAGTGCATTTTCACAGTTTTTACCGCTTAGAAACACTTCACGTCCCCCACTCCAACATCAATGTGTGTACGGTAATTCCCAGGATGTCTTAATGTATTCTTTACCCAACCTTTCATATGTGCCTGCTGGTATGTGTTTTAGGCAATACTGAAAATGGAAAATTGTAACATGTATTATCCATTCAGTAGCTGGCTTTTCTGCTACAGTAAATGGCAATCTTTCCAGTTTTTCAATGCTCAGCACCGTATAGTCTGCTCCCCTCTGTGCCAGTTTCATCTGTTTATCAGTGAGATTGAATTCTGAAAACAGTGACGTAGTATTGATTAAACGCCAAGGCACTTAGCCTGAACAAAGGTTTTGCAACGTCCAGTCTAATAGCATGATGGAACGTAATTGCGACTGACCATGTTGCAGCATGACCAAGTCCTGTTCCATGATGTCTATGGCATTATGTGTTCGTGGGTGTTTCCTTGCATCGCGGCCGGGCTTAGCTCCGCCTCCTGCCCTCACCGACCGGCCGGTCTTTGCTCCGCCGGTCCAGCGCCAAAGACCACTTACCAGACTGCAAGCCCCAGGAGCCACAGGGGCTCATTGCGCATTTCCCACGCGCCAGGAGGCGCATAAAGACTCGCCTGCTGCAGAGGCCATCGGTGTTCGTGGGTGTTTCCTTGCATCGCGGCCGGGCTTAGCTCCGCCCCCCGCCCTCACCGACCGGCCGGGCTTTGCTCCGCCAGTCCAGCGCCACAAACCACTTGCCAGACTGCAAGCCCCAGGAGCCACAGGTGCTCATTGCGCATTTCCCACGCGCCAGGAGGCGCATAAAGACTTGCCTGCTGCAGAGTCCATCGGTGTTCGTGGGTGTTTCCTTGCATCGCGGCCGGGCTTAGCTCCGCCCCCCGCCCTCACCGACCGGCCGGGCTTTGCTCCGCCGGTCCAGCGCCACAGACCACTTACCAGACTGCAAGCCCCAGGAGCCACAGGGGCTCATTGCGCATTTCCCACGCGCCAGGAGGCGCATAAAGACTCGCCTGCTGCAGAGTCCATCGGTGTTCATGGGTGTTTCCTTGCATCGTGGCCGGGCTTAGCTCCGCCCCCCTGCCCTCACCGACCAGCCGGGCTTTGCTCCGCCGGTTCAGCGCCACAGACCACTTGCCAGACTGCAAGCCCCAGGAGCCACAGGTGCTCATTGCGCATTTCCCACGCGCCAGGAGGCGCATAAAGACTCGCCTGCTGCAGAGTCCATCGGTGTTCGTCGGTGTTTACTTGCATCGCGGCCGGGCTTAGCTCCGCCCCCCGCCCTCACCGACCGGCCGGGCTTTGCTCCGCCGGTCCAGCACCACAGACCACTTGCCAGACTGCAAGCCCCAGGAGCCACAGGGGCTCATTGCGCATTTCTCACGCACCAGGAGGCGCATAAAGACTCGCCTGCTCCCTCGTCCCGCGAGGACGCGCGCGGGACGCGCCGGGCTTAGCCCGGGCAAAGGGCGGGCACTCTGTGGCCCTCAGAGGCACGAGGAGGACGGGACGGGGCCACTCCCCCTGACCCCATTACACCGCCAAGGTAATAACTTTATGGCTTTCCTGACATTTTGGCAAGAGATCACAAACTGAACTCTAGTTGAAAACTCTTTAACACCCTCAGATTTTCTTGAGACCTTGTTATAACCTTGTGATAGCCTAACACATGCACACCCCATGATGACAAACAAGCGAGTGACCAATAAATCTTTCAGCCAGAGAGGCTTGCACTCAGGGTCACAAGTTCTATGCAGGCCATCTCCGCCCACTGCCAATATAAATGAACCTGCCAAGGCTAGCATATCCATCAACCAATCGCCCGATCCAACTAATGGCATACCGCAACACCTCTCGCTGCTGAATGAATTAAATTCCCTCTGCAAAACAAGGTATGCCACTGTGGAACCCGGAAATGAACTCAAAAGTTCCTCCCCTTGCCTCGCCAAACGAACCAGTATGTCAACCCCAATCGTAAGCCCCCTGGCCCAACCCAAAAACTTTAATACCCCAAACACTGTTTCTTCGCAGTCCTCATCTAGCAAAAGGAAGTGGGATGGGGTCAAGCCCACAGGGAACAAATCAAAACAACAAAAACTCTGTTTTAGCTCTCCATTGCCTGTAACTAATCCCCTTCAAAAATTGGAAGAAAAAATAGACCAATGGATAACTTCCTTCAATTCGAACTTTCTGGCCCAGATTGAACAAACGGTTGGCTCACTCATTTCTCCACTAATTGCCAAAATTACCACATTAGAGGATAGGCTGTCGGGAATAGAGAAATGTTTAAAGGCCAACCAAACCCGCACTGAAAATTCCTTAACATCAATCGGTCCCAACCCACTTGGTACCAAAAGTAACAATCAAACTCGCCCCCTACTCCCTATCCTTCCACCACCTATTGCACCTAAAGCTAATCACAAACCGGGCCCTTTACAACATACTGCTACAAAAATAGAGTCTAACATGAATACAACTCATATACAGCTACCCCCGGAGGCTGCACCCTTTGTATGTGTTCTTGCGGGAGTCCCAGAAATTAAACATGGTAAAACTGAGCGGGAACAAGACTTAATTAACAAAGTCACATATTGGCTAACTATAAACAGGCCCCTGCCCCCAGGTTTTGACTGTACTATCAAGTCTGTTAGAAGGGTGGGTTGGCTAGGCTCCCTACAAAAAGATATAGATGGTGACCTTGTTCTAATAAAATTTAGAACAGCTCAGTCGTTCCCTACCTGCGAACTTTGTACCCCCGCGAAGGTGATGGCTCTATATCCATCTGGGACCTACGCGACTTCTACCCGAGCATGGTATATACACCTAGACTAAAACTAAGGGCAGAGTCTGCTCACCTGAAGGGCAGAAATACGCGTGCATTGTATGGCCATGGATTTTCCGCCTTCAATCACCCTGTAACAATGTTCATTGGCCATGGGTATGGGAAATCATGAATTCTACTATGAAACCAAGGAGCTTATTCATGCTACATGGACTATTGTTTTATCTTTCTTCCACTTTGTGTTTTTATATGTAATTTTTGTAATGAATGTTTTTAAATGTATGCTTTTATGATTTTAAACAAAATCGAATAAAGCTAAAGAACTGAACTGATGTCTATGGCAGAAGACACTGTCCTGTCCAATGAATATATCCTGGACGACAGAGTCGTTAACCCATTGTCAACTACAGAGAGTTTTCCCTAAATGAATACGATCAATTTCTCGTATTCTTTCTGCAGTCTCTGCTGGCATAATCTTCCATGCTTCATTATAAGCAGCATAGATACCGGCATATATAAAACATTTATGATGCAGTTTTCTTGGTCCTAGCAAGAATTACCTTAGATCAGCATCATCTTTAAGTAAAGATAAGTGTTGCTTTATATCCTTAAGTGTAGATCTATGTAGCCAATCAAGGCAAAGCTTCCCTAAACTGTATGTTGTTACTATTCCTGAATGCTGTCTTTCAACATATTTTGGGTCTGGCCTATTGAATGTGAAACCCTGTGTTTTGTTCAGTAATCTATCTTGACAGTTGTTTGTGTCTGTGGGCCAGATCAAATTTTTTTTCCAATCTGGATCTGTTCTGTTGTGATGCAAAAAAGTATGTATGTCGACCTCTACCTCTGAAGTGTTACTGCTATCAGGTGTAGGTGTAGGTATGGACGGATTGTTCAGGTCTTATATCTTGGCTAACCCAAGGCAAGACGTCTGATGGACAGTGTCATTCAAAAACATAATTTGCTCAGGGATCATGCAGGCTCTAAACAAAGCTTCTACCCCCTGAACCTGTCAATCTTTTGTACCCAGACAAGTTTTTGTTTCAATGTTGTCTTTCCAAAAGTCGAAACCTAGTTTAGACAGTTGGGCATAAAAGGTTGCAGAATAGATCTGTTTTGTATTGGTCAACATACTTTTCATTCCTGTTTTGTTTACATTTTTAAAGTAAAATGATTCAGTATTTGATACATTGAACCCCGAAAAGTATGCAAACTTATTGGTTAACGTTTTTGAGCTACCCTTTGGTGGTTTAGGACAATGTTCCCATTGGTTATACATTAATACATTTCTAGGATTTGCAGATTTGTGCAAGAAATGATACTATAATGATTATAACAATACATTTGCTGTTAGTCTGATGAACCTTCTAAATATTTATGATTTGTGAATACTGCAGACATTTCTAAGTCTGACATCATATTATTAACAGTCTCAAAGTCCCAATCGTCAGAAAAGGTACCAGATGAAACAAAGTCAGTTAATGAAATCTTGAACTGGTGTGGAATCTTCAACAGATCCGACGGGCCAAAAATATCAATCAGTTTTGTCCCAAGCTAAACCCCCAGGTATAGGGACGGCTGTGATGTTCACTGATGACAAGTCTCTTTGTTCACGATGGGATGATTTGTGTGGGTTAAGTAGTAAGTTGACGTTCTTACTTGCTGTGTCCATTTTGACATATCTTCCATTTATCAGCATTCCCAAAGTTATTACCAGAGTCAACCATAGTAGAAGAAAAGGCCCACCCAACATAATCCGAAGTTCAATCCATGGTGAAACCAGATATGTCTTTTCCAGGTGATGAAAAAGGTCTGTAGCTTGTTCTTTCAAAGTTCTTTTCGCTGGCATTGTTTCAGGTTCGCTGGGATCCTCAGAAAACGTATCAAGGTTAATTCAATAGGCAGCGGCAGTTCTGTCAATTGTTGGGAATGCATCAGGATTCATTGAAATCGCTGGAACCACTTGATCACTTGTTACTTCATTGTAGACAGGTGTTTCTTGACAAACTGTTATTTGGGTTTCAAGAGGGACAAGTTCCATAGCTTTGTTGCTTAGTCCTTCATTTCACACTGCAGACCTTTCAAAGGTGATGAGTCTCTCGGTTTGAACCTCGTAGATAGTTGCTAGATTAGGGCGTCTGCTACATTGGCGAAGTGTACTTGGCCTACTGCTTAGTATCGGCCACATGATGTGGTTTGACCAGGTCGAAGGACAAGAACCTGTTCTCCTTTTTCCAGCAAGGGGCGGCAGTAACACTGTTCTTGATCCGTGGATTGCTAGGACAGGTACTGGTTGTCTGTAAGAAGGCCAAAATTCCTTCTTGTCCGCGATCACCAGGCTTTGGGATCCAGACAGGCCTTGCTGGGATGGCTGGTTTTTCCTCAGTGGCGGTTGGCTTCAGGGGCACGTTGCTTTCTTTGCTTCTTATTTCTTTTAAGTCCTGTAAAACAGCCAAACGATCTTTGACCACCACTGATGTCTGAAAACCAAGGTCTGCAACCAGCATTCTTGTCCCATAAAGGACCTCATATGGTGTGATACCCCCTAGAGAACTTCTTGGCAAGTTGTTAAGACTACGTTGGACACTTATTAGATGTTTGACCCACCCATCACCTGAACCTAATACCCTAGCTGTTATAGATTGCATTATGTCCCGTTTTTGTCTCCACAACCGAATTTCCCTCAGGATGGAATTTACTAGAATACCGCAATGCAACGCCCAATTTGGCCATGGCCTCCTTGTAAGCTCGAGAGTAAACGCAGGACCCTGGTCAGAATATAGCGTGCTGACTGCGTATGTGTCGATAAAGACTGGCAAATCTTTCATAACAGTTAGAGCTTCAGCTGAGCGCTGAGGCCACATCCAAATGAACCATGAACACGAGTCCACTGTGACCATGATATATTTATAATTACCATTCCTCTGTAAGGAACCGCGGTGGTCCAGGTAAACGCAAGCTAATGGTTTATCCGAAATTAAAAGGGGTGTCTGCGCAGGACGTTTCACAGTAGAGACTTTCATCTTTTGGCATATTTCACATTCCAAAACATAGTTTCAGGTTCGTTTCCTTATGCGCGGCCACCAGTATCTCTGTTTTAATAACGATACTGTGGCGGAAACACCTGCATGTGCAGAGGCGAGCCCTTCATGTGCTGCTAGGATTAGTCCTAATCTATGTTCCATGTTTGGAATTACCCTATCCCCCACTCCAGGGATTCGAGCAATCGGAACATTGTTCGCATCAGTTATATATGAGTATTCGAGTGGAAACCCTTTCGGTAATGTCCTACCACTGTCTTTGCTAGAAGCATTGACAGCGAGAATTATTTCGCTATCTATTTTCGTTTTTGAACGAGTGATTGCAGCTAGGGAAGCAGTTTGCCCAGCTGCCTTCGCGGCTTCAATGAATTATCTTCAACATCCCCTTCAACGTGAACGCCATCACGTTGATGACTCAGTGTATGTATCACGTGAGTGTTTTGTAATCCTTGTCGTAACTGAAGTACTTGTTGCCAAAGCACTTTATGCTTGATTGTGCCACCTTTTGCATCTTTGTAACCATTTTGAATCCAGTTTTGCAAGTATTCATTATAAGATTGAACACAACAATACGAATCGCACACTATTTGAATGCTTGTAGTTCAGCTCGCTGAGTTGTACAATCTCCTAAGGATTGAGTTTTTGTGACCATTGGTCGGAATTTGCTATCGCGCTAGCGACCTTTAATGATTGCACACGCCGCACTATAGGCTTGTTTACCTCCGTAGCGGGCTGAGCGGATCCGTCAGTATAAATTATAAATTCATACTGATCAAGAGGCAGAATTTCAGTAGGCAGAGGACATTCTTGTTTGTTTTGTAGAAATGCTTGTGTTTTCAGATAAGGATCAAAAACGTATTCAAAATCAGTTGCAATAAGAGAATTAACCCATTGTATCCATCTCGGATGTAAAGCTTTAGCATTTGGAATGCTTGCTTTTGTCACTGCTTCTAAAACAGGTACAGGAGTTATGACAATAATGCGTTTCCCCTGTACAAGTGCTCTTTCTTTTGCTTCAGCAGTTGGAACATCTGTCAGACTTTTATCTGTTGAAGTGAATTTCATTTCTGCTTGTGTATGTGATTTGAATGCTGTTTACGCGTGTTTGTAAATGTTCAGTTGCTAACATATCTGTTTGCAATGAACGCAAAATTTCTGTATGTTTTTGTGTCCAATTTACTGTTTTAAAATCAGGTTTGATTAATTTGTTGAGTGGTTTAACCCTCTCTGAGTAGTTTAGAATGTAAGTTCTTCTGGAATTTAAGAATCCTAGAATCGACTTTAAGTTTTCCCGAGTTTCTAGAAAGTTGGCTGCCAGGCTTTTGCCTTCACTTGAAAGTTCATATCCTAGAAAAAGGACTTTTAAATGGGCCAATCTAGATTTTTTAAATTGAATTTGTAACCCTCAGAGGCGAATCCAAGTATAATTGTATTCACCCTATTCAAGTGCCTATCCATGTTATCATCTGTCAGATAGATGTCATCCACATATGATAATGCTTCAACATCATAAGTTTGTAGTAACTCTGTTACCCTCGCTGAAAATAACCCAGGACTATTCTTGAATCCATGGGGGAGACGGCAGAAGTGACGCTGTATCCCCATAATTGAGAAAGTGGTCAAATACCTACGTTCTGGTGCAATGTTTTGACAAAAGAAACCGTTAGAAATATCTAATGTGGTTTTATATTTTTTACGTTACGCACAATGTTATTCATTAATGCTGTACTGTGTGCATTTTGCACTGCAAAAGTTTTGCAACAAGAGTTTAGATGTCTGTAATCCAATACTAGACGATATGTATTGTTTGGTTTGGAAACAGGAAACAAAGGATTGTTCCTTTTTTAGCTTCTTGCTTAACTGGGTACTGCCTTTGTGCAGTTGGTTGATTCTTTAGTTGGATTTTATAGTGAGGCGAGTCCTCATCCCATCCTACATGATTTTTGTATAATGCAGGAGCTTGGGCGACTGCCCATTTCCTGGCATAAGTATATTTTAAAGGAATTGGAATATAGCTAGAGAAGGCTGGCATAATGATGCCCTCGATCATGAGGAAGGGAGGGAGAAGGAAGGTGTGATCCATTCAGCTTCCTTAAACTTAGTATCCAAAAAATCAATCAGGGAAGGATCACTTGTCCTGCATAACCTGGGTTTGCAATATTCTGACGTGTCCCAATTTAAAAACCCTCATACACGTGTCTATTGGATGGTAGGGACGGTATATCTTGGTTCTCCGCCTATTGAACACGTGCCTGCATCATAATCGGGTTGGTGATTATGCAGCCTCCACCCGGAGGAATACCCCGGGTTAAAAACAGTAGTGATCAGTGATATATTTGAAGGGGTGGATTGTATAAAATACACGTACAGCCAGAATTGGATTTTAATAGATCTGGATTCGAGTTAGTTAAAAATATATCTGTTGTGAGTTTCTTAGAGTATTTAGGACTCTCACGCACTGTAGTGAACTGGTGTTTTTTTATATAATGCAGGAGCCTGGGCTACTGCCCATTTCCTGGCATAGGTATATTTTTAATGAATTGGAATGTGGTTGGAGAAGGCTGGCATAATGATGTCCTCGCCATTTGGGCACTCCCTGACAAATAGTGGTGGGCAGTCTTGTTCAGCTACAAGAATGTCATAACCCTTAGAAAGTCGCTCCCAAAAGAGTGCTCTCACTTTTCTTGGTATATCGCCCTCCATCCGGAGTGTTATTTCATATAACCTATGTGGAGAACTAACCCTGGTATGTGCAGTTTCAACTTGAATAAATTCATTCAAGTCCACTGTCTCCAGATGATAAATCAGGTTCTGGCGAGCTATTGTGACTTCTGCTGCACTGTCCAACATTGACTGAGCCCATTCTCCGTTCTTGAATTGTGTCCTCAAGGACGCCCTGGACCTGAGACCTGTGATTCCATCCCTCCAGGCTCCCCTCCTGAAATCCTCGGATCCCATCACAGCTCACCTTAACCTCACCAGGCCTCCTTCAACCACCCTGAGCAAAAAAAACCCCGAACCCTTGGTGTCCTCCCTCCACGATCCCCACTCGGTCTCTATGACAATTACATCATCAGCATCCCTCGCTGTGGCAGATCAAGACCACCCTTGCCCACCAACCCCCCCTCCTCAGTGACTCCTCCTGTAGCAGGTCACGCCAGCCCCGCCAACACTCAAGCCACCCCTCCCAAGACTCCTAACTTAGCCCTCCCTTGCCCTCCTACCCCCTCCCCCCAACGACTCCTGCTATTACAGGTCATGCCAGCCCCGCTAACACGCAAGCCACCCCTTCCTTAACGTCTATCACAGCACACCCTTTCCCACCAACCCCCCTCCGCAGATATCCACTCTCTATACACCAGAGCCTCCAAAATAATTCAGAGCTTCCAACCTCCATCCTCGATCTAACTAACCTCCACCTCGCTGAACTCTCCTGCACAAACCTCTTACCTCAACTATCACTCGCTCCAGTCCCAGAACTCCCCTCATGTCCCCACCAACATCCTTGAGACATCTTCGCCCCGGCAAGCACTCCAGCTACCTATCAGAAGAGGAAACCCTTAACCTCGCCCTCTCCTACAACCTTTCCCTCCTCTCAAAAAATTCACAAGACTTCACTGATAATGAAATCCTGGTTTTTCTCAAAGACCATAACGCAGCCACCATCTCTCCACTATGTATACAGACGCGAGTGCCGCACACCCCATCTGCACAGTCGCTATTAACCCACACAGATCAGCCAACCGCTGCAATAGAAGGATGATCGTTAGCAACCTTGCACCCGTACCCCTGTTGGTCCCGACCCCCGCTAGCACCCCTCTCCCTGCTTTGAAGGGACTCTTAATCAACTGCCGCTCCGCAGTAAAGCATGCAGCCGATATCGCTGCTCTCATCCTGAACAACAACACACAGTTAGCCATTCTAACAGAATCATGGCTTAACGACGCTTCATCCCCATGCCTTGACCTCTTAATCCCCCCCAACTTCAATATTACCAGGCTAGACAGACCACATAACAAAAAAGGTGGCGGAATCGCCTGCATCCATCGCTCTAACCTCCTTGTCACAGAACATTTAAAGGATACCCCTGATGCCTGCGAATATCTAGCCCTCTCAATCTGCAGGAGCACCACCCTCCTCTGTAACCTACACATATTTTATCACCCCCCAGGCAATAACGAATCCTCCACGGACTACATCATGGAAGTTATCACAGCTAAGAACTCCCCCAACACCAAAGACATTTTCCTCGGTGACTTCAACCTGCACTGGAACGACCTTAAGGACCCCCATGTCAACGCCATTAAAGACCTCATGACAGATCTTGCCCTGACCCAAGCTTGCCCTCGCCCAACTCACTCGAAAGGGGCCACTCTAGACTGGATCATCTCCAAGGAGACAACCATCAAGCTCATATCGATTGACCCCTGCGACTGGTCAGACCATCATGCTATCACCTTCCTGCTACCTGGCACACGCAGGTCAAGGACACCACAACCGGTGCTCCCTAAACGCTGGGCCAGAGATACCAAAAACCGTGACCTTAACGAACTTGAAACTCGCTGCAAATCCGACCTCCCCCTCCCCCTACCCACCACATCACCTCAGTCAGTGACCTTAATGATCACTACTCTGTTACTATGTCGAATATCCTGGATGACCTAGCCCCTCTTAAACTAAAAAGAGCTCAAGTCAAAGATAGAAACCCATGGTTCACTGGTTCCCTCAACGACGAGAGGAGATCCCTCCGACAAACCGAAAGAATCTGGCTGACCACCTAAAACTTCTTCGCCAGGCCAGATATACTTACAACAAAAATATCGTCAACTCAAAAAAATAGTTTTTCAGAGCGGAATTAGGAAATGCCCAGAACAGACCACGCAAACTCCAATAGAACAAACTATCCAAAACAGCGAAAGAAAACCCTAAGTCTCCCATCTCCTCCGAGGACTTCTCATCGTATTTCGCAACCAAAATCAAAACTTTAGATATTGAACTCAAGGCGGCCTCACTCCCCCCTCCATCCCTTGACCTTCCTAGTCCTCTCACCTTGCCGCCATGGTCCTCACCGAAGAATCTAGCACACTGGTCCGAATTCAAACCCTACGATGAAGACACTGTCGCAAAAATCCTTTCCCCCCTGAACCATAATAACCATTTCAACGACCCGCTCCCCTCAAACTGTCTAGCGGCCGTTGCACAATCCATCATTCCTAGCTGGACTACGATAATCATCGCCTCTCTCCGGCAGGGATCTATTCCGGCCTCACGGAAAGCTGGCCAAGTCCTCCACATTCTGAAAAAAACATCATTGGACCCAGCCTCCCCAGACAACTTTAGACCAATTTCCAACATTCCTCTCTTGGCCAAAGTGTTGGAAAAGTGTGTACATTTACAGCTAACTCACCACATCAACAATTTCCATCTACTTAACGACTGCCAATCCGGCTTCCGACCAGGACACAGCACTGAAACCACCATGCTCCACATTGTCGATGACACTCTTCAAGCCCTCGACCAAGACAAAACCTATCTCCTAATCCTCCTCGATCTATCCTCGGCCTTCGACACGGTCAACCATGAGATGCTACTCGAACGCCTGAAACAGAGGATGGGATAAGATGGCACAGTCCTCGACTGGTTCAGTTCCTACCTTCAAAACCGTTCTCTGAGATTCCTTATCAATGGCGATTTGTCCGCTCCCTCCGTGGTCACGGTGGGAGTCCCTCAAGGATCAACGTTGTTCCCCACCCTCTTCAATCTCTACTTAGAACCCCTTACCGAAGTCCTTCGCTCTGCAAACATCTCCTTCCACATGTACGCTGATGACACCCAGATCTATATAAAAATCTCCTCTCTGGAGGAGATCCTTACCTTGAATGAAGCCCTGAAAGTGACCGTTAGATGGCTCTCCTCCACCCAACTCAAACTCAATGCAAAGAAAACCGAGTTCCTTCTAATATCCCCACCCAAGAGCAACCCTGAAATCCAGTCTTGGAATAAAGCCATCACAGCCTTAAACTGTACCCCAACCATTGTAGACTCGGCCAAATCTCTGGGAATTACCCTGAATTACAACCGGAACATGCGACACCACATCAACGCAATGGCCAAATCTGCCAGATTCCACCTGAGCTATCTATGGAAACTGAAACCCTTCCTTGACGCTCCTGACCTAAAGCTAGCAGTCCAATCACTAGTTATCTCTAGACTAGAATATGGCTGCGCAACCCTCTCCGGCTTACCCAAGACCTCGCTAGCTCCCTTAAAAGCATGCCTAAACGCAGCCGCTAGACTACTTACAGGCTCCAGGAAATTTGATCATATCACTCCTCACATGAAAGCTTTGAAATGGCTTCCCTTCGAGGCTAGGATCCACCTCAAGCTGGCATGCATCACGCACAAGGCCCTTCACACTAACTCCCCTGCGTACCTTGCACAGAAGCTTGTAAAATCCGGAGGAAGCAGAACCCTACGGTCGACCAAGGCCCTCCTCCTCCGGCCGGCACACTTCAGGAGAATAAAAACCCACAAACGAGCCTTCACTGGGACTGCACCAAGAATATGGAACTCCCTCCCTCTTGATATCAGAAGAATCCCTTCCCTGGCACGCTTCAAAAAAGAGGCGAAATCCTTTCTCATGGGTAAATTTCTGGGATAATCTCGCTCCACAGCAACCGGAGAGACTATTTCTGCGACCCTGTACAGGACTCATGTTGATATCCTGCCTATTTGTATGACTCTGTCTCATAATATTGCCCTGATGTACATCTTTCCCCTACCACTAATGTACTATACTTGTGTGATATCCTGCCTTCCTTATGACCCCGCGACCCTCCCTGATATTATTCTTCTTCTCCTATGATGACCCGCCTCTGTATTACCCCATGAATATGTAAAGCGCTCTGATACCTTCACAGGTCAAGTTTGCGCTCTATAAAACCTTAAAATAAAAATAAATAAATAAAGATCCTCAACATGTCTGATTTTTAGACCTGCTACATTCTTTTTGGTAAATTGAGGTTTCTTGCTTTTCTGAATGTGTTGATCGTCTTTCGACTTCACGTGTTCTTCCTTGTTTTCTGACCGTCCTCTTCTTTCGGATTTCTGTGACGAAGTCTGGAAGGTACGAGAAGAACGTGTATCAGTATCTTGATATCTATAAGGTTTTCTCAATTTATCCCAATTCCTGAAGTTATACCTCCTTTAAGAGGGCTCCTTTTGAGGAGACCTACCTCTGGAATGACAACGCTTCTCTTTAGAAGTTTATTTAGTGTTTTCCCACTTCTTTTAAGAAGGAGTAGTAGTGTTTTTAGTAAAGACCTTTTCAGGACTTTCAGACAGTTGTGGTTTCATTGGTTTCCCACCCAGACTGTCTCTGCCTAATTCTTCATAGGATTTTTTGATTATTCAGGCTAATTCCTGTGGTTGCTCAGTTACATCAAATTCCCTTAATTTTTGGCGGATCACCACTGATGCTGTTTCACCTTTAATAATAGCTTATATTATTCTGTGACCTGTTTGAAATCTTTCAGTAGTTTCATACACAAATTTAAAGCTGTGCCCCGTATTCGTTTTGAATCTGTTTCAGGATGTCTGATATTACCGCCATGGATGGAACACCATGTGTTTTAGTGTAGATTGCAGCGCAGACTGAACCCCAAGTGGTGCAGTCCTCCAGATGTGGTGTGATCCCCATTGTTAAACATATTGTTAAAATTCATTCTGTGTTTCTCATGAGGGCTAGTATTAGGAAATACTGCTCTGATTTGAGTAATTTTTTGAGCTATACAGATTGGAATTTGTTCCCGTTTTGCAGGTAACTTACCAATGACTGAGTGTTAAGTCTGTGGTGTCATTTTTTGTGTATTCCCCTGGTTCCTATGTTGTGGAATCACTATTGCAGGTTGGACTGTGAGAGTCTGCATGACATATTGAATCAATTGTCTATAGATTTTGATTAACTCTTTGAGTTGAGCTAGTAAGTTTACATCTGATATTTCATTAATGCAAGGTTGTGGTGTATAGCTGGCTAAAACCGGCCATGTTGCTCCTGGCCTACCTAGTGGACCGAGCCTGGTAATGAGATTTACATGTTTTTAGGGCACCTTTAAACCAGAGCTCATGCTCCTGGTATGTGAGTGCAATTTCTATATCCTCGAAAGGAATGTATTCCTCCGGTGGCTCATCTTCTTTGTAGAAGTGAAACACATGTGTTACTGGATTTGTTTCAGGGAAGATTATCCAAGAAAGAATACCACTGTCTGGTGATATTTATGTGACTCTATCACAAAAACTGCCCTACCACCTCCAGATATTAGGTCATGTTTTATAAGTTTTATAGTGATGGCTTTCCTTAAATTTAGAGGAATGCATATAGCATCCTCGTCGGTTTCTTGGAAACATGTTAAGTTAAAATCTGCATCGGCTGGATCAGCTGCAGCTCCACCGGTTTCGGTGATGTTGCCGTTATTCGACATTAAGAAAAATTGCAGAGCAAGTTTCAAGGAAACAAAGATAAGGTGCCCAATATTTGGAACACTGTATCCTTCAACGTTGAACAAACTAAAAACGAATACATAGGATTTTCGTCCAACTCAGCTATGACGGATATTATCCTTTTACCCACTCCAGATGTCTATTGGAGTATTTACGGGAAAAGGGGTCTCTGAGAAAAGCACAACTGAGTTACTTTAGTATCTAGCTTTAAATTAGTGCCTTACCAAACCGTTAGGCGCCATGTAGTGTAGTTCCTCTATTCCCAATGGGCTCTGCGCATTGGAATAATATACCCTACAGATTTGACATAGAACTGAGGTCAGTATATCTCTATCCAGTATACTAAACTTAATTGTGTGTGCCAGCTAGCTCAGAGGTCACTAGAAACTTTCTCGAATACACAAGAAGGGATTAGTTCCCGACAACTGCATAAACATGACAACTTTGTTTCCCCAAGAATCTAAACATATCTTCAGAGTCGTGGAAACAATAGATAACTATTTTACTCAGTCAATCGTGCATTCTTTATTTCTACAGAGTTGCACAGAAATAGAGAGACGGACATTTCAATAAAAGGGGTTTATTGAACAGTCTTCTTTCTCATGCAAGAGAGGTGAACTGCTACAATCGTTAGACAGAATGCAAAGTATAATGCGTACAGCAAGAACAGTAATATAAAATAATACTGTAATAGCATTGTCTGTTGCTATGACATGTAAAAATACATAAATAAATAAGATAGGCTAAAATACTCAACTGGTGCTTCCCAAATACGCCTACCCCAGTGTACCTAACCTAGGTCTAGTACCAGGGAAGAAGTAGGTGCTCTCTTTTAGCATGAGTTTAGTTCTGCCAAGAATTGCCAAAGATTTCTCTAGGTTCTAATCAGCTCCATATCTTAGAATGAGAGAGGTTGGTATCTCTTTCACTGACTCGATTTCCCAACACCCTGCAAGGGGAGTCAGAAACACTAGAGCTGGATTTCTCGGCAGAAGATGACAGCTTCTGGTCAGTGCATCAGCTGGAAAATTGGCTTCCTTCGGCACTTGCTGTAGCGAGCTGCGTCGTGCAAGTAGGTAGTCGAGCTGCACCGAACTACACCGTGCTTTGTTATGTTATGTTATGTTATGCTTTGCTATAGAAAGTGAAGGCATATTTATACCTTGAAGGTGTTTAGGAATGCCGGCTTTGACGTAAAGTCAGACATATGAACGTCATGAATGAACCCCTAAGGAATAGTTGTTCATGCATAATAATACGTTTCTTGGAGAAATCAATATCCAGGCTCAGGAAAGTCCCTTCTGCGTAAGAGTCTGTTTATCCAAGAAATCATTGTGACGTAGATAAACGGATGGAAGTAGCCACACCTGTATTTGGGTAGCATGGTCTATGCCTATATAAGGGCAATGTGAATTATACCTATATAAGGGCATGAATCAGGAAAAATGCATACGGAATCTAAATCTATACACAACACTGGCAACAGTAGCCCACCATTGTGACTTCCTTCTGTGTACGCAGTGGACTCCTTTGCATAATCGCTGATATTCTCTCCTGTGACACTTTTCTGACACCTTTTGCAATTCAATGTCTTAAATATAGGACTTTGGTCAGACAATACTGCAGCTTACACCTTATGTTCATTCAAAGCCCTGTTGTTTGACAAAGCAATGGTATCAATTCTCTAAGGGTCCCGAGTATTTGAGGCAACCAAAAGTCCGTTGATATGCTGCAACAGGACCGAATTACAGGGCATGACCAGCGACTCGCGGTTTTTGTTCAAAAGTCCGGTTAAAGATGGAACGACTTTCTGTATACCCTTGTGGTGCAATACACCACGTTAAAACACGATGCTCCAGCTAAACGCACATTACAATTGTCTGTCGTCATGCAAGGGGACCAAAAAGAAGGCCTGGCTAAGATGAATAACAGCAAACCACTCTACCTCACATGTAATCGGACACAGTATCACTGATGTATTTGGTACCACAGGACAACAAGGAACAACCACATTATTTATTTTGCAGAAAACCTGCTCTACGTGGTACTTACCACTTGGCTTCAGTAAGCCCAGAATAAGAGAGTTGCATGGATTCCCCAAGATCTCCCCGAAAATACCTTGCTCATAGACTCTATCACAGGCGGGATCTCAGAAATCGTCTCAGGTGTCGAAATATATTGTGGTGTTATCAGATATTCTGCATTGGGCCTAATTTGTATATGGACGGGTTCAACTCCTTTGATGAGTCCAATGTCCTTTCCTGTAAAATCGCAAACTGCACTTGCCACTGTCTCCCTAAGATCTAGCGGCAGGTCCTCTATCGTCAGTAAGGGAAACAATGAAACACCCAGATCTTGATTTGTCAATTTGAACGCAACCTCCTCATCCTTGGTGTGAATTTCGATGCCCCTTGGGAGAGCAATATATGTTGCAGTTTAACATGCATAACAAATCTCTTCTCAACAGACTCACAGGGCTCGGGTCACACACCACAAACTGATGGTGGTCCTCTAAGGTCTCTATCTTAAAAAGGTACTTCTTCCAGCCAGTGGTTTTGTAACTTTCTAATTGCAACACCAACAACTTGGATTGGTGTCCTGAGAGTGGCAGGTTACGAGTTTCTGCTTTTCTCACAATAGAGGGGTAGCATCAGTGTCAACCAAACGGGTGACATTGTGGCCATCGACATAAGGTCCACTCTGGTCTACCTCTTAGACTGTGCTAAGCGTATAGTCTTCCTCCCTCTCAAGCACTGTCTTATGAACTGAGCGGTGCCAGGGTCATTGAAAGCCTCAAACATGGGATACTGTTAAGATGGAACATTACTATAAGAGACATTCTACGAAGCTTATGGTGGCATCGGAGGCTGCGGCCACGGCATCACAGGACTTTGGTGTCCTCCCCTATTTTGCGATCCCGCCTGGACACACTCTGAGAGTGTGCAAAATTGCCCCTTGGCTGATTGGACCCCCCATTCAGATCTTGATTTGCAGCATTTAGACAACATTCATGCTTAAAATGTCCAACCCTATTAAAATAGTGACAAGGGCTGGTTTTCTTTTAAGGTACCCACATCCACTTCAGTTTTTGGATCTATTTCCTCTTCCTTGCTCCTGCATTCCACCACCCTGCTCCATCTGGACTCCTTGTTGGCACGGTCAGATTGTAGAGGCAATGTTTCTGTTATAGGGTTGAACCTGACCCCGTCTCTGAACAGCCTTCATGTGCATTCACATCAGTTTCTCCTTCATCCTTTTATGTATCATGTCAATTTCATTGCTGCAATATTAGGCATAACGCAGAATTTTGTCAATAGACTTGTTCTGCCAACAAATTAAATGCTCTTGGATAATTAAGCTAATTTCAGATCGCAACCCTGTCACAAATTTAGAAACAAACTGTCCCATATCCTACAACTCAAACTGTACTGCTGAAAAGCCCGAAACAGCCTCTCATAGTAAGTATGAATTGTCTCCTTAAGTTCCTGTGTGGTTCTGCTAATCTTAACTCAGTCAACATCCTGTGAAGTCACCTTAGCCTTCAACCATATAAACACCTGATCAAATGTTTTCATCTCCATCTGCGACAGATTATGCGTTACTGGATCCCTATCAGGCTCACTGTCTGGTCATTCTATAGCTATCTTACATGCCAACCACAAATCGCTTGGAACCCCAATTTCAAACAGCGTTGAAGGTAAATCCAGAATACCTTCAAGATTTTCACAAAACGATCGACCTGTTTTACCCACTCTATATTTTTCACAGGAAGACATTGGTAAATGTGGCTAGGTCACCCTTACTCCAAAGCATAGTGGCACCTCTAGTCCTTAATTTTCACCCATCTCTCTTACCACTTATCCAAAGCACCCCAAATTTGAATACATAATATCAGTTCTGTGTTTTGAGTACTGACACTCTAGTCCTTTTTTTCTTGATCACTATAGGCAAGCCGTTGAATCTTCTGCAATGTCTTAGTCCATTCCATTTCAACTTCAAACTAACTGACCAATTCCAATAACTTTGTGTGTGCCTCTCTCATCCTTCTAATAACATTCTTACTCATGAACAAAAATTAATTCTGTTGATAAGAGTCTATTTGATAAAGCTCAAATGTTCCACCTACCAATGCATCCAACTCAGACTTCAACACATCCACCTACCAAGGCATCCAACTCAGACTTAAACACATCCACCAAATTCACCTTTATGGTCGACTTGGTTCTGTACTCTGGCTCTCGTCAGGGTTGCTATGTTCTTTCAACCACTTCTCTAAGTCCAAGACATCAAATAGGTCCTGGCTCTCAGGTGATTTCTGAGTGTTCCTAGTTCTCTGGACATGCTATTATGTACTCTGGGAAGTGTCTCCCACGCAGGTAAGTACAATCCAATTAACTCAGAAAGGGCATAACAGTTGCAGGCCCAATTTGAACTGCTGGGAATCTGCAATTGCTGCACAAGGGGTACTTGCATTTATTGGTGTTAATGGAATGAACATCGTGTGAGGACCTTCTACTCTTTCCTATAATATTCTCCCCTGTTACTATGAACATCACCTGGTCCCCGTTCCCACTTGGGTATGAATCGTATATGAGAATATGGCTCATAGTAACCAGTACTGTAAGAGCATCCAGAATCCTTGAAACAGGATTGGAATCACGTTCTGAAACTTCCGGGTCATCTGTTTGCATCTCTTCCCTCCTCCCAGCTTGGGACATTCCTATTGAAAAGATCCCTATGACATAGGGGGGGAGCCACCAGAGCTGAAGCACTTACAGTATTATTAATGGCATCAGGACTTTCCCCGTTCCCAGGCTATAACGGGCTATACAGGGGTGGACATTGTGCCAAAAACCCAATCAACAGACTATCACCAACATCATTGTCCTCTGATCCCTCTCCTCCTTTACCCTTTCGTCCTTGCTTTCCTTCTCTCCCCTATGGTCTCCATCAGTCACTAATGCAGGGTACAATCTCGCTCCCTCAATCATGTCTACTCTCTACCTCTTTAGTTGATTGTCCCACCTCGCACCTGCATATGATCGCATCGCTTTTGTCATTCTCGCTGCTGTGGTGGTCTCTCATTTTGACATGTGCTGCTCGCTCCCATGCATTGAGCGCTTCAGACTATGTAGGTCTAAATAATGGTTTCATTGCAAACAACATTCCCTTCAAATGATTGATTATTCTCAAATTGAATGTACCTTGGTGTGGAAATGTCAATTTCTCTGTGATCTTATGCCAATTCTTAAGTCAAATGCCTAATAATAGTGTGAAGCCCTATGTTTGCCGCCATATAGTGGTCTGCCATATACTCCAGGGTTGCCTCTATAACCATTCTAACCTGCAAATAAATCAAAGTCAAACAATGCTGGATCATTAAATCTCCATCAATAAAACTGGACCAATAGTAGACCATCAAAAGACTTTTTGCAGGGCTCTGGGTGTATGCTTACAAGTACTGAATGTGCTAAGAACGCAACATCCCAAACGACAAGTGGTCTGAGACAAGAGTTTGAATGTACGCAAACAATGATTAATGAAAAGCAGAATTGTGTTATTGATGAACAACATGATTGTGTTGACGATGTAAGGGAATTTACACAAGAGGATGCAATTGTTTTATCTCAAAAAAAGATTGGTGAACATAACAATGATGTTTCTGTTAATGTACATGATCCTATTGTTGAAGAACAGGAACTAATGGAAGAAGACAGGCGTTGATTAGAGCCTGCAGAAACCTTTATTGATTGTGCATCATTGATATGTGAAACAAAAAGAGAGAAAAAAATCCAAAGAATCTGGAAGATTGTGTTTTATGTTTATTGTTTTGTATTTCATAGATATTTACTGTAGACATTTATTTGAATACTTCATAGTAGTTAAAACAAAAGGGGAAACATGTTGTATGGTGATGTTATCCTATGGTAGGAACGTTCTATATGGATTGTTGAGGGTAGAATATAATGATGCGGACGGCAGTATGACGATGGCTGTGGTAGTCATTTTCTGCACTCTTCACTAGTGGGTTTTACTATTGTAGTATTACAATACATCTTATTGTAAGCAACTGTTCTCTATACAGAGCCTTCATTTAACAGGTAGCATATTGTTTTTGGGAACAATAACAAGTATAGCCTTTTCAGCGATGGGAAATTCAGTTTCTGGTGTCAGCAAAAGATGATTTTTTTTCAAACTATGAATTTCTACACAACATACTCAATGGCTATACAAACAGTTGTTTCATCTGCTGAACGAGTGAGAAAACACTGGGATTTTAGCGCCAGCAGAAAGAGTCTAGGTGCAACCTGCAGATGCAATTACAGTACAACTTCACAGTGATTTAATTTATGCTGTAGAAATCTAGCTGCTGTTGGATGAGCGAGCTTACATGGTACAGTTAATATACCTACTGCAGTGAAAATCTGTGTCAACTGCAGGGCACATGTTCTGCTTCCACAAAGATAGCTCGTTGGTTTAGTGCACCTTCTGCAGAGATCTTTGCTTAATTTTCAGGGTGCAGATACAAGTTTCAGAAAGAGAGTTTAGCGAGTTCATGTATTTCACGCAGTGATCACTTCATATGTATAACCCAAAAGTATTAAGATCAAGCGGAAGCCGGGTGAAATCTACTTTTCCTTCTTTGAGTCCGATGAAATTAGTAGACTGAGTATAGTAGAAGTAACACTTCAATATGCAGCACTCCAAAACCATCACTATTTGACTTCAAGCATGGAATGTGGCTGGATTAAGAAGTAAGGTAACACCACATGACTGGCTGTCTTTTTCAGATAGTAAGGATTTAGTATTGCTCCAGGAAACCTGGCTGGTTGCATCAGAGTATAGACCAGGTTATCTTAACTTTTTTAAACAAGCGATTCCTAGTCTGCGGGGGAGACCTAAGGGAGGCCTGATAACTTGGGTAAGACAGGATAGTAAAATATACAGTTAAATAATTGGATACCAATAGTAATGATATTCTACTAATGCAAATTCAGTGCCCCGAGTCTAAGGTTCTTTTTATTTTTAATATTTATTCAAGGGGCATGCCGGGGGGTAAACTGTCGAATATTATTGAACAGTTAGATGCACTCCTTGCATTTTATAATGAGAAAGGTAACATCTTAGTTGCAGGAGATTTCAATTGTTGTTTTGAACCCCTCTAGATTAATGACATAGATCTTACCTTGGAAGAAGACTGTCCATGGAATATTCCACAGCTGTCGCTATCGCCTATTAAAAAGTGGACAGAGGCTGCGCTCCAGCTTAAAGTTTTATGAGATGGACAAGGGCTACGGGCAATAATCGGCAGAACAGCTTCTGATAAATTAGGGGCTTTTACTTTTAACAATGGTATACGTAAGAGCCGTATTGATTATATCGTCACTAACAAAGAGAATTGGCCCAACATTATGGATATAATGGTAGTTGAAAGAGTGGAAAGTGACCACGACCCACTACTCCTATTCTTTCAGCTATTCACATCTAATTACCAAGCGGCATCCCCAGATGGTGTCGATATTGTCCTTTCAAACTACACAAGGAGAATTGAATGGGCAAATTGTTTAGTGAAGGAGGATAACATAGCGGCAATGAGGAAACTGACAATACAGGCAACAATTGCTCTCCAAAAATGCACTACACAGGAGGATGTTGTATCAAATGTCATTCCGATCCATACTACATTTTTTAATCAATTAAGGGATTTTTTTATAAAAAAGGTTTCTATTAGACAGAAGTGGCCTGTAAAAAAGAAAGAACAATGGTATTGAAAGTCATGCAGGGCTGCTTATAAAGCCTTGGCAGAGGCAGTAAAAGCAAAAGATAGGGACAGAATTAGGAATGCCCATGCCCTGTACAAAAAAGCCCAATACAATGCTAAACGAGCTTGGGATGAGGAGTACTGAAGGAGTTGTATTGTGCCAGTAAAGAACGATGCATGGGCACTTTTTGGGATATGGTCAAATGGGGTCGGGGGATCCAAAGGGGAGAACCAACTAACCATGTCCCGCCCAACCTCTGGGTCTCTCACTATGCGACACAGTTTGGCCCTTTGGAAACCGTTAGCGAGATGGATGAAGATCTTGTCCTCGCCAATAAGGACATTATTCCATTATGTTTTGAAAGAACCAAGGTGGCAAAAATATTGAAAGTTATCCTGAAGGGAAGAGCCACAGGTCTGGATCAAGTACCAGCTGATCTTTTTATGCACGATAAGGAGGTTTGGGCACCATATATTCAATCCCTAGCAAACGGTATTGCAAAAGGCTCACCCATACCTGATACCTGGAAGGGTGCCAAGATCATTCCGATCTTTAAAAAGGGGGAGCGCTCGGATCCAGGAAATTATAGGCCGATAAGCTTAATAGATTGTATACAGAAGGTGATAGCAAGACTTGTTCTGCAGAGAATCCAAGGGTGGATTGAGGAGGAAGAAATATTGTCACCTCTCCAAGCAGGGTTCCACAATCATACAAGCACAATAGACCAACTTTTTAGATTTGTTTTAATTTACTGGCGTGTGGTATTGCTGGGGAGGGGGGTGGGGGGGTATGCTCTTTGCGGCATTTGTTGACCTCAAGTCAGCTTTTGACAACATGTGGAATGTCTTTGCAGATCAGGGCATGCCACTAGATATTTTGTCCTTTCTAATGAAATTACATGAGGACAATTTTGCCCAAGTTCGCTGGAATCAGCAAGGGAGTGTTACAGACAAGTTTCCGATCGCTAGGGGAGTACGCCAAGGGTGCGTACTGGCCCGACCCTCTTTTCACTTTACATCAACAGGGTGATCAAGTATTATGAGCACCACCCCACTGATGCCCCCAAGTTGGATGGTAAATTGATTCCCCTGCTGATGTTTGCAGATGACACCTTATTAACTTCTAAAACACAGCAAGGTCTGCAAAAGGCTATAGATCTATTTGAGGTATTGTGCAAGGACCATGGACTTTCCATTAACTTGAGTAAGAACAAGTTTATGGTTCTCCACAAGTCTAAGTACGTGAGAGGGAGAATGGTCATGAATGGGGTTCAGTTGGAACAGACCCGGGTTTTTCGTATCTGGGTATAACCCTTGCCTCGAAACTAGACTGGAAACATCACACTACCCAGTTGGTCACGAAGCATGCCCAGTTAGCAGGTGCCCTAACAAAAGAGTTATTTCTCTCCCACACGCGTCCAATTGCCCCAACACTTAAGATCTAAGATGCAAAGGTTGGTGCTGCGGTCCTTTACGGGGTTTAACTGTGGGGGTACAGTAACCTTGCCCTATTGACTAGTGCACAAAATAAATTCTTAAGAGGCTTCCAGCATCCACCCCCTTGATTCCCCTCTTTTACGATTTGGGATGCCAACGCTTGGAGGATTTGGCTCGGTACAGACCAGTGGCATACTGGAGGAGACTGTGGGTTACTCCGGATCTCTCCCAGCATGCACGGGCATTCCTCGAAGTTAGAGATGCTGACAGGGCACACAAAATCCCATGGATGAGGGAGGCAAGGGCAACATATATTGCCATGGGTCTGGGCTGTCTGTGGGAAGATCCAACAGCTAATTCATTTCCGCCTCGGAAAGTTTTCAGAGAACTGTACTGGAGCATGGTTTCATTGAGAAGGTTTAGTAATTGTACTAGCCCATCACTCACAGCGGATTTCTGGGAACTAAAACACTTAACTGCTCTAGAGGGTTATTGGGATTACATTACCGTTCCTGGGGATAGGAAGAGGTACCATCAATTTAGAGTCAGGACCCTTCCTATAAATTCCTTCACTACCAAATGGAACAGTGGTTATCAACCCAGCTGTCCCTTTTGTCTTACACAACGGAAAAGTATCGCCCACATTTTATTCATCTGCCCAGAATATAAAGCCCCAAGGCAGACGTGGTTGAAGCCTATCTGCTTGCAGATGGGTCTCACCACAGGCTGGGAGTCTTTAAGAGTTCTCAAAACAAATAGCTCTCAGCCTGTGGTCATAGCTGTTGCAAAGTTTCTACACTGGATGTGGATAATTCGAGCATGCAAATTAAGTTTACAATGATTTTTTATGGTTTTAAAAATACCCTATGATCTTGCTGCTAAAAACATTAATTGCGACACTAATTGCACATGGACCTTCTCTTTTCCTTTTTCTTTTAATCTTTTTAATGTAATTAAATGTGTACATAAATGATGTTAAAATTAATGTTATCCACAATTCAATGCACTTAAATTTTTTTTTTTATAGATGGACGGACTGACTTAATTACCATATCCCCCTGATGGTTTCTGGTGTAATGTAATTGGGTAAATGAAATGTTATGTTATCGGTTTTAACTTGTTATTTTAAGATATATCAAGTTTGTCTTTTATGATACAAAAATCGAAATAAAGACTTTATGAAGACTTTATGAATGACTTCAAGCTCTATAGAAAAAAGAAAGTTATCGCTATAATTGGACTAATGCCAATACAATGTTAACTAACATATCTTCCATGAACACATCGCATTTCAAAGCTTATACAGGATGAGATTTTCTGTTAACATCCGTTTTTTGATTCTTTCATACGGTTCACAAACTTTGTCAATAGTTGAACATGCTTGTGCACCGCCAGAAAGACATGTGTAATCTGAAAGTCAAAAGCTTCAATATTGGGCAGTTGCATCTGCTTGATATCCTTGTGTGGGTGACAAAATGAGTACCATTGAGTTTGGGACGTAACAACAAGCTGTCGTGTTACCAGAAATCCAATTGGTTAAAGCCATACATGAAAACGAGTAATGAGAATTATGCTTATATGATCAATGACAACAAGGTTCACTCCAAGAGGGTCATGCTAAAGTTAGGAGGATGTTATGTTATGTTATGTTATTTATATTTTTATAGCGCGCAGCTGCCCCAGCAAAGGGGCGTCCTGGTGGTTGTGCGGTGGCCTCTGCAGTTGGCCAGCTAAGCCTCTCAGAGCCACGTAATAACTGGAGCCGACACACTACTGGATACTTCTCGGCTAAGGTTACGAGAGACCTTACGCCCTTATATTTATACTCTTGGGCCATGCCGGGCTGAGGGTTGTAGAGGATACATTTTGACATAGAGGCCGGGTGGCTCTCTACATTCCTCCCATCTTTTAATCAAGAAATATAACGAAATACACAAACAGAATATCAGCACAAAGAGTCTCTCAATCTCTGACTAGGAGCCGGGTTCGGGCACAGGCTCCTGCCCACCGCGCTGCTCTCTTTCTGGAACATCAGTGGGCGGCGCTGACGGGGACCCCAAAGACCTGTCAAACTCCATCCATGCAGTGGTCGCATCCTTCTCTTCAGCTGAGGGGACAAGGGAACACCTCAACTCTTTTATGCATATTACGTGCCTTCTCCATCTTCCAGGTTGCTATTGTCGCCTCTTCTTGGACTGGTGGGCTAGGTGTCTCTCGGTATCTCCTTGAAACAGGATATGTTCTCACGACTGTCTGCTGTTACCATGGTCTCATTGATTTGGACGACAGTCCACACTTTGGGCTCATAGCGCATCCTGAACTTCCACCCTAAGCAGCGATCCTTGAGAACCTGCACAGTTGGTATCTTCGCAGGCCGATCACAGCTGACCTTTCTGTTTGTCGCCTGTCGCTTCCATTGAGCCTCTTCACATCCATGCTTGGGGGCACACAATGAGGATCTTCAGGGATGATGTCTCAAGGTGTTCGCTTTAACAATAGCGTTGTAAGGGTACACCCTGTAATCTAATGTGGGGTCTGTTGATATGCGTGGAGGCACACTTTTGCGTCTTAGTGTTGGTCTACCCTGATAAGGAGGTCTCGGTTTAGTGTCCTGATGAACCTGTCTACCTCCCGATTAGCTTGCGGCCATTGGTGTAATTTTCCAGTGATAGATTGCTCGCCGTGCCAAGAAGACCTCGAATTTTTGCTGCTGGAAGGAAGAGGGGGGGGGGGGGCATTATCAATCTTCACCTCCTCGGGCAGACCTTGCAACGCAAAAGTCTTTTCCAGTGTGGGTTGGACGTAGGCAAACACTATGGAGGGAACGAGTTCCACCAGAGGGAATTTGGAGTGCGAGTCCATGACCACCAGAGTGTTTCGCCCATTGGGAAAACTCCCGAAGTGGATGCTGACTTTTGACCATGGTGTGAGACTGGGCTCTTCCATCAGCAAAGGTGCAGGGATTGGGTCTTTGCCGGTTATGGCACTGGGGTGACCAGTGGCGTCACTAGGGGGGTGCGGGGGGTGCGGACCGCACCGGGTGACACCGTCACATGGGGTGACACCGTGAGCCTCTGCTTTAAATAATCGTCTTGCTTTGCTACGTATCAGGAGGCGAAGAACAATGGGTTCTTCGCCTCCTGATATGTAGCAAATCAATACGATTATTTAAAGCAGAGGCTCACGGTGTCACCCAACCCATTGCCCAGACGCAGGCCAAGATTATTATTAGGCTGCTGTACGACGTCAGCATTCGGACGTCAATGACGTTCAACTTCCAAACGTCACTCACGCAAGCAGCGGCGGAATGCTTTCCACTGAACCCAGAAGTACCGTGCGGCCGATCCCCACCTGGCCCCCCCAGAGGGTTTAGCTCCCGGTTTTCTTTTACCCAATAGTTTCCTATTGTGCCCCCACACCATGGCTCACAGGCGGGGGCCTCCGATACCGGCCGGGGCTCGCGGGACCTCGTGTGCAGGCAGCAGACTGAGGTAAGGAACGCGCCTGTGCTCACAGCCCCCTCAGGCTGGTTTCCCCCTTTCCTCTCCGGCTGCCTGTTGCGCTATGGCGGAGTCTGCTGGTGAGCGCGCTCTCCTTATATAAAGCTGTGGCGGTCGATGGCAGGTGTAGAAGGACCCGCCGGAGAGCAGGCTCTTTCGTAATCCCACTCTCCAGCCCCAGGCAGTCGGACCCGAGTTGTGCAGCATCACATTGGGGTGGGAGGGGGTCGGTTGTGACGGAAAGCCCGCCTGAACTGCGCCCCTCTGCTTTGCGTGCGGTGCTATCACTCCTGCAATTATACATTTTGGAAACTCACTTGTAAACCCTCGCTGTCTGACAGGTGACGAGCGTCGCTTTCTCTTCCTCCCATTCAAGGTGTTTGAAATTATCGTTCCTCCTCCCTCATTGACTTCGTTGTCGTTGGCATGTGTATATTAAACAAGTGCTCGGGGTTTTCCTTTTTTGCATTTTTACGTCACACGTCTAAATTCCTTTTATCATTTCTCTTATTGTGCTATTTCATATAGTATATGTCCTGCCTGGATGCCGGCTTACTTTCTCAATATTAAGCAAGATCAGTGCGACTTTCCAGTGTGTTCCACATCTTCTAAATACAAACGCTTCCCGTGAGTTCCACACCCTCCAAATGCAAACATTCTGAAATGGATTTAGCATAAGAACCTTTATAGTAATCTGTGCAACTGTATTCTTTAACTTTCAAACTCACTATCTAAATAAGAGCTGTTGCATCTGGAACCCATTTCTTGGTTGGTAATAAGGCCGTCTGGTAGCTACTACCTATATAGGAATTAGGAACCCGTCAGCACCCATGGATAGTGGCCAAAATGTTGGGGCTTGTAGAGGTAAATTGTGTTCTCAAGAATAAGCCAAATGCTGGAAAAGTAAATCCATAAAATAAATGCTTATGGTACAGTTACAAGTTAGTTAAGTAACGGCTGTTTTAAGGTGCGTGTTTCAATGCCAAGATAATGATGCAAAGTGTTTTGAGGCCACTTTCTCATTTAAATTGGGAGAAAATAGTCCTAACATGCAGTTATTTCAGCCGTGTTTGTGTGTACTGGCGTGGTGGCTCCTTAAATAATGGCTTAGTGGCAGTATCCTAACATTGGAGCTGGAGGTATCCCGCCCCCCCCATTAATAATGTGTGCTGTTCTCTGTCTTTTGAGTCTGACATGCCGCTATGTCGCTCTGGGAAGTATCCGACATCAGACGTTTTTTTTTTAACCCAGACATGTGTGTACAGTAGGGAGAGTCAGAGTGTATTCAGCAGAGAGTGGGGGAGGAGCAGGGCATGGTGACTTCGTGGGCTCGTTTTCTGCTCTGAAAGAGTCCTTGGTGTGCTGAGGATTGTGTCAGTGAGCACTTGGACCCACTGACATAAATCAGTATGACAGGGCACACTTAAGTTCCAGTGCTCGCCAGGTATCCTCAGCAGAACCAAGGCCAACATGTTTGAGAGACAAAATTAAACGTTCTGTTTAACCCTATGATTTTTGGCCCTGGCAAGCTATAGCATTTTGCTCATCTTGCACAAACATAAAAAGAAAATGGATGCTGTCAGGACCATGGATCAGGGCAACAGTGCAGAGATAAAAGCAACAAAAACCGTCATTGTTTTGGTCTCATTCTACGTTAGTCTTTATGGCATTGATAACACGATATGGCTGTACCAGACTTTAGTTAATGAGATCAATGCTGTTGTGTCGGATATTCGTGTCTTCTTTACCACGTGTTATGGTGCTTTATTTCCTTTCATTCTCAGTACAGCAAACTAGAAGGTGGGGATGTCAAAACATCACAGATTGACGAACATACTATTGCTTTTGGTGTGTTGTCAGAGAAAGCCAAACCTTTTTCAGCAGGACTCTACACATTAGTGTTGTTCTTAAGAAATACCATGACAGCCTCGGGCTGTACTTCTTATGCTTTTATGTCATGTAGACATCTGGGCCCATACTCAATCAGGTGCACTGGCTCAGCGCGCAGCCGAGTAGCTGCATTTTTGCGACTAAGGCATCTAAAGTTCATACATGCAACTCAGAAACATTCCAGATTGTATATATGGGTTAGGGAGGGAAAGGAGAACACATAATGGCAAAGGAAGGTGAAAGGAAGGAGTGGACATGGAAGGATATGCTACAGTGAGAATTGAGAGGTCGATGGGCAGGCAAGAGAGCAAAAAGTAAAGCAAGAAATATGTATAATAAAGAGAGAACGTATACTGTAAGGACAACTAAACACATGGCCCCGTGGCCGCTTCAAACCTGTAAGAATGATTCCAGTCCTTACTTGGGCGCTGTGATATTCATTTCACTATCAATGTATGTCAGATGGCACACATTAACTATGCAGGCCTCTTGGCGCTACTGAGTAAATGGAACCATTTACAATAAGGCGATCATTTTAGTTTGCTTAGTGGGCAGTGGGTTGAGACACAGAAAACTGCCTGACAATGGTTGTATCAACACAGAGTTAGTGTTTATTAAAAGTGGCTTCAGGAAAGGCCTGAACCAGAGAATAATTCAATACGGTGGAAACCAGTGAACTAAGTATAACGACCAGACGCAGAGTGAACAAAACTGCAGTCGAGTGAGTTTATATTGAGCAAATACAGGCACAAACGCTCGCAAAATACAGGGGACAATGCTGGGCACGCAGATGAGCATCCTGAAACTTGCGCCGGGTTACCCCTAGGGAAACAGTGGAAAGGGTGCAGACTGGAAGGCAAACCCGCTGATGGCACATGAGGTCCATGCGGTAAGTGGTGAGGGGGTGACACCATTTGTTACCCGCACCGGGTGACACCAACCCTAGTGATGGGTGACATTGCCCGAGTTCCTCACTGACTAGATCATCCATGCCCGGGAACCAGATCTTAGCTCTCAACCTCGCTTTGGTCTTTGTGGCACCTTGGTGTCATTTGTGTGTGCGGGTTACCATCCGACTCTGGACGGCTTTAGAGATGACAATTCTCTGTCCCTCAGTGCCAGGCTAGTGCCACTCACACTGTGCTCGTGTTGTACCCTAGAGCGGACGACAAATGTTATGCTCCTCCATCATCGACTTGGATCGGTTGAGGAATCGGTGCCATTGTCCCCGGGCCAGAACCTCTCACTTTCATGAGGTTGTCATCCATATCTGTGGCATCCTGTGCAGGGATGCAACTAGCGCTCTATCTCTTGGCCTTTGTTTAAGTGCAGATAGTAGTGCTGAGCAATTATTATCGAACCATTTGTGTGCTTTCCTGGGTTTGGCCCTGTTATCTGCCTCTAAATTTTGGACAATCTGATCGCATATGGCCGCGTAGGCACCCAGAATCTCAACGCCCGAGGCCACACGATTAAGGCAGGTTGCAAAATGTGCCTCAGCTTTGACTGTGAGATCTTCAAAGAACACTTCCGGGACCACCCTGTCCCATTTGATTCCTCTCCCTTGATCTTTTGTGGATAAACTTTGCCCATTCTATCTCTTTATCGGGTGCCAGGTGCTCCTACATGGAGTGACTCTGGACGGTATTGCAGATTTACATCTGAGTGGATGTCTTCCCTCTCTAATTTGTAACATATCAAGTTTAATAGTTCATTACTTTGTCTGTTGTTTGTTCTCACTTAGCCAAAAAAAAAACAGTAAATAAATACTGTCTTATAAGAATTTTGTCTCGGGTTAGTTTTTCTGTGCCTCGGTCTCTTTCGTGGGGCCTGCATGGTGCTCCCAGGTCCACTCGTTTGCTCACATAAGAATCAGAGGAGTGGGTTAGTCCAGATAGGTTAGTGTATTAATGCAACAGTTGCAGAGTGTTGTGTAGCATGTGAAACACAGGTTTGAATACGGGAAGGTGACCTCAGCATATTACTCTTCCATGAATTGTAAAATGAGTACCATACAATGAGCTCCATTGATATGGATAATTGTAGCACCTGAAAGAAGTACAGCACTAGTCAGAGGACTGCGATTCTGCATTTCCCGCCTTTTGATAACCTTTATTCCCTTGCCCTCCAACCCATCATCTTCATCCAACCACAAAACACTTTAAACACTTACTCCTGGATCAAGAGCCAACGTTGCATGCCCTTCTTGATCACAAGAGGTGGCACTCACATTGAGATGATTTGTTCCACTGAGAAAACTGTACCCTCTGTGTGTAACATCCTGTTGCACACTGTGACCTCTTTGACCTGTAAACTCCTAAATGTACTACGCCCAATGCGAGCACACCCTAAACAAACTGTGGACTGTGACAGGCTTGAAGTGCACGCCGAACGTACCGGATCACTTGTGACATCCTCCATGATGTGCACTTCCTTTACCTGCACCATGAATGTTTTATGTCTTCTCAGAGCACAATCTGAGTGACGTTTGATCGCTGTGACTACAATCCATAACAATCTATACCTAGCGTGATCTGATGCTCTGAGTAAATTGGGCATATTGCCAACTCTATGTTGAGTGACCAACACCCATTCAACCCATGCACCCTGTGCCCTTGACAACCATCACTAGGCTGTGACCTAAATCATAATATCCAAGTTGATCCATGCCATATCACCAGCAAGCACCTCTATCACTGTTGTCCTCTCCATTCCACTACACATAATCACATGGCTACAAGTTTGTTCGAGAGATCCTACTTATACATCTTGGTAATACATATAACTATCCCAAAGCACTCTTCAACTGTGACGACCCAAAACCAATTCGGGTAACCCCAAATGATTAACACGTACCAGACACTACACTTCTAAAATGGATAAAAAATGAACTTCCTCATTGATCATTTTGATTCCCGTGCCCCACCACCCTATTGAGTGCTTAATTTGTAAAAAAAAAATACAAAAACAGAAATACAAAAGTGGCCAGTTGTTTTTAGAAGCCCTCCAGCGTCACCGCTGATTATCAGGGTTCTGTAATACCAAAGATACCTAGTCTTGACTCTACGTCATTTCTATGTCTTCCACCACTCAATATTTCTGTGTCTTCTTCGTCTTCTTGCCAGTTCTTTTCATTCCTTTTTAGGTCTTGCCTAGCGTTGCAGCGCGCATGCGCTGCTCGCTCTGCGAGGCACATTGTAGTAGAGGAGATTTTAGAAGTGGAGTTGAAGCCTTGCCCATCTTTTTTATTGATTGGAGTCATAGTATATGGTAAACACTGGCTTGTGATTGTAAATGAGGCTTCTTTGTTACCGCCTTGTCTCCTTTTGGGATGGCCCATCTGGACTGGATCGTTTACTTGCGGCGTTAAACTGTCTCCTTTATTAGCCTGCAAGTGCTCTTTGTTTTACATTCAGCTTTTGTAATGGCGGCTGCGTGTTTTATTTTTGCAGCGCGCTTTCACTTCAACAATAGCTGCCGCCCCACCCCGCGAGTGCTGTGCGGGGCAACAGTTATTGTAAAGTGTATGCGTTTGTGAAGTGTAATGAAAAGTAAACGATAATCAGTTTGTCGGTAGACTCCAAGAACATGATGTTTTATACCCAGGCAGGGAGGAAAAATAAGAATAAATGACATTAAGTGCAATTTCACTAATTTGAACCTCTGACAGCTAGTTAGTGATATTACGCAGACCTTTTGCTGATCGACGACGTAGAGAGAACATTGTGCACTATCGCCGCACACCTGCGAGTGGCCGAAAACATGAACGTTAAGCCGATTTGGAAGGTGGCTTGTGGAACATGAGTACTACAGAAAGGAACAGAGTTTTACCCCATGCCCCCGCACACACATTTATAAATGTATCAGCTGACCCCATAATTCTAAAGCAGGGTCAACTTGTTAAAGCGCAAATTCATAAGTGATCGTAATGCAAAGACCCCTAATCACTGCCCCCAAATCCGTATTTAAAATATCTGCGATGGGAGTGAAAAATTGTGCTGATGTCATCGGCAAAACGGTGTGCGTGCTGAGTTTGATTTTGTAGGTAGATTTACTCTCAGATCAGGCTTCATGACACCCCTGCCGGCGTTCTGGGGTGCGACAAATACATTCCCTACGTCACCTCCCTAGCGCAACATCCTAAATAAGTATTTAAAAGCACTGCTGGTGGTATACCTCAAGGAGGGAAACCCAGTAATACAGACCTCACCCCCTTTCAATGTAACCCTCGCTGCTGTTTGGAAATGGCCAGCCCCGCCCCCCGAAATCAAGCTGTGCTCATACGGAAATTTCAGCAGTGTTCACTCTAAAATGTGTGTTCTTCGTTGGAAACATAATCGACTAGAAAATAATCCCTCCGTTGGAGCGAGGAGTGCCTGCAGCGTGTTATTTCTTCTTCAAATACATTTGAAAGGAGACTGAGTTTCAAAGTCTCACAACACTTGAGATTACACCCACACTTTCAAAATGCTCTCCAGTGAGTGTGGCCACTTTCAAGGGGAGGGCAGAGAGAGAGGCTGCCGAATCGCTTCCGGGGTTGGAACTAGCGAAGTATACACAAGACTGCAGCAGGCACCGGAGCCGCGGAGCTATCCAGCAGCCATTATAATCCGGAAGTGTCTCCACTAAGGGTCGGTGGAATTTGCGTAGTCGCGCTACACAAAGCTCTGCGAAACGGTAAAAAATCTCCATGAGCATGCAAAAGTTCTGCGAACACGCAGAATTGCTTGTTCCACCCATTTGCAATGCTTTTTTTCTGTTGTAAACACGGTTTGCGTGCTCGGGGAGAAATATCTCCCGAACACGCATTTTGAGAGCGTGAACAAGCAAAAATTCCACAAAGCCGCGGATCGCAGAATTTTCGGCAATTCCGCGTTCTCCACAGAACGCAAAAATACCCAATTTCTGCAAATTCCGCGAGCAGAACGGAATTTACCGCCCAGGCCTAGTCTTCGCGTGGGAAGGGGGTGCAGAAGACCGAACGGAGCTGTGAGGGGTAGTGTCTGGTGTGGTAGATTCTATGTCAGGACCGGAGGCTTCAGATTATGCTATATCTTCCTTCGCTTTATTAACATAAAGACTCCACAGCAGCTTAGGAAAAGATATAATAAGAACAAAAAATGCTTTAAACATAAAGCATTGACGTAATGTTCAACAAATCAAACAACAACTCCCAAGAGTCTCTTTGTATAACAATATTCCATAGTCCTTCCACTCTGTCCATCATCACTATATAACCGGACTTCTCATCTTCTTCCTCCTCTTTCTTCGCTGCTCCCGCAGCCAGATAAGTGCTTTTCCTATTTTTTCCCCTTTCAATGTTACTGATTGTATTGTGTACGATCGTTGGGGGACTCATTGCATGGTTTATTCCCTTACAGAGTCCCCGGTTGCGGGAACGTTCTTCGTTCCTACGCGACTTTATTTCCCACTTGTGTGCGGTGTGTACATAGACCGCCAGGGGGCGGCCTGTCGTCTCGCCGACCCTTCGGCGCGCCTCCGCAGTGCCAGGAGCCGCGCCGTGGAGTCTGCTTGCGCAGGAGCCAGCCCTCGCGTACCCCTCTGACACCTGGTGCCCCGGGTCTGTATTTTCCTACTCTTGACGCCCCGTTGGGGTCTGTATAGCGGCTCTGACCGCGTGAATCACCTTCGGGTGTCCTTTATGCACCTCTTTATCCAAAGTGTGGCCTAGCGCGCTTGAGGGGTGCGAAGACCCGGTCCCGGCGAGGAGGGTCTGCGCGCTTGGGGGTTGGTACAGCCCACCTGCCACGTCAGTTGGCCAAAAACGTGATCGCAGCCGCTCGGCCTGCCCACATTCGAGATCTTTCTCGGTTGCCGCCCTCTTGGGTGCCCCGCATTTGCCCTTGGTTCCGAGATGGAAGGGGAATACGAGGAGGAACCCTGCCCCTATCTGCAGGACGACGAGTTCTACCAGGCGGTGGACAATTCCATCTACCGCTGCGTGACGGAGGTGGTAGGCCCCATGGAAGACCGCCTTTCCGCCCGCATCTTGGAAGAGTGCGCGAAGCTGGCAGCGGCGCATGTGCCTCCGTCCCCCGAGCTCCCGGGGACGTCCGGCGGGTTGCCACCCGCCCCGAAGAGGCCTTGTAAGGAGGGGCCGTCATCGGAGGCCCAAGGTGTAGACAGGGGCGCTTTTGAGCGTCTTCGAGACGCCTTCCTGGCTAAGGCGACGGCGGTGCCCCCTGCGCCCTTGGTGGACCCTAGTGCTTCGGGGGACGTGTCTACGGCCCCCGCCTCCCCAGTCTACGACTCTCCGGACACGGATGACGACGGGGAGTCGACCCGATCTTGGCTTCCGGCGCCCTCTGCCAAGGAGATGCCCCGAGATGAGTCGGGCATGCTGGACCCGGACGAGATAGTCCACCCCCGCTCCGCGGCCTGGACACCGGGGGAGACGGTGGCGAAATTTGTCGCGGGCAGGCTGCGCAAGCCCCTGGAGAAGGAAGCAAGGGGTTGCCTACGTGGGGAGTGCCCTCGGCCAACTTTGGAAGGGAAAGTGGCCATGACCCCAGAATTGGATCCCAAGATGGCCACCTTCCTGGCGAAGTTTATGAAGGACCCCAGGAAAGGGATTGACCGGTCCTGGCGGGCCTGCCAGGACAAATTGTTAGATGCGGTCGGGCCCGCCACGAAGATCCTCGACATGGCGGAGGAGGCTAGAGCAAATGGCACCGCCATTTCCCCGGAGGTGCTCTCGAATTGGGCCCAGAGGGTGATTGTGTTCTTGGGCAACGCCAACTGTGCCCTGTCTACGGAGAGGCGGCGTTCGCTCCTAATCAAGCTGGACCCAAAGTTGGGGGACCTGGCCTCGTCGGAGGCGGGTGCTGTGGCCCAGGGAGGCCTCTTCGGCGAACCCTTCATCAGGGAGCTGGGCAAGTTCGTGAATACGTTCACGTCGCTGGATAAGGCCCAGTCCAGCATCAAGAGGGTGTTCCACCAGCGTTTCTCCGGAGGGGCCGGTCGCGGTAGGGGCCGCGCGATCGGCCGTGGTCAGCAGACCAACAACAAAGGACAAGGCTCCGGAAGAGGTCAATACCAGACCTCTGCCAACTATACCAACTTCTACCCCACCAGGGGACAGCGCTTCGGTGGCAGAGGGTTCAAGAAGAACTCCGGACAGGGAAATGCCCCCGGTAAGTGTACTTTGTTTGGATCAAGTTCCTATTGGGGGGCGGCTGGCAAGCTTTTACGGGGAGTGGGAATTGCTCACTGCCGACGCTTGGGTTTTGCAAACTGTACGAGGTTTCCATATAGAATTTTACGACCAGCCCACTCAAGCGAGGCCCCCGCGCCCGATGGTTTTTTCAGAGTCCGACGCGCGATTGATAGACGGGGAGATCTCGGACTTGCTGCGCAAGGGAGCCATCCGTCTATCAACGCGCCACCCACATGGGTGCCTCAGCAACGTCTTTTTAGTGGACAAGACGGATGGGGGCAAAAGACCTGTGATCAATCTCAAGGAGTTCAATGGGTGGTTGGTCTACCGTCACTTCAAGATGGAGGGTATCCACCTCCTTCGAGACGTGCTCCTCCCTCGGGATTGGATGGTGAGACTGGATCTCAAGGACGCCTACTTAGTCGTCCCCATCCACCACCCTCATCGTCGTTTCCTACAATTCCTATGGGACGACAGGGTGTTCGAATTCACCGCTCTGCCGTTCGGTCTTTCTTCGGCCCCGTGGTGCTTCACGAAGGTCCTCCACCCGGTAGTGGAGTTTCTCAGAAGTCAAGGGGTCCGTATGCTAGTATACTTGGACGACATCCTCCTCATGGGGCAGTGCCCAGAGGTGCTGGCGGGCCAGCTGCGTCAAGCTGTCGGCCTGCTCCAGAGACTGGGGTTTGTGATCAACGGCTCCAAGTCGGTTTTGGTTCCCACTCAGCAGATCACCTTTTTAGGTTTCGTGGTGGACTCGGTACAGGCGGTCTTGAGCCTGCCGGGTCGGAAGGTCGCAAAGATACGACACCTGCTTCGGCAGACGATCGCGAGAGATCGTACGTCCCTGCAACATATCGCCAAGGTGGTGGGTCTTCTCTCGTCCTCCATCCAGGCGATTTTCCCAGGTCCGCTGCACTACAGGGCTCTCCAACGCCTGAAGGCGCAACATCTGCGCCGTGGGATGAGTTACGATCAGTGGGTTCCCCTCACGGACGAAGTGAAGGAGGAGATGTCATGGTGGCTGTCTCACATGGAGGCATGGAATGGTCAGGCGATCTTCGGTTCGGCTCCGGACCTGATCATAGAGTCCGACGCCAGCAGGTCGGGCTGGGGCGCCCGGTGCGGGGATTTTTCCACCGGCGGCGCCTGGTCTTCAGAAGAACAACAATTGCATATCAATTGTTTGGAGCTCCTGGCGGGCTCCTTCGCAGTTCGTTGTTGGACCAAAGATTCGGTCAAGGCTTGTGTCCTGTTACGGATGGACAATATTTCGGCGGTTCGTTATGTGAACCATCTAGGAGGTCCTCGTTCCCGCGCCTTGGCGGACTTGGCGAAGGACTTCTGGGATTATTGCCTGTCTCGTCACATTGCGGTGACGGCGGAGTATCTGCCAGGCCAGTGCAATCAAGTAGCGGATTGGCACTCCCGACATCTCAGGGATGCCAGCCAGTGGAAACTGGATCCGGAGGTCTTCCGGTGGCTAAACTCCCTCTGGGGTCCCTTCTCGGTGGACCTCTTTGCGTCCCGTCTCGACCACCAGCTGCCGCGGTTCTTCAGCTGGAGGCCGGACCCTCTAGCGGAGGCCACGGACGCGTTCTTACAGGATTGGAGTCGGGAACAACCGTTTGCGTTTCCCCCATTCTCCATGATAATGCGAACGGCGGCTCAAATACGCCGCCAGGGTGCGGAGCTGGTGTTGGTTACACCACTCTGGAGGTCTCAAGTGTGGTTTCCGGTTCTTCTGGAACTTTCTTGGGATTTTCCAATCCTACTCCCCCTGTTTCCTCTGCTCCTGACAAATCCGGATCAGGAACCTCATCCCCTCGTCATGCAGAACTCTCTCCGCCTCGTGGCGTGGAGGCTCTCAGGAGACGCTGGTCGCTCCCGGGCCTTTCGGGGTCGGCTGAGCACTTGCTCTCCAAAGCATGGGCCGATAGTACGACAAAGCGTTACAGATCCGCTTGGCTTAAGTGGATGCGTTGGTGTTTACGAAGGGATTTGGATCCCTTGGTCGCAGGCATCGTTCCCGTGCTGAATTTCCTGGCGCATTTGGCCGACAAGGGCCTGGCATATAGGACGATCAATGCTATTCGATCGGCGATTTCAGCTGGCCACGACAACAACGATGGCCACCCAGTAGGGGAACATCCTTTTGTGTGCCGGCTTCTGCGAGCTATCTGCCTCGCGCTGCCTCCGGAACCCAGGTACTCCGTCCTTTGGGACGTCAATTTGGTTCTGAATTTGTTCCTGTCGTGGCCGGCCAATTCCTATCTGTCTCTTAAAGAGCTGTCGGCGAAGTTAGCCATGTTGTTATGTTTGGTTTCTTGTAGACGCGTCTCTGACGTGCGCGCGCTGGATGTTTCTGCACGCATTTTTTCCCCGGATGGGGTTACTTTTACAGTGGGCCGACGCACTAAAACGTCGTCGCGTTCCATTTCATATCCAGCTTTTCTTGACACTCCTAAGTTGTGTGTCGTGCAATGCCTCAAAGCATATGAGGACCTGACCTTGGATTTGCGCCCTCCGGGCGAGCGTCAGTTGTTGATTGCCCTGCGGAAGCCACACAAAGCTGTCTCCTCTCCCACTATTGCTCGGTGGGTGTGGTGGGTCATGCAAGAAGCGGGCATCAATACTTCTCTCTTTGGAGCACACTCCGCCAGGGGGGCCATGGCCTCTAAGGCATTCTCGGTGGGTGCTCGTCTGGAGGACCTAATGCGAGCGGCGGATTGGTCCTCGGATTCCACCTTCAAGAGGTTTTATTTTAAGCCGGTGGTGGATTTGGCCCAGTTGGTGGTAAGTAAGCTTTGAACTAGCATAATCTGAAGCCTCCGGTCCTGACATAGAATCGAAATTTGCCTAGCTTACGTAACGGTAAGTTTCAATTCTATTAAGGACACGGAGGCGAGGATTATCCCACCCAGGCTACAGTGGTGTCTCTACCCACCCGTATGGCAGTAAGTAAAGCGTTTTCCTTTACATGGTCAGTACTGTGTTGATCACTGAATGCTCCTCGCCTTGTTGTCGCATTCCTGAACCACCTCGCTGATGCTGTTCCTTTTTCGACAGGCAACGACGGTGCTAAACAGGACCAATGAGGCTCAAGCGTGATCTGCGAGAAGAAAGAGGAGGAAGAAGATGAGAAGTCCGGTTATATAGTGATGATGGACAGAGTGGAAGAACTATGGACTATTGTTATACAAAGAGACTCTTGGGAGTTGTTTGATTTGTTGAACATTACGTCAATGCTTTATGTTTAAAGCATTTTTTGTTCTTATTATATCTTTTCCTAAGCTGCTGTGGAGTCTTTATGTTAATAAAGCGAAGGAAGATATAGCATAATCCTCGCCTCCGTGTCCTTAATAGAATTGAAACTTACCGTTACGTAAGCTAGGCAAATTTCGATTATGCACTTCTACATTTCATTCTGGTATTTGCTTTCCACGTTATAAATTGTAGCCTACAAGTTCTCCAATACAAGTAAAAATAAACATTGTCAAAGCCAATAGGTCTTGCCTATGCCAGAGCAATTTGGCTTTGTGCCTTAATCGACTAGTCCTGTTGTACAGTGCCGCTGTGCAGTATGGCTAAAAGTAAAGTTAGAATAACAAGCATTTGCAATACAATAGGTCTCGTATTTATGCGAGTTTAAGCTATTGGCATTGTAATTAACAATGCCTTTTATTTACATTTTAAAAACCAAAACATAAATAAAAGTAATTGTCATTTACAATAGCAATAGCTAAAACTCACGTAAATGCGAGACCTATTGCATTGCAAATGCTTGTTCTAACTTTGTTGCTCTTTTCCTATCTTTCTCTCTCCCTTTTCTGCCTTTCTCTTTTTTGCTCTGGTTCAGATCCACGATGAAAAATAAGTCCTCAACTCAAAAAATAATTGCTGATGTCCACCATCTGAAAATGCTTTCACACATGAAGAACCAACTCTAGTATCGGTCTGTAACTTAGATGTGGATCATTGTTAATGACAGTAACAAACCCACAGATCTGAGCACAGAAGATGCCACTGCTGTACACATACCCAACCTCAAGAGTTGTAGTCAAAGTAGAACCTTCATAATGATGTCAACTCCATCCCATGAACCTACCGCAGCCTCGGTCAAACATGGCTCCATTATGGCTTGTGTCAGTTAAATAGGGTCTTCCTAGAGATATCAGTTCTCTCTTTGAGCATCTAAAAAGCATCTCTGACACTGCCTCGTTCTATTCTCATAATAAAAACTTGATCCTCCCTAATAGTCTGATAACAAATCTTCCGCATTCCTCTGCCTTATTCCACGTCCTCATCCTACTAACAAAAGCCAATCACCTATTTTACTGTATATTTACAATTTACTAGGGTAAGCAGTTCCAGCACTTTTCTTTTTGTCATTTAATGCACTTTTCTTGTTATTTTACTCCGCCTGTGCCTATGGAAGAAAGACGATTTCTCTCAAAAAATGGCATGCGATGTAGCTGATTCTAAAGCCTCCGTGTATATGCCTTAATAATGTTTAGACTGCTAAAGTAATAAGTGTTCAGGTCCGAGGGGCCCTTGTTTTAGGTCCTTTCGGCCAAACCTGTTGTATTACGAATGGGACCAGCATATTAAAAACACATGAAAACGATAAGTGAAGAGGAGATGCAGACAATATTTCTGTAGCTAAACCAGTGCAAGGATCCGAGGAGGAACTTGAGCCTTCCTTTAGCCTTTCTGGTCATATATTTAAGTAATGCACATGTTGAAACTATGTGGCGTGTTCTAAAGCAACTCTATCTACCTACCTGCCTGTCCGTCCGTCCGCATTCATGCCTCCCTCACCCATATCCATCTATCTATCCATTAATCCAGCCACTCACCCACCGCTCCATCCATCCCCAAAATCTTCCCTTAACAGAGGCAGTGTAAGATTTATTTTTTTCTGAACAAAGAGCCAGGATACGGAAAGTCCATTATTAATTGCACATTAATTCTGCACAATATGCAGGGATGGCATTCTGGACAAAGTTAATTAGCGATGGCAAGTTTTGAACATCTAGTACTTTTCAAGAACAATTTTTCTTGCGAAAACATGAGATTGTGCTGAGCATATTTTTTAAAAATAGTTTCGACGCAACATATAGTTGCATTTTGGTATACCAAACAAAGACTTCTTTACAAATGAAACCCCCCAAATCTTTCTGTTCAGAATGAGCCTTAAGAGACACCTCATTATGACTGGTTGAATCTTCACATTTCTAGTACACTGATATATAAAACAAGCATTTACAATGCAATGGTCTCGGCATTATTAAAGGTAGAGCTATTGGTATTGCTCCTGACTTTTTTTTTTAGATCATAAATAAATGGCATTGTCATTTACATTGCCAATAGCTTAATCGTTTGCATATGCGAGACCTATTGAATTAGCACCCACACACAGAGTAAGTAGAGTGAGTAGTTGATAGTGAGTAGGAGAGAGTTATTAGTAAAGAGAGTATTAGAGAGCGAGTAGTAAAAAGTGAAAGAGTGAGTATTATACAGTGAGAGAGTGAGGCAAGATATACGTCCCTTTGAGGTTTATATTAAACACAATCGTTTTCTCAAGCACAGTGCAAGTGCTATACAGGTGAAACCTAAAATGAGTACCAGGCATTAGCAAACGATCACCTGAATGGAAATGTACAGATTTGTTTAATCCTGCACTTTGGCCCTGATAAATTTGGTGGAAACTGGACACTGTAAAATATTCAAAATATATATGTTCAGAAAGAAGTATGATGGGCACTGTAGGGTAATTCCATGTATGACAGCAGCTATGCTCGTATGAATTCGACTCCACAGTGGTCATTGATGCAATGAATGAATAAAGAACAACACGTGGGGTGCTGAGCCCGGTGCTGACTGCACGGCTTCTAGTATTACTGTACCTGTAGCTGTGACTGCATCGTCACAGACTTGACCACCACTCCCTTAGCATAATTGCTGATCCCTGGGCGCGGTTACAGCGTCAAAGGTGTGAATGCAGCCCCTCATGTTCGGCTCAATCTTCCTGGAGACGTGACTGCAGGTCCCCAAGTATGACTGCAGCTCTAGCTGTCATCCCAAACCCCTGAGGGCAAAATGCAGCTCCCCGAGGCTGGCTTTATTGTCACGTGTGTCTGCAGTTCCATATGCTCCCTATGTGTAATTGTAGCTTCTCCAGTGTGTTTTGCAGTGTAGTGTAACACGGGCCACTGCAGCACCACTGGAGTAGCTACATCCCCGCAAGTACAACTGCAACTCCTCGCAACTGTTTCCAGCAACTTAGATGTGACTTCAGAAACTCAAATGTAACTGCAGCTCACTGAGAGGGAGAGTGCAGCTCTCAAGCATCACTGCATCTCCACTCAAGGGCATAGGGAAGCCCTGCTATGCCAGCTTAAGGGGGCAGTTTAGATTGATTTACGGCCGTTCTTAACTGTAGCACTGGCTGGCTGGTCATTGCAAGGCAAAAGGAAAGATCTATACATTCTGGAAGAATAAATAAGCACAACTGTGGAATGGAGAAGTGGTAGAGGAGTTACTTAAAATGATACAGAATAGTAGGGAAATCTTTTGAATATAAAAGAAAAAATAAGTTAGAGGCAAATACAATGAAAACTTGAAGGACGGAAAGTAGAATGCAAATAGGAAAAGAAAGAAGGAAAGTGAAAAGGAAGTAGGATGGAATATAGGCACAATAGTAGAATACAAAGAAGGAGAAAAGGATGGAAAGGGGAAAGGCACTCCTCCCTACAGCACATGCACTCCAATTACATCTGGGTTTCCCCGCTCCCGCTATCCTCAGTTCTCCTCGGTTGAAGGGGCGGGGTGGGCTTCCGAGTAATGTGGAGGAGGCTGGATGGTTGCAGTGCCAGGCACTGGTGAGCGCTACACCCACGGCTGGGCTCCGGGTGACTCGGGGTGTAGGGCTGTAGGGGGGGGGGAGGTGGTTTAGGCGCTAAACAGAGAGCAAAGACTGCAGGTTAGGCAGGGGGGGGGCGGTGATATGAAGGACACTCTGGGAGGCGGGTAAGGGACGTTTATGCGTTTGGATACAGCGCAGACTTTACCCGAAGGTGTCAAAGGCTGGCGGAGAACACGGAGCAGTGCTCTGATTCTGGTGCGGAAAAAAGTTCGGGAAATGGCTGGACTGTGAGGCCTGACCCAGAGGGACTTCTCTGGCTATGGAGCTTCCTGGGGGCATTGGGGCTCTTCAGAGTGGTGCTCTGTTTGTCGCTCTGACAGGATGGCGCACGTAATTGGTCGCACACACGCCCAGCAAATGCTGTTTACAAGTCCACCCTAAGTCTGTTTCACCCCTTTTAGCAAAGAATCTATGGGACAGAGGAGAGCTGCGGGCGGAGGGAGGGGGGGGGGGAGCGGTGGACTCCAATTACATCTGGGTTCCCCCCTCCCCCCCGCTATCCTCAGTTCTCCTCGGTTGAAGGGGCGGGATGGGCTTCCGAGGATTGTGGAGGAGGCTGGAGGGTTGCAGTGCCAGGCACTGGTGAGCGCTACACCCACGGCTGGGCTCCGGGTGACTCGAGGTGTAGGGCTGTAGGGGGGGAGGGGGTTTAGGCGCTATACAGGGAGCAAAGACTGCGCGTTAGGCAGGGGGGGGGGCGGTGATATGAAGGACACACTGGGAGGCGGGTAGGGGACATTTATCCGTTTGGATACAGCGCAGACTTTACCCGAAGGTGTCAAAGGCTAGCGGAGAACACGGAGCAGTGCTCTGAATCTGGTGCGGAAAAAAGTTCGGGAAACGGCTGGACTGTGAGGCCTGACCCAGAAGGACTTCTCTGGCTATGGAGCTTCCTGGGGGCATTGGGGCTCTTCAGAGTGGTGCTCTGTTTGTCGTTTTGACAGGATGGCGCACGTAATTGGTCGCACACACGCCCAGCAAATGCTGTTTACAAGTCCTCCCTGAGTCTGTTTCACCCCTTTTAGCAAAGAATCTACGGGACGGAGGAGAGCTGCGGGCGGAGGAAGGGGGGGGGGAGCGGGACGGAGGAGAGCTGCGGGCGGAGGGAGCGGGACGAAGGGGGGGAGCGGGTCGGAGGAGAGCTGCGGGCGGAGGGAGGGGGGGAGTGGGACAGAGGGGAGCTGCGGGCGGAGGGAGGGAGGACGAGCAAAGCAGCTCTGGAAACCACCACCGTCTTTCTCCGAGGCAAGGCAGAAATGCCTCGGAGAAACCAATGACATTTTTCGGATTTGGGGGCGTGTTCGGTGTTCTCAGAATGGGCGTGGCCCAAAAGTGGAAAGAAGAACACCGAACACACCTCCAAATCCGAAAAGGACGGAGCCTATTCGGAGGGACAGCTCTCTCTTCCAATGGCTGGCCTCCGTTTAGGAAGCCAGCCAATGGGAGAGGGGCAAAAACAGAGGCGGGACAAATCGTACTACTAAGAGCCATTAAATCTCGGTACTTCCGGTTCTGCCTTCGGCAGACCGGATATTACCTCGACCTAAAAAGGATTGAGGCATAGTCCAATAAAAGACAATCTCTAGTGACATTTATTGCGGGCAATAATAATGTGGCGCTCAAAGAAGTCTGGGCTGGTTTTGGTCCTATTAATGTATGAGAAGAGAGTAGTCTCTGCTACTTAGGGCACCTTACTCTAAATGCTGTGTGTGTGTGTGTGTGTGTGTGTGTGTGTGTTGGAGAAATTCTGTCTCTGCCAATGGATAGCCTAGACAGAGCATTCACTGTGTCTGCGAGACATACAGTTGGCTCACAGCCCACCTATACCTTACCAATTGTTAGCGTCAGCATCACTCATTTCCTTTGTCCCTGGTTGTCCCAGCATACGGATATCATGTCCTCTTTTTGTGTTTGTCCCTGCCCTGGAGCCTGGATCAAGTACTTCTGTCTATCCACTTCTCCTATTTTTGGAGCTACTTTTTATCTTTGTATTCAAGCACTTCATAGGAGTGCTTGTGTTTGTCCGTCTCCCATATCCCTGTGATTGCAACTTCTACTCCCTCCCACCCGTCCCCCTTACATGAGGCTTCTTTTACCTTTCACCCCTAACCTGTACTCCACACCACTGTTCTCTATGCCGCTGTACTATGCACCACCCTACTCTACTCCACTGCACTGTACTCTTCACCACTCAATGCTACTGCACTCTGCGCCACTCTACACTACTGCACTCTATGTCCCACTCTATGCCACAGTACTCCAGGCCACTGCACTCTATGACACTCTACTCTGCACCACTCTACTTTATGTGACTGCATCCTATACCACTGCACTCTGTGCCAGTGCACTCTGCTCTGCACCACTGCACTCTATGCCACTGCACTCTACCCTACTCTGAATCACTGCACTCCATGCCACTCTACACCACTCTAGTCTATGCCACTGCAATCTACGTCATTCTACGCCACTCTGCACAACACCACACCACTGCCCTTTATGCCATCACACTAGCACCACCGCTCTCTACTCAACACCACTGCACTCTACGTCACTCTACTCTACTTTGCACCTCTCTTCTTTATGCCACTGAACTGTGCACTACTCTAAGCCACTGCACTCTATGCCACTCTGCTCTACACCACTCTACCCCAATACATTACATGCCAGTCTACTCTACGCTGTAACACTCTACGCCACTCTACTCTAAGCTACTGCACTCTGCCATTCAACTCTACGCTACTCCACACCATTACATGCCACTCTACTCTATGCCACGCCACTCCACAAAGTAATACTCTACGCTGCTGTACCACACCCCAATCAACAAAATAGCACTTTACCCCCACTCTTCTCTACTACACTTCACTCAATCCCACTCTACAAAACTCTACTTACACAACTCTACTTTACGGCACTCCAAGCCACTCTTCACCACTCCACTCTACGCCACTCAACTCTACGCAACTCCAATCTAGCAAACCAATCTAGCTACTCCACTCAATGCCACTTCACTTCACTCTACTTAACACCACTCCAAGCTCACTGCAAGCCGTTCTACTCCACTCCATTCAATGCTTCTGCACTCAACGCCACTCTACTCTTTGCCATGCCACTCCACCGTACTCTACACAGTTGTACAACATGGCTAAACGACATTGGCAAAGCCAAAAGCTCATGTGTAGGTGAAATTTATTGGCTTTGCCAGTGCTTGTTTTCTTTGCAGTCATGCAGTGCTGCCCCGTTTCAGTACTGTGCACTTAAAAGAATGGCAATGCTAGTACTGTCTCCTTCACGATATTTAATTACGGCATGAACTCACAATGATGTCTAGTCGAAAGCAGTGAAGTTCTGTTTATAAGTGCCAGTGCTCTCCCTTCAATTGTAAAACGTTGCAACAATGACCTGCTGTTGCACTTTCTCTGACACATGTTGGCACTGTCTCATCAAAGTTACTCAGTCTTTATTAAAGGTACTCCAATCCTATATGGGCCAATGTTGCCCCATTAGAATGCGCTAATTCTATACCTTGCTTTCCCTCCAGAGTTGTATAGCTGTTATGTGTTATCTTCCTATTAATGCGGAATGGTAGTACACAAAGCAGTTTTGCTCACTAATAGGTTAAAGTTGTGTTGGTATACTGGCAGATGCATCAAGCAAAATACCTCCCGTTAAAATACCGAATCGGTAAAACAGGCCGATACCGAATGCAAAACCAGAAAATGCAATGCATCAACCCCAAATCGGAAAAAAATAAAGAATCGCTAAAATATCCCCTCTGTAAATTACCGAATCGCAAATCAGACAATCGGAAATAACGAACACCAAAGCTGACCTCGGAAATACCGAATCACTAATAAAGAATCGCAATGAAATGCATGAAAAATCGCTAATACCGAAAAATGCCAAAATCGCTATTTAGCATGAGCAAAATAAGGGGAACCTCAAACTGGAGGTAAATTTATTTGAAGGATAGGAAAAAAATTTTTTTTCAATCACTGCAGGTGCTGACAATCAGTGACCCTTCACAAATGCCCTGGGAAACCCCACAAGTCTTCCAAAATGGCTGCCCTCTGCGTGCTTGCTAGGAGGAGGAGGATCAACGCCCAGGCTCAGCACAGGAGGATGATCCAGGAAAGGGTCTTCAGGGTGCGCATCACTTTGCTGGGGCAGACCGAGGAACAGGTGTACGATAAGTACAGACTCAACCGTGCCATGATCATGCGCCTAATAGCAGATTTGGAACCATTACTGCAGCACGAGACCCGTAGGACCAACGCCATACCAGCCCATGTCCAGGTCCTATGCTGCCTGCACCTGCTGGCGTCTGGAAGCTTCTAGGGGGTAATAGCTGAGACTGGAGGCATGTCGCAAAGCGCATTATCACTCTTCTTCCACCGGTTCCTAGAGGCCATGCTGACATTCATAAATCGCCACATCACCTTCCCCACAACCCCCAGCAGCTGACCCGCACCAAACGGGAGTTCTACCAGGTGGCACAATTCCCCCATGTGATAGGGTGTGTTGACTGCACACATGTCCCCATCTGTCCTCCATCAGCCACCGAATACATATTCCGCAACCGGAAGTCATATCATTCTATTAATGTGCAGGTCGTGTGCAATGCTAAGTACATTATTACGGACCTTGTAGCCCAATTCAGCGGGAGCACACACGACGCTTACATATTCCGTCGCTGTGGCCTCCGCAGGCGCCTGATCAACGGTGAATTTGGAGAGGGACACCTACTAGGTACGTATTGATGCATCATCATTCACTCCAACCCCACATGTATCATTGCATTCATGCTGATGACCAGTCTCTCCCCATCCTGCAGGTGACAGCGCTTACGCATTGCGTGAGTATCTACTCACTCCCTACCTCAACCCAGCAACCCCGCAAGAGCAGCGCTACAACAGAGCACACATCAGCACAAGGAATGTGGTGGAGCGTACATTCGGCATCCTCAAGAGTCGCTTCCGAATACTGCACAAGACTGGAGGTGCCTTGCAGTACGACCCAGTGACCTGCTGCCAGATCATAGCTGTCTGTGCCATCCTGCACAACATCGCCACCCGCAGGGGGATACCCATAGAGGTGGACGGAGAGGATGAACTACGTGCACAGCAACCCCTCCCCCCCCCAACACCAACAGGCGCATGTGCCCAACACAGCAAAAGGGCAACGGAGGCGGACATACATCACATGGCATCATTTCTGAGACAGGTAAGAGAGTGCCTTGACAACATGATCTGGTTTGGAAGGGTTTAATGGTCATGAACAACTGACTGGTGCAGAAAAATGTAAATCAAACATGATGCAGCTGCAGTAGTTAAACAAAAAATGTCCCTTGTCAACACGGGTGATGCTTGTGGCACTACAGTTGGCCCATGGTTACGTCACCATGGATAGTGAGACTTTGCCACATGTCTACTTGCGTTTGCCACGTACCCCCAGTCTCCTGTCCCTTGACTCCTCCGCATCTCCACGATGGGCGTCAGTGGCTGCTGCGCTGCGCACACTGCCCCTCCTCCCGCTGGTATCTGGCAGGGCGACGCTGCTCACACTGGAGGCTGCCTCACTCCCCTCATCCACTCCCACACTGCCTTTTCCAGACTGCAGATGCTCCACTGCAGTGGTCACTCTCTCAAGGGCCCTTGCCACATCCCCACAATAATGCCCTAGGTCCACTTGCAGGGACACGGACTGCGGGACAGCAGAGCTGTGCTGTTGCACAGCTTAGTGATGGACCTATTGGTGGAATTTACAGAGAGCATGATCTGCCTCACTTTGTTGGCCTGTGACTACAGCACGTGTCAGTTCCTGCAGGCAAAGCTTGATCTCATTGTTGCCCGCAGCTACGGCTGTGGTGTGCTCACGCACAGCGTCAGTCATGTTTCCTAATTTGTTACACAGTTTTGTCATGGTGAGTTTCATTGCACCCATGTGTTTCCCCTGCAGGCGCTGGATACGCAGCATCCGGGTCTCGACTACTCCGTACCATTCGGACGGATCCACTGGTCTTGCTGCTGCCCTACCCAGGGGCACAGCCCTCTGTCTGACACGCTGACGTGCTGCTGTTTGGGTGGTTGGAGTGACGACAGCCTAGCGTGGGATATTTTGGGCTGCTGTACTCTGCTCCGACTCCATCTCGTGCAGGGAGGAAACATCTGCCCTGCGGCTCTGCGGAGTTGTCCGCACTGGTGGTGGTGGTGTCTTTGCCCGCATGGATGGCGGTGGTGGTGTCTTTGCCCGCATGGATGGCGGTGGTGGTGTCTTTGTCCGCATGGATGGCGGTGGTGTCTTTGTCCGCATGGATGGCGGTGGTGGAAGTGGTGGTGTCCGCGGTGGTGGTGAAGAGGAGGACATGGCTTCATGTCCCTGTGGGCACTCCGTATCGGTCACCACTGGTGTCTCAGAGATGACGAAGCGGCCACTGTCGTCTGATTCCATGGGGGATGCATCTGTGTGTGAAACAGTGCATAGTTAATGTTTAGTTGTTGTATGTGGATATTGCATTATTGTCTCTATATAAAGTACAGTTTTGGACAGACATTTGGCCCTTTGCTGCTGTTTTCATCTCATTCACCTCTGGGGTCAGACATGCACTCACTCATGTATTGACTACAACTCCCATGGTGCAACACTGTGGTGAGGGTATGTATTTTAGGCACGGCTACATGTGCACTGGGTCTGGCATGGGGGACTGGGAAGGGATTGACTACACCCTGCATTGCTACGATGCCATGCATCTTACCTTATTCTCCTTCCGCAGCACCAGAGGTGTCAAGTTGTGTGACCCCCACAACAGCTTACGGTTCTATAGTAGACTCCACTAGGTCCTCCAGGGCTGTGCTCGGTGTCACATTGGATGTGCCCCCACCTGTGCCTGCAGCATCCTTGACCCTCTGAGCGATCCTCTCCTTGGCCCTTTTACGCAGGTCATACCAGTGTTTTTTTAAATCATCAATGCTGCGGTGGGTGACTCCGCAAGCATTGACCTTGTCCTTGATGCGCAGCCACATCTTTCTGTTTTCCGCCTCTGGCACCTTCAGCGACAGCTTCCCAAAAAGTTTGTCATTATTGCTGGTTACACACTCAATCAGGATTTCGAGTTCCTTATCTGAGAACTTGCGCTTTCTCTTTCTGTGTGTGTCCTTTCCCTGCTGGGGGGCCTCCTTCTCCATCTTGACCTGCTTGTCTCGTCCTGGTTGCTGCTGGTTCATTCTGGCTCCTCAGCTCCTGTGCTCTGCCTCCTCCTCTGAGCTCCTCGGGCACTGAATGGAGCATGGGCTGTCCTACTTCCTGGTTGTGATGTCATCAGCCTGCTTCCGATGCGTCGCGTATTTTTACCGATTTCGCTATTACCGAATTCGCAATTACCGGATTCACTGATACCGAATCGGTATTTGCTAATTCGGTATTTGCTGATCTCGCTAACGTACTTTCGCTATATGATACCGAATTTTACCGATTCGGTAATTAATACCCATTTCATTGATGCATCGCGGTTTGCATGTCCTTAATAGCGATTCCTTGTTTTTCGCTATTAAGGACATGGAATACCGAATTTTGATGCATATGCCCCATAGTAAGCTAGCTATAAGAAGAATAGGAGAATGTCTACGAAACACTGATAAATTATACAGAGGTTGACAAGCGTTATTCATTTAACAAAAGCAGAACAGTCACCACTGTTCCAAAGGCCTGAAGGCTGATCATTGTTGCAGCATCGACCCCTGCAGGCAGTGGGTGGAACCGCAGACTCTTACAAGCGATGCTTTGAGAAGCCTTTGGTTGGGGAATAGCTAGAGGTTTTTGGTAAAACAATCACGAGGAAGTAGCGAGCACTTATTGTGAGACTCCGAATGGCCACTGCCGATGTTTATTACCAATACACTGCACACAGTCTGAATATCAATATTATTACATGCTTGCTAATAAGATCTGTAGCACACATGGAGTGCCCATGTTATTAAAATGTTTCTTTTGCATATGTATATGTGTGTGTGTATATATATATCAGGGGCGGTGGGTGACATTTGAAAGTGGTGAGGCGCAAAGTGATTTGCATCCAGCACCGCAGCCAGCGAGCCCGAACCCCAAAAGAGGAGTATCTCCCCCCCCCAAGAAAAGTTTGAAAAAAAAGAAGAACAATCGTGCCTTTTCAAGCAAATTTGAGAAAGCAGGAAGGTTAATAAAGCAATTGTGAAAGTGCAGTTATTACATTAATAGATGGCATAACATAGGTAGCTGCTTATTCAGTATAACCACAGAGCTTCATACATTCCGTCCTGTTACGCTCAAGTGCTGAATTCAGACTATAAGACTTTCATGAAAATCCCAGCTCTAAGAGTAGAAGTTTTTGCACAGCAGTTGGGAAACAGCCTTCACATAGGGGAAATAAGGAGAGACCAGCCATGGGAGAGAAATAGAGAGTTTGTCAGAGCTACACAAACACATGCCCACACACAGAGACACGCACACACATACATACTCACACACACACTCACACATCAATCCACACACACTCTCACACACACACACACACCCACACATCAATCCACACACCCACACATCAATCCACACACACACACACTCACACAGACACCTCCCCCACACACACACACGTTCACACACACATGCTCACACAAACACACATCCCTGGGACATAAAGCGCACAGTGTTGCATAGGAAGGCCTGTGTTTTAGTTTGAGTGAGTATTTTAAATCCAAGGTGAAATCTGAGAGATAACTAACCATACCCAACTGAAAGCTCCTGTACCTAACTATTTATTACAAAATACATTTATTAAGGGGGTGTAACACCCCAAACCACCCCTGACGCTTCGCCACGCACTAATAGATAAAGCTGCGGTGATATAATAGAGTGTGTCTTCTTGCCCATTGCTTGGAAATGTTCTGCTAGGGATGCGGCATGGGTAGGACTGCAAGCATCTTACATTGTGCAGCATACAGGAGACACTTTTTGGGTAGGGATTTTCATTGGCCACCAGAAGACCCAGGCAAGGGTTTCCCTCTGTCTTTTATGAACTGGTCCACTGATGAAATGAACCAAAATCCTTCAAAGCTGTAGGGGTCAACATGTTAATAATAATGTGTCAGCACAAAATCCGACACTGCATGCCTGGAATTTAGCAAAGAAGTACTAATAATGAAACTCAGCCTTGTAAGCTTTGCAGTTTTAATTCTACCATAACTTGGAAACAGATTTGTAATTAACTCTTGTGACACAGAGGCCCCCAAAAGTTTTCCTAGGTGCCCTGTGCCCAACACCAACTCTGCAAAACACGAGGCAGTATAGTTCTTCTGATTCCACGTCATGCCTTTTTCTTCACCACCCTTTAGTTCCCTCTCTTGATATACTTTTCATACCTATTTTTATCTCCATTATTCACCGTTTCCAATATTTCTCATCCTCCCTTTCTAAACGTTTCCTCGTGCGGCCAAAGCCTAATGATAAACATGTCCCGTCACCCACTAACTAACTACAACCGCCCGCACATGAACACCGACTACACCCAAATCAGCTGCAGCCAATGATTTCTCCAGGACCATAATCCCTCTCAGCCTCCCCGTGTGTTCACACAATCTCCCGCACACCTTCATGCAGATAACTTATTTGTTTGGTTTAGTTATAAGCGGTCCCCATCTTATCCAAGGGGGCGGTGGGGGCAGAGTACACCGCCGGACTCATTAAAATCATCTTCGGTGGTACGGGGGAGAGCCTAGAGCGAGCACATACACATTGCAGGCTAACAAACACCATATACATCAAAGCTTCCACCTGCTCCAATCCGGCCACACCTAACATGCTTTTATTCCCCAACCGGCAAATATCACACTCACTCACGGGTATCTCGCTCCTGGGGGTGGCGCGTGACGGCCAGCCTCCATCACACCCAATCGGACACCGTGGACCCAACTACATTTTGTTCGGCTTTATCGGCTGCGCCTGTCCCTTGGGGGTGCTGTGACTAGAGTCTGAATCCGGGTGTTTCGGGGGGAGGGTGTCATGCCAATGTTGCACCATAGACAAGAAGTGTGCTGTTTAAGGATGTGGCACATTTGCAGGAGGGGCTACGACTATGATCCTGACTTACCGACTGACAACTTTTCGTACTACACACGACAACGAAGAACAGCACACCTACTGTATATTCAATCAGTTGACTGCGACGTGTCTCTCTATCGAAGTGTGGACGTCTGCTCAGCCCTGCCTGCTCGCACGTGGACGACTCGAGCCCTACACTAGAGGTCAAGGAGTAACTAACTAAAACCTCACGGCGCGCACGGCGCGTCCCGACTCCCGAATGGCCAATTACTGCATGGCTTCACATGCAGAAGTCACGCAGTGATTGGCCATTATATTCAGTGCTGAGCAGTGTGCCAACCCCCACGTGCGGCATCCAATAATGGATTTTGCGCAGTGGGCCAGCCAATCCTGGCGCTGCATGCAGCGCCAGGATTGGCTAAGGGGGCACACTGACCACTCGCCCTGGCGCCTTTCAAAGCCCGGGCCCCAGCTAAGGCAGCACCCTTTGGTCCATCTAAGTGGGAACTGACTGTAACGCGCATGCTCTGGCTAGTCTGAGCCCAGAAATCCTCATGCGCACTACTGCTGGCCTGCTGCAGACAGACTGTCACTCAAGCTGCAGCAGGCCAGCCCCACCCCCTGCGCACTCCTCCGCATCCATCAGAGGTGTGTCCTGACTCCCGAATTGAAGCGCTGCGCTGCAGCACTTTATTATTATTTGTCATAAAACTCATAAAGTTACAATATTTTTATTTTAGTGCTGCTGTATGCTCACGGTGCGTCCAGGCTTAGTGGGGCTACGCCCCTACGCCCCGCGGCTGGTATATATGCATATGTATAGGGCTGCACTGGGAAACCAAAGCAGCCCTGCCAATTTTCTCCGACCAGTCTGTGGGAAGCACTGCCTGGACCCGGGAGTTTGCAAACGCTTGTTTGCTGCTTTTTTACTGGGGGCCGATATTGTAGCACCACTGCAAAACCGGCCCCTACCACAGCAAAACCAGCCCCCACCCTTCCAGCCTCCGGGAAAACACCAGATGCCCAGTACTGCCAGTCCAGCCTTCTACATGTATGTATATATTTCCTACTGGCGGTCGCCAGTAGAACGTTTTAGTAAGGACCCCGTTTCCACTGGACTTGCTATATCTTTGGCGCCGGTTGACGAATCTTCACAACATTTTCCATAAAAAGTGACAGTGATTTTTGTTGTGGATGGAAATTATCGGGTGATTTGTCAAGCACAGAACGTGAAAAAAAGGGTGAGGGTGTCAAAAAAAGTCCGGAGGCTCCAGCGCCAACTTGGGTGTGGAGGTGTCACTCGAGAGAGCCATTTTGGAGAGCGTACTAGTGGCTGGGCTAGACACGCGAGCTGCCTATTTAATCTGGGCAATGCAAGCAGCCAGCTGATAGATACACTAGCGCTTTTTGGGCTGCTGTTTGGAGAAACAAGAGCTTTTTAGGTAAGTCAAATCGCCATTTGACCTGCAATTTGCTTTTTAAAAAGGAAATCTTTTTCTTGCATTTAATTCATTACTGCTTTTAAAACTGCTGCATACCCGCATTTAAAAGTGATTACACACACCGCTGATTAGAGCGGGATCCACGGTCTGTCCGGGGGCTCCGGCGCCATCTTGGGTGTGGAGGTGCCACTCGAGGGCACCATTTTGGGGAGCGCACTAGTGGCTGGACTAGACACGCGTGCTAACTATTTAATCCGGGTAATGCAAGCGTGCAGCGGGCGCGCCGTTGGCGCACCAGGGGCAAGCCCGTCTGCGCCCGTCCGTGCCTAGTGCCAGCCAATCTGCCCGTTTGGGAGCCAAGAACATCGCATCACGTATACAAGGACTCAACTATTGGAAATAGGTGGGAGAGTAGAGCTTGGTAACACTATCCAGAGCCTTGCTAAGATAGAGACAAGTAAGGATAAGAATATTAGACTCAGTTGGGGGCTGATCAACTGTAGGTCATTGGTCAAGCACCACACAGAAATCTCTATATTGATGGAAAATCTGAATCTGGATGTTTTATTTCTAACTGCAACCTGGATTCGAGCAGAGTCCGCGCTTGAAATAGGACTTGCCTGCCCAAAGGGTTTTAATATCCTACACAATACAAGGCTTAAGGGCAGAGGAGGAGGGGTTGGAGTGATCTATAGAGAACAACTGAGCTTAGCCCCAATAAAAGTGGAAGTGGTTAGTGGGTTAGAGCTCATGGGATTCTCGTTGCAGGAACCCAAAGGTAGCCAACTCACGGGACTGGTATATTATAGACCACCAGGGAGCGTCACACACTATCAAGACGCCCTGGATATCATTACCAATCTCTCCCTCGCACACTCCAGAATGATTATCCTTGGTGATTTCAACTTGTGGGAGAATGCCTCCTTGGGTACCCATCTGAGAGAACTGACGCACACCTATGCTAATCTGAGTCTACAACAGTTAGTTAAACTCCCGACCCACCAAAGCGGTCATATACTTGACCTGCTCTTTGCCAATGCCTTGGAGACTGAGGTACTGAGTGTTACACCTCAAAACTGGAAAGACCACAATCTAGTCGCATTTCAGATCCTGCTCTTAGGAAACACAGGACAAGCTAAGGTACCGGTGGCGTTTAGGGTAGGAAGAGAATGGGCGAAGCTGAGTAGGTCAGGGGCCACATTAACTCCTCCACCAGATAGCCTCTTTTGTGCCTCTGCCTCAGTTGAGACTAACTATAATACCTATCAGAATTATATTGTGTGTGCGCTGGATCAAATAATCCCGATAAAGAAAATTAAAATAAGAAATAAGATCTCAGCACCATGGTATAATGACAAACTTAGACACATACGCCTGCTGTGTAAAAAGGCGGAAAGGAAATGGAGGAAGGGATCATTGGAGTGGGATAGGCTTGAGCTGAGAGCAGCACAGACCGCGTATAAACAACGGATCCAAGACTGCAAGGCCCTCTTTTATGCTAACTCCATTTCGCACGCCTCTAATGGGACTAGAGAACTCTGCAGGATAGTCAGAGACCTATCAGCTCCAGCATGTCTGAGCAATAAAGTGGTGGCCTCCCAGGAACTATGTAATAATATTGCTTTGCACTTCCTGGATAAAGTGGGAAAGATTGTTAATTCACTTGAGGTGTTTAATAACGACACCCAGCCCCATAGTCCACTGGAGACTGAGGGGGCCCTCAGCCAGGTATACACTCTTGATGGCTTTCAGGCGCTATCTGACCCCGCCTTTGGCAAGGTAGTGCAAAGTATTTCCTCAGGATCTCCCTCTGACACTCTGCCATAGAAAGTATGGAAAACCTACGGCCATGAAACTCTCCCTTGGCTTAGACAGATATGCACTCAGTCATTGGAAACAGGCACGGTCCCGGGGGAATGGAAACAGGCGGTGGTGACACCTCTGATTAAAAAACCTTCCTTAGACCCCACAAACCCAGTCAATTTTTGCCCAATCTCGCTGCTCCCTTTTCCTATTAAAATCCTGGAGAGGGTGGTAAGCAGGTCCTTGTCAGACGGGAAGGAGACTGCGCTCTTGACTATGCTGGACAACCTACGAACGGCGGCCGACAACTGGAATGGTGCAGTACTGGTACTTCTCGATATGTCGGCCGCGTTCAACACAGTAAGCCACCCAATCCTCTTAGAGAGACTTGAAAGGATGGGGGTCAGGGGTAAAGCCTTGCAATGGCTTGGTTCCTATCTGTCAGAAAGAGAACAGACAGTTTCTATGGCACCTTTCACTCCTGCAAGACGTCGGTCACCCACGGGGTGCCTCAGGGCTCTGCCATTAGACCTGTTCTCTTTAATGCCTATCTGCAGCCACTATTTTCTATCATTAAATTGTTCGGGGTTGACCTGGTCAACTATGCGGACGATATGCAGTTGGCATTCTCCCTGGAAGGAGACCGGGCAGTCTCTTTGGAGCACTTCCAAGAATGTATGCGATGCGACACACTGCGGTTTGGCTGCGGAGGAACTCTTTACAGTTCAATGGCAGAAAAACTGAGGTGCTCTACTGCTCCCCTGCAAGGCCAACCTTTAGTAAGTTTAGACTTACTCCAGAGGAAGATCCATTGACCCCGGCCAATACGGTGCAAAACTTGGGGGTACTAATAGATAAAAATCTCCAGATGGAGTCGCAGGCAACCAAGATAGCTAATGTCTGCTTTGGGCTGTTGCGCCTGCTTCGTATTATACTCCCCTTGTTACCAAGAGAACTGTGTGCCTTGGTAGCAAGCATCACAGTGCTGAGCAGACTGGACTACTGTAATTCTCTATATCTAGGAGCCCCCCAGTACATCTTTCAGGGGCTGCAAAGAGTCCAGTCTGCAGCTGCAAAACTTGTACTGGGGCTGCGACACGACTCATCCTCCACCTCCGCACTGAGGCAGCTCCATTGGCTACCAGTCAGAGAAAGGGTTCTTTTTAAGTCACTCTGCCAGGTGTTTAGGGCCTCACATGGGATGGGCCCAGTCCCACTACAGGAAAGATTTTCCTGGTACCTCCCTCAGAGACAACTCCAGTCTTCGGGTACAGGCTTGCTCGCAGTCAGGAAATTTAATGGGGGGCAGAGGGCTGTCAGTGTGGTAGGGGCACAGTTGTGGAACAAGTTACCACAAATGATCAGACAGAGTGTCTCACTAATCGAATTCAGGAAAAGCCTGAAAACCTGGCTGTTCCCAAAGTTACTTTCCTTTCTCACTCTTCACCAGTCAGTTGACCAAGTGTTGGGATATCTAAAGCTCCAGGATACCCGTAGGGTGGCAGTAGCGCTATATATAAGCATAGATACAATACAATACAATACTTACTCACACACGTACTTAGTCATGCAAAGAATCAATCACACCCATTTACTCAACTATAATTATACAGAGACCACCTCACTTATTTATAAAAATACTAACGCATACTTACTCTCCTAAACAATCACTGATACAAGCACACACTCATCCATACAGCCACTCTCACAATCACTCACTCTCACATAGTCATTTATATACTACAACAGTCACATATACTGCCTTTCACATATGTAGTTACTCACACATATACCACTGAGACATCCATTCACTCACCAACACACCCATACACACACTCACCCACACAGCCCTTCACAGATGCACTGTTGAACCCATACACCCAGTGAATCACCCACTCACACATCTATGCAGTCACCCAACCCCCACCCATATATATAAAAATTATATTTAAACTTTACAGAAACATACATTCACTGGATGATGTCATCAGTGATGTTTTTTGAGTTATCATCAGTGATGTCACTGACCATGTCATGAGTCATGTAAAATGTGACATCATCAGCAGTGCATTGCGGGGGCGCGAGTTATAGTTAGCTCTACTAACTATAACAGCCATATTTCTCTGGTTTTGTGCGAGTGAAATGTCCAACTAACTATAACGTCCCAGAAACCTATGGTTTTTTCAGTGAATTTCTAAGGGTTTTAAAATGCTAATTTCTAACTATAAAGTCCCTGAAACCGATGTTTTTTTCAGTGAATTTCAAAGGTTTTTTAAATGCTAATATCTAACTATAACGCCCTATTTTTTTGTGTGAATTTTAAAGGTTTTTTAAATGCTCCATTCTAACTATAACATAGCAGTCGCGTTTGCAGAGTGGTGGAGAAAGGTGAGCGTGGCCTTCAAACACCTTTTAGCAATCCCACTGTCTGGGATTTAGCGGAGGTAACAGGAGGGATAGTTAGCCCCCAACATCAACCTTGGGGACCAACTACCCCTTTTATTACCTCCAGTAAGTCCCACACAGCAGGATTGCTAACTTGGTATATCAGACCCGCCCCATCCATGCACCACTGTTGAAACTCGCCCCTGGAGCGTTGTAAATTGGGAGATTAAGTCCCCTTGAATCCTGAGGGTCCCTGGGGGGCAACAAGCCCACCAGGTACCTCCAGTTAGCGCCGCAGAGCTGTGTTGCAAAGAGGTGTAAAAGGGGCGTGGCCTCGAACCACCTCTCCGCATCACAGCTCTGTGGCGCTTACTGGAGGTACCTGGTGGGCTAGTTTGCCCCCAGTTACCCTCAGGATTGAAGGGGACTTAATCTCCCAATTTACAACACGCCAGGAGTGGACATTTGCACACTTGTTATGTCAGGTCCCGTCCCCTCCCTACACCACTGTGCAAACGCGCCCCCTGGTGCATTGTCAGTTGGGGTTTAAGTCCTCTTGAATCCTGAGGGTCCCTGGGGGCCATCTAGCCCACCAAGTACCTCCAGTAAGCTCCAAAGCCCTGCGTTGCAGAGAGGTGTAAAAAGGGGCGTGGCCACAGACCACCTCTCTGCAACGCAGCTCTGTGGTGCTTTCTGAAGGTACCTGGTGAGCTAGTTAGCCCGCAGGGAGCCTCAGTATCAACGAAGCAAAGCAGAGTTTGCAAAGACAGGAACTACCACCCTGTCATTGCAAACAGCAATGTCCCGGGTGTGGGCACCTCGGGACATTGCAGGAGCTGTGGAAGGTGGCGGTCTCCAGGGTCATCAAGGTCTCCAGGAGAGGGGTCGCTTGGCCCCCCTTCCACTGTTTACAAAGCCCCAGGAAAGTGGTGGTCCCCAGGGCCAGGGGTCCGTAACAGACCCTCGAATTTGCATATTTTGTCCCCCGGGGAGGTGGTGGTCCCCTGGGCGTATGGCGGGGCTCTTGCCCCTCACACTTCTTTTTTTTTTTAATGAGCGCCCGGGAGGTGGCAGTCCCCGGGCATGCGGGAGGGCCGCGTACCCCCGCATACAATTAAAAAAGCCCCAGGGAGGTGGCGGGCCCCGTAGCAGCGGGGGGCCGCATGCACCCCGCACATAATTTGCATCTTACCGGGGAGGTGGCGGTCCCCGGGGCTGGGGGGTCCCCCGCTCTTTGATTTGGGCATTTCCTCAGGGACATTGCCCACACAGGGGCCTAATTAAAATGAAGCGTAGGAGTCCGTGCTTCATTTTCTTAAACTTTTTTTGCCCTGGAGGTCCATCAGCAGACCTTTTTTTACTGTTTTCTTGTGACTCGGTTCTACCGAGTCACAAGATGGCTGCCAACACTTTCTGGTTTGGAGCCTTTGCAGAGTGAAGCTCATGCCCGGGAGGGTTCGTGAACCCTCCTCGGTGCTCAAATATCGATATATACATATTTTTTTATTTCTCAGGAACTACTGAACGGATTTACACCATTAAAACAATAGGTATCTTTCTGAAGCAAGGGCTACCTTTTTGACAAATTGGGTGTAATGCCGTTCAGCAGTTCGGGCTGTAGCCTGTTCTAATTTTTCCTATGGAAATTAACATGGGAAAAACACGTTTTAGGACCTGCCTTTTTCCTCGGCCCCCCCATAACGAATCACCCCGAAACTTTCAAGACAGGAGCTGTCTGTAGCGGGCAATTAGTTTTGACAATTTCGCAAAGATTCATAAAACGGCGCCAAAGATATTGGCAAAAGAAAAAACGTTATTTGAATAGAAAGGAGGTCTTAACTATAACTACCTACTGGTGACTGAGTAACATAATTAATACAAATTTACATTCTATTTTTGTCATACGGGCAAGAACAGCATAATATTAAACAAGCCACCATACCCCTAACTAAAGGGGGTATAGGAAGCGACCAAGACACAGAACATAATCTTAGGATGGGCACAGTTTTATACAGTTCTGTTATTTCCTTTGTTTTCTTTTGTACACCTTGCAATTATTGAAGGGAAAAATGGGATCACAGTAACTTCCTACATTTGAAATGTATGTCTCACTCTGTCCATATCCTCCTGGTCTGCAATATCCATTAGGTCCATCACAACCTTGTTTCAATTTAGGAATAAGCTAAGGAGAGACAGAACAATGCAACACAATGCAGAAACAGTCTACTTCCTTTCTCAGAACCCTTCTTGTTAATTGAGTCAATGCTATAAAGCTTGTACGGAACTCAACTGTCTTTCGGCTAGATTTACATTAAACAAATGCTATACATACATACATACATACAGTCAAGTCCATCCAGGCTGAATGACTTCAGGAATTCAGCCCATATTCTTAACTTATGCTTTTTTCAATCAGACTCTTATATTTCCATTAATCTAACTTTGAATAAAACACAGATGACCGCTCTTTACTGGCTCATTTCAACTGTATGATAACATTTGTCATTTCCTTGTTTGCTCCAGGCTTCATTCTCATATAGAACTATGCCCATTATTAATATCTTCCCAACCTTGTCAGATTACTATGTTAGTTTCACTTGTTAAGAACATGATGAATGATTCATTCCTTGAACTGCTTTGCATGGACCAGTGAGCAATATAAGATATTAACATTACCGGTATCTGCATCTGGTGAGCATTTTGCTTTGGGCTTAATGAACTCCTTTCAAACTGAAAATAAAGAGTGATCAAGAGCCTACAATATCGACTGAGCAGGAGGAATTAGACAGCTTAAAGCATGTCGCGCTTTAATATTATTCCAAATCCGAGGGCATATGAGTAGCAGATCCACATGACTTAGAGAACCTATCCGGTAAGGCAGGCTTAGGTGGGCATAGTCTGCTATAAGATATCTGGGTATCAACCTCCTAGCACACAAGTCGGAACTATACAATAGCAATATCCCCCCACTGATTACAGCCTTATTTAAGGCTCTATATCATGTGGGCAAACTCAACATTTCTTGGCTTGTGTGGCTCAATTGCCTCAAAATGGACTTTATGCCCCATCTCCCCTTGCATATTACAAGTGTCCCACTAACAATTCCAAAAACAATACATACACTAATCGGAAAGAGAATGCTCAAAGTGTATGGAAAGATAATTCACCGTGAGTGACCCAGAGAACATTATTACAGGAAGAAACGCAGATCAAATCATTGTATACCATCAGACACAAAGGCATGTATTGCTTTACCTCTATATCTTATACCCCCTCCCCCGGAAAATAAGCATATGTGACACAGTGTGAAATAGAACTAGGCGTAGAAAGACATGGAAGACCATTGGTCAGAGGGCTTCAAAGTCCTCACTCTGAATACACTACAAAGAAAATGCCTAGAAAATACTGACAAGATGGTACCTCATCCCTCTTCTTCTACGTAGGATGTTCAGCAGGCTGGAACTCTGCTGGAAAGGCTGTGAGATAGTGGCACCTCTAGCATAAATAGTGGTGGTGCCTGCAGGTCCAGACATTTTAGGATGAGGTCTTCACAACAATACAGACAATAATAAACATCAATTTGCCTCATGACCCACTCCGCATTCTTCTGGGGGACCCTGGGAAACAATGATTCTACCCTATGATAACCGCATTTGGGAAACTGCTCTCCTACCTTCACTCTGCCGCACGCCTGAGTATATATCCCAGATGTGAAAACAACAGATGCCTACACTCAACATGTGGTGGGGAAAGGTGTGGTCTATATATGCCATGGAGACACTAACTGCACAACTCCACAATACGGTATATACATTCGACAAAACATGGAGGCCACTTGTCACCTATATGAAAAGGGAACAAAGAGCCAGTGGAATCCACTTGACGAAGTGTCAGTTTCAACGTGTTTCAAGCATTTGTGAGATGTCCCCCTCGGTAGCTGAAAGCCAATCATCTCAAATACCATAGGCTGACTAAGCGCTAGACAAGAGGACAGACACTCACAACATGATCAGGTTAAGACAGTCCCAAACGGTCCAAGCTTACACAGAACAATATTCTGTGTGTGTTTGTAGGATACGCCGATGCTCTGTACACTAACAATTTTACATTGAGCATGTAAAGAAATGTGTGAGCCCCTTTCCCTTATTAAAACCTAAAATTAAATGTTTTAATATATATAGATAGAGATATACATATATTACCCAGCAGTGGTCGCTACTGGGAAATAATAGGTAGGATTGAGTTTCCATAGGAAATGCCTTTTCTGTGTTCCTAATAACTTTGGTGCCGTTTGAGGAACCTTCAGAAAACTTTCCGAAACAGTGATACTTTTCTACCAGTTAGTGCAGGAAACGTTTCAGAATGATCCGTCAAGCAGAGGCCGGAAAAGGGGGCTAATTTTTCTATAGGAGTGAAAGACAGTTGCAATTTAAGACATCTAAAACCCAAACCGCTGAACAGAGCTGCACCAAATTTGGCTGAAAACTAGGTCTTGATCAAGAAAGAGTGCTTTTTGTGTTTTGGAAAAATCAATGTTAAAAAAATTGTATATATCACCCTGCTGAGGATCCGCTGACAGATCTCATCTTGAGATATGGTAGGCAGCCACCACCTCAGCTAGGAAGTGTTGGCAGCCATCTTAGGACTCGGGGCTCAGTCCTACGATTCGGGGCAAACAATTTATACCAAAGTGAGAGCTACCACGCAATTCATGATATTAAAAATACTACCCTCCACGGGTGGACCAGCACAGGGGAAGAAGGTGCAGCATTTATTTAAATCCCCAGAGGCGATAATTTCATAAAGGGGAGGAGGGGCTCCGTGGCCCCTCTCCCTGAGCCTTCAGTAGGCCTAAGGACCCCATACACCGTGGCTGTCTTTCTAATAAAGGACAGGCGGGCCACGCGGCTCCACTCCCTGAGCCATACAATGGCCCTGGCGAACCCATCCCCGAAGCCGGCATAGTGACGGTATTCCAGGGTTCCCAACCCCCATGACGCAAAGCTGATCCGCCGGTGGGAGAACTAAGCATTTCCCTGCTTGCGCTATAGAGCAGGGAAATGTTTAGATTGCTCCCACCACCCTGGAGCAAACCACTGGGTTGAATCAATGCCAGCTCCCAGGCGTCCGGGGCTCCCTCCTCCGGCCCGCAGCGTGGCAAAGTACCCGGGACGGGCTCCATGGGTCCCGGGCCCTGCAACTCCGGAGCCCCGGGGCCCTGCAGCCCCAGAGCACCCGAGCCCTGCAGCCTCGGAGCCCTGCAGTCCCCGGACGCCGGAGCCCTGTAGCCCTGCAGCCCCGGAGCCCTGCAAACCTGCAGCCCCGGAGCCCTGCAGCCCCGGAGCGTGGGCAGGCAGGAGCCCTACCACGAAGGCCTCGGGATGGGCAGATGGGGAGTCCTTTCGGTCCCGGCCATCTGTTCGCCCCTCTCCCCTCGGCCATCTGGTTGCCCGCAATGCTTTCTTATAGGGCGACCAGATGGACGGGCTTCCCTGGAAGTCCCGATGAGGTGCCATTCGCCTCCCGGATCCCAGCCAGGGCTCCAGGAGGTCGGGCACGTTCGGGCCTAGGGTCCTCTAAGCCTCGTGGTGCACACGTGTTTCCAGAAAGAGGGGTAGCCTTCCTCCGGATTACTAGGGACAAGGTACTCTGGGACACCTCTCGAACTAGCGGTTCTCAGCTGGCAGCTAGACAGGCCAGGATGCCGCCCCAGCCCCGGTCCGTCCCTGGGTCTGCCGCGTGTCAGGATGCCCTGGATAGGGTGCGGGAGGGCCCGGGCCTGGGGTCCCCGTCCCCCCGGCTTGCCTGGGACGGCGGGGATTCAGTTGTGCGTTGTGCCCGGGGAGCCTGGCTGGGTTCAGGAGCTCCGGCCGAGGCTCTATCCTGGGTCCTGCCGCGTGGCAGGGTGCCCGTGACGTGGTCCGGAGGGCCCTCCCGCGCCTCGGGCCTGGGAACCCCGGCGGGGTCCAGGGGCCCGCTGTCCCTGTGTGGGGTGCTCTGGCCCAGGGCCCTGTCCCCCGGCCTGGGGCCCTGTCTACCAGCCAGCAACACTGCCAAAGGCCCGGGACGGGGTTACGTGGTGCCCGGGGATCCTCCCTGCGCTTGGCTGGGTTCAGGAGTTCCGTCCGGGGCCCCTGAGGGCACCTGGGAAGGTGGCCTCCCCACCCCGGAGCTCCGTCCTGGGTCATGCCGCGGAAGCAGGGTGCCTGGGACGGGGTCCGGAGGGCCCGGGGTAGGCTTCCCCTGCGCCTACGGGCCTGGGAGCACTGGCTGGGTCCAAGGGCCCTGCCGGGCCCCGGGTCGGGTGCTCGGGCGCTGGGCCCTGTCCCCCAGGCCCGCTGCACTGCCAAGGGCCCAGGACGGGGTTCCGTTGTGCCCGGGCAGGCGGCCTCCCCTGCTCATCAAGGTGTCCGGGGGCCACGGGTCGGAGGGCCTGTCGGCCCCCTGGTACCCTCCATGGCCGGGGCCCAGCTGGGGCCTTGGGCCTCCGGTCCGCCATGCCCCGGCGCCTGCTCACTCCTTGGTTGGGGCACAGGGTGTCCAGACGATTTCCCTTTCGTGCCCGGCCATCTGGTCGCCCAGATCCCCTCGGCCATCTGGTCGCCCGGATCCCCTCAGCCATCTGGTCGCCCGCAATGCTTTCCTATGGGGCGACCAGATGACCGGTCTTCCCTGGAAGTCCCGATGAGGTGCCATTTGCCTCCGGGATCCCAGCGAGGACTCCAGGAGGTCGGGTACTTGCGCGCCTTAGATCCCCTGTCACCTCGTGTGCACGGATTACAAGAAAGGGGGGTAATTTTCCTCCGGATCACTACGGAGAGGGTCAGTCAGACCTCCGTGAGGTCTGGCGATTCTGAATCAGGGGAAGGCAGGACCCGGGCCCGCCCGCTGGGGCCCCCAGGGGCTCAGGAACGCTCCTGCCTCTCAGCCCCTTGCCGATGGTCCTTTTTCTCTGAGTTTTCTCAGGCAGTTCTCCGTGAGGTCGGCCATGCTGAGAGGGGGAAGGCAGTCCCGGGGCCCGCCCACTGTGGCCCCCAGAGGCCTGGGGACCCTCCTGCCTCTCAGCCCCTTGCCGATGGTCCTTTTACTCCGAGTTTTCTCAGGCAGTTCTCCGTGAGGTGGGCGGGCCCCGGGACTGCCTTCCCCCTCAGCATGGCCAGACCTCACGGAGGTCATGCTGAGAGGGAGAAGGCAGTCCCGGGGCCCTCCCGCTGGGGCCCCCAGGGGCCCGAAGACGCTCCTGCCTCTCAGCCCCTTTCCGATGGTCCTTTTTCTCCGAGTGTGCTCAGGCTGACCTCCGTGAGGTCCGCCATGCTGAGAGGGGGAAGGCAGTCCCGGGGCCCGCCCGCCGGGGCCCAGGGACGCTCCTGCCTCTCAGCCCCTTGCCGATGGTCCTTTTTCTCTGAGTTTACTCAGGCACACCTCCGTGAGGTCCGGCTATGCGGAGATGGGGAAGGCAGTCCCGGGGCCCGCCTGCCGTGGCCCCCAGGGGCCTGGGGACGCTCCTGTCTCTCAGCCCCTTGCCGATGTCCTTTTTCTCCGAGTTTTCTCAGGCAGTTCTCCGTGAGGTCCGTCCATGCTGAGAGGGGGAAGGCAGTCCCGGGGCCCTCCCGCTGGGGCCCATAGGGGCCCCAGGGGCCCGGGGACGCTCCTGACTCTCAGCCCCTTCCCGATGGTCCTTTTTCTCCGAGTTTGCTCAGGCAGACCTCCGTGAGGTCCGGCCATGCTGAGAGGGGGAAGGCAGTCCTGGGGCCCACCCACCGGGCCGCTCCTGCCTCTCAGCCCCTTGCCAATGGTCCTTTTTCTCTGAGTTTGCTCAGGCACACCTCCGTGAGGTCTGGCCAAGCTGAGAGGGGGAAGGCAGCCCCGGGGCCCGCCCACCGGGGACCCCAGGGGCCTGGGGATGCTCCTGCCTCTCAGCCCCATGCCGATGGTCCTTTTTCTCCGAGTTTGCTCAGGCAGACCTCCGTGAGGTCCGGCCAAGCTGAGAGGGGGAAGGCAGTCCCAGGGCCCGCCCGCTAGGGCCCCCGGGGATGCTCCTGCCTCTCAGTCCTTTGCCGATGGTCCTTTTTCTCTGAGTTTGCTCAGGCAGAACTCCGTGAGGTCCGGCCATGCTGAGAGGGGGAAGGCAGTCCCGGAGCCCCCCCGCTGGGGCCCCCAGGGGCCCGGAATGCTCCTGCCTCTCTGCCCCTTGCAGATGGTCGTTTTCTCAGAGTTTTCTCAGGCAGTCCTCCTTGAGGTCTGGCCATGCTGAGAGGGGGAAGGCAGCCCCGGGGTCCGCCCGCCGGGCACCCCAGGGGCCCGGGAACACTCCTGCCTCTCAGCCCCTTGCCGATTGTCCTTTTTCTCCGAGTTTACTCAGGCAGACCTCCGTGAGGTCCGGCCATGCTGAGAGGGGGAAGGCAGTCCTGGGGCCAGGGACACACCTCGGTCTTTTTTCTCGGAGTCTGCGTGCCCCGGCAGCAGGCACGCAGGGGATGCTAAGCCAGTGTACCCCCCTGTGCAGGGTGGCCTGCCAGTGGATGCCCCAGCTGTACTCTGATCGATTGGGCACTCTCGGTCCGTTTAGGAATGGACTGCTTGGCCAGCCTCGGCTGTTGTTTCAAGCAAAGAGCTTCCACCCTGCATGGACTGTCCGACTCTAGGGAGGGCCTGCCGCATGGCGGTTAGGTCGTTCACCCTACTCAGCAGAGCAAAGGCAGAGCGGCCCTGGCAGCACGTGGCCCACAGTGGTCTAACCAGAGCGGAAGGGGCCAGGTGGTGCCAGGCCCTTGGATGCTGCCTGGCCGGCAGGCCTGTGGGCCCTGTGTGCCACGCTGTCGCCCCTGTCTGCCCAGCACGTTTCCACAGCAGCTCGGAGCGACCATTCTGAGGGGTGCCGTGGCCGCCAGGCTCCAGCACCCCTGCGTCTCGCTCAGGCTGCGCCTCGGCCCGCCTCTCCCTCCCGGGGGAGACGGCTGGGTCTGCCGGTGCCCATGTGACCGGCGCACCTATCCACACCCCTCCAGTGAGCCCTTTCGCCCAGGTGGGTGGGCTTCTTCCCCTGACAGGCTTCTGAGAGACTGAGGGTTGCACGAAGGTTGCCAGTCGGGGAGATGGGCACACAGCTCCCACCCCGTCGTCTCATGCGGCTACCTGGTTGATCCTGCCAGTAGCATATGCTTGTCTCAAAGATTAAGCGATGCACGTGTAAGTACACACGGCCGGTACAGTGAAACTGCGAATGGCTCATTAAATCAGTTATGGTTACCTTGATCGCTCCATCTGTTACTTGGATAACTGTGGTAATTCTAGTTTAACACCAAATACCAAATTGGGCTCTTTCTGGACGACAAGCTACTTTTCTGCCAAACTTGGTATAATTACTGCCAGTGTTCGGGCTGTAGTCGAGTTCAAAATCCCTACGGGAAATGCACATTTTTTGACCCCCCCCCATGCCCCTTTTCTTGGCCCCGGCTTGACGGATCACCCTGAAACTTTCCATGCACAACTAGATGCAGGAGGGCACGTTTTTGGGAGTATTTTGTGAAGATTTGACAAACAGTGCCACCATTATAAGCAAACCAAAAAAATCGCTTTGCAATGGAAACAACATTTTAACTATAATTACCTACTGGCAACTGCCAGCAGATAATATATATATATGTATATATACATATATATATATATAACAAAAACGCTCTCTCCAGCTGGTACATACATTGGGGATTGACCAATCTCTGAGATATCGGACACCCAACAAATAATAACGTCACACTCCAAGGATCTGTACTTTCTCCAGCAACTTAGTTACACAAACATTTGGTTTGACAACACGTCTTGCTATATATATATATATATATATATATATATATATATATATATATATTTTCACAACACGATCCTTTCAAGCATGAGAGCGCTCGACAGTGAGTGCTCGGCCCAAGGGCTGGATCAAAGCCCGAATTTCAATTTCGAACACAAGGAGGGCGGCACAACCGGATACTTTTTAAGAAGCCTTTATTAGCACTTCACAACACTCCACCGACGCGTTTCAGCCTCACGGCTTTTATCACGGTCAGCAAGTCCTTTTTTGCTTTTCATTTATATACTGCCCCATTTTTGCCTCAATGTGGCATTATGGGATACGTAGTTTACGAAACAAACATTAAAAAGACAAAGGACTGGTGTGTTCAACTTGCTCAAGTATAGTACTGTGCGTCCAAAGGTAGTTTTACTTAGGGCGTATATATCAAAGTCTATTCTATAGGTAAATCCTTAATACCAAGTGTTGGGTGTAGTACCCTATTGTATGAGTTGGTCTTAAGCTGAGTTCATATTTACTCCAGGTGTATGTGGAGATCTTCTCCAAAATTCATGCCTCTGGGATGTTTTGTTCGGAATCGAACAATGAAACGTGATTCCATTTGTCAAAGAAGACGGACAGTGTCCCCTCCTCTTTCTAGTTTGGTCAGCATTTTCAATCCATAAAAGTTCATAGCTCGCCAATCCCCATTTTGACAGGTACTTAGGTGTTTTGCTGTGGCGTACAACATATTTGCATTCTTTACAGCCCGGATGTGTTCCAGTATTCTCTTCTTTAGCATGCACGTAGTGCATCCTATGTACTTCATTCCACATTTACATTCGATAACATACACTACGTTTTTAGATGTGCATGTGATGTATTGCTTTATTGGCATGCGTTTTCCATCAGGTTCTGTTACACTTTTCATTCTTCTACCTATTTTGCATGCTTTGCATGAGGTGCATGGTTTGAAGCCTACATTTTGTTCTGTCCACCTTTTAGGTTGTTGTTTGATCTGAAAGTGGCTTTTGACTAGTAGGTCTTGAAGAGAGGTGTTTTTTCTATACGTGATGGAAGGATGTTTGCCAGCCAATTACCCTATGTCTGGATCACTGGTTATTAGATACCAATACTTTTTCATTTTTTTTTAGCAATTATGCCGCTTTCCTTGTTGTATGTGGTTACGAAGCTTGGTGGATCTTTGTCTTGTGGGGTTTTTGGCTTTTCAATCAAAGTTTCTGCTCTGCTGATCTTGTCCACTTTATTTTTACAGTCTCTTAACAAGTAGTCTTTATATCCTCTTGATTGGAATCTTGTTTTACTTTCGAGTATTTTGTTTTCGGCATCCTCTGGTTTCGAACAGTTTCTTTTTAATCGTACAAATTCTCCATATGGGATGCTTTTTAGTAGAGCTTTCGGGTGGAAACTGGTGCCATGGAGCACACTGTTGGTAGCAGTTTTTTTGCGGAACAGTGTGGTTTCTAATTTTCCCTCGGAGAGGTAGACCTTAGTATCTAAAAAGTCTATTTCTCTCTTGTTTGTTGAGCACGTGAATTGTAGTCCTACCTCATTTTGATTCAGTGTTGCAAAATTTCTGGAATTGATCATTCGTGCCATTCCATATCAAAAAGAGGTTGTCAATATATCTGACCCAAAGAATTATTCGATCTAATTCTTCCTGGTTGATATTGTTCCATGCTATTCTTTTTTCCCACCATCCCATGGTGATATTAGCATAATTTGGAGAAAAAGATATCCCCATGGCAGTGCCACATTCCTGTTTGTACAGGTCATTATTGAAGAGAAACACATTGTTCGTTAAACACAGTTCTATCATTTTTAGAAGCATTGATGTGTGATCCATTTCCTTGATGCTACGTTGTTGCAGAAAATGTTTGCACGCTTTCAAGCCTACTTCGTGTCTTATTGATGTGTAGAGTGACACAACATCGATTGTCACCAGAAGATAGCCTGGATTCCATGACATGTCCATTAGGATCCTCAGAAAGTCTCCTGTGTCCTTCAGGTAAGATGGCATGCTCTGAGCAATTGGAGCGAGGAAGGTATCAACATACCTAGAGACATTTTCATATAGTGAGCTGCATGACGATACGATGGGTCTCCACTAATCAATCCGCCAGGGAGACCCATCGTATCGTCATGCAGCTCACTATACAGCCCGGGTTCGGGTGTCTGACCTCTCCACGGTTCTGTGTTAAGAGATGTGGAGACAGGTGCCATTTTTGGTGCGGTACTACAGACAGTTGTAGCAGTGTGGTGTACGTTGGAGCAACTATGATGAAGGTGAGAGAATGCTGCAGTAGTTTGCGTACTACTAGTGGCATAAGTGGTAGAGGTGGAAAAGCGTACGCAAATCGTTTGACCAGTTCATCCATATCGCATTGCCTTTGGACAGTGGGTGTGGATATCTGGCGGCTAAGCTTGGGCATTTGGCGTTTTTGTGGGTGGCAAATAGGTCTATGTGAGTTTGTCCCCACATCTGAAAGAATGGCAGAAGAACTTGTATATGAAGTTCCCACTCGTGGGTCTGTTGTGTTTGAAGACTTAACATATCCGCTATGGTATTTTGCACTCCTGGAACATGCTGGGCTAGAAGGAATATGTTTTGAGGTATAGCCCACCGCCATATGTCCTGTGCTGGTAGAGAGAGCTGCAGGGAGTGTGTGCCTACCTGCATCTGTATGTAATACATGGCTGTCATGTTGTCTGTTGCGACTAACACAGATTTGTTTGATACTTGCTTTTGGAAAGCTTTTAGTGCTAGGAATATTGCTAGTAACTCCAGATGATTGATGTGGAGTAACTTTTGTTGCGGTGTCCACCTGCCTTGCATGGTGTGTTGCAGTAGGTGGGCTCCCCAGCCGGAGAGCGAAGCGTCAGCAGTCAAGATTAACTGAGGAACTGGATCTAGGAACGGTCGTCCCTTGAAAAGATTTTTGGTGTTCCACCACTGCAGAGAGCGAGGAGTCCGACTGTCTACCAACACTGGGTCTGTTAATTGACCTTGAGCCTGGTTCCATTGACGTGATAAGCATTCTTGTAGCGGACGCATTTGAAGTCTTGCATGGGGCACTATGAAAATGCAAGAGGTCATCATCCTGATGAGTTGCCTGAACACTCGTGCTGGAAGGGAGTGTTGTAGCTGAAACTTTGTTAGAAGAGTTTGCATGCTGGCTATCCTTGCTGGAGTGGGATAAGCTAGCGCTGTTGAGGTGTTTATTGTGGCACCGAGGTACTGTTGTACTTTGGATGGTTGTAGATGGGACTTGGCGTGGTTTATTGTGAACCCCAAGTTGTGGAGCAGCTGTATTGTGGCATGAGTGTGTTCCACGTATTGGTTGTATGAGCTGGCTTTTATGAGCCAGGCGTCGAGGTACGGGAAGACATGGATGTGCTGTTGTCGTAAATGCGCTGCCACTACTGCTAAGCACTGTAACGACCGGATTCTCGGACCAGATAGAATCAGCTCACCAGAGCACCACCAACCCAGCCGGAACGTAATCACCTCCCTCCTTAGGACCTATTTACAACAGGTATCTATGTCTCCTACCCAAGGATGGGGAATTAGCAATATACATGCCTAAGTTTTCTACAATACCACACTCTTACCATATAGTCTCACGGCAACTCAGGCCCAGATTATTCTACCCTAAGGCAGTTCTGATTATGTACCATTACACACTGGCCGCAACCAGTGCTCGCTCAAGCCACAATCTTGTGGGTATAAATACCAGTATCCCCCCTGGTACTCTCTTTTATCTGCGTACAAGCCACAATCTTGTGGGTATACACATCAGTGTCCCCCCTGATGCTCTCATTAACGCCGCCTCACAACGACGATCACTTTCCTATGAATACCGTTAGCTCCTCATGTCGGGGAATCTCTCACTATTTACTAGAGGTACAATGCTACAATATTATAGATCGCACAATGATGGCCAAATTATATGATGTACGACTTATTCTCCATTTCAAGGGCTCCTCTCTCCCTCATTATTCAGTTACCGTTTACCCGATCGGGGGTTGCGTCCGTTCAGGAGACAGCACCTGACTAGAAGAACAGGTTACCTTTATTATACAAGAACAAGAGGCACATGTTGGTTCACTAAGAACTGGGGTACTTTATTTATCACAATAACAATATAACACTATACTATAACATATAGCCTGCAAAGGAAAAGTCTGGACTCAGCAGTCATCTGGGCTCCCTTCTCGTTTGTGCCTTGGCTCGTCTTAGGGTCACACCTCTGCAGTCACGGATACACGTCTGCACCGCTATGCTCTGTCTCCTCAGCTTCCCTCCAAGTCACTGGAACCTTTCTCTCATCAGCTGCTTTCTCTCTGGTTGTTCTGCACTACTCCTCTCTCCTCTCAATCACAGACAATTCACTTCTAGGCTTCGATCTTATAACTCAGTTTCTGCCACTCTGGTATTCGTTCCCTCAACTAACTGCTTCACTTTGTATGCTCTGATCTTAATGTCAAAGCTCGCCAGCTGCTCCAACTAAAATAACTTCAATCTTTCTAAGAGAGTATCAGCTTCTCTGTCTTTCTCGGACTTCAAAATGGCGACTGCCTGCCCTGGAATATTTAATGGCATTGATGCTAACGACTAGCTGCCGCCTACAGACTGACTCACTCACTACTTCATGCCCTCGCTAATATGGAAGCTTGTCCCTTCATGGAAAGTTACGGCCAGTAACCTGCCACCCACCAAATTCTTGTACCTCCCCGTACCAAGGACACGTTCTCAGCCGGCCGGCCTGCTGTTATGTCTTCGGAATGGAGGAAAATACAGTCTTTCGATAAGGGCCAGCCTGAGCCGGTTCTCTCCAAGCGAACAACACTTCGTAACTAAAACATTACACTTGACCTAGAAGCATCTCAAGCTGCCGGGGCAGAAAGAAAGATGGAGTCTCTCCCGTTTGAGGCCTACAAGGCCCGAAATAAGCATAACTCCATGGAAAGTATACTAACACTCTTACAAAAGGACGGATTATCACTAATACTAATGAATCTATCCCCTAACATAAGTTTATAAGCCCTGATCTAAGGAAAAGGGTACGGAATTATATCAACACGCCTTGTGAATAGGCTCTATTTACGGTTCTACTCCCTCCATTAGAATTATAGTAGACTGAAGTCACCTCCAATCACCTTCCTTCAAGGAAGGGCCGAAAAAGTTGGTCAGAACACTTCACCCTTGACTTTAGGCTACTAATTATTCGCTAAATGCAACTAACATCTGTAGAAGAATAATATGAAACAAAACTAACTGATCTATTTCTCGTACCAAATCTACAGTACTGGAGTAAGGAAGGAATGCACTGAATAAAGCAGCAAATAGCTACTAAAATGCTAATAGTAATCATAATACCCCCTAATATTTGTCGTAGAGAATGTAAGTCAGGTAACCAATTGAAGAGCCAGTCAAACCAGTCCTGGTCAATGTGTTTTCTAACCTTTTCAGTCAAGTCGTGAAGTTTGTCAATATGAGCCTGAATGGATCTAGTATGATCTGACAGATTAAAACAGCAAAGGCCCTCAAAGTCAGAACAGTCATGTCCATGTTTGAGCAAAAGATAGTCAATGGCAGCCCGGTTCTGCAAGATAGCTCTGCGTTCACCCTGGGCGTCTAATAACATGTCAGATAGGATTGTAGAAGTATGATTAATGGACTTGACCATCCAACAGGCCATTTTCCCAATGGACTTGGCGTTGTAAACCGCTAAAGCTGGAACACCAATAATTGAGAAAGCTAAACTAAGGTATTCAGATTTGGAATATAAATGTAGTGAAGAATCACAATCTTCATGTAACGTCATGGCATCACGAACAACACGGGAATATGTATTAGGATGTGAGGAAAACATCAATAAGCTTAGTCTAGTGATGGCACACAGTCCTCCAGAAATGTTTGCGGGAATGTAGGGCCAGGAAGTATTACCACAAGAGAAAAGCCATCCAGAAGGTAACAGCATTGTACGATAATGACTAGGGGTAACTACTAAACTTTTACAGGTCATATTATTTCTAACAGAAGTACATGATTTCGGGGGTCTTCGGGAACACAAAGTTCGTTCATGAGCTGAAAAGGAAGTTGCTGCTTTCAACTTTAAACACACACATTCAGTAATTGCATTGGGATCACAAGTAAAGAAAAAACACAAGTCTCCCTGGGTGATATTATAGGTAGAGATTTGGGAATGAATTGGTGGTATTGGATCGAAAAGTACCGTACATGTCATGGGTGGCGAAATCACCAAGGATTACATTGGGTCGTGCACTTGATATATTAAAAATATGAGCTAGAGTCTCCAACGAAGCAGGGACAGCAACCAAACAGGTCGCTAGAATGTCAGTCACCGAACACATCGGTGTCAAGCAAAAATGTGGAGAGTTGGTAACTCGTTTAGCTAAAGTAGTCCAAAAATTAGATGATGAATCCCACGCAGCAAAGGAACGCGGAACTCGGGTTATCGAATCAACCAAAGTCTGTGGGTTCCCTCCTTTCCCGGCGTAGCAGACCAAAAGGAGTCCAACGCCGACACATCCTGCAGCAACAGTCCAGAGAATGATCTGAAAGAAAATCAAATACAGGCATTATTCATTCTTGTAAGTAACATTTGTCAGCCGGGACAGCTTCCCAGCTATCTTTCCCTGGTCTCATGACAAGAATCGTGTTATCATGACCGGTTGCAATAATTTCAGCTTGTTCAGGGGGATTTTTAGGCGATTGCACCCACACTCTCGCTCCGGGATTATCCGTGGAGCCAAAACCGTTTTGTCCTCATACAGTTAGCAAAGTTGGGGCAGTGCCTTTTTGAATCTCACCACTGAAAACAGGCATTATTAGCAACTAAGCAATTCGGTCAGTTTTGTGAATTGGTAAATCAACCTCACTGCTATTCAGCAGGAGCACCTTAATCTCTCCCTGATAATCGCTGTCAATGACTCCTCCGAGTACTTGAATGCCTTTTAAGGCCAGACCCGATCTAGGGGCAATCAGTCCAAAATTTCCAGTTGGTATACAGACACCAACACCAGTTTCAATGATAACTCGATCTCTGCTTTTAATGGTAGTGTCATTCATGGCATGCAGGTCCAAGCCTGCGGAACCTGGGGTTGCTCTGCATGGAGCTAGTGCTCCGGGGGAAATTTTTCAATACATTACAGTATTGCCAATGGTGTTGGGCTTTGCATCAATAGCTGGAGGAAATAAACGCATTAGTGGAGATTCAGCATTCAAAAAGGGACGATTATTTAAAATTAACAGTGCCTGAAACAAATAATCTCTCCAATTCTTATATTTGTTTTCAGTTAATTTTTGCAATTGATCTTTTAGCAAACCATTCATTCTCTCAATAAGGCCTGATGCCTGTGGATAATATGGTATATGAAACACCCATTCGATGTTATTTTCCACACAAAATTCCTGCACCAATCTTCCTCGAAAATGGGATGCATTATCAGATTAAATTTGAAATGGAACACCATAACAGAGCATAATCAATTCCAATGTTTTAATGGTATTCACTTGGGTAGCTCGTTTACAGGGAAAGGCCACTAAAAGGCCACTGTATGTGTCAACAATGGTGCAAACATATTGGCAGTTTTTACTCATAGGAAGTGGACCAATATAATCAATCTGCCAAATTTGAGCGGGCAATTTTCCTCGATGTAAATGATTTAACAATTTGAGGTACTTTTCGTTGTCTAGAATGTTGACAGATAGGACAATGCAATATTGTGTCTTTAATCAAATTTAAAGGAATATAAATTCCTCGATCGGCGGCCCACCTGCTAGTGGCTCTCTCTCCAAAATGTCCTGCTTTCTGATGGGCCCATTTCGCCAATCCCGCCAAATCAGAATCTTGCATGTCCACCACTGCCTCAGCAATTTTAGATTTCTCATCTGCATTGTTATGAAAGAATTTGTCAAGGGAGTCTATCGGGGTATGAGCATCCACATGAAAGATTGTAACAGTACTTTGTGGGAGCATTTCCCAAATTTCTTGCCATAACTCTTTTCCCCACAGTTCTTTAGAGTGCAATTCTTAATCATGAGAATGCCAAGTTGGTAACCAAACCGCCAGTCCATTAGCATTGGACCAGGAATCAGTGTAAATATGACATGTACCGGGTAACTCTTGTTTCAAAACTTGATAAACAGCATATAATTCTGCAAATTGACTGCTCTTTCCTTCACCAGTCGTACTCAGCAATTTGTGTGTGATGGGATTATAGGACACTGCTTTCCAATGCTGTTTCTCTCCTATGTACCTCGCTGAACCATCCGTAAACCATACATGGTTTCTGTCCTCCGCGGACAAATCATCAAATGGCTTACCCCACTTAACAGGGATTCCTGTACTACCGGTACGGAGCAATCACTCCCAGTCTCAGTCGATGACGCCTGCGCCACTTGCTCATGTAAAGATGCTACAACTTTCGGTCTTGTATGTACCATTTCCACTTAATCACACTCGCCACTAGAGCATGTCCAATTCGATGAGTTTTCGGCAAACTCAAAACCCACTTCATAATAGGAATTGCAGGTCTCAAAATCACATCATGTCCCAAAGTCAATTGCTCGGTATCCACCAGAGCCCAATAACATGCAAGCAACTGTTTCTCAAAAGGTGTATAATGCTCACCAGCATCGGGTAACTTTTTAGTCCAGAAACCTAATGGTACTTTATTTTTGCCTTGCTTTTGCCACAAACTCCAATTTGCATAAAGACCTTGCACGGACACATTCAAATCCATGTCACCATCACACACAGGCCACAAATCCAAAGTATACTGAATCGCTTCTTTCGCCAAATTAAACGCATCTTGCTGTAGTTTACTCCATTCAAACACATTCTTTTTGCGAGTGACTCAGTATAAAGGGGCCAATATTTGACTCAAATGTGGAATATGCTGGCGCCAAAAGCCAAATAAGCCAATGAAGCTTTGGGCTTCTCTCCTATTTCTTGGGACTGCAAAATCAAGAATTTTCTGTTTCACTTGTGGAATCACCTCTCTGTGACCTTCATGCCAATTAATACCTAAAAAATTTACATTTTGAGATGGACCTTGCAGCTTGTCGGGATTGATTTCCCAACCTTTTTCGCGTAAGCAATCAATGATTTGATCTAACTGGGTCTGGACTTGGTCTTGGGTCTTACCTTGAATTAAAATGTCATCAATATAGTGACATCTGAATTTGCGGGTGTACAGGTACTTCGGACAAATGTTCCGCCACCAGCCGGTGACAGATCGTAGGACTATGTACAGAGCCTTGAGGAAGACTTCTAAACGTCATTTGACGTCCATTCCATGTAAAACTGAATTGTTCCTGACAATCGGGGGCAATCGGAATTGAAAAGAAAGCATTGGCAATATCAATGGACGCATACCATGTACCTGAATGTTTTTGACTTCTCTCAATTAAAGTAATGATATCTGGTACTGCAACAGTCAAAGGGGGAGTATGTTTATTCAATTCGCTGTAATCAACAGTCATGCGCCAAGAATTATCACTCTTACGCACGGGCCAAACGGGATTATTCCAAGCAAAAGAAACCGGAGTTATGACTTCTGCATCCATCAAATCCTGAATCGTAGCACTAATTTCTTCATGGCCACCTGGGATACGATACTGCTTTTGACAGACAACCTGTGTAGCCTGAGGAATTTTTATGGGGGGCATTCTTAAACGACCAACGTACAGGTCTGGATGACTTCCAAATTGATAACAGCCGTCATCTAAATGCAATGTCTTTCCTTTCAAAATATCAATTCCAATTATGTATTCCAAAAGTGGCACAACTAAAACAGAATGTTCTTTTCGGGGAATTCTACCTATTTTCATTTCAAGTGTAGTTTGCACTGCAGGGGTTTCCTTTCCACCTAAACCAGTAATTGTGAAAAATTGACCTTTAAATTTCTTTGATTTTCCATGAATAAGAGTGGCCTCCGCTCCCGTATCTACCAATGCTGGGCCCTTTGGATATTACGATATTTCCAAAAAATTTCAATATCTACATAGGGTCTATTATCTTTGTGAGCCCACCTGCGTACTGGAGCTTGACCTATTTCCTAGTAATTTTTACTGCGCTCTGCCAACCAGGACAACTCAGGGTAAATACTCTCATACTTCTTGGGTGTTAAAATATCATGTTCATATCCATCTCCATGACGAAATGGATTTTTATCATCTTCCTGGTACTGCGAGTTTCGATCGGAAAGTCTGTGTCGATCCTCCCTTCTTCTCAACTCAGGGGACTGATCTCTTTCCTCTCTATATCTGCTGTTAACACGGTCATCTCTCCCCCTTTCTCTTTCCCCCTCTCGCCCCCTCTCCTTTGCACGGCGAGGAGACACATCACGCTCATGCCGTCGTTCACCATGACGATCAGAATCATCACGACGTCTTTCATCACCACTGTCATCAGAATATCCACGATCACAATCATTCTTCCGCACACGTCGGGCACCCTCCTTTCGATCCAAACCACGCTTGCGAAACATGTCCCACAAGCGATTATTAGGCTCACCATCAATGCCTTCCTGTTTCACACCATCAGCCAACAGCGCAGAAACAGATCACGTCTAGAGAATTTATGAACTCCAGCAGTACGACCCTCAGGTCTGGACTGCTCCTCAGGTTTAAACCAGTCACCCAACTCACCAAGCTGAAGGACAGATTCAAGCACTATATGACAAAGGATTGCCAGTTTGATTAATTAACAAGGTCATCATAACCTGCTTATAAGCAACAGGCGAAGAACGGATAATGCGATTACGCACGGAAGATGTTAACAAACCATCCAACAATCTGTCAGCCGTACTTAGAAAAATCGTAGTTTTCATTACCTCCTCTTTCAGCCGTTGCGCTGCATCGCGCAAGGTGTACCACGGCTTGTCGTTCACAGGCCAATCCGATTCAGTAGGGTATTTGTGATTACAGCCGTCAGTCGCTAACTGGAGTAGACTAGTCTGACCGGCACCAATAAAATTCCGAAAATGATCTTGCACAGTTGAATCGGAACTCAAAGAACAAAATTTCAAGGCATCTCCTGCATCTAACATGATACCTGCAGCGCCCAATTCATAAAGGCGCACCATCCACATAAGCAAGGCCTCACCAGGCCGTTGTCGAAATCGTTGCAAAATGTCACTAACTTCCTGTTGTGTAAAATCTTCTAAACTATCCAAAGGAATACCATTTGGATTACCAGGAGCTTGTTGTAATTTTCGTCAAAAAACCGGATGCGCAGAAACCTCCGGACGAGCATCCGAAGAGGCCCGATCCATAGATTTAGAGGAACAATCAGAATGAGAGACGTCATTAGAACGAGAAGAGCGACCATGGTCGCAGGAATCATCACGTTTGTCACAAGAAGTGGATTTACAGTCACGTCCGGGGCGAGAAGACTCGTGCCTGTCAGACTCCTCAGCCGAGGAGCCAGAATCATTCGAGTCCCAGATGTTGCCATCCCATTCATCAGGATTCCAGTCCAGTCCGGCTTTCGCCACCACCAGACGCACCTTACGTTTAGAAACACGACCACGACGATTCTTATATTTGTATTTTGCAATGCAAACAGCAGCCCTTTCGGCTATTGTCTGATAAGTTTCAAGTTTGTCGGCAAGCAACTTATTTTGACACCGCAAAAGAGTATGAGCATTTTGCACTTCAACAAACTTTTCTTCCATATCCACATATTGCTTCTGCAATTTCAAAAGTTTCACTATTTAAATAATTAATTGATAGCGCGACCTTGCTGAGGCTGGCTGAATTGATTGATTGTGCTACCTTGAGGCTTGTGTATTCACTCGCAATTGTCCTGCACACTCGGCGCTGTAGTGTATTTGCTGCCCCTGGCTCCATTAGCCTTTGACCCTCCATTTTGTTGCTTGTTTTCCCCTGGTCCGCCCCTCCTCCCGCCACCGCCTCCCAGCTGCTGCCCCTCCCACGCTCCGCCCCCTCCAACATCCATTTATGGCCAATGTCCCCACGCGCAGCGTCCACGCGCTACGGACACGCCGAAGGTGCGCCAAAGGTAAGCCCGTCTACGCCCGTCCGCGCCTGGACCGCGCCAGGCGCCATACCCCCTGCCCCTCGCGCTGCCCAACCCTCCCGCATTACCTACGATGCCGCCACCCTCCTAGCCCTTAACCCCGGTCGCGCCCCCAACTGCGTCCAAGCCGCCCCTGGACACACCCATGGACCTTTCTCCTGCTACTCCTGCAAATTCATCGGCACCGACAACATCTCCGCTACGACCACAACACAGATTCCCGACCCCAACCACCTACAGTGCATCCTTCTCAACACTCGATCGGTCCACAGACACGCCATTGACCTATGGAATCTACTAGACACCATCTCTCCAGACGTCGCCTTCCTAACAGAAACTTGGATGAACGCTTCCTCCGCCCCAGACATCACCATTGCCATCCCTGAAGAATAAAAGATCACTCGCAAGGACCGTACCAGCCACACAGTAGGAGGGATCGCTATCGTCCATAAGAAATCAATCCGCATCTCAACCAGCTCTGACGCCAACCTCGCTAACTCTGAACACCTTCACTTCCAGATCCACATCGACCCCAAGACCACACTCAGAGGCACCCTCCTCTACAGACCACCAGGACCCCGCGCAAAATTCAGTGAAGACATCACAGACTTCATCACCCCACACGCGCTCCCCTCCAAAGACTACATCCTTCTGGGAGACCTCAACTTTCACCTTGAAAAGAACAACGACCGCAACACCACCACCCTCTTGGACAACCTCGCCAACCTCGGACTTAAACAACTGGTCACTTCCCCCACCCACATCGCAGGTCACACACTCGACCCCATCTTCACCTCCAGCAATCATGTCTCCTTCAGCCACACTACGGATCTCCTCTGGACTGACCACAGCTGCGTTCACTTCACCTACAACAAGCCGAAACCCACCAACCACCTCCAACCAACTCTACAAAGAAACTGGAACAAAATCACCACGGACCAGATCTCCGCATCGCTCCTTCTAAACACCCCAGCCCACTCTTCTAACGCAAACGAAGCCGCCGCCAACCTCACCCTATGGTTATCCAACACCGCCGACACCTTAGCACCACTGAAAAAACGTCAAAGCAAACCTTGCAGCAAAAAGGCCTCATGGTTCAACGATGATCTTAAGAAGTCCAAGAAACTCTGCCGCTCCCTTGAAAAGGCCTGGAAAAAAGACCCAACCACTAGCACCAAGGACGCCTTCAAAAACGCCACCCGCACTCACCACCAACTAATCCGTAAGGCGAAGAAAACAGCATTCAAGGATCGACTTGACAACAACGCCCACAACAGCAAGGAACTTTTCAACATCGTCAAGGAATTTTCCAATCCCTCGGCCAACTCCAACGACATCACCCCCTCTCAAGCCCTCTGCGACTCCCTAGCCTCATTCTTCCACAACAAGATTGCAGACATCCACAACAGCTTCGACAACCAACCCGGAAACCAACCCACCCTACCATTTGCTGAACATTCTCCCCCCGTGAACACCCTTAACGACTGGAACCCAATCTCCACTGAGGACACAATCCGCCTGATGAATTCCATCCACTCAGGATCCCCCACTGACCCATGTCCTCACCACATCTTCAACAAAGCAGACTCCGTCATAGCACCGCACCTCCGAGACGTCATCAACTGCTCCTTCAACTCCGCCACCTTCCCGGAAGACTGGAAACACGCTGAACTCACCGCCCTTCTGAAAAAACCCACAGCGGACCCCACCGAACTCAAAAATTACCGCCCCATCTCGCTCCTTCCATTCCCGGCCAAAGTCATCGAGAAAGCTGTCAACAACCAGCTCGCCGCCTTCCTCGAAGCCAACAAATCCCTCGACTCCTCACAATCTGGCTTCCGAGCAAAACACAGCACTGAGACCGCCCTCATCGCAGCAACAGACGACATTCGAACTCTACTGGACAATGGAGACACAGTCGCCCTCATCCTCCTCGACCTCTCTGCAGCATTCGACAAAGTCTGCCACAGCACCCTTTTACAACGCCTCAATAACATCGGAATCCAAGGAAAAGCACTTGAATGGATCACCTCGTTCCTCACCGGAAGAACCCAGAGAGTCCGCCTCCCACCATTCAAGTCCGAGGCCACTGAAGTCATCTGTGGCGTACCACAAGGATCCTCACTCAGCCCCACCCTCTTCAACGTATACATGAGCCCCCTCGCGGCCATCGCCCGCCAACACAACCTCAACATCATCTCTTACGCGGATGACACTCAACTAATCCTTTCTCTCACCAATGACCCCAGCACCGCCAAGACTAACCTACACGAAGGAATGAAAGAAGTTGCCGAATGGATGAAACAAAGCCGTCTGAAACTGAACTCAGAGAAAACAGAAGTCCTCATCTTAGGTACCTCCCCCTCTGCATGGGACGACTCCTGGTGGCCGGAAGCCCTCGGAAAAGCACCCATCCCGACAGACCACGCACGGAACCTAGGCATCATCCTGGATTCTTCACTCTCAATGAACAGACAAGTCAGCGCCGTATCCTCTTCCTGCTTCAACATTCTTCGCATGCTCAGAAAAACATTTTGCTGGATCCCCACCGAAACAAGGAAAACAGTCACCCATGCTCTGGTCACGAGCCGACTGGACTACGGAAACACCCTCTACGCAGGCACTACCGCCAAACTCCAGAAGAAACTCCAACGAATCCAAAACGCCTCAGCCAGGATCATATTAGACATCCCACGCAACGAACACATCTCTGGTCACCTTAAAGACCTCCACTGCCTACCCGTCAATAAGAGAATCACTTTCCGACTGCTAACCCACGCACACAAATCACTCTACGACATCGGACCAGAATGCCTCAACTCACGACTGTCCTTCTACACCCCCTCCCGCCAACTACGCTCTTCCAGCCAAGCCCTCGCCACTGTACCTCGCATCAACAAGACCACCATGGGAGGCAGATCCTTCTCATACCTGGCTGCTAAAACATGGAACTCACTCCCCGCTTACCTTCGCCTTACCCAGAACCACCTAGCATTCAGAAAGCAACTTAAAACGTGGATATTTGACAAGTAATCCTCCTCCCCTTTCTAAGCGCCTTGAGACCCTCTGGGTATGTAGTGCGCTATATAAATTCCCTGACTTGACTTGACTTGACTTGACTCATGTACAATCCTGTACGCAGTTAAAACAATCCAACCTCTACGTCCTAAAATAGGAAGTTCATCACCCTTCACTACTGGCGCTTTCTGCAAACAAGAAATCACATTAGCCGGCTCCGCCAGCTCCAAACAGGAACTCCAATTTTCACTCAAACCAGTAGAATCGTCCCACTCACAGGCCAAGGCCTCGTAAGGCGTTAATTCCCAGCCGGGAATTTCAACAGGCAATTTGAAAGTAGATTTCGACCTATGCAAAAAATTTCGACAAATCAAAAAGATATATACAACTATTAACAAATAATATACAAAATAAACCAAGTACGAGCCGAGTGCAAACCAACAAGATAAAAACAATACAGTGCACACAGGCTTCGTAAACAGTTCGTGACGCCAGATGTAACGACTGGATTCTCGGACCAGATAGAATCAGCTCACCAGAGCACCACCAACCCAGCCGGAACGTAATCACCTCCCTCCTAGGACCTATTTACAACAGGTATCTATGTCTCCTACCCAAGGATGGGGAATTAGCAATATACATGCATAAGTTTTCTACAATACCACACTCTTACCATATAGTCTCACGGCAACTCAGGCCCAGACTATTCTACCCTAAAGCAGTTCTGATTATGTACCATTACACACTCGCCGCAACCAGTGCTCGCTCAAGCCACAATCTTGTGGGTATAAATACCAGTATCCCCCCTGGTACTCTCTTTTATCTCCGTACAAGCCACAATCTTGTGAGTATACACATCAGTGTCCCCCCTGATGCTCTCATTAACGCCGCCTCACAACGACGATCACTTTCCTATGAATACCGTTAGCTCCTCATGTCGGGGAATCTCTCACTATTTACTAGAGGTACAATGCTACAGTATTATAGATCACACAATGATGGCCAAATTATATGATGTACGACTTATTCTTCATTTCAAGGGCTCCTCTCTCCCTCATTATTCAGTTACCGTTTACCCGATCGGGGGTTGCGTCCGTTCGGGAGACAGCACCTGACTAGAAGAACAGGTTACCTTTATTATACAAGAACAAGAGGCACATGCTGGTTCACTAAGAACTGGGGTACTTTATTTATCACAATAACAATATAACAATATAACACTATACTATAACATATAGCCTGCAAAGGAAAATGAAAGGTTAGAATGTGTGCACGCTAATAAGAAAGGGTCGACGTCAACTTATTAATATGAAGTCTGGACTCAGCAGTCATCTGGGTTCCCTTCTCGTTTGTGCCTTGGCTCGTCTTAGGGTCAAACCTCTGCAGTCACGGATACACGTCTGCACCGCTATGCTCTGTCTCCTCCGCTTCCCTCCAAGTCACTGGAACCTTTCTCTCATCAGCTGCTTTCTCTCTGGCTGTTCTGCACTACTCCTCTCTCCTCTCAATCACAGACCATCTTCACTTCTCGGCTTCGATCTTATAACTCAGTTTCTGCCACTCTGGTATTCGTTCCCTCAACTAACTGCTTCACTGTGTATGCTCTGATCTTAATGTCAAAGCTCGCCAGCTGCTCCAACTAAAATAACTTCAATCTTTTTAAGAGAGTATCAGCTTCTCTGTCTTTCTCGGACTTCAAAATGGCGACTGCCTGCCCTGGAATAATTAATGGCATTGATGCTAACGACTAGCTGCCGCCTACAGACTGACTCACTCACTACTTCATGCCCTCGCTAATATGGAAGCTTGTCCCTTCATGGAAAGTTACGGCCAGTAACCTGCCGCCCACCAAATTCTTGTACCTCCCCGTACCAAGGACACGTTCTCAGCCGGCCGGCCTGATGTTATGTCTTCGGAATGGAGGAAAATACAGTCTTTCGATAAGGGCCAGCCTGAGCCGGTTCTCTCCAAGCGAACAACACTTCGTAACTAAAACATTACACTTGACCTAGAAGCATCTCAAGCTGCCGGGGCAGAAAGAAAGATGGAGTCTCTCCCGTTTGAGGCCTACAAGGCCCGAAATAAGCATAACTCCATGGAAAGTATACTAACACTCTTACAAAAGGACGGATTATCACTAATACTAATGAATCTATCCCCTAACATAAGTTTATAAGCCCTGATCTAAGGAAAAGGGTACGGAATTATATCAACACGCCTTGTGAATAGGCTCTATTTACGGTTCTACTCCCTCCATTAGAATGATGGTAGACTGAAGTCACCTCCAATCACCTTCCTTCAAGGAAGGGCCGAAAAAGTCGGTCAGAACAGCACTTGGTGAATACTCTTGGTGCTGTTGTGACTCCGAATGGGAGTACTTTAAATTGATAGTGTTGCCCGTCTATTACAAATTTGAGATACTTCCTGTGAGCCTTGTGAATGGGAATGTGAAAGTATGCGTCCTTGAGATCTAAAGTAGCAAGGAAGGCGTTTTGTGACAGGAGCTGAAGGACTTGTTGGAGTGTGACCATGTGAAAATGGTCTGACTGTATGTATGTTTAGCGGTCTGAGGTCTAGAATAGGTCTTAGAGAGCCGTCCTTTTTTGGAATTAGAAAATATAGAGTAAACCCCCTTGTTTTGTTGGTGCAGAAGAACTGGTTCTATTACACTTTTTTGTACCAGAGATACTACTACTTGCTTTAACAGTGATAGATGTTCTTGTGACATTGGACGCTGTTTGGGTGGTATGTTTGGGGGGGGTAGATGTTAGTTCTAGACAGTAACCTGACTGAATAATTTGTCACACTCTCCTGTCTGATGTGATGTTGGTCCAGGAAGGAATTGTTGTTGTCTTCTCCTTCACAGGGGTGGAATGTTGGGGGGGATGGGGAGGAAAGTCATTGGGTAGGGGTAGAGGCAGAGCGGGAGTTGTTGGTTTTGACTCTGCCTTTGTTGTTGTTACCCCTGTAACCCCCTCTCCGGTAGCCCTTAGTGAATGTGGATTGGCTAGGGGTTTTGTAAGAAGTGGAGTGTCCTCTGGTGGGGAAGGTCTAGGAGGGTATATATCGTTTTGTGGGACATAAGGTACATCAGGGGTGTTGTAATCATCCCATGGATTAGGTGACTGAGGGGGACTATTGGTCCCTGTTGGGTCATGTGCACCCCCACCTGTGTCATCAGAGTCTATGTCTGCATCATCATCTGGATTAGAGGATGGTGTAGGTGAATGGTGAGGTGGAGGAAGTGTAGGAGGAGGAACAGTATGGGGAGGTGGTGGAGAAGGGACCCTTAATGGAGAGGTTGCAACATCTCTCTTCTTTGTAGGAGGAGGAGGTGCTGGCTCTTTCGGTTTACAAGTATGCCCTTTTGAAATGTCCTTTACTGGAACCTGTTTCTTCGGTTCCGGGTGTGTTCTTGAGCGTTAGGCGTTTTTTTAGACGGCTCAGAGTGCGGTTTCGGCATTGATGAGCCGCTGCCAGTCTTCTGCGCTGTGTGCTTAGGTGTCGGAGCAATGGTCGGCGTGGTTGAGGAAGATGGCTTTTTCTTCAGTGTCAGTATAGGATCGGCACCGGGTATAGGCTGGCTCGAGCCTGAGCCGCCTGAAGGCTTAGTGGGCTTCTTTGCCGGCCCCGAAGGCGGGGTGTGGAAACAGTCTCTCGGTGTGCACTCGTAGCGAGCCATAGTTCTTGGATCGTCTTCTTGAGCGGAATGAGGCACAAGCGGAACAGTCTTTTGGGCTTGTGCTCCGGTAAGAGGCAAAGGTTGCACACTTCATGTAGGTCGGAGTGGGGAAACTTCGACCCACATCAAGGACACTTTTTGAATGGCGTCCTTTCCATGAGCCAGGAAGTAAGGCCTAGGAAGGCCTTTCCTCGACGACCGGAATCGAAGACTTCGAAGTGGTGAAGAATCGTGTTGATGGAGAGAGATCGAAACAATACCATCGAACTGGGTGAGGATTGCGTGCCAAAGGAAATTCGGTTCCACACCGGAGCGCAGGAAACACATCCGAGCCCGATGACGGAAAAAAACAATCTGGGGATGGAGCCGATGCCCATGCGCAATGTGGTCCATAAGAGGAGTCACCTATCTTGTGACTTCCAAAGAACTTTTCAGGACAACAACAAACTGCAAACATCCGGGCCCAACACTAGGTGGCGATCTATGCACAGTGTGCAATATGCAGCTCATATGCCTCGAACATTAATGTCTTTGTCTGTAATGCAACTGGTGCTCACATAAAGCACAGTGATACCTTCAAGTCTAGTTTGCACTACATAAACACCCAAAAAATATACTGCTGATGCTAGGATGGTTATCACAAGGCAATGGAAAAACATTCATGCTGCACAAGTAGTATCACAATGTCTAAGAGATAATGGTCATGAATAAGAACACAATAGAGACGATTTCTTGGCGATCTGTGATCCTGTTTTGCTGTAGATGGAAGGTTGTTGTAAAGAACTGACATGCCCTCCCAGATTGAGGACCTTGCATTTCTTTGACTAGAAAAAGGAGTCTACCAGTTTTAGGATTTAATTTGGTATTCTGAAGATGCCAAGCCCAACAAGTGACAGTTTGTTTCACTAGATTTATAAACAGAAGCTTATTATAGTGTGCTTTTGAGTGGTGACTGGGAAGGCTGGGAATTGAGTGTTGATTTTCTTCTTAATCACAGCCTTATGATATACAAATGTATCTGTCATCAGGACTTCTCGCTATTCTGAAAAGTTTAATTATTGACTGTGTTTTTAAACAATTTGACAATCCGGCTTTTACATCCAAGTAAATTGTGGTTTATCTGCTGAGACAATAATGTCTTAAATACACTTTCAATATTCATCGACATGTCCCATACATTCTGTTCCTTCACAATCAGTTAAGAAAAATGTGTTTAGAAATGTGTATGAATGTAAAGCCCGAAGAAGAATATCAATTTAAGAACTTTCTAAAAAGTTATATTGATGGGACAAAGGGTTCACAAATTATTTTAATTGAAAAAACAACAGACATCATTTACGTTTAAGTATATCTTTTATGCCAGAGAAAGCATGGATTTCATCTTGAATACGATATGCTACATATCCTGCTGTTCCTGGAGTGAAATCATGGAGCTCTCCAGAATATCTGCTCAGTGAATCAACTCTGATGTATCCTAAGGAGGAAAAACACATTTAAAGAAGTGTGTTCACTTTCAACTAAATAAAAGAAAGTTATTTTCCTATGCAAATGAATATTTACATATTATTCTCTGACATTACTGTGGGAAATGGATTAATAATTGGGGTGGTTGTAAGACATCACCAACTAATAATGTCACTATGGTGTATCAGGTTCAGTTAGGCTATTGTAATTTAATCTCAGCTTAGTCATGGGTAACTGTGGGACAAAGCAGTCAGGCTTAACTTAACAGAAAGAAGTGTAAAGCATTTATCAGTATCATAACAGTTATTAAGGCAAAAAACACCACACAATAAAAATCCCTCTCCAATGTATAGAGATAGTATAGATTTTACTGAGCAAACCAACAAAACTCCAATCAGGGAAAACTGAGATATGATTTTTAGGAGATTTACAGTTTTCCAACGGCAAAAAGTGCACAGCGCCAAATGTGGGTATCTGGCTGTGCTTGACAGGCTTAAAGGCAAAAGTTAAGGCCAAACGTAAGTCTTTCAGCACGGCAACCCAACAAGTTGAATTCGACTAGCAAATTCGGGGATGAGCTATAAACAGCCAATTAAGGATAGGTCAGATTAACTCTGAGGTGTATTTGGCGGCATGACTCCCAGGCTTAGCCCAGTCAAGGAGTCCAACAGGGTTGGAGGGGGTTGTGTGCTAAAGCCCTCTTAACCTGATGGGTGTGGTGCGCCTGATCATAGATTTACAAAGGTCTGTAAATTGAGATTGTGCGAAAATGGTGCTCCTCCTTGATTTAGGGGTAACACAGTCAAAATATCTTTATTGTTTCCTCGTTACTTGCTTCCTTGTAGGTGTGCTGCATTATGCAGCACACATGCAAATAGGAAAATGCCTTTAAGTATTGTTTTTGTGCAGGAAGGTATCTCTTTCCGTACAGAAACAATCCTGCCCATAATGAAGGCACCCTTGCACCATGGTGCGAAAATGGCTGCGTGGGCGCTAAGCAGCCAAAGGTGCTCCAGCGCTAGGAGACAGCAGAAATACATCTTATTATATCATTGTCACTTTTCTGCTCTCCCATTTACCAGCAACGCAGCAAGTTATGCAGCTGTGTTGCACTGCATGAAAGAATATTAAACATGCTGCTTAGCTTTTAGCCAGTATTGGAATTTTTAGAAGCAAAACCACCCCAGACTTCCTGATGGACACTGAATCACCGTAACACCATTTCCATTTCAAAAAGAAAGAAAAATGTCTTCTTTTTTTGCATTTATATAGCACTTGCTTACCCTTTTTACGCAAAACATACAATATAATTTGTGCTTTGTGCCTTTTTTGCTTGTATAGACTCAGCCTAACAGTCTAGTTGGAAATAGGGCAGAGATTGAATTTCAATTGCAGATGCTGTCTCAGTCTTGCAGTGTTAATGGGCAATCATTGTCTTGCCTTTAAAACAATGAGGAATGCTAAAGCGTACGGCCTAACATAGCTAGAGCCCCCATACGGGGTCTGTGAATTAGTATATTTAGAATCACAAGTCACCTTCACCCCTTTTTTAAGACACCTTCTAGCAGCATTAGATTCAGAATGTGTCTCTCTAAAGAAAAGATTATGTTTTCTCCGACACCGTCTTTCCAAACAGTGCTCTCTGCCCAGGGATTCCCTGAGACAAGCACCCATGGACAGTTACAGCTTCTCCGCTAAGGTGGAGGAGCGTTACCCCACTGAGCAGGTCGGCAAAAAAAAAAAAAAACAACAACATAATAGCTCATTGTTATTATCATTTTATTTTTTCGATTGCTAAGCTGGGTAGGGGTACGGCTGCTCTGTTCATATCAGCCAAACCGTCATGCGCACTTTACATATTCTCCATGCAATCTGCGCTACAGCCTGCATGGAGAACATGCCCATCATCGAGTTCTCTGGCTGAGTGCCGATCCATGGAGCTCCGATCAATCACAACGCTGCATTGCAGTGTTGTGATTGGCTATGGGGAAGCTGGGAGCAGGGTGCTCTTCCTGCTGCCCTGGAAGCAGGTAGAAGAGGACCCAGAGGTGGCAGGCGGCGGTGGGCGGCAGACAGCTAAGTGAGTATTTAAATTATTAATTCATTCACTGCGCGACCCGTATTTTAATTTTTTTTATTCATCCCCCGTAACCTGATCCCCACCGCCTTCAAATACAAGCTGCCACTACCCATGAAGCTGAGCCCAGGCTACAACACACGATGGGGAGGGGGTAGGAGTGGGGTGGGGTGAGGTGGCGGTTCTGAAGCCCTTTTGTCCCAATGTACTGTGCGAGCCTGCCTACCACATATTCCAGTGCGGTAACATCGTGGCTTCCGGAAACAGTCACCCGTACATCGCCTCATTCGGGGGGACTGTTTTCAGCTCTCGAAGAGATTGGAGCCCAGATGGTAGAAGTGAGAGTGGCACTACAGACACTTTGCAAGATAGATCTCACGATTCCTGAGTCACCAGTCACCTGAGTGGAATATAGTTCTCATCAACCAATGTTAGGCAGAAGGAAGAGTTAGGTGCATGGCCATATTTTGATATTTATGTCCTTCCCGTCTTATATTAACAAATAATGGAAAAGGGGTAAAGAGAGCAAACACATGAAGAATAAAGTGCCATAGTATTTCCAGTATCCTAGCAAAAAAAAACCTACACTTAGTTCATGCTGAACAAGGATCCTTGCTAAAATCCTTTTTAATAACATAAACCTTCAAAGAAAGATAGCCGTCATGAAATCTGCCACCCAGAGCGGGATTAGCTCAATGTAATAGAGAATCAAAAAGTTATAAAACAAAATTTAAAAGCTAAAATAAAGATCCACAGCACAAAAATACTAAACTACTCCCTAAAGCAATGTTATACTATGGAATCTAATCATTTCAAATTCAAATTCAAGCCCAAATCCTGTTCAACTAATAGAAATACAGCAAAATAAATTTACTTTGACAACAGTTGAAGAGGGAAAAAAAGCACATAGAAACTATGTCCCGTAAATAAATCCATTATTTAAAAAAATCCCTCAACGTGCGGAAACCTATTCAGTGAATTTCAAATTAATAGCATTTATAAAGAGCCTAGCTGGAAGTCAAGTAAACAAGCATTGGCATAGCTAATATGGCTCGCCTTTTGATCATATATGTGGTTAGCCGTGTTAATTATGGGCTATGTAGCTTAACAGACTATTTTTTATTTTATTTAAATAAACTTGTTATTGTAAACTGTAGTTTTTTTTGCAACAGGGTTTTTTTGCAGTTTGTGAAAATGTCAGAGGTTGAAGATATGACTGGGTTGTGTGTTGTTATGGTCATGAGGTGTTATCAGACAATCATACATTAAGAAAACTTCTTATGTACAAGCATCTGATAGCACTTTGGGTATCGTACTATGGTGTTGTACACTTTTGTCCTAAAATGTTTTGACCTTGCCCTTCTGTAAAGTATTAGTTTTTATGTAGTGCAAAACTAGCCAGGTAGCAACAGAGTGTGGTTCCTCAATTGAGGATTTACATGCGCTTAAATTTTACAATGCAAATATGCTATTACGAACAAAATGCTGGCGTAGCTCTCCCCTAGTTTCAATCTCATCCTTAATTTTTAGGTTGAGCCTGGGCAGCGCATGCGCTTTTCTGAGAGTTATTATGTATTCAGGTATGGACTTGAAGCTCTGCCCATCTTTTCAATTGGCTCCTGTTACTGTCCTTTCTAAATGGTGACTTATGACTTATGGATTGGTTTAGTAGTCCCTCCTTGGTACTGCCTAGACTACATCTGTAACTTCCCATGAGGACTGGCCTTTTTACTTGTGCTGTTACTGAATATGTTTTCTTTAGTCTACGAGCACTATTTTCTTGAACGATTTCTCCTATTCCACACATGACATGCGCTCCTGTAACGCAGCACCGCGCCTACTTTTATACTTTTCTAGTAATGGTGCCTGCATCCTATTTACAAAACCAGCTTGCACCTTTTAATCAATATTAAAGAATTTTGGCAGCGATGTCCGCTTTAACTATAGCGGCCGAAATCTATTTTTTTGTCAAAGTACTAGCCAATAGCAGCTGCACGCTTGGAGTGGGGAGGCGCACATTTTGCACATAAAGTTGTGCGGCCGCCATTGGCTAGTACTTCGTACTCCTGATCCCCCGTGCCCTGCCCAACACCATCTCATTAGTCACACTTGCCCGTCTCCCCTACCCCTCCGAGGTTGAAAGTTGAAGCTATTGGTATTAGAAATGACAATGTCTTTTATTTATGTGTTAATTTTCTAAACAGATTAATAAAAAGCATTGTCATTTACAATGCCAATAGCATAAACTTATGCAAATGGGAGACCTGTTGAGATGCAAATGCTTGTTTTTCAAGGTGAAAGAGATCAAGAACAGCTTACAGTTGTCCTGGCTCCTGTTTATTCTCAGGCTACATTGACCTCAAAATGGTGTGGGCTTTTAAAGAAATAAAGCAGTTGATAGTAGTGTAGACACCAAACAAGTCAATGAGACTGTTGCATATTGTCAAACGTTTTTTCGATAATTGTATTACAATCCACACATGCTCACAATTATCTATGCACACTATAGATGCAATTCCTAATAATGTAGATTGTAGCATTTTTTTAAGTGGGAAAGAGCCTGGCATTGATTACTTGATTGACTTGATTGTTGCCCCTAAGGCAGATATGGCCATGCCATTACTGAAAAGTAGGCAAGCGGCAGAAAATGACTTCTGCAACACCAAATTCGAAATCATACAGTTTAATTTCTTCTACAGCACATAATTGACTTCGGTGAAACCAAGGAGAATTCACCTAGGTAGGTCTATATATTCCCCACAGAACAGTGGAGGCTTTGTTTATGCACCTCACATGGCATGGGGTAAGGTCATACGTTTCTGGGAGTCGGTGATCAAAAGGCTAAAGATGGAAACTGGAATGTGGCTGACAGCCTCTGCCAAACAATGTTTGCTGAGTGTAAGAAAATTGTGGTTATTGGGTCCCACCCAGGCAACTACCACAATCTTGGTCAGGATGAACCACAAAAGTCACTAATCTGTGCTTTACCCTCTGTAGCTTGGCACAAAAGCAGTAAGGCTTAACTTAGAGGCCGTGTGTAAGGTTTATACAGCATAGAAACAGTAATAAAGTGAAAACACAAGAAAAATCCCAAACCAATTTAGAAAAAAATATAAAATGCTAATGAATAAAATGGCACCAAAACACATGAAACTCATCAGTAGAAACACAGGAATTACATTTAAAACTTTTTATTGCAAATAGCGCCTAAAAGATCAAAGCGTCAACCACGGGTATCTGGTCGTGGGAGTCTAGGGCAAAGTAAAAAGTTACGGAAGACAACAAAGGAGTGCGGCTCAGATGAACGAGGTGAAGTGGGCCCGATCTTGGTTTTCCATAGAACTTAGAAGAAACTTTGAAGAAAGGTTTGTGAGAAGGTAAGGTTTAGCGGGGCAAGGCAGCTAGAGGTGTCCGAGGAGTAACAGTCATCATTAGGGAGCTGCCACTGGACACTTTTTGGAAGTAAAAAATCTCCAGTGGGACAAAGCTGCAGGAAGCCGACAAGGACTCCACAAAGCCAGATACCTTTGCTGAGAGGTCCTACTGAACAGAATTTTCTGCTGCGTAGCAGGTTGTAGTGTAACCTACTGCAGGTTCAGGCTGACCGGCATAACACCTTAGAGTGAAAGTTTTTTTAACACCTTGGGTGCAAAGGGGTTCCCCCTGCCACGCTGGATTTCAGGATCCCCATTGTTCATGACAAGGTCAACTCGTCATAAGCACAGGGCAGGTAAAACCCATGACGAGTTGACCTTGTCATTTGCACTGAAGAGGTTAAGTCCCAACTCTTAGGGTTAGGCAGGAACAGCACATTTAACACAACAGCCAAGGGTCCAGGACTTGCGGGGGGCACCCTCTGGAATTAGGACTCACTCCATTAACACCATGCGCAGGGATCATTGTCTCTGAAGCTTGTTATGCCCATGTAGTCAACACAGGAGGTCAGCTCTAGGAGTCACTCAGGTAGTCCTGGGCTCAAGCAGCAAGACTGGCCTCAAGCAGCAGGACAATCCTCATTTTGTAGCAGGGCAGTCCTCTGAGGTACAAGGCAAGCTTCAGGCAGCATGGCTGTCCTCTTGGGTTCCAAGGCAGTATTCTGAAATCTTCTAGAGGCCCAGGAGTGTACTGTAACAGTGTTCTGGGGTCTGATATTCATGATACTATAGGAGCGTGAAGCATACCTCATGCACTATTCTGAACCCACCTATACACAAGTTTTTGCTACGGGCAGCTGGTATTCACATAGTATTTACACTTTCACTGTGTTTTTCTATGACACTTTCAACCAAAATGATCTCAACTCAAAAATACACATGTAATGTAACAATGTTCCTTCATTACATTGTAAGTTTTAATCTATTATTTATATAGAACATATAATACAAATCAGTTATACAATCATCTTAATGATAGAGTTTGCAGTTTTCATTCTTTGTAGCACAATGCATTTCGGACCCCTTGGCCCTTCTTCAGGGGATAGAATCTAAAACAAACAGAATCATAACATTTGGTAAGCGGATACTGGTGTGCAGGGAATTGTCAAAAATTATCAGTTAGTACAAAATCTGATTTTGTACATATGCCCTAATAGGTACTGGTGAAAAAACTCTGAACAGAAACGATAAGAGCAAAGAGAAGTAGAAAGAAAGAGAGAAAGAAATAATATTTTAAGAAGAAGGTAATTTAGTTACTCGTGTCAAAATGTATATCTTATTGTTTCTTATTAATTCTTATTGATTATTTAATGGGTTAGAAAAAGTTCTTAGGTTTTCTTAGGGTTTCTCTCTCGTGAGTTTCTCCAAGTGCTTAATCGCCTCCTCCAGATCAGAAAAAAATGATGATTGGCCATTCCTAATAACTTTGAGGCGAGCGGGTTCCTGTAAGTACACTGTGCAACCGATTGCTTTTCTTTTTCTCTTTAATTGGTTTGGCTCTCCAATTAGTGTCTACTGATTATTGACATATAGGCTGATTTGCACTAACTGTATCTTTCCAGCGATAGCTATATGGAGCAGACTCCCGGCTTGCGACTACACTGTGCTACCCTTCCAGCGGTAGCAAAGATAAAGGGGTGCTCCCCCTCGGGGGTCTTCAAGATGTGGGGGTGGTTGGGTGGGACTGAACTTTTTGGGTGGACAGGGGGAAAAAAGGGGGGAAAAATATATTGCAAGAGAGAAAAATGTATAAAAAACTATAACAAGATTATCGAGTTTATTTTATGGAGAAGATTGAGTGAGACCATTATAATCTATGTCTTCTCTTAGAAGTTTGGTTTGGAATGTTGCCGGTCTTAATAATAAATGTAAAAGAAAACTGGTACAAGAAGAAATCAATATGTACAAACCACACATGGTATTAGATACAGCGACCGTAATCTATTATCACAAATGGGCTATGATCTCGTTGTCTGTTCAATTATAGAGACAACCAACCGAGGAGTTGCTATTTTGAAACAGAAATGATTAAAATTAAATGTTATCAAAACTACTAGTGATGCTAAAGGCAGGTGGGCAATAGCTCAATTACAATTTAATCAAAAATGCTATGTATTTTGTATTATCTATGGCCCAAATGTTGATATACCCAAACTGTATGAACACTTGACTATTGAACTACTTGATTGGGATGGGGAATTGTTGTTAATGGGGGATTTTAATTGCTATAGAGGAGCTAGCTAGGATACATAATCTGAAAGATGTTTGGCGTACTAAACATCCTACCATTCCTGGCTTTAAATATTTTTCTGCCCCACATCAAACTCTCTCTAGGATTGATCTGGTATGGGCAACAGACAATATTTTAACAAACTGCGAAATAGAAATTTGTCCTAAATTTACCTCAGACCAGAATACAATATTGTTTGAATTCCTAACTTTGGATACTAATCAAACTAAAAGCCAATTCACATTCCCTAGATACTTACTTACGGACTCTAAATTCATCTTGGGTTTGAAGAATCACATACTAGAATATATATCATTAAACATTAATTCCACTGCTGTTAATTATGTATGGGACTCATGTAAATGTAGTATTAGAGGTTACGCACAACAATATATATTTCGGGATAACGCAGAAAAGAGAAGTGTTGAAAAACTAGCCACTTCTAATATCTTGGCAGCCGAACAACAACTCGCAGATGCTATTACACAAGGTAACACTAACATTGAAGAGCTAAAACTAATATTAATCTCATTAAGAGCAATCCTAAAGAAAACTCTTAGAGAAAAATATAGCTCCAAAATTCACAAATATAAGCTGACACAATATGAAGGGGGAGACAGGATTGGGAACATTTTGGCCTATAAAGGTGCCGATAAAAAGGCTAAAACCACCATAAAAATAATAAAAGGGTTAGATTCTAAAATCTATAAAAAACCAGAACAGATCTTAGAACAGTTCGCCAAATACTACTGTCACCTATATACTCCAGAGAATGTACCCACATTAGAAACAATAGAATCCTATCTAGAAAAAACACAGACCTGAAAGAATGGACTCGGAAAAAAATAGAATACTCGACACTAAAATCACAATGGAAGAAATAAAAAAGGCTATACATTCACTCCCCTTAGGTAAGGCCGCAGGTGAAGACAATCTACCTATGGAGATTTACAAGATCTGTGAACAAGAACTACTCCCTTTGTTCCATCAGGTGATAGACTCTATAGGTGAAACAGGCAGCGCCGCCGTTTCATGGCGTATAGCAAAAATAATTTTTTTCTTGAAAAAGAACAAACCACCGGAAGAACAGGGATCATATCGACCAATCTCACTAATTAATACTGACGCAAACATTTTTGCCAAAATACTTTCTAACCGTCTGGCCCCTATAATGCCCGATTTGGTTAATTGTCAACAACACGGAGAGACACTACTGCTCATATCAATACCGCAATAACTGCTTTCGACGTTGCGGCGGTTACTCTCACCCCACTCGGAATGGTTATGCTAGATGCGGAGAAAGCATTTGACCGAGTGGGGTGGGAGTACCTCTGAGCAACATTCAGATCATTCGGTATACAGGGACAATAATTGAGATGCACTCAATCCCTATACGAAAAACCAACAGCTATAGCAAGCTATTTGGGAAACAACTCAGATAGTTTCTTAATAAAAAGGGGTACTAGACAGGGGTGTCCTCTGTCACCCCTGCTATTTGCCTTAGCCTTAGAACCATTCTTAAATGCTCTTACAATCCAAGACCGCATTATCACAATAGAACACGAAGAAAAGATCTTAAAAATCACCGCTTTCGCTGATGACATTGCCATTTTTACCACCGATCTGGTACAAGCTATACCTAACATAATTAAGGAAGCTAGGGACTTCGGCGATATATCGGGCTATCGTTTAAATGTTAATAAAACTCAAGTGATAGCGAATTATCAACCACTACAACCGATAATAGGCTTATGCCCTGACGCTACATATCTAGGGGTGAAACTTACCTCCAACATTGATAAAATCATTTCATTAAACTATGAGCCCCTACTAAAAGATATTACATCCACCCTCAAAAATTGGCATAAAATACCACTCAGCTTGATCGGACGCATCAATACAATTAAAATGAAAATAGTACCAAAAATACTCTACTTGTTTAGATCTATCCCGTTACAACTGAATAAATCTTACATCAAGAGGATAGAAAGCATCTGTAGCAACTATATATGGGGATATAAAAAAGCCCGCAGGTCAATGATGGCACTAAAATTATCCATTGAAAAAGGAGGATTAAACTTCCCAGAGCTAAAAATTTACTTTTCTGCTACTTTTATTTCACGTATACGTAGCCTCTTGTCTAAAGAAATCCCCCTGTTTTATCATCAATTCATGCTAGGGCCACAAAGTAGCCAGTTTTTATTTCGGGTACATGACCCAAATTACTACAAGAAAGTCAAATTTAAGACTGCCAGAGCCATCAAAAGAATCTGGGATCAAATTATAGAGACCGATAAAATACCCCTTTTCAACGCTGAACTACCAATATGGGGGAACTCGGTGTTGCCAAACATTTTCTCAGATGGCGCTTGTGCTCAATGGCCAGATCATGGTATTAACTCCTTAGAAGATCTCTATGACCTGGATGGTCTACTAAGCTTCAATACATTAAAAATACTATATAAGATTAAAGATTCTTGGTATTTTAAATATATGCAGATACAGGATTTTTTGATTAATAAAAACAAAATTGTGAGTGTTGAGCAATCAGACATTTTTCAATGTATTTACTCGAATCTTACTAAATCTCTTATTAGTAAAAGCTACACTCTTTTGAATAAAGGCCATGTTGGTGATTGCGGGAAAATAGCAGACAAATGGACTAACAGGCTGGGAATTAATATCAACTCCAACCAGATTACGAGCTCACTTAAGCAAATAAACCGAGTGGTTGACTCCTCAAATTTAAGGCTACAATTCTATAGGACAATCACCCAACTATACTATGCACCACAGAGAATTTCTGGCTGGACATCTGGCAATATTTCTAGTGAACGTACCAAATGTTTAAAATGTAATAAAGAAGCCGCTGCCATTGAACATATGCTTTACCAATGCCCGAAACTTTCAAGCTTTTGGGCAGGAATAACTGACGTTCTTAATAAAAAACAAATAACTTTCCCGGCCATATCCGCCCATTTAGTTCTGCTTGATATACAAGATACTAATAGTAACTCTAAAGATTTAATAACAATCATTTTTGCCTGTGCGAGACTGGCCATTGCGCGAACTTGGATATCAAAAGAACCCCCAACTGTTATGGATTGGTGGTATTTAATTCATGAAATCTATACCATGGAGCTCTCATTGGCTAAACTAAGAGGCCCAAAAGCACTAGAACGAAGGGGAAAAATATGGGGATCATTTATTACCTAAATGTATGATCTTATTGCGTCATCGGCACGCTTGTTTTTTCTTTTCTGTACTTTTTGTAATCTACTATTTCCTTTTACTCTTCTCCTTTTCTTTTTTTTCCTTCTATTTACATAATGACTATTATATGTACAGCTTTTCATATATGTATGTATAATTAATGCGCTTTTAGTATTGTAAATATTCTCTCTTGCAATAAATAAAAATGGTTATACAAAAAAAAAGAAAAAACTCTGAACAAAATGAAAGTACAACCCCACAGTGAATAAAAAGTAATGATCGTAGTATAGCATGCAAACCGTGATTTGAAAAAGTGCCCTTGTCATTGTGTATGTCATCTGTGAAAAACACCTCTAAAGAACCATAAACCACCACATATTTTGTGTAATTACTTAGTTACTCACAATATGCTTGAACACCTTAACGCAAACTGCAGCTTCTATCTTCAACCTGTTTTCCCGGAAAACTTCGACAAAGCAGCTCTGTGAATGGATAATAAGAAAAAGAAATGCTTCTAATTTCAACCTATAGACGCATTTGAACCTCCTAGGTGGTAGCTCCTGCTCACAGATACAATAATGCTCACCTTATTGTTTCCTCCAAATGACCATATCATGCAACCCGTCATTCAACGAAACTCCACTCCAACTGTAATGACAGATACCACAATACATCGAGCTTTACCCAGCCGGTAACCAACTGCCCTTCCAAAGGTAGCCCTCCTATTTAAACAGCCACGAGAAAGCCTACTTTCTGTTTGTCCTCTAGCTTCTACCAAACGGCTTTCACACTGGCGTTTCACACTGCTGCCTGACTCAATGCTACACTGGATGATGCTGATCCCTTTTCACTTCCTCGTAATCGCCTACATCGAAACAAACGATGGACTTCCTTATACAATGTCTCTCGCTCTGCCTCTGAATCAGCTGCCATCTTTCAACAGTGAAAAATACTTTGGTTCGAATATTGATCTAAACCAACACGTAAGTCTCCAATAACTTGCAAATGTGCTTACTTTGCCATGCATCCACTTATCCTTCTCATTTGTGTTCAGAACGTAAAGAAACACATCAGTGCAAAATTAAATTGAAAAATAAATGTAAAAAGTGCAATAATTTTTTCATTCTAGGACATAAAACCATTTCTTGCTGTAATGTACAAGATTATTATTCATCACCATGAATAGTACAACGAAACTTAAATTTTCCATGACATACAAAACCGGTGCAGTACAGACTGAGCAATCAATGCTACCCTTATTCATGGATTATAGAAAACACCCCATTTCTATCTTGTCGTTTAATCCATTAGGATCCTGAGTATTTAACTTCCTTATCCAAAAAATCTCTCTCTGTAATAATGTCCTGGTGAGATCTTGCCCTGCTACTGGAGTTACTACTTCAATCACTTGAAACCTTATTTGAGCTATCGAATAAAGTGCTTCAACCCAATGCATTGCCAAGCTACTGCCTACTTTTTGGTTGCGAATGGTGCTTTTATGTTCCGAAACGCGTATTTTAATTTTCCTCTCTGTCTTTCCTACATAAAGTTATTATTATTATTATTATATTTCTTATATAGCGCAGAATCGACCCCCGAAGGGGTATCTCTGCGCTTGCCTTGGGAACCCGTCCTGGCTTTTCCCTGTGAGATAGCCCCTACAGGGCATCCCCAAGGTGAAAGCCAGGCATCCCGCCGCGGGGGGGCCGTTGTGGAGATTAAGCAAGCTTAATGCCCAGAGTTGCAGAGTGTGGATCCATGATTAGGTCAGGCACCGAAGCGAGAATTATTGAGTCCATGGATATTTGAGCTCAAGAGACCATGCCGCGTCGGTAATTGAACCCTGGTCCCAGGTCTGACCTCTGCTTCAGGGTCTGCCTGCTCTAACCAGTGAGCCACACTGGTTAGTAGTCCACAAGCAATCTTTATGCCGTAAATTACATTTTAAGTATTGCAGTCTGCATTGTGATGTAATTTACAAGTTTCTCCAGTTGTGGGATGTTGCATCTTGTTGCCCAAAATGACGTTGTTACAATCAACACATTTGTAACATTTCCTCGTGCCATTGTATTCAGATGTGGTACCTTGTGGAGTCCTTTGCAGTATTTCTTTCACATTTTTCGATCTGGTATAAGTGTGTAAAGGTTTTTCTTTAAACAAATTCTTAAAGTCAATCTCATTCTGCAAAATCTCACATCTCTTATTGAGGATTTTTTTAAACTTATGGGAGCTTGTGGAAACTTCCGACAAAAACACCTGTTGATTCTGGGATGTTTAAGGCTGGTTTTCAAAAAGTGTACGTCTGTCCTTCTGATTGGTACGTTCAATAGCTTCATCCAGTATTTCTTCAGGATAACCCCTGTCCATATATTTTTGTTTCTGTTTCCTAATGTGTTTGCTCTAAGCGGTCTTATCCGAAAAAATTATTTTGGCTCTTAAGAACTGAAAATACGGAAGGTTTTGAATCTGATTATTGGGATGAAAACTCGAACTGTAATGCGTTGTTTTATCCGTTTCTTTACAATAAACTTCTGTGAGTATTCCTGTGTCGTCTACATGAATCACTTACGCTATTGGTAAATTGTATGTGATCATCGTAGGTGTTAAGTTGGTTTATCTCGCGATCCAAATTTTCACGCGTATGTGTCCACATCACAAAGATGTCGTCTATATACCTACAATACAGTAGGAGACTTTCCATCCATTTTACATCTTTGTAAACGTGTTCATCCTCACAATGTGCCATAAACGTATTAGCATAAGCTGGGGCCCCATAAAAACCCATGGACGTTCCCGTTAGCTGTAAATAAAATCGGTTGCTCCATTTTTTTTTTTTAAATATATTTTTATTGGAGGAATTAGTAAAAAATTACACATTGGACCAGCATTATAAGTTCAATCGGAAATAGTGAAACACATCCCATCCCCCCATAGCAAGATATACGTTTACACAGCCATTCAGCCCACAACCCGAGGGTCGGGCGGCGATTACCAGTGGGGACCCAATAGGAGGTCGAAGCCGGTCCGGATGATCCATAGTCCGTTGTTGGACTTGGCCCTTATGGCAGGTTCACCCCTAGACTTTTTGCTTGTAACGGTGACCTGGTGATGGTGATTTTTGGGTTCTGCGCACTTTCACTGTGTCCCAGTGGAAAGTGCGTGCGCACTCTGAGTGCATGTGATGAGATAGGCCTGCCCTCCCATAGGAATGCATGGGGAATGTATGTGTCCCTGGTAGTTCCTGATGCGTGGGGTGTACAGGTTCGAATCGGATATGTGCGAACTCGTGAGAGTGAATGCTTCGCAATGGTGTGTGTTGCATGAGTGTGTCATATGTAGAAGTGCCACTTCTAGGAGTTGGCATATTAATATAAAATGTGTCTGGCGTGTGATTGGCTGGAGCAGGCTGGTGAGCCTGGCTCCAGGAAGGCTGGATGGGTCTGCCCGGTGGTGAGTGGGAGATTAGCATGCTGATGGCTGGGGAGGAGTGTACCTGTGGCCTGAATGAGGCTGGGTTTTCCCCAGACAATGCTGGCTCCGCCCCCCTGTGGTGTGACTGATGTCCCTAGCCCTGCCAGTGAAAGAAAGGGGTGGTTGGGCCATCCAGGGTACTCAAGAACCAGCTGCAACTGGTTTCTCCCCCACCCTGCACCTTAGACAAAGGAATGAGGTGTATAAAAATGGGGCTGTGTCCCCACAGATGTTGTTCTCTGCCAGGATCCTGCCTGAGGGGGCTGCTGCGGTTGCTGGGCCAGAGGACCGCCACTTGGACTGTCTCCCTGCCTGGAGACCCAGTGAGCTGGCTCTGGGCCCAGCCTTGCCCCCCTACCTGCCTAGAAGGACTTTTGCTGGGCTTGTTGGCCCCTAGCGCCTGGGAGCGCTTTGGATTGCCTTTTGGCGCTTGAGAGTGCTTCGTTTTCCTTCTAGCGCCTAACAGCGCTTTATTCGGGCTGTAGCGCTTGAGAGCGCTTTGCCTGCTACAGCCGGTGCCCACCCGGCGTGTGCCCGCCTAATTTGCTGATTTTGAAGCCCCTGGCGAGTGCCCACCTCGCCAGGGACCGTGCCGCTATTTTCGTGGCCATAGCGAGAGCCCACCTCGCCTTATTTAAATTATCGGGAGCTCACCCCGTGTGGAAATCACCGACGCAGCCCAGGAACACGGCCGGGCCGCCGCGCTGCCTACGGCGACCCGGAAGTCCCGCCTCCACACCCTCAGGGCCGCGCTGCCATTGGCGGCCCCGAACCGGAAGTCAGGCGGAACAGGTGGGACAACCGGAAGTCGACAGGAGCCCACCCTGCGCTCCGGTACCAGGACCTGCAGCAAGAAGAGTGAGGCTGGGCGCGAGGTTCCCCAGGGCAGGAGAGCCCAGGAGAGTGAGAGGAGCCCCGCCCGCGGCCCCAGAGCGACCGCCGGAGAAGTGCTGCAGGGAGCGAGGCTCCCGTGTGAGGAGGAGCGCCCCGCCCGCCCGCCAGGAGGGAGCCGGTGAGTGGGGCCCCGGGAGCATTTCTTCTTTAGAGCCTGAGAGGCTCCATCCGGGGGCAGTGTTCAGAGCCCAGCGAGGCTCCAACGACGGGGCATTTCTTTAATTAGAGCCCAGTGGGGCTCAGGTGGCAAAGTGGTGACGAGCCCTGGGAGGGCCGCGAGGGCATTTTGTTTCCTGCCCACAAGAGGCTCAAGGCGCCCGATCTGTTGGCAGAACCACGGAGGCTCGAAGGGGCACCTTTATTTACAAGCCCTGAGAGGTTCCTGAGTGCCCCCATTGCTAATTCAGAGCCCAGAGAGGCTCCTGGCCCCCATTGCTGTGTTAGAACCCCTGAGAGGCTCAGGGGGCAATTTGTGTGCTTGAGCCTAGAGAGGCTCCCACGTTGGCCACAGTATTGTCTGCACAGTTGCCCAGCACTTTGTGGGCAACTGCTACGTTTAGGACCCTGGACACTGGACACCGGGCGTCCTAGCCCCAGAGAGGCCAGTTGGCCTAGGGACAGTCACAGGTGGTGACCTACGTGAGTTTGGCGCAATTGTTCATTTTCTGCACCTCTGAATGTATTGTTGATGCATCATGTGTTTTCCTCCTTACACCGCTGAATGAATGTTATGCATTGCCTCATGTGTTATGTTCTTACACCCCTACAGGTAGTGTAATATGTAGGTGGTTGTTTCCTTCTTGCTAGTACAGGTGGTGCTAGCAGAGCCCAGGTTCCCTAGTGTAATCTCCTAAGATAGTGAGGGTTGCATAGGGGGTGCTCACCTGGTACCAGTAGTGACTGGTTGTATGTTATTTTTGCGCTACAGTAATAATTCTATGATCTAAAAAGTGCTATTTCTGAAAGGGTTACTTCTGATTCCTGACAGCGGTCCAGGTGGCCCTGTCTTGTAAATATCCCCTGTAAATTCTGCCCGTGCCTCTGGCACATTGTAAAGTGTGTGTTTTATCTAATGTGTTTTGGTGTAATACAAAGGCTATTTTTATATAACCTTGTGTGGAGTTTCCTTTGTGGTGGGCCTTGGGTGTTGTTGCTGGGGTGCGTGCGCAAATACTTAACTTACATCGCCTCCAAGTTTAGCCGTGACTGCTCGCGCCACGTTACCTAGAGGGCGAGTGGGGGTTGCCTTGGTGTGTAACTCCCTTGCCCTGACACTTAGAACTGGCGATCCCTGACTGACCTCGACGCGAGTCTTGGCCGGCCAGGGTCCCGGTTCTAACATTGGACGCAGCGGTGAGGATTTGCGAATTTGCATTTGTGATTAACATACAGTGAATTGCTGATCACCACATAGTGAGAGCAGACCTATAACGCAGCCACAGATTTCCATTTTTATAATTTTGCTGGGAGATCTCCATGTGCTGGTGAAACGTCATGCCTGGTTCAGTGAGGATGGAAAAGGCAGCAACCAGATGCCTGTCGCCAGAGGAGTTGGCAGACAGGGCAGCAACCCGGGCACATGAAATGGAGATGGCAAGATTAAAAGGACAATTGGAAATGGAGAAGCAGAAATTGGCAATGGAAGCGCAAGAACGCCAAAGAGCTCACTACTTGAGGATGAGAGAACTTGATTTGGAGCTTGAAGCCAGGAGGGCGTCAGCCCAACATCCAGAGATTTGTGTAGCTCACAGATGGAGCTTTGCTGAGTTGGAGGTGGAGTCCAGCTCAGCTGGTGGCAGCAACATTCAGGTATCTAGTGCTGACAGCATAGTGCGCGCACCTAGAGATATGGCACCTGACTTGGAGGGGGTTAACTTACACCAGGAGGTTCAAGGGCATGAGGTAGCTCCAGTAGTGCGCAGCGTCCCTGAAGGGAATAGGGTGGCTGGCGTAGGAGTTCATGGTCCTAGTGGTGGGAGGGATTCCCCCATGGTTGAGGTCCTGTTGGGTGAGTGTAAGGACCGCCCAGAAGAGTGTGGGTTGTGTGACAGAGACAGTCCGCTACTGTCTGGCCAGTCTCAGAAGAAGGGTGTGGAGTATGTGTGTGAGGCGCTGGATGGTGAGGTGGAGGATAGTTTGGTTAACCCTGCTAGGGGGCTGTGTGATCCAATTCTGGGAGAGCATACTTTAAGTCCCAGTTTTCCAGAGCTATGCCAACACCTGTTTGAGAGTGAGTTCTCTGACCCCAGGGAGCTCACATTGGAGGCAGACCTTGTGGTGGATTCCAGAGGGTCTGGAGAGGCATTGGGGTGTGATCCTGTGGGGAGTGGCTCAGGTATCTTCCAGCCCAGAGTGGTGGAAGTGGCGCAGAGTAGCCCAGCTAGGTCCTGTAGTAGTGAGAGGGGTGTAGGGCCTCACGTCCTGTCCTTGAGGGGAAGGAGTGAGAATGGGTTTTGTCCCGGTAGTGCCCAACCTCAATCTCAGAGCCTGGATGGTTCTTTAAGGGAACACCAGGTGGGGAGCCTAGGCTGTCCGGATGAGTCCCCCTCTGAGGGAGATCCTCCATTAGCTAGAGAACGTGGAGGCTCTGTAGACAGGGCTCCAATAGTTCTGGTGTCTGGCAGTACCGCTCCAGTTGGGAGGGTGCAGAAGTCCAGAAAGAGGGGCGAGAGGGGGAAAGAGTCCCCAGTGGAAGAACCAGTGGGTCAGGGACTAGCCAGTTGGGCTAGATCTCCTTGGGGGGACCCGGGTGGCGCCACTTCTGGTCTGGGGGATCGTCACGCACTGTCAGGTGGACAGAGGGCGGGAGATCTGCGCCAGACAGACAGTCACACAACATATGTCTCATTTGTTAGCCTCAGGGGGATGGAGTGTAAGTCCCCAGAAGTCCTGGAGTGCCAGGCAATTGTTCCACCGAAGGTTTTAGACCAGAGGTTGGAAGGCCAGGTTCAGGATCAGCCTGACCTGAAGGGTAGGATGACTGTAACTAGTGTCCTGACCGGTTCTTCTTCCAGAGGAACTTCTCCAGGTGGGAGAGGGCAGACCTCTGGAAGGGGGTGCAGAGGGTGGGAGAGCCCCCCTCTGACCCCGGTGCAACCTGAGGGGTTAAACCCTGGGTTGGAGTGGCGTTGTAAGGGTACCCCTCGCAGAGGGAGGAGGAACCCTAGAAGAAGAGGTAGGGGGAGGAGAGCCTTCCCTGAGACTCCTGGTCCGCCTGAGGTTGTAGACCCTAGGCTGGAGAACCAGTGGCAGTCTAGTCCTGTCTTGCAGACAGGAAGAGTGAAAAATGGCCGCTATGTGCCGGGGGTTACTACCCCCCGCTCTGCGAATTGGCAAGGACCAGTGGCACCTGGGTGGCCCAGGGCCTGGTCCTGGCCGCGGACAACTTGGGAGTACCAGTGGGGTAGCCCAGTTGGTCCAGACAGTGTGTTGAGAAGGAATCCCATGGGTTCACCGTGGCGTAGAACAGGAGGGTGTCCCTGCAGTTGCGGGCCCGCGTCCGTGTTCTATCGCCCCAAGCAGGGAAGTCCATCACGGTGGTGATTGGTCTCCCCAGCGTTTTGGCTGGAAGGGGGTTGTGTTGGACTTGGCCCTTATGGCAGGTTCACCCCTAGACTTTTTGCTTGTAACGGTGACCTGGTGATGGTGATTTTTGGGTTCTGCGCACTTTCACTGTGTCCCAGTGGAAAGTGCGTGCGCACTCTGAGTGCATGTGATGAGATAGGCCTGCCCTCCCATAGGAATGCATGGGGAATGTATGTGTCCCTGGTAGTTCCTGATGCGTGGGGTGTACAGGTTCGAATCGGATATGTGCGAACTCGTGAGAGTGAATGCTTCGCAATGGTGTGTGTTGCATGAGTGTGTCATATGTAGAAGTGCCACTTCTAGGAGTTGGCATATTAATATAAAATGTGTCTGGCGTGTGATTGGCTGGAGCAGGCTGGTGAGCCTGGCTCCAGGAAGGCTGGATGGGTCTGCCCGGTGGTGAGTGGGAGATTAGCATGCTGATGGCTGGGGAGGAGTGTACCTGTGGCCTGAATGAGGCTGGGTTTTCCCCAGACAATGCTGGCTCCGCCCCCCTGTGGTGTGACTGATGTCCCTAGCCCTGCCAGTGAAAGAAAGGGGTGGTTGGGCCATCCAGGGTACTCAAGAACCAGCTGCAACTGGTTTCTCCCCCACCCTGCACCTTAGACAAAGGAATGAGGTGTATAAAAATGGGGCTGTGTCCCCACAGATGTTGTTCTCTGCCAGGATCCTGCCTGAGGGGGCTGCTGCGGTTGCTGGGCCAGAGGACCGCCACTTGGACTGTCTCCCTGCCTGGAGACCCAGTGAGCTGGCTCTGGGCCCAGCCTTGCCCCCCTACCTGCCTAGAAGGACTTTTGCTGGGCTTGTTGGCCCCTAGCGCCTGGGAGCGCTTTGGATTGCCTTTTGGCGCTTGAGAGTGCTTCGTTTTCCTTCTAGCGCCTAACAGCGCTTTATTCGGGCTGTAGCGCTTGAGAGCGCTTTGCCTGCTACAGCCGGTGCCCACCCGGCGTGTGCCCGCCTAATTTGCTGATTTTGAAGCCCCTGGCGAGTGCCCACCTCGCCAGGGACCGTGCCGCTATTTTCGTGGCCATAGCGAGAGCCCACCTCGCCTTATTTAAATTATCGGGAGCTCACCCCGTGTGGAAATCACCGACGCAGCCCAGGAACACGGCCGGGCCGCCGCGCTGCCTACGGCGACCCGGAAGTCCCGCCTCCACACCCTCAGGGCCGCGCTGCCATTGGCGGCCCCGAACCGGAAGTCAGGCGGAACAGGTGGGACAACCGGAAGTCGACAGGAGCCCACCCTGCGCTCCGGTACCAGGACCTGCAGCAAGAAGAGTGAGGCTGGGCGCGAGGTTCCCCAGGGCAGGAGAGCCCAGGAGAGTGAGAGGAGCCCCGCCCGCGGCCCCAGAGCGACCGCCGGAGAAGTGCTGCAGGGAGCGAGGCTCCCGTGTGAGGAGGAGCGCCCCGCCCGCCCGCCAGGAGGGAGCCGGTGAGTGGGGCCCCGGGAGCATTTCTTCTTTAGAGCCTGAGAGGCTCCATCCGGGGGCAGTGTTCAGAGCCCAGCGAGGCTCCAACGACGGGGCATTTCTTTAATTAGAGCCCAGTGGGGCTCAGGTGGCAAAGTGGTGACGAGCCCTGGGAGGGCCGCGAGGGCATTTTGTTTCCTGCCCACAAGAGGCTCAAGGCGCCCGATCTGTTGGCAGAACCACGGAGGCTCGAAGGGGCACCTTTATTTACAAGCCCTGAGAGGTTCCTGAGTGCCCCCATTGCTAATTCAGAGCCCAGAGAGGCTCCTGGCCCCCATTGCTGTGTTAGAACCCCTGAGAGGCTCAGGGGGCAATTTGTGTGCTTGAGCCTAGAGAGGCTCCCACGTTGGCCACAGTATTGTCTGCACAGTTGCCCAGCACTTTGTGGGCAACTGCTACGTTTAGGACCCTGGACACTGGACACCGGGCGTCCTAGCCCCAGAGAGGCCAGTTGGCCTAGGGACAGTCACAGGTGGTGACCTACGTGAGTTTGGCGCAATTGTTCATTTTCTGCACCTCTGAATGTATTGTTGATGCATCATGTGTTTTCCTCCTTACACCGCTGAATGAATGTTATGCATTGCCTCATGTGTTATGTTCTTACACCCCTACAGGTAGTGTAATATGTAGGTGGTTGTTTCCTTCTTGCTAGTACAGGTGGTGCTAGCAGAGCCCAGGTTCCCTAGTGTAATCTCCTAAGATAGTGAGGGTTGCATAGGGGGTGCTCACCTGGTACCAGTAGTGACTGGTTGTATGTTATTTTTGCGCTACAGTAATAATTCTATGATCTAAAAAGTGCTATTTCTGAAAGGGTTACTTCTGATTCCTGACAGCGGTCCAGGTGGCCCTGTCTTGTAAATATCCCCTGTAAATTCTGCCCGTGCCTCTGGCACATTGTAAAGTGTGTGTTTTATCTAATGTGTTTTGGTGTAATACAAAGGCTATTTTTATATAACCTTGTGTGGAGTTTCCTTTGTGGTGGGCCTTGGGTGTTGTTGCTGGGGTGCGTGCGCAAATACTTAACTTACATCGCCTCCAAGTTTAGCCTTGACTGCTCGCGCCACGTTACCTAGAGGGCGAGTGGGGGTTGCCTTGGTGTGTAACTCCCTTGCCCTGACACTTAGAACTGGCGATCCCTGACTGACCTCGACGCGAGTCTTGGCCGGCCAGGGTCCCGGTTCTAACATCCGTCATCTGCTTTTCTAAATCATCCTACAAAAAGAAGCAAAAGAAAACCCCCCTAAGAACCCTATGAACTAGGTAGAACCCCCCCCAACCCCGCCATCAGTGTATGGTGATGCACGTAGGAGGATCCATGGGAGATTCCCCCGGGAATGCTACAGACATGTAAAGTACAGTTGTCTATCGGGACTCGGGACGGGCTGCATCTTCGCTTTCGGAATCGCTGGAAGCGCAATAATCTCTGAGGGCCTGCACTAACGTCTCCCATTCTAGCGCTGCCTCCTGCGCCTTCTCGTTGTGTTGCCTCCTAGCTAATTGGTATCGCAGCGTGCTTTCCCCCGCCGCCCATTTCAAAAGTTCGCTGTGCCACCTAACCTCTGTTGGACCAACCCTTGCCTTCCAATTCCTGGTCACCTCCCGTTTAGCAAGGAGAAGCCCTAGATCGATAAATTTACTAGAGATTTTATTTTTGGGGGTATGCGGAAACCAGTGTAGGAGCCCTATCGCCGCATCAACCGATAAGGACCTCCCCGTCACCCTATTCAGGGTGTCTCCCACTCCGAGCCAATAGGAGGACAACCTCGGACAAGACCACAGCATGTGGAGGAGGTCTGCCCCAGGCGCTCGGCACCTGGGGCAGTCCGCAGAGTCCGTGGCAAAGTATTGTTGGATCTTCGCCGGGGTCAAATATGCCCTGTGGAGTACATAGAAGTGGACCAATTGAAAGCGGGCGTGGCGCGTGCCCTTCCAGGCCCACCTCATGAGTTGTGACCAGGTTGTCTCCGGAATCTCCTTCCCTATGTCCGCCTCCCAGCGGGTTCTTAAGGTGGTGAGGGGGGTCAACCCCTCGTTGATCAGTCTGCTATACAGGCATGTGACCGTCTTGACCGTTCCCGCGGACATCATAACATACTGGCACACCGGGGATGTAGGGGGTTCCTCCAGTCCGTTTTTCCAGTGCGCCTGAATCGCTCGGACCAGGGCCGTGTGCAAAAGAAAGTCGCCACGAGGAACATCAAAGCGGTCAATGAGTTCCTGAAAGGGCAGTAGCGCCCCGTCTTCGTAAAGGTCACCCACCAGCTGCAGACCCGCGTCTTCCCAGTCCGCTAGGCGTGATCAATCACCGCCGTGAGGCAGGGCCGTCAGCATACCCAGTGGCACCTCGGGCACATATGGCAGCCGCAACTGTCCCCGGGCGTGGGCACGGTTCCAGCATAATCGAATGGTCCTTTCTTCGAGCGTCAGGTCCTGCAAGGCCAGACGTTGTCGCAGCGCGATGAAGGAGATAACATGCCTAGCCATCCCCGTGCCCCTCCCGGACTCCGGGCCTCGGAACTCTCTGGCGACCTCCTGGGTGAAAGTCTGTAGCTGCGGTGCCAAGTAATACTTCTCGAAGTCCGGCACCGCAAGACCACCCTCAGCTTTCGGCCTTATCAGGGTCTTGAGGGCCACTCTCCGGCGGCCCGAACCCCAGAGGAATCCCACCACCATTGATCGTAACAGACGAAAGGTGGCCGGCGGGATCCAAATCGGCAGCGCACGGAAATAGTACAGCAGCCGGGGGAGCGCCACCATTTTTAGCAGGGCGATTCGCCCCGCCACTGAGAGCGGCAGGGTAGCCCAGAAGTCCATGCTACCACGCAGCACGCGAGTGCTGCGAGCTATGTTCCCATCCAGGAGGTCAGTCGGGTCGTGGTAGATGTACACCCCCAGGTACTTAAAGCAGTCAGGTTCCCACCTAATCTCCCTACTGATGTCGGGGCTGGGCGTTCCCCTGCGAACCGGGAACAGACAGGTCTTGGCCCAATTCACCCGAAGGCCCGAGACCTCCCCAAATGCCGTGAGCGCCGATGCAGCCCCATTCAAGGCAGCAATCGGGTCCTCAAGGAAGAGCAACAGGTCATCAGCGTACAGCGAGACATAATGTGGGCCCGATGGTGTCCACAAACCGTTAAAGTGGACCCCCGACCGGAGCAGCAGCGCCAGTGGTTCCACCGCTAGCGCGAAGAGAAGCGGGGACAGTGAACAACCCTGCCTCGTGCCTCTCTCCACCGGGTATTGCGAGGAGATCAGCGGGCCTGCCCGTACCCTGGCCGACGCCGAGGCATACAGTACCGTAGTCCACCTGACAAAGCCCTCTCCTAGGCCGAACCGCAGTAGTACACTGCGCAGGTAGTCCCATTCCAGGCTGTCAAAGGCCTTTTCCAAATCCACTGAGAGGACTACCGGGCACGGGGCGTCCACGAGCGGGTCTCCCAGCAAACGGAACAGCCTGCGGATGTTCATGGTCGTGTTTCGCTTGGGAATGAATCCAGTCTGGTCCTCATGTATCAGGGAGCGCATGTGACCAAGCAGCCTCGATGCCAATATGCTGCTCAGTATCTTATAATCGACCGTCAACATTGATAAAGGACGGTAGGACGCCGGGTCGGTCGAATCTCTTCTCGGTTTGAGGAGGGGAACCACTAAGGCCTCACACATCGAGCCGGGGAGTCGACCCAGCCGCTTCGCCTCTCTGTAAACTATCAGCAGCCTCGGTGCCAGGAGGTCAGCGTAGGCGGAATAAAATTCAATCGGAAGGCCGTCTAGGCCCGGGGTCTTATTCCTCGCCATCCCTTTAATGGCGCTGCGAATTTCACCCAGTTCGATGTCGGAGCCCAGAGCTTTCGCTACGTCCGGCTCCACCGTTGGTAGCTCCAGGGGTCGCAAGTAGTCCTCAATCAGGTTGGGGTCCCTGGCAGAGCAACTGCGGTACAAGTGTTCATAGTAGCGCAGGTAACAGCTCAAGATCTCAGGCTGAGTGTGCACTACGGCCCCCTCCGCCGTGCGCATGGGCGTCGTCAGAGAGGTCTGGCGTGTGGGATTAGCTAACCACGCCAGCAGTGCACCCGATCTGTCCCCCTCCGCGAGCGACCTAGTAGTATAGGCCTTGTAGTCGAAGCAGCGCAACCGCTCGACCTCCGCTGCCACCGCCTCCTTCGCCGCCGCCGTGCGCTCCTGGAGTTCAGGACGCCCGGGGCGGCGGAGTTCCAACTCACGGAGCTTCCGATCAGCCGCAGCCAAGTCATCAAGGATGACTCGCCGCATGCCCACCTTTTTAGAAATGCAGTAGCCCCTGACCACCACCTTAAAGGCGTCCCATTCCAACGCCCTCGATCCCGCAGTACCCCCATTGGACGCGAAATACTCCAAGATTTTATCCTCCAGGTCCGCCTTAAAGACTATGTCCTCCAAGATCTCCGGGCACATTTTCCAGGTGGGCACAGCGGGAACCCCGGGAAACCAGCGAAGGTCCAGCAGGAGAGGGTTATGGTCTGAGATAGTCCTGGTCAGATATTCAGACCGGACCGCTGCGGAAGCCAACTCCGCCGAGCCCAGAAACCCGTCCAGTCGGACGTGCAACTCGTGCAGGCCCGAGAAGTAGGAGTAGTCCCTAGTGTCGGGGTGCTGTGCCCTCCAGATGTCCGTGAGCCCCCAGTGCGTCTGCCATTCCCTCCTACCTTTTGCCACACGGCCAACTGGAGAGTCAGGGAGGGGGGGGGGTGCGAGCGGTCGGCCTCCACGTCCACTATTGAATTAAAATAGCCTCCGAGCAAAAGGGGCCCAGAGAAGAAGTGGGCCAACGAGCCCGATAACCCGGAGAGGAAGGCAAGCTGGTCCACATTAGGCGCATAAACACAGCAAACGTTCAGGTCCCTCCCCCCCAGTGTGCCTGAGATGGCCACGTAGCGACCCTCCGGATCCACCACTGATTTCGTAACCTAAAATGGAACCCCAGCTCTAATCCAAATTAGCGCCCCCCTGGCATACGCTGAGTACGAAGTATAGAAGACCTGCCCTCTCCACCTACGCTGTAGCGCCTCCCCTTCCGCCTTGTTGAGATGGGTCTCCTGCAGCAGCGCCATGTGCACCCCTCTACGCACTAAATAAGCGTGAACTTTGTGGCGCCTAGACATGGTGTGAAGCCCCCGTACATTCCAAGTGATGCATTTCACATTAGCAACATCAGCCATTGTCCCATATCGTTCGTTCCGGGTCTCTCCACCTCGGTCCCAACAAAGAAAGAGCAACAATCAACCCAACACTGATGGCGGCCATTTTCCCCAACCAAAAAACAACAACTCCCGTTCGAAACAAACCCCTGCCCACCCTCCCCAGAACAGGACCCAAATAGTACCATCTAGTTCCCATCCAAACCATACCCCCAACAATCCCACAATCCCCGACTAATCCTGCGGTCGCCACCGCAGGAAGGCCTTAAGGGCTAGGTGCGGGCTGGGTGCCGGTAATGGGCCCTCGACTCTCGGGCTACCGAGACTAGAGTGAGCCCAAGACAAAAAGCTATGCCACGAGCAGGGCACCCTCCCCCCATTTTCACCGGAGTTCATGACCAATCGCCTACCCCTGCCACCCCCGCTGCAGACCCCCACCCAAATGGAAGTAGCTCACCCCGTCATCCCTGTCCATCCAAAATGTCCTCAACCAAGTTTGGAGTAATCACCGGCATGTGGACACTGTCGGTCACCGATTCCTCCGAGTCCGTTGGTGCCCCCTCGCCCCCAGGGTCCGTTTCCTCGATAATGGGGCCATCTCGTGAACCAGACAGCGTAGACAACATCTCCAACACTCCCTTCCGTTCCGCCGATGTCTCCACAGTCGAAGGTCTGCCTGTCTGGCCACGGCGACTCCGAAGTCTTTTGGACCGCCGTCGCTGCCCAGGTTCTACTGCCAGCTGAGATGACGAGCTGAAACCATCTTTACCAGCCCTATAGAGTTCGAGCCAGTTACAGACCTCCTCCGGGGAATCAAAGAACTGAGTCTTGTCATCAACGATTATGCGGAGCCTTGCAGGAAAAAGGAGCGAGTATTGGATGCCCTCGCTCCGGAGTTCGCGCTTGATCGCCAGGAAAGAGGACCGTCTGCGCTGGGTCTCATACGTGTAGTCCGGGAAAATGTTCACCTGACTATTCTCCACCTTATAAGGGCCATTATGTCTGGCGGCATTAAGGATGAGGTCCCTGTCCCGAAAATGCAGCAAACGTGCCACCACCGGTCGCGGGGCGCGGCCCTGTTGCGGCGGCCTCGCTGGCACTCTGTGTGCTCGCTCCAGGGTGTAGAAGGAGGACAGGCCTTCCGGGGCCACTGTGTCCCGGAGCCAGGCTTCCAAGTAGGCCACCATATCGCCATCTTCAATCTTTTCTGGCAGACCCACCACTCGAATGTTGTTTCGCCTATTACGTCCCTCCGCATCCTCCGCTCGTCGCTCCAGGGCCTCAATCCGGGATAGGGCATCCTTCATCGTCGCGGCCAGGGTCTTCTGTGCTGGCTCTAAGGTCTGCACTCAGCCCTCCACTTCCTTGACTCTATCCGAGAGCTTGCCATGGTCCGCTCTAAGGAGGCCCAGGCTCGTCGCAACCTGGGCAATGTCCTGCTGAAGGGCCGAGCGCGTGGTCGCGATCACCTCCAGGACCCGGTCAAATTGTTGTTGCAAGTGAGGGCCACCAGAGCTCTTCGGGTCCCCACGATCATCTTTGTCCGGCGCCTCCGAATCCGAGGGGGCTGGGGTGGTCCCCTTGGGTCCTCTCGGCTTTCCCATGGCGATTGAGTCCCACGGTGGAAAGTCAGTCAGAGGCACCACCGAGTGCGGGCGTCGGCTATGTCCCTCCCGGCACGCTGTCGTTGAGCCAAGGGTCGTCGATCGCCGTCTCCAGGGCCCGTTGTTCTTCCGCAACCTCGGGCCGCGCCACCACCGTGTCGTCGGAGGGCACTGAGGAGGAGGCGGGGACAATCGGCGCCAGGTCGGGTAGGCCCGCTTGGCCGATGAGGATCTGGAACGAGAGTCACCAACGCCGCCGGAGACTTTGTGGCGCCAAGGCGCCGTGCTGCCCATGGAGTTCAGTCACTCGGCGGGGTGCAGACGGGTGCGGCTCAAGGGGTCGGCTCCACACACAGGGCCGCCAGACGTCCGTGTTCCGAGGTCAACGATAGTCCGGTCCTCAGACCGTCCGGGATCGGTCACCGTGCTCAAACTCTGACCAAAGCGACACCCAGACCATCATGTCATAGGGAGATAGGATGTGGAGGGTGCGCTGTGCCCGACTAAGCTCCTCCGGATTGAGGGTCCCGGCCAAGGAGTCGAGAAGGTCCGGGCGCCATCTTGGGTCCCACTCCGCGGGTCCCCAAACTTCGGTTTTCCGTCGGATCAACCGGTTTCCGAGTTTCACCGGGTGTCTCAGCAGGTCCTAAGAGGTCCGATCATCGGTTTGCGGGGGCTAGGGTGCCCCGCGGACTCCGATCTGCAGGATCAACGCGGGCTCAGTCCCGGAGCCGAGCTCTCAGGCGACCATCGCCATCGGCGTCCAAGCCACGCCCCCATAAAATCGGTTGCTCCATTGGAAATAACTGTGGTTTAGACAGAAATGTAAAAGTTCCATTAAAAATCCTTTGTCTGCCCTAATATCTGGTTGCTTGAAAAGAGCCCATTTGACCGCTTCTATCCCGCTGACATGTGGGATTGACATGTATAAAGATTTTACATCAATTGTACCAAATAGGATTTTTCTATTCAGAGAAATAGTTTGTAGTTTTTCCAGGAAATCTGTGGTATCTGACATACGAAGCCCAGTTCTATACAAATGGTTGTAAAAAGTAATCCAAATACTGTCCTAATGGGTCAAATATTGTGCCACACCCAGTACCAATGGGTCTTAAGGGAGCATATTTCAGATTGTTGTGTATTTTTGGGAACATATACAACCTCAGTCTCCGTCGATTCTGTATGGTGAGATACTCTTTAGTTGACTTTGTTATCCATCCCATATCTGTGGCTTTGCTGAGAATCATACCTATGGCATCCATCAACTTTAATGTGGGATCATGATCAAGGTGAAGGTAGGTTGATGTGTCAGCAACATGTTCAACCACCTTCTGGTTATAGAATGTCCTGTCCATAACTATAATAGCTCCTCCTTTGTCAGCCTTCTGAATGTAGATCTCAGAATTCTGGGATAAGGATGTCAAAACATTCATCTCTTGTTTGGAAAAATTACCCTTACTTCGGTCGTTCGTTTTCTATTTCTGTAAGTCTTTTTTGACCAAATTTTCAAAAGAATCAACAACTTTATGTTATACCATGGCTTGAAAAGTGGACTTTTGTTTAAATTCCACAAATTATTCTTCTGAGCTAGCTACTTTAGGTGGAAGGATGTTAGTAAAGAAATGCCTGAGTCGCAATACCCTCATAAATTTAAAAAAGTAACTTCGCATTCCAAGCTATTTGTTCTATATGCGGGAACAAATCCTAGCCCCTTCTTAAGTACTTTCTGTTGTTGTGGTGTCAGTTCAGTGGAGGATATGTTTACGGTTTGTTTTCTGACTGCTCAAATTTGTACGCCCTTTTTCTTTTGCGTCTCTTTGTTTTCCTTCAGTTTTTCCACTGATTGTCCCTGGTTGTTGACTGGAGTATCCGGCTCGGCCTAAAAAAGACTTTGATGTAGTAGCTTGTGGTAGTGATTCTGACACTGTCACTGATGAAGTTTCTTCACTTCTATTATCAACCTGCACCGGTGCTCGGTTGGCATCTGCATCTCCTTCTGTAGCCACACTTTCCTCAGATGAAGTAACATTCTTTTTTAAATACACGTGTCTCTGTGCGTAAACCTCCGCCCACGTATAAACTTCTTTGAGTTTATAATCCAACATGTCCTGTTTAAACTATAGTAATGTCCCTTCTTGTAGCTCTTTGGAATAAGCTTCCAATTTGGTATTCGTTTCTTCTAATATTTTGTTCCATGTATTTAACTCCATCCGTGTTTCCAAATCTGATTTGATGACAGAGATCTCTTCTGCAATGTCACGTATGATTTTTAATAGTTCTTCTATATGTAATAAAATCAGGTACAAAGAACACTTATTAAGGATTGCGTACCACCTCTTCATTAGGTCTTTGTTTAGGTGAAACCTAAATAACATTGGTTTAATTGTAAGACGCAATCCCCTTGGGATCCTTTTTGCTCTATGGTACTGGACCAGTGTAGATACATGGAGGCGTTATTTTAACTCTCGTCTTATCAGATATTCAAGTTGTTTTAATTGCTGTGATATGGTAGTCCCCTGCAAATTTGCTGATTTGACTTCTGTTACTAGAGCTTATATTTCCGTCGCTTGTACTGCTATGTAGGCTAACGTATTAGCCCTGTTTCCTGTCAGACTGGAAATGGTGTAGTAAGACATAATGGGTGCTTCCACTAGATTGGGCAGTTTAGACAACGATACTGTAGGAGCGTGGAGCACACCTCACTCTAAATTGTTGGGAATTCTATCTAATGTTTTCTTACCTAATTTGCGTGCAGCAGTGGTGGAAACGCAGGCTCAACATGCTCTATTCTGAACCCACCTATACACAAGTTTTTGAAACTTGGCCACTGTGCACAATTGCTATGGGCAGCTGCTACTGCGATTCACATAGTATTTACACTTTCACTGTGTTTTCTATGACACTTTCAACGCAAATTATCTCAACTCAAAAATAAACATGTAATTTAAAAATGTTCCTTCATTACATTGTAAGTTTTAATCTAATATTTACACAGAACATATAATACGAATCAGTTATACAATCATCTTAGTGATAGAGTTTGCAGTTATCATTCTTTGTAGCCTAATGCATTTCGGGTCCCTTAGCCCTTCTTCAGGGGACAGAATCTAAAACAAACAGAATCATAACATTCGTTAAGCTGATACTGGTGTGCAGGGAATTGTTAAAAAACATCAGTTAGTACAAAATGTGATTTAGAACATATGTCCTAATAGGTAATGGTGAAAAAACTCAGAACAAAATGAAAGAAGAACCCCACAGTGAATAAAAAGTTATGAACGTAGTATTGCATGCAAACCATGATTTGAAAAAGTGCCTTTGTCATCATGTATGCCATCTGTGAAAAACACCTCTAAAGAACCATAAACCACCACACATATTGTGTAATCGCATAGTTACCCACAATATGCTTGAACACCTTCACAAACTGCTACTTCTCTCAGCCTGTTTTCCCTGAAAACTTCGACAAAGCAGCTCTGTGAATGGATATTAAGAAAAACAAAATGCTGCTAATTTCAACCTATCAATGGCTTTTAACCTCCTAGGTAGTAGCTCCTGCTCATAGATACGATAATGCTCACCTTATCGTCTCCTCCAAACGACCATATCATGTAACCTGTCATTCAACGAAACTCCGCTCCAAATGTAATGAAAGAGACCACAATGCATTTAGCTACTTAAACAGCCACAACAACACCTACCTTCTGTTGTCATTACAGTTGGAGCGGAGTTTCGTTGAATGACGGGTTGAATGATATGGTCGTTTGGAGGAGGCGATAAGGTGAGCATTATCGCATCTATGTAAATACCTATGGGTCGTGTTTGCACCATAAATCATTGCCAAAAAATACAACTTAACACCTGTATCAAGGGTGGGGGAGCTTGTGAGGTCTTTGTTAATTTTCTTTTCCTTTTGACATATTAAAACTTGAATAAACGTGGGAGATGAAATGTTAATGGTGCAATTCATGGGATTTTTAAACACATTCAACCAAAAAAAATGCAGGAGGCTAAGAGGCCAAGAAGCCTCAAAGCTGCTCCTACCGAGAGTCAGGTCAAAGCCTGAAACATCTGGATCATAGCCCAAATGTCCTGTCCTGCCTGCGGCGGAGGGATGTCCCTGAATTGCACTGTGTCCAGGACAGCCCCAATGAATAGCAACCTATTCGTAGCAGTCAGGAATGACTTTGGCTCATTAACTGTCCAACGAAGTCAAGAGGCTCGCTGTCGTCTGGAGGTGGTCTATTAACCCGCCTTTAACAGCCAGTCATTGAGGTAGGGACAGGCTGGCATCTCCAAACTTAAAACCTATGCCAAAACCACTGCAATCACTTTCATGAACACTTGAGTGGCACTGTAGGGGCCAAAGTGAAGCAATGTGAACTCATAACTGACCTGAAAGACAGGTAATGTGTTGTGAAGTGTATTACTTTGAAAGTTACTCACCTTATTCTCTCTTACCCGAGTTGGAGCTCCCATGCTCATTACGTTTTTTTTTCATTCCTAGAATGCGAGGCTGTCAGCACTCCACGATCGACAGTTGCAGCTGGGTCGTTGAGGTGGTCGGATGACAGGTTGTGTTTACAGTAAAGATCTTCTTTTTACAAGCTGTCTGCTGGTCTTACTTTAAAGCCTCCATCTCAACAATTTTGGCGACAATCTTCGGCTCTTCTAAGCACAACCTGGCATTATTTTGACAGAATTCCTCTTTACTTGTGAAGACTTTCAAGGTTCCTGTTGTCGGCAGATGATGTTCATGGTAGTTTCTGGCTCCGACGCGGTCTTGCCCTTTTTGTTTGATGCATTTTAAGGTATTTCACCTCTTTGTCGGCGATTCAGTTGTTTGCGCAGTGGACAGCGTGCGCTGCTGTTTCGAGCTTTTGACTGCATCACGTCATCCTCACCATTTCGCATCACTGAAATGCACAATACAAGCTGAGAATCCATAGCGTGTTGTGCGCAACGTACGTGATGTGGAGTAACATGCCGCCATCTTTAATTTTGCTGGATTTTCCTACCTTTTCGTTTGCCTTCACATTTGTCATTCTTCAAGTTTTCTACGTTTCTTGGCTGCCTTCAAAATTGCCATTCTTCAAGTTTTCTACCAATAAGTATGGTACTATTTATGGTTTTGCCGCTTTCAACGTACTGCACTTTTCAACTTTTAACAAGTTCCAGCGTTAACTCCTTTTTTTGACATTTTGCGGTCTATTCCGATATTTTACATTTTCTTCAACTCCCATTTACTGCGTATTGCTACGGGGATCTGCACACCTGCTGCTCATTACTCTGTTACATTAGTTAATACTTTAATCAACGTCTTTTAAACAGGTTGTTTTGCTCACTTGTTTTACCTTTCTATTTTAAACATGTCTGCCAATTCTTCAAATGTAATTATGCCGCCAATGTTCTTTTCTCAACCAGCATATTGGGTACTGAAGGTCAACGTATTTTCAAATACTTACTTGTGACCATGGGACCTAATGGAAATGAAAAAAGGTCCCTATCCTGCCTAGGCTTGGAAAAAGTATACACAGTATGAATTCATAAACCCATTAAAATCATAACCACATATCTAATAAATCACAGCAATAAGCAAAAACACAAAAACAATTTAAAATGGCATTTGGACAATTGTACAATTTATTTAATATAAAATAATACATTCATAGTGCCAATAGAAACAGTTAAAAATTGTGTCAATTCACATAAAAATTATTTAAAAATACAAAGTTGTCGACGCAGTGTTTCAGTTTTGTGATAGCACCTTCATCAGGACAAAGTTTTAGTTGAAAAGAAACATACAATTAGATATATTCACGGTTTTCTTTTTTTATACAAAATGCTTATTAACATTGCTGGAATAGTCTCTTCAACTGAAACAATAGCTAAACATTTAGGGCACCGTTATTATTAAATTTATTAAACATGTGGTATGTTGGGTTTAAGTATGGGAAACAAGAGGGGAATTTACTCTAACTACGGATTCTCTGTTTCGATTATTTCTACACACTCCACTTGAGAAAAAAAAGTAATTTCGCATACCTTTCAATGGAAAGGTATAGAAGCCTCAGTGTTCAATTTGAGGTATCTTTCCGAATCTTTAAGGTCACCTTCTTATCAATGGGTGTAGGTCCACTGGATAGTTGGGCACGTATAAATACTACACCGCCCTATATTGGGGGATGTATAATATTAGCAATTAATATATTGGCTAGTTTTGTGGAAGCTTGAACAGCAGGGTCTTACAGTTTACAAAAATAAATATCAGTTTCTCACAGATCAAGTTAACTATTTGGAGTACTCGATCTCCAGTGGTGGCATTTCTCCCAAAAAGAATCTTTTGAAGACTATAAAAAATGCTCCTACTCGAAGGGACAAGGACCAGCTCAGGTCTTTTCTGGGCCTTGTTGAATATTATGCTAAATTTGTTCGTGGATTTGCTGATATATCTGAACTTTTAAGAAAATTTCTTCAGAAAGGCTGCAAATTTGAGTGGGGTAGAGTTCAGTTTGATACTTCCTCCAAAATAAAGGGGGAGATTTGTAATGCTGGTATTCTTGCTGCTTTCAGTGCTACCTGCAAGTCGTTCCTCACTGTTGAGGCTAGTCTTACTGGCATTGGTGTGGTACTATCTCAACTTCAGGGAGGCACTGAGAGAACGATCGCTTCAAGAAGCCTTACTCAAGCCGAAAGAAACTACTCAGTAATTGAGCGCGAGGCTCTTGCTGCAGCCTAGGGAGTGGAGTATTTCCGAGTATATTTGTGGGGATCCAGATCTGTGTTGAGGACTGATCACAAGCATCTAACGAAAATCTTATCGACGGAAGTTGCGAGAAAGGGGTCAGCACGTCTTGCCAGGTTTGCTGCAAGGTTACAAGAGTATCTCTATGATGTTGAATTTATTCATGGTTGGAGAAATTTACAAGCTGATTTGTCACGTACATCACTTGATTGAGAAATGTTTGACAAAGAGGTGGTCAACAAGCTAGAAAGTGAGAAGCTGTTGCTTTTGTATTTGATGTTTGTGAATGCAGTTTGGGGTCATTTTCAAAAATACAGTGGTCTGAGGCCATGGTCAGTAATTCTATTTTACAAGATGTCATTGTTCTTATTAAGAAAGGTTCAGCTCGTTAGAGTATGGTGTCTGCATCGGTTAGGCCTTAGTAGAAACTTTTGGATGAGTTGTCTTTAAGTGGTCAAGATGTTGTTATGAGAGGTGAGAGATTTGTGTCCCCGGCTGCTCTCAGGTTGCACATTTTTAAACTTGCGCATGAAGGTCATTTAGGCCAAGGTAAGACTATCAGGAGAATGAAGCAAGAATTCTGGTGGCCTGCCATGGATGATCGAATCAGGGACTGGGTGGTTGATTGTACTCTCTCTAATGAGAGCGAAAAGAGACTGAAAGTTGGTTCTCAAAGCTCTATGGGTCACACGGAGGATCCTGGCGAGCCGTGGCACACTATTTGTCTTGATTTAATTGGTCCTCTATCTGAGCTTTCCCTTAACATGTGGTTTGCTGCTGTGATTGTGGATGTACACTAGAGATGGTTGTATGCTGAATTTTTGAAAGATGTTACCACAAATTTGGCGGTTGGTGTGTTTAGAGACTTGGTACTCAACTCACTTATGGGGAGATGCGTTGCTTTGTTGAGAAGTGTGAAGCAATACCAAAGGGGATGATGGACAGAGCGTTTGAGCAAATCAAACACTCACCCCCAGTCAACTGATCTGGGTTTAATCCATCACCATTCTTTAGCTCATTCCACCACCCCAGTTCAGACATGGCCATATGTTAATCAGTCTGAACAATCATAGGAACAGTCCAGCCCATCTGCCAAGCCATGTCTTCCCAGGACCGAAAACAAGTATCCTGGGACCGGTTTCGGATTCATAATCCTCATCAGCCAGGGTATCATAAATCCAGTGGTAGAGTGAGCAAGGGACCCAAGTCTGGGCATACCCTGCCAACTTAGGGCGAACAAAGCGATACCAAAGGGATGATGGACGGAGCGTTTGAGCAAATCAAACACTCACCCCCAGTCAACTGATCTGGGTTTATTCCATCACCATTCTTTAGCTCATTCCACCACTCCAGTTCAGACATGGCCATATGCAAATCAGTCTGACCCTGTGCCTCATGGGAACAGCCTAGCCCGAACTGCCAAGCCATGTCTTCCCTGGACCGGAAACAAGTATCCTGGGACCGGTTTCGGATTCATAATCCTCATCAGCCAGGCTATCTTGAATCCAGTGGTAGAGTGAGCAAGGGACCCACGTCTGGGCATGCCCTGCCATCTTAGGGCGAACAAAGCGATACCAAAGGGGATGATGGACGGAGCGTTTAAGCAAATCAAACACTCAGCCCCAGTCAACTGATCTGGGTTTAATCCATCACCATTCTTTAGCTCATTTCACCATTCCAGTTCAGACATGGCCATATGCAAATCAGTCAGACCCTGTGCCTCATAGGAACAGCCTAGCCCGAACTGCCAAGCCATGTCTTCCCTGGACCGGAAACAAGTATCCTGGGACCAGTTTCGGATTCATAATCCTCATCAGCCAGGCTATTTTGAATCCAGTGGTAGAGTGAGCAAGGAACCCACGTCTGGGCAAGCCCTGCCATCTTTGGGCGAGCAAAGCGATACCAAAGAGGATGATGGACGGAGCGTTTCAGCAAATCAAACTCTCACCCCCAGTCAACTGATCTGGGTTTAATCCATCACCATTCTTTAGCTCACTCCACCACCCCAGTTCAGACATGGCCATATTTAAATCAGTCTGACCCTGTGCCTCATAGGAACAGTCCAGCCCATCTGCCAAGCCATGTCTTCCCTGGACCGAAAACAAGTATCCTGGGACCGGTTTCGGATTCATAATCCTCATCAGCCAGGCTATCTTGAATCCAGTGGTAGAGTGAACAAGGGACCCACGTCTGGGCATACCCTGCCAACTTAGGGCGGACAAAGCGGTACCAAAGGGGATGATGTAAGGAGCGTTTGAGCAAATCAAACACTCATCCCCAGTCAACTGATCTGGGTATAATCCATCACCATTCTTTAGCTCACTCCACCATCCCAGTTCAGACATGGCTATATGCAAATCAGTCTGACCCTGTGCCTCATGGGAACAGTCCAGCCCAAACTGCCAAGCTATGTCTTCCCTGGACCGGAAACAAGTATCCTGGGACCGGTTTTGGATTCATAATCCTCATCAGCCAGGCTATCTTAAATCCAGTGGTAGAGTGAGCAAGGGACCAACATCTGGGCATACCCTGACATCTTAGGGCGAACAAAGCGATACCATAGGGGATGATGGACGGAGCGTTAGAGCAATTCAAACACTTACCCCCAGTCAACTGATCTGGGTTTAATCCATCACCATTCTTTAGCTCATTCCACCACTCCAGTTCAGACATGGCCATATGCAAATCAGTCTGACCCTGTGCCTCATGGGAACAGCCTAGCCCGAACTGCCAAGCCATGTCTTCCCTGGACCGGAAACAAGTATCCTGGGACCGGTTTCGGATTCATAATCCTCATCAGCCAGGCTATCTTGAATCCAGTGGTAGAGTGAGCAAGGGACCCACGTCTGGGCATGCCCTGCCATCTTAGGGCGAACAAAGCGATACCAAAGGGGATGATGGACGGAGCGTTTAAGCAAATCAAACACTCACCCCCAGTCAACTGATCTGGGTTTAATCCATCACCATTCTTTAGCTCATTTCACCATTCCAGTTCAGACATGGCCATATGCAAATCAGTCTGACCCTGTGCCTCATAGGAACAGCCTAGCCCGAACTGCCAAGCCATGTCTTCCCTGGACCGGAAACAAGTATCCTGGGACCAGTTTCGGATTCATAATCCTCATCAGCCAGGCTATCTTGAATCCAGTAGTAGAGTGAGAAAGGGACCCACGTCTGGGCAAGCCCTGCCATCTTTGGGCGAGCAAAGCGATACCAAAGAGGATGATGGACGGAGCGTTTCAGCAAATCAAACACTCACCCCCAGTCAACTGATCTGGGTTTAATCCATCACCATTCTTTAGCTCACTCCACCACCCCAGTTCAGACATGGCCATATTTAAATCAGTCTGACCCTGTGCCTCATAGGAACAGTCCAGCCCATCTGCCAAGCCATGTCTTCCCTGGACCGAAAACAAGTATCCTGGGACCGGTTTCGGATTCATAATCCTCATCAGCCAGGCTATCTTGAATCCAGTGGTAGATTGAACAAGGGACCCACGTCTGGGCATACCCTGCCAACTTAGGGCGGACAAAGCGGTACCAAAGGGGATGATGGAAGGAGCGTTTGAGAAAATCAAACACTCATCCCCAGTCAACTGATCTGGGTATAATCCATCACCATTCTTTAGCTCACTCCACCATCCCAGTTCAGACATGGCTATATGCAAATCAGTCTGACCCTGTGCCTCATGGGAACAGTCCAGCCCAAACTGCCAAGCTATGTCTTCCCTGGACCGGAAACAAGTATCCTGGGACCGGTTTCGGATTCATAATCCTCATCAGCCAGGCTATCTTAAATCCAGTGGTAGAGTGAGCAAGGGACCAACATCTGGGCATACCCTGACATCTTAGGGTGAACAAAGCGATACCATAGGGGATGATGGACGGAGCGTTGGAGCAATTCAAACACTTACCCCCAGTCAACTGATCTGGGTGTAATCCATCACCATTCTTTAGCTCACTCCACCACCCCAGTTCAGACATGGCCATATGCAAATCAGTCTGACCCTGTGCCTCATGGGAACAGCCTAGCCCGAACTGCCAAGCCATGTCTTCCCTGGACCGGAAACAAGTATCCTGGGACCGGTTTCGGATTCATAATCCTCATCAGCCAGGTTATCTTGAATCCAGTGGTAGAGTGAGCAAGGGACCCACGTCTGGGCATGCCCTGCCATCTTAGGGCGAACAAAGCAATACCAAAGGGGATGATGGACGGAGCGTTTCAGCAAATCAAACACTCAACTCCAGTCAACTGATCTGGGTTTAATCCATCACCACTATTTAGCTCACTCCACCACCCCAGTTCATACATGGCCATATGCAAATCAGTCTGACCCTGTGCCTCATAGGAACAGTCCAGCCCGAACTGCCAAGCCATGTCTTCCCTGGACCGAAAACAAGTATCCTGGGACCGGTTTCGGATTCATAATCCTCATCAGCCAGGCTATCTTGAATCGAGTGGTAGAGTGAACAAGGGAGCCACGTCTGGGCATACCCTGCCAACTTAGGGCGGACAAAGCAGTACCAAAGAGGATGATGGACGGAGCGTTTGAGCAAATCAAACACTCATCCCCAGTCAACTGATCTGGGTTTAATCCATCACCATTCTTTAGCTCACTCCACCATCCCAGTTCAGACATGGCTATATGCAAATCAGTCTGACCCTGTGCCTCATGGGAACTGTCCAGCCCAAACTGCCAAGCTATGTCTTCCCTGGACCGGAAAAAGTATCCTGGGACCAGTTTCGGATTCATAATCCCCATCAGCCAGGCTATCTTAAATCCAGTAGTAGAGTGAGCAAGGGACCAACATCTGGGCATACCCTGACATCTTAGGGCGAACAAAGCGATACCATAGGGGATGATGGACGTTGCATTTGAGCAATTCAAACATTTACCCCCAGTCAACTGATCTGGGTTTAATCCATCACCATTCTTTAGCTCACTCCACCACCCCAGTTCAGACATGGCCATATGCAAATCAGTCTGACCCTGTGCCTCATGGGAACAGCCTAGCCCGAACTGCCAAGCCATGTCTTCCCTGGACCGGAAACAAGTATCCTGGGACCGGTTTCGGATTCATAATCCTCATCAGCCAGGTTATCTTGAATCCAGTGGTAGAGTGAGCAAGGGACCCACGTCTGGGCATGCCCTGCCATCTTAGGGCGAACAAAGCAATACCAAAGGGGATGATGGACGGAGCGTTTCAGCAAATCAAACACTCAACTCCAGTCAACTGATCTGGGTTTAATCCATCACCACTATTTAGCTCACTCCACCACCCCAGTTCATACATGGCCATATGCAAATCAGTCTGACCCTGTGCCTCATAGGAACAGTCCAGCCCGAACTGCCAAGCCATGTCTTCCCTGGACCGAAAACAAGTATCCTGGGACCGGTTTCGGATTCATAATCCTCATCAGCCAGGCTATCTTGAATCGAGTGGTAGAGTGAACAAGGGAGCCACGTCTGGGCATACCCTGCCAACTTAGGGCGGACAAAGCAGTACCAAAGAGGATGATGGACGGAGCGTTTGAGCAAATCAAACACTCATCCCCAGTCAACTGATCTGGGTTTAATCCATCACCATTCTTTAGCTCACTCCACCATCCCAGTTCAGACATGGCTATATGCAAATCAGTCTGACCCTGTGCCTCATGGGAACTGTCCAGCCCAAACTGCCAAGCTATGTCTTCCCTGGACCGGAAAAAGTATCCTGGGACCAGTTTCGGATTCATAATCCCCATCAGCCAGGCTATCTTAAATCCAGTAGTAGAGTGAGCAAGGGACCAACATCTGGGCATACCCTGACATCTTAGGGCGAACAAAGCGATACCATAGGGGATGATGGACGTTGCATTTGAGCAATTCAAACATTTACCCCCAGTCAACTGATCTGGGTTTAATCCATCACCATTCTTTAGCTCACTCCACCACCCCAGTTCAGACATGGCCATATGCAAATCAGTCTTACCCTGTGCCTCATGGGAACAGTCCAGACCGAACTGCCAAGCCATGTCTTCCCTGGACCGTAAACAAGTATCCTGGGACCGGTTTAAGATTCATAATCCTCATCAGCCAGGCTATCTTTAATCTAGTGGTAGAGTGAGCAAGGGACCCAAGTCTGGGCATACCCTGCCAACTTAGGGCGAACAAAGCGATACCAAAGGGGATGATGGACGGAGCGTTTGAGCAAATCAAACACTCACCCCAGTCAACTGATCTGGGTTTAATCCATCACCATTCTTTAGCTCATTCCACCACCCCAGTTCAGACATGGCCATATGCAAATCAGTCTGACCCTGTGTCTCATGGGAACAGCCTAGCCCGAACTGCCAAGCCATGTCTTCCCTGGACCGGAAACAAGTATCCTGGGACCGGTTTCGGATTCATATTCCTCATCAGCCAAGCTATCTTGAATCCAGTGGTAGAGTGAGCAAGGGACCGACGTCTGGGCATGCCCTGCCATCTTAGGGCGAACAAAGCGATACCAAAGGGGATGATGGACGGAGCGTTTCAGCAAATCAAACACTCACCCCCAGCCAAATGATCTGGGTTTACTCCATTACCATTCTTTAGCTCACTCCACCATCTCAGTTCAGGCATGGCCCTATGCAAATCAGTCTGACCCTGTGCATCATGGGAACAGTCCAGCCCGAACTGCCAAGCCTTGTCTTCTCTAGACCGGAAAAAAGTATCCTGGGACCGGTTTCAGATTCATAATCCTCATCAGCCAGGCTATCTTGAATCCAGTGGTAGAGTGAGCAAGGGACCCACGTCTGGGCATACCCTGCCAACTTAGGGCGATAAAGCGATACCAAAGGGGATGATGGACGGAGCGTTTCAGCAATTCAAACACTCACCCCCAGTCAACTGATCTGGGTTTAATCCATCACCATTCTTTAGCTCACTCCACCACCCCAGTTCAGACATGGCCATATGCAAATCAGTCTGACCCTGTGCCTCATGGGAACAGTCCAGCCCAGATTAAAACCCAGATCAGTTGACTCGGGGTGAGTGCTAGATTTGGGCTTGTGGCGAACATATGGGCCTGGTCTGCTGAAAATTCACGGCATCTGGGGCAAAGGGTTCCCCACTTCCGGTTCCGCACTTCGCAATTTTGTCCGGAGTGATATAGAGAAAAAACCCTGTTTTGTTGAATTAGGCCTGTAACTTAGTGGACAGTAGGTATTTGTGGGCAATTTTTAGAGCACTACTAAAGAGATTCTGGCTGATATTTAACTTTGCTTGCCATTTTGTGTCAATTTTCCCCAGGTCGTCCTGCATCTTATCATTCAGGATGGTATAGATCGCCCCGATCCGTAACGGTCTATTCCCCTGAATTCTATCTATCATTTCTATTTTATCAAATCCCGCGAGGCCACGGGTCTTATGAACCAAGAAGTTTTTAACTGCCATATAATGAAAGACCTGATTTTCCTCAAACAAAAACTGGGTTCTGAGATCCGAAAAAGACCAGATCCCATTCAGAGTAATCAGGTCCCCCAATTTAGTCACACCTGCATTGTACCATTTCTGAAAGTAAGAATTGTCAAATAATGAAGGGAGCATTGGTTCATTCTGAGTGGCAGTGTAGCAATTCAATCTACCAATGCCAAAAAATTTCGAAAAGTTTCAAAATACCCGGTATGCGTTCATTAGGGACTTAAACCGCACGCGCTTGTAGTATCCAAATTCAAGTTGCCTCCAGAGGCATCCCTTGCTGACTTGCCCCAGTAAAACTTTATAGGGGGAGGGTAAGCCTGCATATTCCTGGTCTATGTCATCATGAAGTAAAAACAAGCTATACTGTAACGTAGTAGCCCAGCAATATAACTTAAGGTTTGGCAGCGCCCATCCTGCTCTCTCCTTGGGTAACGAGAACAATTTGTATGATCTTCTCGTGTTTGAATAGGCCCATATAAATTGGCAGAAAATTTGTTCAAATAAATGGAGGATTTTATTATTGAATTCCAGGGGGATCGTTCTATAAAAGTATAGAAGCTTCGAGAAATAGGTCATCTTTACTACATTACACCGTCCGATAATGGTTAGATGCAGATTATCGATTTTCTTAAGTGCTTTCTTGGTGTCTAATGATAGTGGGATCAGATTTTCTTCCAGTATGGAGTCAATGTTGGCCCAGATGGTCACACCCAAGTATTTGGCTTTAGGAACAACTCGTTCATCGTCCCAGGCTATTTTATCATTCAGTATAATCTGGGTCTTAGTTTTATTTAGAGCGTACCCTGAAAGTTTCCCAAATTCCTGAGCTTCCCACTCCAAAGCTTTGATGGCATTTTTAGGATCAGTAATGATAGCCAAATCGTCAGCGTATGCCATGATTTTTTTACTTGTGCCATGCCCGACGTCGGCTGGTATCTCAAGATTTGTTTCTATTCTAGTGATGAGTGGGTTTATAAAGAGAGCGAACAACAGTGGGGAGCAGGGGCAGCTCTGCCTCGTCCCACGTGAGATTTCTATTGGCCCGGTTAGGTTCCCATTAACCATTATTCTGGCACTTGGTGTTTTATATAAAGCCTGGATGGCCTGCAGCATACTGGGGCCGAAACCTGCCCGACTTAGCACCTGCCATAGAAAATACCAGGAGACCCAATCAAAAGCCTTTTCGGCATCCAGCAATATTAAGGCGATCGGATCTCCAGCTACATTTGCTGCATCAAGCAGCATAATAGTTCTTCGTACATGCTCTGTTGTTCCTTTTTTGGGATAAACCCATGCTGCCACACTGAGACTAAGCTCTGTATATTTTGGGAAATTCTACAGGCCAATATTTTGGAAAATATTTTGGAGTCCATATTTATTAGAGTAATTGGCCTGTAGGATGACATTCAAGTGGGGATTTATCTTTTTTTGCAAAAATTACAATCTTTGCCAGGGATCATGACGGAGGAGGGGGAGTGCCGCCAAAAATCGAGATAATCACTAATGTAAAAACTTCTCTAATCTGTGATTCAAAAACCTTATAAAATCTTGCCGGTATGCCATCTAAAGCTGTTGCCTTACCATCCGGAAGGGTCTTAATTGCGCTCAATATTTCTTCCCACCTAGAAGGCTGCTCCATCTGTTCTTGTTCTTGTGGAGAAAGTTTGGTCATGGATATAGGATCTAGATATTCCGCAATGTCTACCTTCTTTTCTTCTGCAGGTCTAACATCCTCCTCTGTGTATAGATCTCTGTGAAATCCTTCAAAAGCTTTATGTATCTCCCCAGGGTCTTTTGCGGGCGATTAGTATTAATTGCAGTTATTGTGTTCATTGTGGACTGTTGCCTAATTACTAGTGTCAGTTTGTGCCCTATCTATACCCCACATTCATAAATCCTTCCTCGCGTTGCAGCTCATTTATTTAGAGGCTATCTTCTCTGAAAAGATTGAACCTATTTCTGCCTTAACTGCCGCTGGTGTATGTTGGATTGCCTCTATCTCTCCCCTTGTTTTGATTGCCTGAGCTAGCCTTGTTTCTTCTACTGTCAGTTTGTCTTGTAATTTATGTGCCTGATCCCTTTCCTTTTTACTTCTGCTGATGGAAAAGCTAAGAGTCTCGCCCCTGATACCAGCCTTGAACGTGTCCCATACTTTCATAAGTGGGGCGGAGTCTAGGTTCATTTTAAATAATTCTTCAATCCACTTCTGCATATAGTTAATATATTTAGCATAGTATAACAGCGCTTTTTCAAAAGTCCAGTTTGTATTTATACTTTTGTTTTTTAGTCCTTGGAGGGTTAGTGATAATGGGTTATGATCTGACATAAGCGGGGGTGAAATTTCAATGTGAGAGAGATTGATCAGTGAGAAGAGATAAAAAAATAATCAATTCTTGTTAGTGATACATGTGGTGCTGAAAGAAACATAAAGCCCTCTTGCTTAGGCCTCAATTCGGCCCAAACGTCGGCCAACCTGTGCGTCTCAATCAGGTTTAACATGGCACGGAACACCTGTGGTTTCCTCCCTGTGTATCTCCAGCTCCTGTCTGCTTGCCAATCACTAGGTAGGTTCAGATCTCCACATAATATGATGGGAGTATGCCAATGCGCTAGCTCCCCATTAACCCAGTCTATTACTCCTGGGTCATCCTGATTGCTCCCATATATAGAGCATAGTGTAAAAGAGCTGTTTGCTGACACTAAGCACCCCACTATCACCCATCTCCCCAGGTTGTCAGATTTAACCCTGTCTATTAGTAAGGCCAGCCTGTGGTTAGCTAACACCCCTGCCCCTTTCACTCTCGCACCCTGTGTTGTAGCTCCTATTACCTTGTACCCTAGTGAGTTCAGAATTTGCTTCTGGGACCCTTCGACATGCGTCTCTTGCAGATGGATTAAACCCGGGCCCAGTGACCGCAACCCTTGTGTTACCTTCTGCCTTTTTGCCACATCCTTGAGCCCACAGATATTAACAGATACTATTTTGATTTTGGTTGTATCAGTCATCCCTTACTAGTAATTCTCCAACAGCCTGCCAGCTTCTCCCCTTTTTTCTCCTCCCCCCTGCCTTTGTGCTTTCTTTATTGAAAAAGAAAAGATATTTTGTGACCTGTGCCTATTTTCAAACAGCCTATTTGTGCCTGTTCCACTACATCCTTTTGGTGCCCCACCCCTCCCCTCCTCCACCCTTATTGAGCAGTCAAGATGACCTTGCATGATGGCAGTCAAGTGTGAGTTCCAGCCACCGAGCCACCCTTACAAAAACAGCGAAGGAACACTAGAGTCCCGGGAAGCTCTATGCTTAACATTTAGTCCAAAAGTTAATCAGAATCACCGTCTTTGTTCCGAGATCTCCTTTAGATATTCTCCAGCCTTTACTTCCGATAAGAAAACTCGCATTTTCCCTTCATGCAGCACCTTTAGTCTAGCCGGGTTCATCAGGTAGACCTGCGCACCTTTCTGCTGGAATGGCGAGATTAGTTGACGCAGCCGCCAACTGCGCTTCACCGTTGCGTGGCAGAAGTCAGGTTTTGCAAAGAATTTGACTCCATTCGCCTCCCTCTGTGCATTAGGCCTTGCTTTGTCACAAACCAACTGCCTCAGTAGGATATCACCAAAGAAGACTAGGAAGAGCCTGGGGGTTATCACTAGTGTGGTTTTCGCCCCGTCTAGCCTTGATGTTAAAAGGAAACTGATGGGCCCTTTGATTTTTCAAGTCCCAGTTCAAGTTTGTTTCAGTGGGGAAGGCCGCTCGCAAAAGTTTGATTATAAACCCTCTGGGATCCTCCCCTTCAATCCCCTCTGGAATCCCCACTAATCGGAGGTTGTTACGGCGTTGCCTGTTCTCCTGATCCTCCAGTTTGGTCATCAGATCCACTAGGCAGGTCTCATGTGAGCTCACTTGTTCTTTCGCTTTTGCTGCTTCTACTTCTAGTGTTTCAGTCCTAGCTTCGACCATGGCCACCCGCTCACCAATGTCTGAAAACTTTATTGAGCTTCCTCATACCGTTTTGGAGTTTTTTGGCCGCAGTTTTTGCGGAGAGACTGTCTGAGCGCACCTCCTCCTGAAATTGTTTAATAGAGTTTAGAATTGAGGCTAGAGAGGGTATTTCTGGTGCAGCCTTGCTCCTTTCCGTGACTAAAGATGCAGTTTCATGTTGGGATGCACTGGTTATATTCCCAAGTGAGAGTAAGCCAGGAGAGTCGGAATAATCCCATTTCAGTTGGTCCCTTTTCCACCTGGGCTGTCTCTGCCTCATGTCTGTGTCGGCAGTTTTCTTTTGTGCTAGCTCGTCCTCACTGTAATTCTCTTCTGAGAATGAGCCGTCCGAAGTGGAGGTGTCTTCTTTCCCCGTATCTGTCAGAGAACCGTCCGAAACTGAGTAGAACTTCTTGGCATTGGGGTTAGGGGTCTGAGGTTGTGGGGGCCTAGAGTCGTTAACCTCCTGCAGAGTTGTATCTTGCTCTTCTGTTCCCACCATCGTCGTGGTTGCATAGGTTAACTGAGGGTAGGGCTGAGGCTCCTTGTTGCCTTCAATTGTGTGCTCAGCTAAGCTTAGCCCACCCTGTCCACTCTGTCCAACCTGCCCATTCAGCCCGGTCTCTGGACTTGCCTCTCGCGGAGTCTGGTCCCCCGTCTCCGCCGCCTCTGCCACTATGTTTGTTGGGGTCACTTGGGGGCTAGAGTTGGGTTGGAGTCTAGGACTTCAGTTACCTCCAATGGCGGTTGTTAAGCCCTTTTTTATCACTGTTTTTAACACCGGAAAGTGCTTGCTGATAGAGGGGGAGCCACCAGAATTAATTAAACCTGCCTCCAGAGTAATGTTAGGTTTGCCATTGTTCTTTTTTATAGCTCCCAAGTCCCTTTTAACTTTAGCAGGCAGCTCCGGCTTCTCTCCTCCATTCTCCCCGTCTGTCTGTGCTGGGGGCGATTTTGCCTTGATCTTTTGGCCCCTCGTCGTCATCCTCCTGTTGTATTGCCAGCTCCCAGCTGTCTGTACTGCTTGCCGGTTTTGGTATCCTGGATGCGTGTCACAGGTGATTGACACCGCAGCCGTCCATAGGACTCGCTCGTGAAGCCCCGAGTGAAAAACAAAGCGGAATTTAGCCCAGACCTTCAATCGATTCTGCGGCGCCTTCTTCCACATATATTTGGGCAGGCAGGCCCCTCTATCCCCCGCTCCCGAGGTCAAGGACACGGTCAAGAACACTGCACTGCTCACGGCTCCAACACCAACTCATGCCACCACAGCCGTCTCTCCCGCTGTCAGGCTGTCTGTGCGATGGTCGCCGATCATCAAGAGTTTCCCAGCATGCAACAGCAACGCGGTGGCTGGATCGCGGCTCTCCTCACACAAGCCCCATCACTGCTCAATGCCGTGTACAGAATATCTTAGGCGACTTTCAGTCGTAAGAGGATGTGTCCCCCGATTCACGTTCTTGTGATGTGTTTTCTTCTTCCCATGGAGTTAGGGAAGAGATTCCGATTGGTTTGTCTCATTCTCCTGATGTTGAGGCGCCTGTTAGAAATCGCAGACCACCAGTGTATCTTCAGGATTATTTATTGAGGATAAGGGGTAAAAGGTTCCCTTACTGGCTGTATATTGAGCAAAAGTTCCCTTCTTTGATGCTTGCCTTTGACAGGGGGAAAACCCTAACCCCCTAATGTAAATAAGGTTCAAACAGGACTGTCAGGGCAAGATTAGTTTCCTACATTTTTTATGGAAAAATTCCAATCCCACATTTGTTCATTTTGGAGCTTTTTTATAGATCACTGAAATAATATCGAGCTCATTAATATCGAGCTCATTAATATCGACGAGAAAATATCGAGGGACAAAATATCGAGTTTCTATCTTTATACAGGTAAGTACAAAAATATCGACTCTAAAATATCGACTGTAAATAATATAGACTGTCAAAATATCGTTTTTTTAATGTCTTTAAATTATGTTAAAAGTAATATAAAAATAAATCTATTTAATATAAACTTAGTTAAATTGATTAAATAAATGTAATATTAATAAATAATTAATGTAAAAAAAAAAAAAAATTTATATATATATATATAAAAATACATATTATTAACAACTAAACATATATAATATTTTTACCGTAGCATTGCAATTTGGTTAAAAATTTTTTATAACAACTATAGTGAATTAAACAGTAGAAAAACGCTGGATAGCGTAGGTGTAAAAATTACTATTCCCACTCCAGTGGGTGCAACAGTAGGGAAAGCGTTGGATAGCGTAGGGGTAAAAATTACTATTCCCACTCCAGTGGGTGCAACAGTAGGGAAAGCGTTGGATAGCGTAGGGGTTAAAATTACTATTCCCACTCCAGTGGGTGCAACAGTAGAGAAAACATTGGATAGCGTAAGGGTAAAAATTACTATTCCCACTCCAGTGGGTACAACAGTAGGGAAAGCGTTGGATAGCGTAGGGGTAAAAATTACTATTCCCACTCCAGTGGGTGCAACAGTAGGGAAAGCGTTGGATAGCGTAGCGGTTAAAATTACTATTCCCACTCCAGTGAGTGCAGCAGTAGGGAAAGCGCTGGATAGCGTAGGGGTTAAAATGACTATTAATTAATTAACTATTAACAATTTTAATTAATTTACATAATTAATTATTTATTATTAAATAGCTTCCCACCCTATCCCCCTATAAACTCACAACCCACTACAGAAAATAATTTACTAAATATCAATTATTTATCTATTAAATATTTATCAATTATATTTTAATTATTTACCAATTAATATTTAATTAACAATTTTTATTAATTAACATAATTAATTAATTATTATTAAATTACTTCCCACCCTATCCCCCTATAAACCCACAACCCGCTACAGAAAATAATTCACTAAATAATAATTATTTATCAATTGAATATTTATAATTAATTACCAATTATATTTTAATTAATTACCTATTAATAATGAATTAATTATTATTAATTTACATAATTAATTAATTATAATAAAATTACTTCCCACCCTATTCCCCTATAAACCCACAACCCGCTACAGAGAATAATTTACAAAAAATTATTAAGATTTTTTTTTAATAATTATATTTTAATTATTTACCAATTAATAATTAATTAACAATTATTATTAATTTACATAATTAATTAATTATAGTTAAATTACTTCCCACCCTATTCCCCTATAAACCCACAACCCGCTACAGATTTATATTACACAATTATTAAAAATTATTAATAACTACCTTATTTTCATTTTTTTTGGTATATATTCTATCTAGTCGATATTATGTCTAGTCTATATTTTTGATTCGATATTTTGGCTATTAATATCGATATTACTCGATATTTTTGTAGTCTATATTATGTCTGGTCGATATTTTTGCTAGTCTATATTTTTTACACGATATTTTGTCCAAACGATATTTTGGACTCGATATTATGTCTGTTTACCCTTTTTTATATTGGTGTTGTCACTCTATCCGTGATAGTGAGTGAAGGAACAGCCACATCGACTGACTGCAACAACCTGGAGTGGCATTACACCCGAAATTTAGAGAATCCAAAAGAAATACATTGACCAAGACAACCTGATCTACAAATATAATCTTATAACCGCCCTGAGGAAGCCCCAGGCCAGATGGCCATGTAAAGGGGTGAAACACGTGTTGGCTGTTTTTCACTCACTATCACGGATAGAGTGACAACATCAATATAAAAAAGCTACAAAATGAACAAATGTGAGACTGGCATTTTTCCATAAAAAATATAGGAAACGAATCTTGCCCTGACAATCCTGTTTGTATCTTCAGGATTATGTTAGATCTTGAATTTCTTACCAATTTCTTTTTCTCTGTTCTTCTCTTTTGTTTTCTTTGCTTCCTTTCTCAATTTTGTTGTTGTTTTCTTTCTTTTATTCTAAGGGAGAGGATGTGTTGTGAAGTTTATTACTTTGAAAGTTACTCGCCTTATTTTCTCCTACATGAGTTGGAGCTTCCATGCTCTTTACGTTCTTCCTCCATGTTCTTTGTTTCGTTCCTAGAATGTGAGGCTGACGGCACTTCACGATCGACAGTTGAAGCTGGGTCATTTAGGTGGTCGGATGCCAGGTTGTATTTTCAGTAAAGATCTTCTTTGTACAAGCTGTCTGCTGGTCTTACTTTGAAGCCTCCATCTCCACAAAATGCCTGTGGGAGCACAGGACGGGTATGCATAAATACCCGTCCTGCAGGTCGAAAGACACCATCGAGTCTCCTAGGTGTAGTCTGGCCAAGATCTGGACCAATGTGACCAGTTCAAATTTGTCATTGCAGACAAAGGCACTCAGTGGTCAAAGGTCCAATATAGGCTGGAGGTCTCCTTCAGCACAAGGACTTAATGAGAGTAATAACCCTCTCCTCTTTCCCAGTCTAGGACCCTCTCATTGGCACCCTTGGAAAGCAATGCTTGCACCTCCTGCAACAGAATATAGAAGGGCTCCTCTCAAGGCTGATCAAATGTCTGGGGAAGATGTGCTATGGTAGAAAGAAAGGGCAAGGAGCAAGCAAGCTGAACAGTCTGATTGACCCATCTGCTGGATGTAATGGATCACCATCCTAAGAAGAAAAATGTTAGCAAACCCCTCTACCCCTACAAAATGAGTGTGTGCCACTAAGGTCAAACTAGAGTGGTTTAGAAGTAGCTGTAGCAGGTGGGGGAGGGGGCTTGGGGGGGAATGGTGAACCTGCTGGCATGTGCGATGTCTGCCAGACTCCGGTCCGTGAAAGGACATAGGTTATTACTGCTGTGGCTGAAAAGACTTCTGCTGTCTACATGTCAACTCCGTGGAGTTACCTGTACATTTTCAAAACTATTGAGGATACCGTGGCAGGGCTCACCAAGCCCAGAGAGAATGCCAGAGCTCTGCTGTCCTTAAAATGCTAAGACCAAAATTAGCTTTTTCACTAAAAAGGTGTGAGCCAATAAAGGGAACAACAATAAGACAAACCGAAACATTTCCTGAAAATCCCATAGAACGCATCCACAAGTGGCAGAATAGCACAATGCATACCACCCGCCCGTCCTAAACAGTTGGTAGTGTCTAGGCCATAACAAATCACATACTTGACCGTGTCTTGTCCATCGTGTATTGTTTGGGCCAGAGAGGTCTTAATGCACTCTAGCTTTGTTCCAAAAGGCATGTGTATAGAGAGAGTAAACAACTTCTTTGACCAAACTCATTGTCAGGGTGGAGGTAGAGAAGTCTCAATTCGCTTATATTCCCTATCCAGAAAAGTCATGGGGAAAGAATTGGGGTTAACTTTACTGGTAGATGCCTACACCACTAAACTCTCCTGAGTAGGGTGTTAAGTGAGAAATGTAGCCTTTAGGTGCCAGCCTGTGACCCCTAGCCCCTGGTCTACTCACTGGCAGGAACATGGTTTATATCAAGTGCCCATCAACTTATCTGTGAGGGTCATGTTGAAGGTAAGCCAGAGCTCAGGCTTGGTTCAGAATTTCTGCAAAAACATTAGTATTGGTTTTGACAAAGGACACCAGTAAATCCAGGACCTCAGCAGCCTTTTAAGCCACAAACACAAATGATGTGGTTTATTTAATTAGTGCCCTAAGTAGTGAGTCCAAGACTGTATAATGGGAGGTGTCAGACCAACTTGCATCTTTAAAGTCTGTATAAAAAAATGATCACTAAGATCAGCGTCCTCAACTCCACTACCATCATCTCCTTCTGGTGGCACCCTGCTCAGAATCAGAACCAAAAAGATAATGTAGCCTCTGTTGGCTAGCATGCATTGACAGAGGCATTGGTGCAATATCAGGCTGTATGGCAATCGATTTTGTAATGCAACACCGGTTGAGATTGAACAGAAGTTGCTTTGCCTTTGGGTATGGGGAACAGTTTTGGGTCTTCTGGTGCTAGCAACGTTGGCACTGGCCCCAAGGAGTGGCACTGTGGTTCAGGTGTACTGGAATAGGTGTTTGTATCAGAATTGGGACTGGGCCCCCAACGGGGACAAAGGGATCAGTCGGCGCCAGTGAAAGACCCGCTAGCAGTTGCCCGAATAGAGGCTCTTGTGGATCATGGGTGTTTGAAGGAGAGCTATATGGAGCCGGAAGAGTACTGCTAATCAGAACTATTGCATCTTTGAAGATCTTGATTTGCTTCAGCACTGGCAATGGCCCAGGAATCTCAGGGCACATCGCGATCAACAAGAAAACCAGCTTCGTACTCAGACTCTGGAGGAGACTGGCTAGCATCGTGACACCCTCATGCCTTCTCATTAGACATAGTGGAGCGATATGGACCTCATTGCTTTCTTGTTCTCTCTTTTACTTAGACTTATCGGGGGACCTCAAGCACAATGCAGACCTCTTGCGACATCTGCTCCTAAAGTGAGACTATCCTTATGACCTAGAGCAGGGAATCCATGTGAAGTTTTCGACTTCTTCTGTTGGTTACCAACGTACTGCTTCACCTCCAGGTCCTGCATCACTGTAGGATATATGAGGGCACACTTGTTGCCTGACTGAGTCGTATCCCTAGCCTAGACATCTGAGACAAACCTTGCTTAGGTCTGTGTTCGACATCTGTTTCTTGCAATCACAGTATGGCTTAAAGGCCATTGTTTTTGAAGGGACACAGTTTCCTAGAACACTGGTTTCTCATTTTTAGAAATCAGCAATGTGTTGACAAATGTGGGAGCCAAGCTCCTGATCTGCATCAGAAGAAGCGTAAAGAAAGGAGCTATAATCAGTGTGTAAAAGTGAAGCTCATAATCAGTCCCGTACGGGCATTTCTGGGGTGGTACAGGTCAAGCACGGAGCTGCACACAGACCGTCAGCAGTGCGAAAGAGCATTGCTGAAACATTTCTGGATACAGTCTGATGCCTTGGGAATATTAAAAAGGTGAGATATCTGCTGCAACTGTCAAAAATAATGGACTTTGAGATCTATTACTGTCATACAGCTTCTGATTGACTAGGTCAATCAGAGAATAACACAACAAACAGGAGTAGCCCATAGACCAGGTTGAGATCTGGGTAAGGACGTATAGAAAAACAACAATGTCTTAACCAGTATTATTGAGAGAACTAATTAGCAAGTATGTACACCACATTACAACAAAAAAGAAATAGGAAGACTCGTGGTTTGTCCAAAAGTACTTGAGGCTTCATATAGTTTGAAGAATAAAAGACAAGTGCTCGTGACACATCAAAGGTGAACAGCGCAGGTGACTGATAGGTACAACGATTTATGGTTCAGGAAAAAGATTACTTACATAGATTAATCATATTTTTTCGACATTTTAGAAAGAACTACAGTAGAAGAGGCACCGCAAATCGCACTGGTATGTCGATGGCGTTTCAATCCTACTCAGTTGGGATCATCATCAGGACCAGGTTGCCATTTGAAGGCGCTATACAAGGGAGAAAAGGAGAAAATGAGAAAAGGAAAGGGGGGGCCACGAGAAAACACCAGGAACGTGGGGACACGGGCTAGTGAAGCTTACCTGAGGAAGGTGCTGCGATGTGGATGCAGGTAGGTCTGCCAGGCTAGCCCTATCCCAGAGGCATGGGTCCAGGGGAAGGGGCCCTGTGGAGCATGAGGAGCGACCTAATTATCAGGAAAAGGCCAGGGTAGGAGTGCTGCAGCCAAAGGATGTGGCTTAGGATGGCCTTACCAAAGGGGGCGGGGGGGGTCGCAGAATCACTAGGGCACAGGGTTCCTGTCGAAGGAATTGGTTGGATCCAGTACCAACGGAATCCGGAGTTCCAATGGCCTGGAAGAGAAGGGTGTGTGAGTCCGAGTGCGGCAAGGACTGTGAGCATGGGCTGAACAGCGTGTGGAAACGATGCTCCAAACTTACCGGGAAAATAATGCTTGAGCCAGAAGGTCAGCAAGAGCTGATGTCAGGGTCGGAGTCCCGATGCACTGACCACCGGCTGAAGAGGGTGGTGGAGGAGCCGTCTAGTGGGTCCGCCCTGAACAAGTGAGAACAAGGTGGGGGTCAGAGACTGGCGTCCCATGGTCAGGCCGGGTGCAGGAGGCTTGGTAAAGTCATCCTCAGAGCAATAGGGTTTACTGTAGAGAATGAGAGTCAGTCCGGACGTGAAATCAATCAGAGTCGATTTAGTTCCTGGGTCGGAGTACGCGATCTCTGGGAGGCCGCCACATTTGTGATCGGCTGGAAAGGAATCCGAAATCGCAGTATGCGTCGGGCGTATATAAGGAATTGATAGGAATCACAATTATGAACATCATTACGCAAGTGGACGTGACTGCCTGATGACACCACGGTTACCAGGGGGAGAAGGCAAATGCTTCAGATCCGGCTGAAATAGATTGCAGAAGGCGTGGAGTGTGCCGTGCCAACAGGAGTTTTCGACGTCATCGCACATAGGGGGCATGTCAGAATGAACAATCAGTTGGTAGACATAGTACATTTATGCACAAGTTCAATCCAAGATTTTAATGGTTTCATATAATGGAAAAATGTAGGGACGTAATACATGTGTTGGCACATAATACATATATACAGGTTCAACTTAAGATTTTGCCTTTCCACGTGATGGAAAAATGTGGGCACACATAGATGCATGTAATTCAACCCAGATGAGCCCACAAATAGTTCGAGGGCTCAATCTATAGAGCATGGTGTAGCGAGATGCAGCCGAAAGGGCAGATTACTTGGTTAGTGCAAGTGGCCCAGCTAGTTAAGTGCTAAGTGGCTGGGGGTAACACTGGATGAAGCCGAGGAACAGATAGTCTATAGGTACAAGAGATCTAGGAGTTAGAGTTGGACAGTACTGTTCCATTCATCAATGTTGTTTAATGAAAGGTTTACTGAATTGCATCTAGTGATCCATTTGCATGTGCTGTTCAGTAGTAGTTGAAGATTACCACCCCTGGTTGGAAGTGAAGATTGGTCAATGACCTGCCACATCATTTCCAATTCGCGGTGTTGTTTCTCGATGTAGAGGGACACCAAAGGGGCGGTCATAACTTTGCAATGAATGCGGCTCTTGTGTTGGATTATCCTCTGTTTGACCATTTGGGTTGTTTGGGCAATGTAGATCAGGTCAAAGGGACATCGGATGGCATAGATTACATTTCTGGACCGGCAATTGGTGAAGGTTTTCAGTTTGTAGGTCATATTATTAGTGGTAAATTCCTTAGTGTTCAGTGTAAGGCAACAGACCACACAGTAGTGTCCGGTGATGGGTGGGAGGCCCCACGTGGCAGTAATAGATTCCTGTAGGCTGGCTTTCATGGGCCTTGTGATAGCATGAACAAGATGGCTGGAGAGGTTGTCCCCTCTTTTATAGGAAAAGAGCAGAGGTTGTTGAAATGGTTCATGTGTTCTCAGCATAGACCAGTTTTTCTTGATGAACTTGCTGACCTGATTACTGCATGGACTGAACGTGGTGACAAAAGGAATCAGAGTGTTTGCTTGTATGTGCACGGTAAGGATCTGTTTTCGGTGACAGTACCAAGCTCTTTTGCGAGCTTGGGAGACCAAATGTGGTGGATAACCTCTTTGGAGGAGTTTGTTCGAGAGGAAAGAAGCTTCCCGGAAGTAATCTTTCCCCCACTTATAATTTCTTCAGATGCAAAGAAATTGCCCGCAAGGGAGGCCATTACGGAGACTGCGAGGATGGTAACTGGAGTAGTGTAATAAAGCGTTGCGTTCGGTGGGCTTCCTATATAGGGTGGTCCCGATTTTTCCACCCTCAGCGTGCTGGGTGATGTCCAGGAAGGGAAGATCATTGGATCTGCATTCAGAGATAAATTAAGATGCGGTTGCGACTGATTTAGCCAAATAATGAAGCCATCTAAGGTATTGGTTGGACCCTTCCACAGTAGGAGAATGTCATCTATGTAGAGTCGCCAAAGCAAAATCTGGTTTTGGATGGGATTGCGAGGCGTAAGGATGTGAGTCTTTGAGGTTGTAGACAAATAAGATTGCAAAGTTAGGGGCCAAGCATGACCCCATAGATACACCCTTGATTTGAAGGTAGAAGGGATCACGGTACAGAAAATAGTTATTATCCAAGGCAATTCTCATTAGGTCCATGATAAAGTCCTTAGGGATCAAGGTCGGTCCGGGACTTCTTTCAAGAAGGTCCTGGATGACACGTAGGCCTTACTCATTGAATGTTGGTGTAAAGAGACTCAATATCGAGTCCCGCCATGAGTTTGATGTTGGTGTTAAACTGTCTATCCTCAATGGTGTTTATGAGGTTTATGCTATCCCGTATGAATGTTTCTGTCATGGTACAAGGCCTCTAATGACTGCTTCCATGTATTTGCTCAGGGGTTCGATGATGGAACCACATCCAGAAACAATGGGGCGGCCGGGTGGGTTGGTACTATCTTTATGTATCTTGGGAAATACATAGATGACCGGCGTGCAAGGGCGTTGGTTGTTCAGGAATGCAAACTCTTTGGGTGAAATGATGTCATGGGATCTGGCCTGGCTGGTTACTCTTTGGATTTTGGTTTTGAGATCTGGTAAGGGGTCTTTGGCTAATGGACGGTAGTGGCAGCAATTGGCTAGTTGCCTCTTTATTTCCTGATCATTTTTGTCGGTGTCCATAACCACAATGCCTCCGCCCTTATCGGCTGGTTTTATGATTTTTTTTTTATTAAGTAACGCTTGTTTTTCAGGCCAGGGGATGTTATAGGAGATGTACTCAAATTGACTCTTGAGGGCGGCAACTTCTTAGAGGACAAGACGTTTAAATGAGAGTTTTTCCGGGGCATAGAGGAGGATGGAGGGTTGAAGGTGGAGGGTGGGTGGAAGGGGCTTTTGGTGGTTAGTTGAGATAATGGTCTGTCAAAAAAGAACTGCCGTAATCTGATGTGTCTGAAGAACTGAAGTACATTTTCTTTGAGGTCAAATACATTACTTCGTCCAGTGGCCTCTGAACGGAGGTAAGGCCTCTGTTCAAGAGCGTAGTTTCCTCAGAGGATAGGGTGTGGCTGGATAAGTTGAATATTGGTATCAACTGCAATTCAAGGTTCTTAGTGGGTAGAGTGCTGGTAATAGATGGGTCCCCGGTGTCAAGGGGATTGTCTATTGTGGTGGACCCCAGTAGTAGAACTTTCTTCGGGTTTGTCGTTCTCCGGAGTATTGATACTGGTAGTTCTTCCATGTTTGTCCGCATCCGCTGCTCTCTTCTATAAAACAGGGAGGTAGGAGTGCAGGTGGTCTGTTGGGATTCCTTGAGGTGCTAGGACCTTCTACTGAGTAGGAGTCTTTTACTCTCAGCCGTTTAGCACTTATCCAGCTGGGCCCCCTGCACTAACTGTACATTGGAAGCCTTCAATTCTTAGCATTCAAGGGCTTCCATGTATCTATACCCTTTCCTGGATGTTTTCAATTAAGTAAACACACCCAAGTGTTTTTTCATGATTCTTCTGGGGTTTCATTATTGTTTGGTATGAAGGACCTTGCAGAGGCTCTTTTCCCACATGCATGATGGTGTAGCTATGACGTGTGATACAGTATTGAACCAATTAGCCATTAAAATGCATCGGTTTTGGCTCTCAATTTATACACTACATGACGCGTCATAAACATTTATACATTTCTTTGTAAATAGACATCCGGGCCTAATCACAGGGCCATAAATCTAGTCTTTTGAAGACAAAAAGCACCAGACACAATGCCTATCCAGTGGGTACGTTTCCCGATGTCCAGTATGGGGAGCCCATGATCACGGCGTGTAATGTGCATGCTGTATTCTGATTGGCTGTAGGTTTCCTAACTTAGTGTGGCGTCTGATTTTATGGTGTGTTTCTAACGTGCGCCCCTCTGGCTAAACATACTTTATTGGGGCCAATCTCCTACACCATTGTGGTGTTGCAGCCCATCTGTGAGATAGATCCAGGCTTTCCTGTTCACGCATTTGTCCAGGGAAAACGCGTCACCCCACCTGTGATCTGTCAATCAGTTGCTTCAGGCCTAGGCCTTAATGCCTGACCACGTATTTCTGAGTCTGGCTTGAGGGGGAGATCATATTGGGTGAATTCAACAACGGAGATGCAAGTTCATTATTACACACACACACACACACACACACACATATATATATATATTCACTGAAAAAAACATAGGTTATAGACCATATACAGTTAGGAATTAGCAGTTACAAAACCCTATTTTACTCACACAAAACCATTGAAATTCGCATATATAGTTAGTCGCACTAATTATATATCGCGCACCCGCAATCCACTGCTGATGATGTCACATATTACATCATTCATGACATGGTCAGTGACATCACTGATGACATCACTGATGACAACTCAAATGTCATTACTGGTAACATCACAGATGACATCATTCATGTGATAATACGATGAACATGTTCAGACTCTAATATAACCTTATATACACTCAGTGTACACAGACACTCACAGACTGTCACTCATCCATGGAGTTACCCATACACCTAGTCAGTCATGCAAAGAATCAATCACACCTCCATTTCCTCAACTATACAGTTATACACACCTTACTTATTCAAACATATTCTAACACATATTTACTCTCTTATACAATCACTGATACAAGTTTACAATGATCCATGAAGCCACTCACACATTCACTGGCTCTTATACACAGTTATTTATATATGTCAACTCTCACATGTACTGTGTTTTACATGTATACTTACTTTGACATGTAGCACTGAGATATCCATTCACTCACCAATACACACATGCACACAGTCAACCACCCATACAGCTGTTTCCACATGCAGTTTTGAACCCATACATCTAGTGAATCAACTGCTCACACATCAATGCACATAGTCACACACCTCCCAGCCACCCACACACACACTCACTCTCCCATACAAATACTTGAGCAACCAATCAATAACCCATATAGTTAATCATATAGCTACTGATCAACACATGCAGCAGTTTACAGAACAACAGATATAATGATGCACAAATTAAGACAGTTTAGTCACTAACCCATGCACTCAGTGAGACACATTTAATCACTCTCTCATACAGTCAGTCATGCACCTACTAAATCCTTCATCCAGACACTTATACATCCACTCATTCTTCAATATGTAAAACATATTTTAACTTTACAGAAACATACAGATACTGGATGTTGTCATCAGTGATGCCATTTGAGTTGTCATCAGGGATGTCATCAGTGATGTCACTGACCATGTCATGAATGATGTAATATGTGACATCATTAGCAGTGGATTGCGGGTGCGCAATATATAGTTAGTGCAACTAACTATATATGCGAATTTCAATGGTTTTGTGTGAGTAAAATAAGGTTTTGTAAATGCTAATTCCTAACTATATATGGTCTATAACCTATGGTTTTTTCAGTGAATTTTCAAGGTTTTGTAAATGCTAATTCCTAACTATATATGGTCTATAACCTATGGTTTTTTCAGTGAATTTTCAAGGTATTGTAAATGCTAATTCCTAACTATATATGGTATATAACCTATGGTTTTTTCAGTGAATTTCAATGTTTTTTTAATAGCAAATATCAAAAGCTGTAATATGTATTCTTCTTTTAAAGGAAAAATATATTTTATATGTATTTAATATAATTTTTTTATGTATACAGGTTTTTATAGTTACATCCACTGGGCTCACAGGTATGCTGATAACAGAAATTTACACAACCTCAATTTACAAAATGTGGAAATCAACTGGATTGGCCAGAGAGGATTGAGATGTCACCAATTGATTCCAACATGCGTTACAACATGCAAGACATCTACAGAGGAGATGGTGTGCACTTCTCAGATGAGGGGAATAGAATATTCCTCCTGAATTTAAGACTGTGCATTGGAACCTACTTGTAGGTACCTAAATCAGCCACAGAACCCAAAAGCTCTTTTCAGAGCTACCCTACCTCTGATCATTCAAAACGTTTAACTTTTTCTAACTTTTTTCACTATTTTTCACCAAAGTACGCTCCCCGGTACGCTTACCGGTGCGCGTACTGGGCGCCCCCCGCGATTTTTTTTTCATTTTAATTTTAATTTTTTGCCTATATGAGCGTCCCAAGCCCCCCTCAGAAAACCTAGAGGGTCAGGAAGTGTCTACCGTGCCCCCTTCTACCCATTCCCATCATTGTTTGCCCTCCATCTTGTGTCTCAATTCTACCGAAACACAAAATGGAGGACTCCCGTAATGCTGCTGGTACGCGTACCGGGGCGCGCACCGGTAAGCGCTCGCTAAAAAAAGGTGGGAAAGTAATTTACAGAAAAACCACTGGAGACACTTTCATCAAATATAGAATAGGCCCTACTACATAGGAGTCCCTACCATTTACCCAAATTTGGTGGTATTCCATTGAGCCATTTGGGATGTAGCCCTGTCTAAATATCCTGAGGAAAATTACATGACAAAAACACATATGAAACTGTTTGAATTTTCAACCAATTAAAATGTTACTTACATTTTGTACTTTTATGTGCTGACATTTGATTGGTTAAGTACATGAATATATATAAAAAATGAGAGAGAAACACAGCCATTTTGACTAACACTACCTAAGGTACATTTGGAAAAGAATTTGACAGAAAACTTCAACTACTTTGAAGAAGGTAAGTTGTTAATTTGAAAGGAGAACTATGTTATGCACTTTAAGTTAATTTGGGAAAACGTTTTCAGATAGTTATATACTGTCCCTCAATAAGAGTTAGACATTGAGAAAGGCTTATTTATTTAAATTATTGATTGAGTTAGGCTTCTGTGGTATAATTATGAATTTACTTAGGCTTCATCACAGGCACTTTTTAATAGTTCTACTTCCTGCCTGAAACCATACACTGCCCAAAGATAACTTCACTGTTAAAAACTCACAAGTACCTGTCTGAACTTGACTGACTGACTGACTGAAATATTTGTAGAGCGCACGAATGCCGCGGCGTCTTGGCGATAACAGATACAGAGGAGAGTGGAGGCAGAGGGGCAGATAGGTTTAGACAAAGAGCCAGGTCTTTAGGTATTTTCTGAAGCTCGTTTTTGATTTTTGGGCACGAAGTGCTGGGGGAAGCGAGTTCCAGATTTTTGCCGCCTGGTAGGAGAAGGCGTTACCCCCCCATCGGGCTCAGATTATTCTGGGTTGGCAGACGAGGTCGAGGGTGGCTGACCTCAGTGCGCGCGGGGGAATGTATCGGAGTATTAGGTTATTGAAGTCGTCGGGTCCCTTGCCGTGAAGAGATCTATGGACCAGGCAGAGAGCTTTGAATTGAATGCGACGTCTAACCGGGAGCCAGTGTAGCTGCCGAATAGCTTTAGATGTGGGGTGGCGTCTGGGGATGTTCAGTAAGGCTCTGGCCGCCGCATTTTGGATAGCCTGGAGTTTAGACAGCTGTTTTTCTCCTGCTCCTAGATAGAGGGAGTTGCAGTAGTCAATGCAGGATAATACTAGGGCTCCCATCACCGTTTTCCTTAGCGTGTCTGGGATGTAGGGAAGGATTTTCCTGATCAGTTTGTTGTTGTGAAAACAGGCGGAGGTTACCTGGTTCACCTGAGCTTTACAGGAGAGTTCTTTGTCTAATAAGAAACCAAGGCTTCTAACCTTGTCTGCGGGAAGAGGACAGGTTCCTGCTTCGGGGGCCACCATAGGTCGCTCCAGATGGAAGTTTTATGGCCGAACTCGATGACTTCAGTTTTATCTGTGTTCAGTTTCAGGAAGTTGCTGCTCATCCAGTTCTTAACCTGTGAGAGGCAGTTCCTGAAACGTTCTGCTGTGGCGTCAATGGATTGGGAGATGGACACAATGATTTGTGTGTCGTCGGCGTAAGATACCAGTTGTAGGCCATAGGATCTGATCAGGGATGCTAGGGGGGTGACGTAAAGATCAAAAAGAGTTGGAGACAGTGCCGATCCTTGTGGAACTCCACCCGGAAGAGAGAATTCAGCGGATTGTAGTCCATTCCATATCACTTGGTTGGTGCGAGTGGTTAGGAAGGAGGCAATGAGGGCCAGGGCAGAACCGGTGAAGCCTAGGGACGAAAGTCTTTTTAGTAGGACAGCGTGATTTACAGTGTTGAAGGCCGCTGTGAGGTCTAAAAGTATCAGGGCAGACCGTCCACCTTCATCCATGGTTTTACAAATCTTTTCAGTAGCCAGGATGAGGGCTGATTCCGTGGAGTGTAGGGGTCTGAAGCCATGTTGTGACGGATCAAGTAGCTTATTTTCCTCCACATGGCGCATTATTTCCTGGTTCATAGTTTTTTCTAAGATCTTTGAGGGTAAGGGCAGACAGGAGATAGGCCGATAGTGTTTGGGTTCGGAGGGATCAAGGGATTCTTTTTTGAGGATGGGTCTAATACAGGCCATTTTCCAGTTTTTTGGAAATTCTCCTTGAGAGATGATTTTATTGAGCAGAGGAGTCAAGGTATTTGCGGTGATCTCAGGGATTTGATGTAGCACATAGGGGGGGCATGGGTCCAAAGGAGAGCCGGATTTCATCTGGATAAGTAGGTCATGCACTTGCTGTTTTTCTAGTGCGGAGAAGCTGGAGAAGCAGGGGGGGGGTTATGTTGGTATGTCCATCTTTATTAGAGGGTATGATGGATACCATGGTGCTAAGGTCATCATAAACCGATTGTACCTTCTTTTGAAAAAAGGTGGCCATTCCGTCTACGAAACTCTGATCAGGGTTAAATACTGTGTCTAGTGGAGTTTTTGTTAGCTGGGCAACTGTTTTGAAAAGTTCCCTGGAGGAATTAGCCGATTTTTGGACTTTTTCTGTGAAGTAGGCGGCCTTTTCCTGGACTATGTTGGATTTATACTCCTGTAAGGTTTTTAAATATTCAAGTTTTTTCTTGCGGCTGTAGTCAGAGCGCCAGCTCCGTTCTGCGCATCGGCACTTGATCTTGACTATTTTTACTTCGGTCCTGTACCATTGAGCGGTGACAAGCCGTTTTCTGGGTTTCTTTGATTCAGGTGGGGCCAGCTCATTCATTGCATCGGTAATCCATTTGTTAAAGTTAGAACCCCAGTCTTCACTGCTGCCGTGGTCAAAGTCGGGAAGGGTGTTTCCCAGTGTCTCAGTAAGTTGGTTGGAATCAAGATTTTTCCAGGGACGGGAAGTTTCAGGGGGCGAATAGCTTCTACGCTGAGTTGCAGGGTTTTTTATTTGTAGATTAAAATAGATGGCATTATGATCCGACCAAGGTATAGGAGTGATGGATGAGACTTAAACCCAACAGTGCCCTATCTCTACTGATATATTTATTTTTTATGCAATTTACAGCAAGAAAATGGAAGCACGACAAAATGAAAATAATATTTCATTTCAAATAAATATGGAAAACAAACCTAAAGAAGACAAAGAAGAAATAGACTGTTTGGATGACACTGTAGTCCAAGACTTAATTAAATGTGTTGAAGAAATTGAATCATGGAATGAAAAGGAGGACATACCAGATGAATTAATGTTGCAAATTCTTTTAGATTTTGATAAATCGCAACAATAAATTTAAAAAGTTAAAATTGTTTGAGACATTATTCTTTTTTAAATGAAAATTATGAACTAGTACCCAGAAAGATATAATATAAAGTGAGACTTAAAATATACTGTGCAACTCTTTTGTGTTACATAGTAAGTTTGCTCATAGTTACTTCCTTTCTCCAACTACATTATCTCCAATGTGTATTTAACATCTCTTTATCATCTCCTGCCTCCATATTGTTTCTGCTTTCCTGACAGACTATGGTATGAATTCCATATACCACAATAACTTCTGAAACAACATGCAAGATATCTACAAAGGAGACGGTGTATATTACATTTTAGACTCTGCATTGGTACCTACATGTTGCTACTTAAATAAAATTTTTTTTAAAAAAACAACAAAAAGAACAATCAATAAACATACAATATTTGAAAAGTCTATCATTCTTTTTTTCCCATAGTACGCTCCCCGGTCCGCTTCCCGGTTCGCGTACCGGGCGCTCCCCCCGCAAAAAAACGGAAAAAAAAATATTTTTTTTTGCCCCGTGGGGCCCTTTTAAAGCCCCCACATCAAACCTAGGGGGTCAGGGAGGATCTACTTTCCCCCCTTATAGTCATTTCCCCCTTCGTTTTGGCCACCTCTTGTGTCTCGATCCTACCGAGACACAAGATGGCGGCCGCACCGGACTGTTTAGAATGTTTACAGACACCCGAGAGCCAATCAGCTTTCTGCGCGCAAGTCGCGTAGCGCGCCCGGAGCGCTCCCCGGTGCACGTACCGGGGCTCGCTTACAGATATATATATATTTTTTAACCTAAATTACTCAAAATGCACTAGAGCACATATCTTGAGACCTAGCAAAGGCACATCGGACTACCAGTCCCTACAATTTTGCCAAGTTTCATAGAAATCCATTCAGCCGTTCGAGCTAAAAGTGAGTCCAACCGCACTATGAAAAACTCAATGTTAAAAACACGTTTTGGGACCCCCCTTTTTTCTCAGCCCCCACTTCACGAAACCCCCCCAAACTTTCAGGGGACGCTCAGAAACAAAATGTGCCATTTTCCTGAAAATTTCAGCCAATTCCGTCCATCAACGCCAGTAGGTAATATATATATATATATATTTATATATATATATATATATATATATATATATATATATGCAACGAACCCTCCTTTGGAAGAAGAAAGCGGCCACACGGGGAAATTCCTTCAGGAAACACTTTATTGAACATTCAGCTGGGCATGATGCATTTCGGCTACATTGAGCCTTCCTCAGATGCCGTTAATGTCCGGTTGCTGCCACACCTGCGTTTTAAATAGTCCCGCTGCGCTCCCATTGGAGCCAGCACTCTCAGCCCTTGGTCATGTGATCGCCCATCTGCCGCAGCCCTGCAATGACTACAGCTCCCAAAGTTCACCTTGATTGGGCGATGTTGCGTGGGGAGTCCTCGTTGAAAATATGTCTGCATAGACGTGTGCTGTGCGGGACTGAACGCGATGTGTCCTGGTGTTAGGTGACCGGTCAGGTAAGTGTCCGTAGTGTTCCCTCTGGTCCCCGTATACGTTCCATCCCCTTTGAGCAGGTTTCCGTAGGGCTGTGAGCTGGAAATCAGTAAATCCAACTCCACGTACAGTTACGAACTGCACAAGGCAGCAGTCCTTACTTCAATTGCTCGCTGAGGCGGACTGGAGCAGTGCCATTAACATGGCAGGAGAAACAGATGCAGAAGCAAATGTGAACACCAGGAACGCTCCAGCCCTCTAGTAGAACGGGACCACTTGGCACACCTCTGGCTGGTGTGGAAATATGCAACGAACCCTCCTTTGGAAGAAGAAAGCGGCCACACGGGGAAATTCCTTCAGGAAACACTTTATTGAACATTCAGCTGGGCATGATGCATTTCGGCTACATTGAGCCTTCCTCAGATGCCGTTAATGTCCGGTTGCTGCCACACCTGCGTTTTAAATAGTCCCGCTGCGCTCCCATTGGAGCCAGCACTCTCAGCCCTTGGTCATGTGATCGCCCATCTGCCGCAGCCCTGCAATGACTACAGCTCCCAAAGTTCACCTTGATTGGGCGATGTTGCGTGGGGAGTCCTCGTTGAAAATATGTCTGCATAGACGTGTGCTGTGCGGGACTGAACGCGATGTGTCCTGGTGTTAGGTGACCGGTCAGGTAAGTGTCCGTAGTGTTCCCTCTGGTCCCCGTATACGTTCCATCCCCTTTGAGCAGGTTTCCGTAGGGCTGTGAGCTGGAAATCAGTAAATCCAACTCCACGTACAGTTACGAACTGCACAAGGCAGCAGTCCTTACTTCAATTGCTCGCTGAGGCGGACTGGAGCAGTGCCATTAACATGGCAGGAGAAACAGATGCAGAAGCAAACGTGAACACCAGGAACGCTCCAGCCCTCTAGTAGAACGGGACCACTTGGCACACCTCTGGCTGGTGTGGAAATATGCAACGAACCCTCCTTTGGAAGAAGAAAGCGGCCACACGGGGAAATTCCTTCAGGAAACACTTTATTGAACATTCAGCTGGGCATGATGCATTTCGGCTACATTGAGCCTTCCTCAGATGCCGTTAATGTCCGGTTGCTGCCACACCTGCGTTTTAAATAGTCCCGCTGCGCTCCCATTGGAGCCAGCACTCTCAGCCCTTGGTCATGTGATCGCCCATCTGCCGCAGCCCTGCAATGACTACAGCTCCCAAAGTTCACCTTGATTGGGCGATGTTGCATGGGGAGTCCTCGTTGAAAATATGTCTGCATAGACGTGTGCTGTGCGGGACTGAACGCGATGTGTCCTGGTGTTAGGTGACCGGTCAGGTAAGTGTCCGTAGTGTTCCCTCTGGTCCCCGTATACGTTCCATCCCCTTTGAGCAGGTTTCCGTAGGGCTGTGAGCTGGAAATCAGTAAATCCAACTCCACGTACAGTTACGAACTGCACAAGGCAGCAGTCCTTACTTCAATTGCTCGCTGAGGCGGACTGGAGCAGTGCCATTAACATGGCAGGAGAAACAGATGCAGAAGCAAACGTGAACACCAGGAACGCTCCAGCCCTCTAGTAGAACGGGACCACTTGGCACACCTCTGGCTGGTGTGGAAATATGCAACGAACCCTCCTTTGGAAGAAGAAAGCGGCCACACGGGGAAATTCCTTCAGGAAACACTTTATTGAACATTCAGCTGGGCATGATGCATTTCGGCTACATTGAGCCTTCCTCAGATGCCGTTAATGTCCGGTTGCTGCCACACCTGCGTTTTAAATAGTCCCGCTGCGCTCCCATTGGAGCCAGCACTCTCAGCCCTTGGTCATGTGATCGCCCATCTGCCGCAGCCCTGCAATGACTACAGCTCCCAAAGTTCACCTTGATTGGGCGATGTTGCGTGGGGAGTCCTCGTTGAAAATATGTCTGCATAGACGTGTGCTGTGCGGGACTGAACGCGATGTGTCCTGGTGTTAGGTGACCGGTCAGGTAAGTGTCCGTAGTGTTCCCTCTGGTCCCCGTATACGTTCCATCCCCTTTGAGCAGGTTTCCGTAGGGCTGTGAGCTGGAAATCAGTAAATCCAACTCCACGTACAGTTACGAACTGCACAAGGCAGCAGTCCTTACTTCAATTGCTCGCTGAGGCGGACTGGAGCAGTGCCATTAACATGGCAGGAGAAACAGATGCAGAAGCAAACGTGAACACCAGGAACGCTCCAGCCCTCTAGTAGAACGGGACCACTTGGCACACCTCTGGCTGGTGTGGAAATATGCAACGAACCCTCCTTTGGAAGAAGAAAGCGGCCACACGGGGAAATTCCTTCAGGAAACACTTTATTGAACATTCAGCTGGGCATGATGCATTTCGGCTACATTGAGCCTTCCTCAGATGCCGTTAATGTCCGGTTGCTGCCACACCTGCGTTTTAAATAGTCCCGCTGCGCTCCCATTGGAGCCAGCACTCTCAGCCCTTGGTCATGTGATCGCCCATCTGCCGCAGCCCTGCAATGACTACAGCTCCCAAAGTTCACCTTGATTGGGCGATGTTGCGTGGGGAGTCCTCGTTGAAAATATGTCTGCATAGACGTGTGCTGTGCGGGACTGAATGCGATGTGTCCTGGTGTTAGGTGACCGGTCAGGTAAGTGTCCGTAGTGTTCCCTCTGGTCCCCGTATACGTTCCATCCCCTTTGAGCAGGTTTCCGTAGGGCTGTGAGCTGGAAATCAGTAAATCCAACTCCACGTACAGTTACGAACTGCACAAGGCAGCAGTCCTTACTTCAATTGCTCGCTGAGGCGGACTGGAGCAGTGCCATTAACATGGCAGGAGAAACAGATGCAGAAGCAAACGTGAACACCAGGAACGCTCCAGCCCTCTAGTAGAACGGGACCACTTGGCACACCTCTGGCTGGTGTGGAAATATGCAACGAACCCTCCTTTGGAAGAAGAAAGCGGCCACACGGGGAAATTCCTTCAGGAAACACTTTATTGAACATTCAGCTGGGCATGATGCATTTCGGCTACATTGAGCCTTCCTCAGATGCCGTTAATGTCCGGTTGCTGCCACACCTGCGTTTTAAATAGTCCCGCTGCGCTCCCATTGGAGCCAGCACTCTCAGCCCTTGGTCATGTGATCGCCCATCTGCCGCAGCCCTGCAATGACTACAGCTCCCAAAGTTCACCTTGATTGGGCGATGTTGCGTGGGGAGTCCTCGTTGAAAATATGTCTGCATAGACGTGTGCTGTGCGGGACTGAACGCGATGTGTCCTGGTGTTAGGTGACCGGTCAGGTAAGTGTCCGTAGTGTTCCCTCTGGTCCCCGTATACGTTCCATCCCCTTTGAGCAGGTTTCCGTAGGGCTGTGAGCTGGAAATCAGTAAATCCAACTCCACGTACAGTTACGAACTGCACAAGGCAGCAGTCCTTACTTCAATTGCTCGCTGAGGCGGACTGGAGCAGTGCCATTAACATGGCAGGAGAAACAGATGCAGAAGCAAACGTGAACACCAGGAACGCTCCAGCCCTCTAGTAGAACGGGACCACTTGGCACACCTCTGGCTGGTGTGGAAATATGCAACGAACCCTCCTTTGGAAGAAGAAAGCGGCCACACGGGGAAATTCCTTCAGGAAACACTTTATTGAACATTCAGCTGGGCATGATGCATTTCGGCTACATTGAGCCTTCCTCAGATGCCGTTAATGTCCGGTTGCTGCCACACCTGCGTTTTAAATAGTCCCGCTGCGCTCCCATTGGAGCCAGCACTCTCAGCCCTTGGTCATGTGATCGCCCATCTGCCGCAGCCCTGCAATGACTACAGCTCCCAAAGTTCACCTTGATTGGGCGATGTTGCGTGGGGAGTCCTCGTTGAAAATATGTCTGCATAGACGTGTGCTGTGCGGGACTGAACGCGATGTGTCCTGGTGTTAGGTGACCGGTCAGGTAAGTGTCCGTAGTGTTCCCTCTGGTCCCCGTATACGTTCCATCCCCTTTGAGCAGGTTTCCGTAGGGCTGTGAGCTGGAAATCAGTAAATCCAACTCCACGTACAGTTACGAACTGCACAAGGCAGCAGTCCTTACTTCAATTGCTCGCTGAGGCGGACTGGAGCAGTGCCATTAACATGGCAGGAGAAACAGATGCAGAAGCAAACGTGAACACCAGGAACGCTCCAGCCCTCTAGTAGAACGGGACCACTTGGCACACCTCTGGCTGGTGTGGAAATATGCAACGAACCCTCCTTTGGAAGAAGAAAGCGGCCACACGGGGAAATTCCTTCAGGAAACACTTTATTGAACATTCAGCTGGGCATGATGCATTTTGGCTACATTGAGCCTTCCTCAGATGCCGTTAATGTCCGGTTGCTGCCACACCTGCGTTTTAAATAGTCCCGCTGCGCTCCCATTGGAGCCAGCACTCTCAGCCCTTGGTCATGTGATCGCCCATCTGCCGCAGCCCTGCAATGACTACAGCTCCCAAAGTTCACCTTGATTGGGCGATGTTGCGTGGGGAGTCCTCGTTGAAAATATGTCTGCATAGACGTGTGCTGTGCGGGACTGAACGCGATGTGTCCTGGTGTTAGGTGACCGGTCAGGTAAGTGTCCGTAGTGTTCCCTCTGGTCCCCGTATACGTTCCATCCCCTTTGAGCAGGTTTCCGTAGGGCTGTGAGCTGGAAATCAGTAAATCCAACTCCACGTACAGTTACGAACTGCACAAGGCAGCAGTCCTTACTTCAATTGCTCGCTGAGGCGGACTGGAGCAGTGCCATTAACATGGCAGGAGAAACAGATGCAGAAGCAAACGTGAACACCAGGAACGCTCCAGCCCTCTAGTAGAACGGGACCACTTGGCACACCTCTGGCTGGTGTGGAAATATGCAACGAACCCTCCTTTGGAAGAAGAAAGCGGCCACACGGGGAAATTCCTTCAGGAAACACTTTATTGAACATTCAGCTGGGCATGATGCATTTCGGCTACATTGAGCCTTCCTCAGATGCCGTTAATGTCCGGTTGCTGCCACACCTGCGTTTTAAATAGTCCCGCTGCGCTCCCATTGGAGCCAGCACTCTCAGCCCTTGGTCATGTGATCGCCCATCTGCCGCAGCCCTGCAATGACTACAGCTATATATATATATATATATATATATCATGGTGTACATCAACATCATATTTATCAATATTAACATTCCCCCATCTAGCTGAAATTTCAACAACATAATTTACTTCATACTTCATGACAGTCATATTATTTGATGTGTACTATGTCTCTGTTGTGTCTATTACTAATTCCCTTGTTAGTTGCATACTGAACTTTTGGACTGCGGTTTCAGAGCAGGAAACCCCCACTTGTAGAAATACCACACAAAAACAGTGCTAAAAGAGAACTGGGAAGCAATGGCAGGCACAGTTTGGCCACCCATTGGGGCAACCAGAAAACAAGTTTATAAACTAATTCTGCTCAGGGACACATCCCTCTAGTTTCTTTGGGTCAGCTTGTAGATGATACAATGCTTGGATGGCAAGAGTCAATGTCCCGCTGTCCGCATTGTTTTCAGGAATAAAAGTACAGCAGTACGCACCTCAACTTCCCATCGCAGTCGTCAAAGTCCAACACATACCAATTTCGCATCACCATAAGGCAGATGGCTGCCAAAAGGAAGTTTAGCACAAAGCTGGCCAGTGTTTCATTGTGGGGAGGACACCTCAGATCAGGAGGTCCTCATAGCTGTTAACTGGGAGAAGGGGCCAGATGGAATGCTGGTGATAACAATGATGGAAGTAAGCACTTCCACTCTATTCAGTGAATGGCAACCTCACCACTGCCCTGAGACACAGGTGTCTGTCATACTATAGTGGTTGACAGGCTAGAGTCCCCAGAATAGTATGTGCCAGGAGAAGCAAGGAGAGTAAGAGGTCACAACCAGACCAGCAGCCTTAATGCCACTAAAAAGAGGGGATACCATTATCTGGCTTTGGGTGGTAATCAGTCCTGACCTCTCACTAGAATGTATCCTAGGCAATGACCACCCAGAAGTAGGTCTGATTCCAGAAGGGACATTCCCCAAGGCGCCGCTCGAAACAAGGAACCTGGGGTCTTGTCCCTAAGGTTAGGAGACTTCGGTTCCAGCAGAAACGGAAAAGAGTAAAGGGCAGAAAGGGAGGCCACTCTTAACTAGAGACCTGGTAAGTGAACGGCATACTACCTCAGTAGGGGAGTACATCAAAGCTTTCACTGTTGAGGCCTCTCCTGAACCCCAAGAAGTCCTGAAGAGTCAGGCAGCTGCTCAGAACCAGGCTGTCACCTATGAACTGTTAGAAAGAGGAGTGAAAGAAGAGTTGGTAGTCCCCCACTCTGAACAGCTACAGAGGCTCACAGAACCCACAGTTCCCCCCAAGGTAGTCCACCCACTTGTCAATGGAGAGCTCAGGATGTGGTTCTGGACATTGACAGCAGTCAGTAGCCTCTGTTGAGTGCTAGCATTCATGGTAGCACTGTACTTGGCATGGTCTGCAAACCCCATGGCCAGAAGTAAATTAGGCCCCCTGACTCTGATGGTCATGGTGGAGTTAGTCAAGTGTTGTTTGACCTCTGTGGGCAAGCGAGGTGTTGCCCTCACCAAGGTGGGGTAAGAAGAGGTTGGCACCTCACTACTGAAAGCAAGACAGGAGGAAGGTAAAAACATAGATGTAGTTAAGGTCCAGTTTAAATTGGGTCCTGTTACTGTTGAGGTGAGCCAACTGCCAAAAGGGCGTGACCCTGACAAAAGGATGTGAGCCAGAGTAGGCCTTGCAATAGTTCAGCCAGTTTGCCCTAAATCCTTCCTCACTGACGAGTAAGGAAAACTCAGCCAGGACTGGGTTGAGTCCCCTCAATGTGTTGGCTTGCGTGTGGTGTGGGTAGACGAATGTGGGAGAGGGTGTTGGGTAGAAAACAGGCCTTTTTGTAGGTGTCCCCCCTATGGTTTGCCTTAATTTGGACAAATAGATGTTGTTTTTCAACTGTGACAGTGCACTGAGGCCTGCAAACTAGGCCTCAGTGCTAGAGCTCCCTCCCTCAATCTGATACATGTGAATTGGTAATCCCAAATGGCAAGGACTTAGACCCCCTTATAAGTCCCTAGTATATAGTACCAGGGGGTACCCAGGGCTTGAAGCCCTGTTTTGCCATCATGAGTTATCCAAGGAAACAGATGACAGCAGCACTGCCATTGTACACTGCAGGACTAGTGCAAAATGCTTAAACTCGACTTTGCCCTCACCATTATCAGAAAAGTCAACGCATTATTTTTAATAAATGGCAGTCACCCCTAAGGAAGGCTTCCTGAGCCCAGGAGGCAGGGTGCATTATATTAATGGTGAAAACATATAAGTATATTCATACATATTCCATAGTAGCCTTTTCCACTAAGGGCTCCTATAAGTGATCAGCGGCCCATGGGATAACATGGGCTGGCAACTGGGCAACCTCAAGATTGGCAGTTCCATTATGGTACCATCAAAAAATGTCATGTTTTGTATCAAACAGTTTGCCTCTTCACCCCTGACACGATTTACATGCCAAGGTTGATGTGGCATACACCTAGGCAGCACCTTAGAGATTTCCTATGTGGTTGCCCCAGCTTTTCCTGTGCTCTGGCTGTCAGCCCACAGCTGCTTCTGTCAAGACAGGGATATGACCCACCGCCAGGAGGTGTGAACTCTGCCAGGAGTTAGAAACAATGGTTTGGACGGGAAGGAGGTTATACCTCTCGCCTTAACAGGATGGCTAGTGAAGTGGCATTTCAAGGCGGCGAACTTCAAAGCCTTCACCGCCTGTAATACGCAACCAGGCTGCCTCCAAAAGGAGGAAACAGCCCTGCCTCTGCCCTATTTGCACCTGGGCAGGCTGTAGAATTAGATATTCTGGGGGTGAACACCCCCAGAAGGTGAGCCACACATCTAGGGTGGGCTAATTAGTCTATATAGCTACGAAACAGTTTTGCCATTTTCAAAAGTGGCAAAATGGAGGGTTCCGGGTAGAACGGGTCAAAAACAAACACAGACTTACCTTAAGGGCAAATTAACCGCTGAGGCTTATGGCCCACTGGCCAATTGCACCCACACCCCTAATGCCCGAACTCTAGGAATTAAAGGGCACCTCTATCACCAGAACCTCAGATCTGATCTGATTTGCAACAAAGAACACAGAAGAGACCCGACCTGCGACAGAGGCTGCACAAACAAAAGGCGTGATACTCTGCACCTGTGGAATCTTTGTGGAACTGCACAACTGTAATGTGTCCCGGTTCAAAGACCGGTTCCCCTCAAACATAGAGACCCCTTTGAGAGCCAAAGTTAACTCCAGACTCACTTGGACTAGTGGCACTATTCCCCTGCACACCATAGATAAAGACAAAATACCAGATCCAAAGAATCGCTGCCCATCGGGCTCTCCGAAGGACCACCCAAAAGTAGATGGACCAGTGCATTGTGGGAAACATAGTTCTGACCGCCAGGTAGTTTCAGGAAGCTACCGTTTCCTCCCGGACTTCTGGATGTCGAAATAACTTTCTGCTGACCTTCATGTAGCTAAGGCTTGTTGTTCGTGGCCAGTCGGCAACCACCACCTTTACTGGAAGCTGCAACTCATGGGAACACCACAACACCGGCATCCAAAGCTAGCAGTGTCCTCTTTGTCAACTTTTTGCACCTGTTTCCTCACCTGCACCATGTAAGCGGTAAAACCAACTCCCCCGCGGCTCCAGCTTCAGCACCAAGGAGAGGCTGAACAGCTCTGCAGCCGGGATTCCGGAGCAAGGTAAAATCAAACTAACTGTTGTGGTTTGGTCCTGGGACCCGCATCACCTTAACCCTCTATGGGTTCTCCGTAACTCGACCTGCAAGTGGCCGATTGTCAGAAGTGCTTTTTCCTATTGACCACAATGACAAAGTTTTGCAATATAGCACTGATTTACTTTTGCTTCTAGAATCCATAACTCTTGTCCATTACTTATCATCTATGTTTGTACTCTGAAATGCTCAACACATGTTCCTCAAGTAAAGCCTGTCTGCTCTTTGCCACTCTATCAGGAATGAGATAAGGATTTATTATTGTGAATCCAGAGACCATCTTTGGTACATTGTGCACATCTGTGCAGATCTGCTAGCAAACATGCTCCCGACATTTACGATCTCATCATCTCGAATGATCTAGACATTATCATCTTTACCGAAACATAGCTATATAGTTCCTTCTCTCCCATCCTAGACCTTCTGGTCCCTCCTAGTCACGATATAATGCGCCTAGACAGAATGGTGTTAGCCTGCATGTATCGTAACACCATCTCAGTCACTCAAGCAGACTCCATCTCGTTATCCGCCTGTGAATATCTCTGTATCAACATCTCCGATGACAAGTGCCTCGCCAGCAAACTTCACTATATATGCACCCCCCCGACTCCCCGGGTGATAATCTGACGTTCATCGATGAGTTAAAGGAAGTAATTACATCCAACAACTCACAAGTGCCTCAGATTTTCCTGGGAGACTTTAATCTCCATTGGAACAACATAAGCAATCTAGATGTAAGCTGTCTTAAATCATTTCTGTCAGATCAGGATCTGTCTCAATTCTAGGACAGTCCAACCGACAACAAGGGAGAGACACTCAACCTCTTCATAGCGAAAACGAACATTGTATCATTAGAATCCATAACCCCATGTGACTGGACTGACCATTAAAGCATTTTCTTCTCCATCAATATTGAGGTAATTCCAAAAAGATGCCAACTTACAAAAACAACAAGCATTTGCAATGCAATAAGTCTCGCATTAACGCAAGTTTGAGCTATTGGCACTGTAAATTACAATGCCTTTATTTATGTTTTGGTTTTTAAAACTTAAAAAGTGCATTGTCATTTACAATGCCAATAGCTTAAACTGGTGTAAATGCAAGACCTATTGCATTGCACAAGCTTGTTTCTTTTCTGGCTGATTACTGTGACAGGCATTAAAGTGGCCAACATTAAAGTGAAGTCACACATTTATAGCACCTCCATAACTGTCCAGTGTGCTCCTAGCACTGTGTGCCTGAGCAAACTGATGGCAACACGTGGTTTGAACTGCCTGCAGCAAGTTTAGGGGCGGGCTCAGCTGAGCTTGCAGCACCACATTGTAGCCAATTTACCAGACACACCAGTGGCACCAATACTGACGTTAAGCGGGTCAGTCTGATTTTGCCAAATCACACACGCACAGACTAGTAGTGCAAAGGTTTTCAAACAGCAAGCAGCTGTCGCCGCAGCTCGCACCATGCCTCCCATTGCACCCACGAGTAGTGTGCCTCAACTGATACTGAGGCTGCACTGCAGTCAGGCAGCCAGTGCAGTGCCATTATGCCACAGCGAGTCAATAGTTCTGAACTGCGTACAGGCTGGCCGGCCCGTTCATTGAGCTCCACAGACCAGTAAGTGTTGTTGTGAAGTGTGTGTGCTTTGCTCTAGCCTCATAGTAGTTGCATCGGTACACCTCGCCCCACAACCCTCGCCACCCAAATGAAACACAGACAAGTGAGTTTGGGAATAAGAAGTTGCAGGTTTATTTGAGATACAAATAACAGAGCGGGTTAACTGACAGGCGACCCCCCTGTTGCAGGGCGCCTGAAGATGAGCCAATTACACGGACACCCTGGCCCTGGCCAGGTGTCGATTCTGGGAGGCACCGCCTCCCACCGGTGGACCTATCGTCCACCTGCCCCACCCTCCAGACAAGGGAGAGTCAACTCACACCTTGCCCATCCAGGCGGGGCGTTTATTAGCAAACCCCCGGTTGTTCAGGCTTACAACCGCCCTAAGGACTAACGGGGTGCCGTTGAACCAAGTCCCCGAGAAGGGCCCCTTGGCTTAATATGACTCAGCTGTGCCTTTGCACTGGGGCTTCAGGTCCTGTTCCTGCGCCTGTTCTGCATGTGGGGGGGGGGTCGCCTTGCACTTTATCCACAGCCTTGGGCGTGGCACCCGCTGCGCCCAGGGCCCCCACTACCTAGCCTTAGTCCTCCTTTATCTACACCCGGCTGATTCTAGCACCTCACCCAAGTCTAATAGGAAGATCGCCATACCCACTTTGGACAGATGCACTCCATCAGATTCCCAGCACCCAATGGACTTGGCGTGCAGCAAGCCATGCCTAATGAAACCTACCCCTCTTTGTTCGCTGAATTTCCGCATTGCTGCGTTGACTCGCCTACGGGTGACTTCTAAAGCCCCTTGAGATACTGCCCCATGCCAGATAGGCCTGGGCGATATTTCTGACCAGTATATGCTGCACTGTCCTAATTCGCCGCTCAAGGTGCTCAGGTCCTTCCTCATTGTGTCCAACAAACGCCTCTTGCCTAAGGCCACCAGATCGTTCCCCCCCAGGTGCACCACCAAGATGTTTGGCTTCTGCCTGTGTTCCCTCAGGATTTTTCGCAGGGTCCCTACCAGTGCTGCCCAGCGCATCCCGGGGAAACCGAACCATGATATGTTTGTGTTGTTAAAACCATGCTTCCAGGTGTTGGCCCTCACCCATCTCGCCAGTCTGGTGACATAAGAGTGCCCCATCACCCACACCTCTGCCCCTGTAATAAAACACAGTGTGTTGAAAATTGTTGTTTATTACAGATTTAAAGCACAGCAATCAAAAACACACCACTTAACAGCTAAATATGAACCATAATAACCATTCTGGTTTGCGAGTTACATACAATATTTACAAGTCATTGACCAAACGTCTGCTCACAGGGCGTATCACGCTCAATGGTCTGACATACCTCCTGTAACAGTTGGAATCCCAACGTCCTACTTTTTTGATTGCCTCGGCCGGGAGGCCTACCCTAAAGGCCGTGGTGGCCGCTCCTATCCTAAAGGAATGTGAGCTAAACTTGGCCCCATTTGTGGTGTACCCAGCCCTGAACAAGCACCCTTGCATCACATGGTCCACCTGGTACTTTGCTAGTGGTGAACAGTCAGCGTGTATGAGCAGTAGCCCGTCTGCATACGGGCGGCTGGACAGGAAAGTGGCCAGCAGGGCCACCGGGCAGTAATTGTCGTTACCCAGGCGCTGTAATGTAATTGTCCTACCCTTGCCTGACTGATCTGTTTTGGAGGTTTGTAAAAAGATCTCGGCAGACTCAGCTGTTGATCGTACGTCCCTTATCGAGATGGCCCTGGAGCATGACTCTTTTTTGGACCGGGCCACTAGCTCGCCGATCCTGAATGCTCCAAAGAAGGCAAGGCTAAATGTAACTGCAAAGAGGGCTGTTTCATACGCGGAATGGGTGACTGTAGGCAAGGCGTCTACCATGTTTTTCAAAGTGTCATAATCTATGGGAGTCCTCTGATCTACCAGTTTCGGCATCACTCTAGCCCACCCTTTGAGTGCCGCCCTGGTTGGAAAAGAAGTGGTCGGGTCCCTCTGACCTAACAGGTGGGCATGGTGCCCTATGGCCGACAGGTGCCCCGCCATCCAAGAATGACTCTTACCCTCATCCTTTGCCCAACCCATGAATGCCTGCACTTGGTCCCCTAGTCTTGAAACGTCCTGCTCCCACGGGCCCATAATTCCACAGAATGTTTTAACACAGGTCTGGTATCTTTTCATCGTTGCAGGTGCCAATGACAACTCTCCTAATTCTCTGATGCGCTGCGCCACCGCAGCAGGTGCCAAAGTCGAGCCGGGAAAGGCGTCATCTCCTCCCTCGCTCGCGGCCACGCCTCTCGGAACCGCTGCCAATGGAAACGTGAGAGAGCGTCAGCAGCCGTGTTTTGAGCCCCCGGGATGTGTTTAGCTTTGCATTCCACGTTATTATAAAGACAGACCCTGACCAGATCCCTGAGTAGGCATAACACAAGTGCGCAGGAGGCTGACTGGGTGTTGATGGCTTGGACCACAGCCATAATGTCTGACCATAGCACCACTCTCTTCGCAGACAGTAAGGCAGGCCAGAGGTGAAAAGCAACAACTGCTGGGAATAGTTCCAACACGGTTATGTTGGAGGTGATCTTTTTCTTCCTCCAAGTATTGGGCCACCCCGCCGCGCACCACTCTTTGTCAAGAATTGCCCTGAACCCATCCCTGCCTGACGCGTCAGTAAACAACGTCAGCTCTTGGCTGCTGGTCCATGGTTCCCTCCATATCACTGACCCGTTAAAGTGCTGAAGGAAGTCCCCCCACACTTTAAGGTCCTCCTTGACCCCAAAACTCAACCTCACCTGGTGATGCTTGCGCTTAATCTTTGCCGCTGTCCTGGCCAACCTGCGCGCAAATGCCCTACCTGCAGGAATAACTTTCGTGGCGAAACTTAATCTCCCATGTAGGCTTTGAATGTCCTCTAATGTCACCTTGTCCTGCCCTAGCACCTGTTTTATCTGCTCTGCTAGCTCAAGGACCTTGTCTGCCGGGAGCCTGGCCTCACCTGCTGATGTGTCAATTTCGATGCCCAAGAAAACTAACGCCTGCGCAGGTCCGGACGTCTTCCCCGGGGCCAGTGGCACTCCCAGATGCTTAGTCATTCTTTGAAATTTCGCCAGTGCCTCCGCACATTCAGCTGTCTCTGCTCTGCCCACAAACAGGAAGTCATCCAGGTAATGTGTAACGCCCTGTACCCCTTCAATGTCCTTAAGAACCCATTGCAAGAAGGTGCTGAATGCTTCGAAAAATGCGCAGGAGATGGAGCAGCCCATGGGCATGCATCTATCGTAGTAGTATTCATTGCCCAGCCTGAAGCCCAATAAGTTCTGGCAGAGCGGATGAACCGGCAGAAGACGGAAGGCAGACTCGATGTCCGCTTTTGCCAGCCATGCCCCTTTCCCAGCTCTTCGCACGAGGTCCATGGCCACGTCAAATGAACAATACGAGACAGAGCAAACCCCTTTCTCAAGATTGTCGTTTACTGATTCTCCCTCGGGATAGGACAGGTGATGAATCAGCCTAAAGGCCCCTGGCTCCTTCTTTGGCACTATCCCCAGTGGTGATACCACAAAGTTGTCTAGTGGTGGATGCGGGAAAGGACCAGCCACCCTCCCCAGCTCGAGTTCCTTGCCTACCTTGGCTCTCACTACCTCTGGATTCTCCCTTGCGGATTTCAAATTATCAGCATCCCTGGCGACCGGCACACCTACGTACGGTATGACAAACCCTTCAGCAAAACCCCCCAGGAGCAATGTCCCGTCAATTCTGTTTGGGTATTTGTTCAGTAGTGGCAACATTCGCTCCAGGACTATAGGCGAGGGGCCTTTCATTGCGCCTCGCTCCAGGGGATCTGCAAGCAACTCAAGTGTATTACCGGGTGGGCAAGGCATGTTCAGGCTCAGGGTGCTGGATGGAGAGGGGCGGAGGCGGTCATTGTGTGGGGTGGTGGTGGGTTACTTGTTCTGCCAGGACCCACCTCTCCCTCCCTGGTAGCTACCTGGCTTTTGACCTTTGTTTGTTCTACAAGACCCCGCTTGGTGTTGCCCTCCACAATTGCTACATGTGTGAGCGAATTTGCAGGAACTCCCCCAAGGGCAATGCCCCCCGTTGAATAACCTGCACGACCCTGGCGAAGACTTCCCGCCTCCCTTCTTCTGACCTCTCCCTCTCTGGCCCCCTCGAAAGGGCGGCGTCCTCTGTTCAGACATGGCCCCTGGGGCGTATTTGTCCGAGGACCCTGTCTGTTGTTCATGAGCCTTGCTGTTTGTCGCAACCCCTTGAAGTGCCCTGGACCCCATATGATCCATCCACAGCTGCACCTCCTTCTGATCCCACCGCATACTGGGACATCTGGACCTTTTTTTTCTGAATTCCCTGTCGTATTCCAACCAACCTACGCCTCCCCACTTCTTTGCTTCCTTGTGGATGAGCCTCCCATACTGCACTAACCCTGGACCCTGATCACTAAACTTTTCCATGATCACGGAGGACAAGATAGAAAAGGCTTCTAACCAGTTATCAATGCTTTTCTCCGGCCAGGCCTGAAATCTTACTTTCTTTTCCTCCTCCTTGAGCCCTGCCTTGCGCACGTCCGCCCCTTGTTGACCCAGCATGAGTAGCGAGAAAATGTCAATAAATTCTCTCTTCCAAATTAATTCCTTCGCTGCTTGTGGGACCTCCCAGGATAGGCAGGAGCGACCTGATAGTAAAGGGGCGTCAAAGTGTACCTCTTCCTCGCCTGGCAGCACTGGGGAAGGGGCTGGCAACGTAGGAGCAGGCGCTGCTGAGTTGGGGGGGGGGGGGGTCGGGACTGCCGGGTACGGGGACACCGGGCTCATGGGCAGCGGTGCCAGGAGGGTGGGCACTATCGGCGAGGCAAACGGTACTGAGTGCGATCCCGGGGGCTGCCGGTGGTGTTGGTCCAGGCGCCGGAAGCGTATTCGCAATACTGGATAGGTCAGTCCCCTCCTGCCTCCCCCCAGCCGCTCCCGATGTGCCAGGAGCCGCAGCTCCGTTTCCCCAAACATTGGACGGTCGAACCCCGGTATTGGGTCCAGGCATCACACTTTCCCTCATCTCCTTCATGAATATTTCTAATGTGGACATCATCTTACCCAGATCGCTTCTGGTAGCGTACTCCATTGATGGCTGCCCGGTGGCAGGCCGGTTTGATTGGCCAGGCAATTCCTGGACCCTTGGCGGCAAGCTCGAAGTGCTCGGCACCTCCTGAACCACCAATACTGTGGGGGTAGCACTCCCTTTCCTCTTAGCGGGCGGCGGAAAGTCTTTGTTCGTGGGTACCTTGACCCTTTTGGACGCTCTCACGTGACCCACACTAGTTGTGTCATCTTCATCGACTGTCATAATGTCATTATTCACACAAGGGTTCGCCGTGTTGCCCTTAAGCAGATTAGTAGCCCACGCTACTCCGTTCGTCTCTACTAGCTGTAGGAAGAGCGCTGCATGTGCTGCTTGAGCTTCCGTGACCACGAACCCTGTTCCTGCACCACCTTGTCCCATTCCTGACATCTTATTCTGTTCGGTCTCACCTCCTGCAAGGAAAAAACGTCGTGACTACTGATCTGATACCCTCATGCATCCTTCTCTATAATCCATCATTGCATCCCTTTAACCTATCTTTACTTACTTTTCACTGGACTGGTAGATGCGGGGGGGGGGGGAGGTCGCTTAGTACGCAGAGACCACCCTTTCCCGCGAGTGTGTCGCGGCGACGCCTGTCGAGTTTGCGCTCCTGTATGGATTGATATAAAAGTTCTGGGTTAGTCCCAGCCCCTTCTTAGCCAAACCAGGGACCTGAGAGGGCCCTGCCCCGTCTTGGGTCCCCGGCCCCACTCACTGTCTCTGACCTCCCCCTAGGGGGACCAGACCATGAACACTGGCCCCCCCAGGCTGCGTTGCCCATGCCCCTAGAATGGCCAACCCCCCCTTTTGAGTTCTTACCTTCCTCTTGCAGGGGTGGTGCTGTGCAATCGTCACGCTATGAAGCAATCCTTAAATGCCTAGAATTAGGGAACACGTAATTATGATAGCAGCGGGGGAAGCACCTTAAACATACACATGCCCCCCTGTTGTAGAACCAAGAAATTTGCCTTGTACTGCCGCATAAATAACAGTTAAAACCTTGTAAATTGCTATCTAAACCTCCCTTGCGTGCTCTCTATGGCTGTTCGTAAACCTTGATCGCAGGGCAACTGTTCTGGCTGTTCACATATTCGTCTCATTAACTGCGCGCGTACCCCATCTGTCCTCTCGTTACCGACCCTCCTTACCGAGCCTATGATGAAAGCCCGCGCATTGACCGGGTGCATCTCCGCTAATGGCGGTGCGTGTCTGGGGGTTGTTGGCGGGGGGAGGGGCAGTAAAGCGGCGCGGCGGGGGGGGAATGGGCGATATATCCCAACGTCCACCGCATTGCTCGTGATGGTGGGTTGCCTCGTGGTCCGACAGGGTGTGTTTTAGCCCGTCTTGTTCACTGCCTTGCAGCAACGTATAATAGCCCAAATAACCTGAATTGGCACTGCCATGGTCTCGAGTCCTGAAGGCTGCATCCACACTTCCCACTCCACGTTTCCCGCTAATACGCCTCCGCACTGCTTGAAACCCGCATTGTTGGGCCCCGCCAATTGCCACGCATTAGGCGTCACCCTCCCCTTCTGGGTCGTTGCGGTACCCCGAGTCCCGCGCGGTCGGGTCTAGTCCCTGCGCCGGCGGTTGAACCAGTAAGCGGGGGGGGGGGGGGGGGGGGTAAATGGTCACCCCGCTGCTAGGGAGGAGCGCCGCGAGCGATGCCACCCGTCCCCGCAGCTTGAGGAAAGGGCATGCAAAACACCGCATTCCCTCTACCCCGCAATGCGCTGGGCCAGTTTCCTGTTCCCTCGATCCTTGCCCTTCGGCAGCAGCAAACGGCGCCATTCAAAACGTCCCACGCCCGCTACAGTGCGCTAGGCCAGGCCTACCCCTTCACCGCTCCCCGACCGTCGCATACCTCCTGGAAGCTGCGCTCCCCGGCGCCATATAACAGGCTGCCGACCTTGCCCCCCTCGAAGGGGGGGTCTGATCCCACCACTGCCCCGCCTTTCTCACCCTCTACACTTTCCGCGCCTACCCCACTCGCTCCACGAAAACCCCGCGCACCACAAGACAGGACGACTAGGCCCCCCCCGTGGTAGAACCACGGAGCCCTGTCGACTCGGTATTCCCGAGGACGGGGCCCGGGGGGGGAGGCCTGTCGATCCCTTACCTCAAGCGGAGCTGGAAATTGCGGGCCTCGCATCCGGAGTCGTGGGGGTGAGGGAGAGGGCCTAGAGGCGGGCTAACGGGCCTAAGGCTGGCGAGGGGCAGCCTAGCGACCGCAGTGGTAGGGGGGCAGCAGCAAAGAGGACGCCGGGAGGGAGGAGCTCCCATATAACCCCCCAAGAAAAGGGGGGTGGCCTGACCTAACGTGACCCGCCTCCCCCGCCCCCTCCCTCCCACGGGCTGGCCTCGGTTCCCTGCGCCCTACTACGGGGTTTGCCCTCCCATGGGGGTCCCTTGCAGGGACCTCGGGCATCCTTCAGAGTCTCTCAAATGAAGCGTGGCTTGCTCTGTGCTCCAGTCAGTCCTAATTTAATTTACTTTTGTTGTGTGTGCACTGGAGCCAGCAGCCCTGCTCCTTTGACTCTGAAATACAAGGTGAGCAGGCGCCCATTGTGGTGTAGAATGTGAAAGGAAAGACTGTTAATGGGACCTCCAAGGGCGTGCTGATGATAGTGCCTTGCTGTGTTGAATTGGGTTTGAATTGCCGTGGGGTAATCAGGAAGGGCAAATGACCACAGGATGACTATCACCGATTTTTATTTAAAGCCCCTCCCAGCCAGGCACACTGCTGTAAAAAACAATCTAGAAGTGAACCTCACTTTATTGCAGCTGTAGGCCCCCCAAAAAAGCACTTGCCCACTTGTTCACTGTAATTACACATACACCACGCCCCAAATTGGAAACAGCCTGTCCCCAAGTGAAATTAAACCTGAGAGGCCCCACACTTAACAGCCGAGGATTTCAACTGTTGTTAAAACTAAGGCCTTAGACACTTGCAAAAGGCTAGACGGTCCTTCTCACTATACTGAGTGTTGCAGCCAATAAATCAAATGAAGTTAAAGATGAATTTATTAGTTCATAGTGTTTAAAGACACGAGATTTGCCATTGTAGCTGTTATATGTACCGCCACTATTACTCAGTATGATGTTACTCAGTGTATTTAACTCAGAAGGATACAAGCTTTGGCAAAGACTTGTCAAACTATTAGCTTTGCCAATACTGTAGAGCAACAGCAAAAAAAAATGCGAAAACAGCGTGATGACGTGTAACCGTCAAGGTTGCTGTGGAGGCCCTGTGTGATGACGTATGCACATGTATGCCTTGCCTTTTTTTTTTATTTACGATTTCAAGGTGTCGAATTTCACCTGAAGTGGTCAATTTATTTTTGAAAAATACATGTAATTAGTGATGTTTATGTTTCCCTCGTCTTCATGTTGCTTGTGACTAAGTGTCACCCGTAATCGATGAATGCAACTCAGAATTAAAGTGAAGTTATGAAAATGTCACACACAAGCATTATGAAACTTTGGCATCTATGCCTCTCTGCTGATGCTGTGTGCAGGTGGCGTGGGGGTTGCAGGAGAGGGTTGGGCAGGCGCGCACCACCCATTGGGCTTACCGGGCTTCAGGTGTCAGGGGGCAATTTTAGGGTTCAGGGTGGGTATGGGTTATGGGGTGCCAGGGGAGAATTTATAGTTCAGGGTGGGTATGGGTTATGGGGTGCCGGGGGAATTTATGGTTCAGCATGGGTATGGGTTTTGGGGTGCCAGTGGTAATTTTAGGGTTTAGGGCAGGTGTGGGTTTTCAGATGTAAGGGGGCTATTTTAGGGTTCAGGGTGGGTATGGGGTGCCAGGGGACATTTTAGGGATCAGCATGGGTATGTGCTTTGGTGTGCCAGGGGTAATTTTAGGTTTCAGGGCAGGTGTGGGTTTTGGGGTGTCAGGGGGCAATTTTAGGGTTCAGGGTGGGTATGGGTTATGGGGTGCCAGCGGGAAATTTATGGTTCAGGGTGGGTATGGGTTATGGAGTGCCGGGGGGGAATTTATGGTTCGGTATGGGGTTTGGGGTGCCAGGGGTAATTTTAAGGTATAGGGTAGGTGTGGGTTTTGGGGTGCCATGGGACTAATTTTAGGGTTCAGCGTGGGTATTTGTTTTATAGTGCCAGGGGTAATTTTAGGGTTTAGGGCAGGTGTGGGTTTGGGATGTCAAGGGGCTATTTTAGGGTTCATGGTGGGTATGGGTTATGGGGTGCCAGATGGGAATTTATGGTTCAGCATGGGTATGGGTTTTGGGGTGCCTGGGTTAATTTTAAGGTTCAGGGTGGGTTTGGGTTTTGGGGGGCAAGGGGGAATTTATGGTTCAGCATGGGTATGGTTTCTGTGGTGCCAGGGGTAATTTAAGGTTCAGTGCGGGTATGGGTTTTGGGGCTCCAGGGGGGTGATTTTAGGGTTCAGGGTGGTATTGGGTTTTGGGGTGCCAGGGGGTAATTTTAGGGTGTGGGGTTGGTATGGGTTTTGGGGTGCCGGGGAGGGATAATTTTAGGGATAGGATGGGTATGGGTTATGGGGAGCCAGGGGTAATTATAGATTTCAGGGCGGGTATGGGTTTAGGGTGTGAGGGGGTTAATTTTAGGGTTCAGCGTGGGTATGTGTTTTGGTGTGCCAGGGGTAATTTAAAGATTCAGGGTGAGTATGGGTTTTGGGGGGCAATGCATCAAGCTAACAAAAATGTGTGCTTTAATAGTTGTCCAGTTTCAAATGCAGAATTCACCGCATTTTTTTCTCAGCTTGACCTGAGCATTAACCGATCCTGATTATCTGCCATTTTAGCTCCGCCCCATTGATTTACATTAGCCACGCCCCTTCATCTGCCATGTTAGCCCCCCCCGAAATTAAGACCTAGTTGCGCCCCTGGGGTTGGGCTGTTGCGGCTTCTCTGCTGATGCTGCCCAAAGGCGGGGTGGGGCGCAAAAGAGATCTGAGCTGCGAGGCCTCTCTGCTGATGCTGTCCGAAGGCGGTGGTTGGGGGGGGCAAAAGAGGGCTGGGCTGCATGGCCTCTCTGCTGATACTGTCCAAAGGCAGCATCGCAGAAGGCTGAGCTACCGAGGCCTCTCTGCTGATGCTCTATGAAGAGGAATGATGGGCCGGGCTACCAACCCCTCTCTCAGCCGATGCCATTTGGGAGGGAGATGCTAACTCGGGACTTTTGTTGCCTCTCTGTTCACGCTGTCCGAGGGGAGGTTGGAAACAACAGCGTGCAACGAGTTATCATTTCTCGGCTGCTTTCCATGTTAGATGTGTGTATTATCGCCTCGCACGTCATGGAGTGTCAGAAACAGAACACTGTGTATCTTGACTCTGTCTTTACCGAATATATGATTTTTCCACGATTACAAGTTCCACGCATGGCATTACCACGCGAATTTTAGTTCGCATGTGTCTTTTCCACGCAGCATTTTACTACTCATGTTTTTACACCGCAATAATAACGTTACGAAACATCTCACGTCCCACTGAAATTTACATAATGATATTGATAGGCTACATGCAGTAGGAAGGAAAAAGATCGATGTTTTAAACAATAAAAAAACAACAGATTCCCTTACATTTTATTTTCCTTTTTTTCATAATGCGCTTAAATAATACCTTTTTTATCAAAGTTTAGATTCTTATCTTTCCCCTGTACGTCTTTCACTATCAGCCCTTTCATCACCGACCACGGAAACAAGCGTCAAAACACGTCTATCAAAACTGATAAAGGACTTCTATTATGACGTACACGTCTCCTTGTTGGCGAGTCTCTTTCCTTGTTCGTTTTTGAGGCATTGTAGAGCGTTTTGAGTTTCCTTCTTATTTATTTATTTATATCCGCTTGTTCCCCCCCCCCCCAGCCCACGCAGATCGTACAGGCAGAACGACAGGAAGGAATACCACTCGCGTGGTAAAGACGGTCGTTGAAGGCACCCGCGTTCAAAAGACGTTTGCGTGGTAAGTGACCCGTGGTAAACGTTATGCGTGGTAATTCCTTCGTGGTAAATGATGTTTCCCGTCTTTACCTTTCCTCACAACAGTGCCTCGTTGGAACTAGAGCTTCTCAGTGGCAATAAACTTAAATGAAAGAGGGCGCTGTGCTCGGGCTATACACATTAAAGCACTTTACCTTTTGACGCAACAGCGCCTCATTGGAACAAGCGCTTCTCGGTGCGATTATACTTAAATGAAAGCGGGCGCCATGCTCACGCTATACACACCATGCATGCTGGGTTGCAAAAATCCTTAAAAAAGTTCCCCTCGGACACAATTAAAACACGAAAGCAGACAAAAACTGTGGTTAGGTGGTGCTGCTTCCATAAAAATCGGAAGTGACTTATCGCATCCACAACCAACCATAAGCCTGCTAAGAAGAGCAATGCCACAGTTAACAAATGGTAAGCAGCAGAAGAAATTACCCGGGAGTTTCACCCCTGATATAGATTACTTGAAGTCTCAGAGAGACCGCGCATGCGCGATTCCTGGGGAACAGCGTTTACAACGCAACTTTTACCACGCACTACATTTACCACCCAACTTTTACAATACAAGTCGTTACAACGACTTGCGCTGGGGGGGGCTGTAGGATAGGCAATGGTTTAATTTACTATCCAAAACCTTCCCTACTATCCACGGGGACTGGAGTTGGAATAGTTAAATTAAACTATTCACTATCCAGCGCCCCTCAGCGCAAGTCCTTGTAACGACTTGCATTGTAAAAGTTGCATGGTAAAGGCATGCGTTGTAAAAGCATGCGTAGTAACGAGATACATCCGTGATTCCTAGACGAGACCTTAAATTATGGAAAAGGAATATCCAAAATATTAACCCCATTGCCCTGGTAAACCGCTGTAACTCCGCCTTGATTCCCATGACAGGCATGGTTGACGTCCATGACCTCACAGTCTTTTACAATTCCACTATGCTTGAAATTCTTGACTCTCCAGTGCCCCTCCAAGAAAAAAAAAGTTTCCTCCAAAATCTTCAAACCATGGTTCAATGAGAACCTAAACTCTGATCGGCGCAAGCTAAGATCAGCTGAACGACCATGGAAATCAGCACCACCCCATCCATTGAGCACTTATGTCACCTTAGAGTGCAGAGGAATACATACAACAGGAAAATCCTAAGAAAGACTTCTTCAAAGCCCAGGAGAACCAGCTCATTAACCATCCCCAAAAACTATTCAAAATCGGCAAACAACAATCGCGCAACACTGCTAACGCGTTGGAACTAAGCGATTCAGCGACTCCTAATTGCAATGAGCTTGCCAAGTTCTCAATCCAAGAATGCCCTTCCACAAACTATTGCTCATGAGTCAACATTTTACTCACAGATCAAGGAACAAGGAGCATTTTAAAATTCCGATTGAAAAACAAAAAAACAATGCATCTTGGCACACCTTCTCCTCTATCCCGGAATATGAAATCTATAACACTCTTCTAGCAATTAACCCCTCCAATCAATTCTCTGATCCCTTACCCCCTTCTCTATTCATAATGACAAAGACTTCTATTCTGCCCTTATGGTCAAAGATTATAAACGCCTCTCTGAGACAAGGTTCTTTACCTGAATGTCTTAAAGTAGGGAAGGTCACACCTATAGTAAAGAAAGCCAACTCCCTCTGCTCAGATCTCAAAACTACCGCCCTATATCCAACAAATTCAATTATGCAACCACATTGAGAATTACTACCTCCTAGACAAACACCAATCCGGCTTCCGTCAAGGTCACTGCACTGAATCTGCACTTACCCACATAATGGATGGCATACTAAAAATGTTAGACCATAACGAGTCATATCTATTGAAACTTCTCGATATATCCTCCGATTTCGACATGGGTTATGCACAACAATCTATTGACTCCACTGGAACGAATGATGGGCCTAATTGGCCCAGTGCTTCAATGGTTCACCTCCTTCCTAAATAACAGAACCCAAAGAATGAAGATGAAGCAATCACTTTCTCAACCTTCCATGGTCACCAAAGGGGTTCCACAGGGCTCGGCACTTTTACCCATCCTTTTTAATCTACTCATGGAACCCCTGGCAAGCGCACTAAACTCTGCAAACATTCTATATCACCTGTTTGCGGACGACACACAACTGTATGTGAAAATCTCGTCTCCAGATGAATTCATCTCTCTCAACGCTATTCTACATAATACTCAAAGTTGGCTCATTGCCAAAAACCTCATGCTTAACACTAAAAAACTGAATTCCTTCTCATCTCCCCCCAATCACACAGCCAAGACAGACTTATGGCTGAAGCATCTAACTTCCTTTGACTGAGCTCCCCACATCATTAACTCAGCAAGATCCTTGGGACTGACCCTAGACAAACACTTGAATATGCAAGCGCAAATCAATAATGCAACCAAGGGAGCTAATGATCGGATGCGTATCCTAAGGAAACTTAAACCCTTCCTCCCACAGACCGACTTAAAAATGGCGGTACAAGCCCTAGTGTTACCAAGATTGGACTATGGAAGCTAACCCTATGCGGTATTCACAAATACAAGCTGGCCCACTGAGGGCATCTCCTAACACTGCGGCCAGACTGGTCTCAGGAACTAAAAAGAATAACCACATTTCTCCAACCTTTACATTCCTGAACTGGCTACTCCACGAAGCAAGAATACAACTAAAGATCACCTGCATGACCCATAAAGCCCTGCATAGCAATACCCCCAGTTACTTAGCACAAAAGCTTGAGCAGGTGGGAGGATGCAGACAATCGCGAAGTGCGAGTTCACTACTACTGAAACCACAATCTTTCCACAAAAAGAGAACTGGTTGCAGAGCATTCTCAGGGACTGCACTGATGATTTGGGACTCTCTAGCTCCAGATGTACAGAGAATCTCCTCCTTTACCTCATTCAAAAAAGAAGTAAAATGCTTCTAATGAACAAATTCACATCCTAAGACTTTAACCTCTTTAATGATTACTAGCCAGCTTTCTATCCATATACCACTGTCTACCTCTTCTGTATTGAATGGCGAATTTAGAATGTATGTATATTACCCCAATCATCTAATGTTTAATAATTGTGTATTGTAAAGCGCTCTGATACCCTTGTGGGTAATGTTCGCGCTATATAAAACTTTATAAAAAAAGAAATAAGTGAAGCCTAACCAGTATCACTACATAATACTCAACTGTCACATGGCCGATAGGCACATTATCGACATCGCTAAGTTAGCATGAGCCCAGCAACCATGATTCTGCTTTTGCGCACATTACTACATGGCTTTATTTTTACATGACTGTTTATGCCTCTCACATGAGAACCATCTGTTTTGTTCGTTCTCTGTCTGTTCTTTGAGTTTAGTCTGAACACTGTGAGCAAGGTCGACAAACAATGCCCCTTGTTATTCTATTCTGGTCAGTCCCTAGCACCTAGACAAAACATGCTAATGCAGCTGCTTCTGGAAACTCGTACTTTGATATTATGGGAAGTCATGTTTAGGTAACACACACTTGGAGAGGGATCTTTCCAGGGAGTAGAGCAAAGCAGTTCCTATGATGTAGGCATACCATCTAGCCACTAAGGTATGAGGGCTGCTAACAAAACCCAAAGATCTTCTATTATATAATAATACTTCTTCTTACCAAGGGGAGGGTTGTTAGGCCTTATGGTCCTTTATCCACTGTATGTATATGATGACATCTCCCTTTATGATATATGGCCTTGCTGCAATGCTAACTGTATTAGTTTAAAGCATTTTTCTGCTGATTGTATCTCGTATAGTGTGTTTTAGAGCACAATCGTTAAAATAAACATTTTAAACCATATTCGTGTTTCAGTCAGTTCTAATTGTGGACATGTATGAGAGAGTGTGCGAACAGGTGTCTTATTACCGCGATTCCTGAGAGATCCATGAGTGTTATGTTCTGGGGTTCTAATCATTTGCTTCTTCATAAGTGTATAGGAGAGTGAGTGAGACACTATAGCTAGTCGGTCCTGGGTTCGTGGGTTCTAAGGTGGTGGGAAGGCTTAGTCCCAATACACTGATGTCCCATATTCCTGCGCATAGTTCTGTGTATGTGCAGAATTCCTGCAACACCACCTTCCTACACAGGTTCTAAATGAATACAATTAGCATAATTGATTATATCAAAAGCTAATAAAAGAAAGCATACATTCCTTTCATGGTGAATACAACTATTGTATTTCAACTAAATATATGAGTGGCTGTCATTAAAATGATTATTTTGCCACCTACCACAAATGACTAATTAAATGTGTACATATTAATAAAAATAAAGACGATTCTGAGTATATACGTTGTATGTGGAAGGGGTGAGCACTAAATTATGCCGCTCCAATCCCCCTGCGATGGCTGAACAGCCATCACACAACAATCAAATGAGCCTTCTGTTGTCACCTAAATTCTTGCTGCCTTCAACACTACAGCTCCTTCTGTTCATCATAGGACTTACACTGTTTCTCTTCTACAGCCACTTCATCCCTTTTCCTTTTATCTACCTTTTCATCAACCACCAGTTTCTTTTATCTCATGTATTTAAATCCCTTAAACATGGTGAATACACTAATCAAACAAATGCTAATAATCAAAATAGGTGTCAATATAGCGCCTAAAAGCAACTTATGAAGATCACTAAACCAACTACCTACAGCAGCAAATCCCTTTCCAACTGCTACACAGGCACTACTTGCTTCTAATTCTTTTAAATCAGTTTTCAATCCTTAGATGTTATCTTCTTTGTGTTACTGGGGAATATAGGTTTACCATTGATAGACCTTCAGCATCTTACAGACTCAGCCCTCTTTTGCTAGCAAAATGTCTAACACAAATCTGTTTTCTAAAACCATGAACCAAACAGTACTAACTCTATATCTAGAGCCAACAAGGTATAGATTTGACGCTTCTGCCTCCCAGAGTCCCTCCCTCCTCCCAGACCTACTTAATAGAGGCCGAAGCCCGACCCCATTGAGCAGGTTCCTGAGCTAGCTACCCCCTCGCTATCCACTCATTCAGCAGATTTCCAGACTCTGCCTCTCATGTCCCTCTGCTGCCATGCCTATCAGCCTTGTGTTGTATTGTCATTCTCAATCACTGTGTAATTGTATTCATTTTGACATGTATTGTATCATTTTAGTTAATCTCCTGTTAATTAATTTTCCGTTTTATCTTCGTATTGTATAGGTTTTAGCTCGTAGTTGTTATTGTCAATTACTTATCTGCTGTTTCAGCTGCTCTGCATTGTTTGTTTTTTTGACCTCCCTCTTTTCCCGCCCATTTCACTGCTCCCATTTCCTAGCACCCCTCCCTCCTCCGAGAACCAACTTAAGGGAGGACGCATAGCAGTAGATGACCTGCTGGCACGTCAAACACAAAACCGTCTGCGCCCTTCCGTGCCCAGTGCCAGGAACCCAGATCCTCCCTCCACCCAAAGATACATTGAGCTTCGAACCCTGTACCCCTGTCTCCGTGGCAATAACTGCTGCGGTACTTCTCCGCGCTCAACTGTTGGAAATTTTACCTGCTTGCACTGTCTCTTCTCCTGCAGAATCAGAGCACCCACACGCACCACCACCACCACATCAGCCATGCTGACCACAAATACCCTGGACCTACTTACTGCCTTCTGCTGAACCTATGGGAACTCTGAAAGCATTTCTAAGACATCTGGGACACCATCACCTACCTTACCCCGAAGTCATCTTCCCCACTGACACCTGGCTCAACCCTGCTTCTGCTCCGGACATTGCCGCAGCTACCCCTGACTACTACAAGAAAGTACGCAGAGACCAAACTAGCAAACACGGTGGCAGAATTGCCATCATCCACAAAAAAATCAATCCACTGCACCACCACAGCAGACGACACTACATCAATCATGGAGCACCTGAACTTCAAACTTCAAACCGAAGGCAGAACCACCATGAGAGGCACCTTTGCCTACAGACTTTCAAGACCACACCCAAATTTCTGCCTACGGCATCCCTGACTTCATCGCTGTGCTCGCCATTAACTGCAAACACTACATCTATCCCGGATACCTCCATTTCCACACGACTTCCTCAACGACACTAGCACTGCCAGCCTCCTTGAAAGCATGAACAACATCGGCCTCACCCAACTTGCCACCCCATTTTCACGGCCAGGGATAGTCATATCACTGAGCTCACATGGACATGGACAGACCACGCCACCATCACAGGAAACCCCAGCACTGCCACATAGCCACCCAGCACCTAGCACCGCAGCTGGATCAAAGTGTCAGAAAGGCAGGGGGCCACGCCCTCAACACCAGCCACACTGACACCACAACAAACCTAGAACCGGCTGTGAAGAACTTCTCTGCCTGGATCAACAAACTGTGCGGGCAGAGTCACACCTGTCAAGGCCTCAAATCAGAGCAGATCCACTGAACAAGACAGTTGGTATACCACAGAACTGAGAACTTCAAACCGCAACACCAAGCGAGTAGAGCGTAAATCGCATACCAGCAAGCATCCGACAGACCAAGCTACCGTTAAAACAACCCCAACCAATTGCATCAATTCCTGAAAGCCATGAAAAAGCGTGCCTTAGCTTACTGCATCGAAGCCAGTTCCAACCACAGCAAAGAGATCTTCAACATTGTCAGAAAGTTCTCCAATCCCTCAGCCACCAGAAACACCACTACCCCTTCGAAGGAACCATGCAACACCCTGGCTGGCTTCTTCCACAACAATATCTCCACCATCTACAAAACCTTGAAAAACCCAACCATCCGACCTTAACACCATCTTGGCTCCCACAGATATGAACCCTGACAACCTACTCACCAAAGAGAACTCCACAGGCATAAAGAACTCCACTCAGGAGCATGCACGGACCCCAGTCCCCACCACATTTTCAACCCTGGGAGCAAGAAGATTAGCAAAAAGTTCACCTCCATCCTCAACTCATCCATCATCATGGCTAGCATCCCTGAAAAATTTAAGCAAGCGTAGGTCAAACCCCTTCTCAAGGAAACCGTCTGCTGATCCCAGCGAACTCCGAACTACTGCTTCATCTCTCAGCTCCCTTTTACTGCAAAAGTAATCGAAAAAGCCATCAACCGCCAACTCATTAAACACCTGGAGAACAACAACCCGCTGGACTCCTCCCAATCCGGATTCCGCAGCAACCACAGTACTGAAACCAATGGGGGTGGGGTCGCACACTAACTCACACACCGGCGGTGTCGCCCCTAAGGACTCTGGTCAATGTAGGAAAGTGTTCGTGATGCATCATCTTTCGATCTTCTGCTATCTTCGCTGTCTTCGCCATCCCTGGACACGTGTTTCGGGGTATTACCCCTCATCAGCAGGGATAGGCCGTGTTCTGGGGTTGCCGATGGCTGCCAATATCTGCCAGGTATAGTACCACTCCGGCCCGTAGGTGCGGGATCCCAGGCTCGTCAGCCCGCTGCTCAAGGGAGCTTTAAAGTTACAAATGGGGGTGGGGTCGCACACTACTCACACACCGGCGGTGTCGCCCCTAAGGACTCTGGTCAATGTAGGAAAGTGTTCGCGATGCATCATCTTTCGATCTTCTGCTATCTTCGCTGTCTTCGCCATCCCTGGACACGTGTTTCAGGGTATTACAATGACCAGAGTCCTTAGGGGCAACTTCCGCCGGTGTGTGAGTAGTGTGCGACCCCACCCCCTTTTTGTAACTTAAAGCTCCTTTGAGCAGCGGGCTGACGAGCCTGGGATCCCGCACCTACGCGCCGGAGTGGTACTATATCTGGCAGATATTGGCAGCCATCGGCGACCCCAGAACACTGCCTATCCCTGCTGACGAGGGTTGAAAACCCGAAACACGTGTCCAGGGATGGCGAAGACAGCGAAGATAGCAAGATCGAAAGATGATGCATCGCGAACACTCTACTACAATGACCAGAGTCCTTAGGGGCAACTTCCGCCGGTGTGTGAGTAGTGTGCGACCCCACCCCCTTTTTGTAACTTAAAGCTCCCTTGAGCAGCGGGCTGACGAGCCTGGGATCCCGCACCTACGCGCCGGAGTGGTACTATACCTGGCAGATATTGGCAGCCATCGGCGACCCCAGAACACTGCCTATCCCTGCTGACGAGGGTTGAAAACCCGAAACACGTGTCCAGGGATGGCGAAGACAGCGAAGATAGCAAGATCGAAAGATGATGCATCGCGAACACTCTACTACAATGACCAGAGTCCTTAGGGGCAACTTCCGCCGGTGTGTGAGTAGTGTGCGACCCCACCCCCTTTTTGTAACTTAAAGCTGCCTTGAGCAGCGGGCTGACGAGCCTGGGATCCCGCACCTACGCACCGGAGTGGTACTATACCTGGCAGATATTGGCAGCCATCGGCGACCCCAGAACACTGCCTATCCCTGCTGACGAGGGTTGAAAACCCGAAACACGTGTCCAGGGATGGCAAAGACAGCGAAGATAGCAAGATCGAATGATGATGCATCGCGAACACTCTACTACAATGACCAGAGTCCTTAGGGGCAACTTCCGCCGGTGTGTGAGTAGTGTGCGACCCCACCCCCTTTTTGTAACTTAAAGCTCCCTTGAGCAGCGGGTTGACGAGCCTGGGATCCCGCACCTACGCGACGGAGTGGTACTATACCTGGCAGATATTGGCAGCCATCGGCGACCCCAGAACACTGCCTATCCCTGCTGACGAGGGTTGAAAACCCGAAACACGTGTCAAGGGATGGCGAAGACAGCGAAGATAGCAAGATCGAAAGATGATGCATCGTGAACACTCTACTACAATGACCAGAGTCCTTAGGGGCAACTTCCGCCGGTGTGTGAGTAGTGTGCGACCCCACCCCCTTTTTGTAACTTAAAGCTCCCTTGAGCAGCGGGCTGACGAGCCTGGGATCCCGCACCTACGCGCCGGAGTGGTACTATACCTGGCAGATATTGGCAGCCATCGGCGACCCCAGAACACTGCCTATCCCTGCTGACGAGGGTTGAAAACCCGAAACGCGTGTCCAGGGATGGCGAAGACAGCGAAGATAGCAAGATCGAAAGATGATGCATCGCGAACACTCTACTACAATGACCAGAGTCCTTAGGGGCAACTTCCGCCGGTGTGTGAGTAGTGTGCGACCCCACCCCCTTTTTGTAACTTAAAGCTCCCTTGAGCAGCGGGCTGACGAGCCTGGGATCCCGCACCTACGCGCCGGAGTGGTACTATACCTGGCAGATATTGGTAGCAATCGGCGACCCCAGAACACTGCCTATCCCTGCTGACGAGGGTTGAAAACCCGAAACACGTGTCCAGGGATGGCGAAGACAGCGAAGATAGCAAGATCGAAAGATGATGCATCGCGAACACTCTACTACAATGACCAGAGTCCTTAGGGGCAACTTCCGCCGGGGTGTGAGTAGTGTGCGACCCACCCCCTTTTTGTAACTTAAAGCTCCCTTGAGCAGCGGGCTGACGAGCCTGGGATCCCGCACCTACGCGCCGGAGTGGTACTATACCTGGCAGATATTGGCAGCCATCGGCGACCCCAGAACACTGCCTATCCCTGCTGACGAGGGTTGAAAACCCGAAACACGTGTCCACAGATGGCGAAGACAGCGAAGATAGCAAGATCGAAAGATGATGCATCGCGAACACTCTACTACAATGACCAGAGTCCTTAGGGGCAACTTCCGCCGGTGTGTGAGTAGTGTTCGACCCCACCCCCTTTTTGTAACTTAAAGCTCCCTTGAGCAGCGGGCTGACGAGCCTGGGATCCCGCACCTACACGCCGGAGTGGTACTATACCTGGCAGATATTGGCAGCCATCGGCGACCCCAGAACACTGCCTATCCCTGCTGACGAGGGTTGAAAACCCGAAACACGTGTCCAGGGTTGGCGAAGACAGCGAAGATAGCAAGATCGAAAGATGATGCATCGCGAACACTCTACTACAATGACCAGAGTCCTTAGGGGCAACTTCTGCCGGTGTGTGAGTAGTGTGCGACCCCACCCCCTTTTTGTAACAGTACTGAAACCGCCTTGATCGCTGCCACAGACATCATAACCCTCCTTCACTGGGAAGAAATGGCGGCTCTGATCCTCCTTCCCTCAGCAGTGTTTGACACTGTATCCAACCACACCCTTATCAAGAGGATTCATTCATCACATCAGAATCCAAGAAGACGCCCTCCAATGGATCGCCCTCTTCCTCACTGGAAGAACCCAGAGCATCTGCTTTCCATTGTTCACCTCGGAAGCCGAGAGCATCATCTGCGGCGTCCTTCAAGGCTCATCCTTCAGTCCCACACTGCTCATCACCTAGATGACCCCATGGTCACTGGCCAGAACTCATAGACTGATCATCATATCCTATACAGACAACACCCAGCTAATGGTCTCAGTATCAGAACACCCTTCCACCACAAGGGCCAATTCCACAGGTGTATGACGAGCTTCGCTAACTGGATAAAAATCAACTGCCTGAAACTCAACACTGACAAAGCGGAGGTGCTGATCTTCGGGAACCACACCTCCCCATGGAACAACTCCTATTGGCCCTCTGATTAGGGACTTTCACCCACAATGACAGACGATGCCCGCAACTTTGGCATCCTCCTGGGCAGCAAACTCACCAGTAAAAGCCAAATCAATGCAGTCTTGTCCACCTGCTTCCTCACTCTTTGCATGCGCTGGAAAATCTTCAAATGGATCCCAGTCAGCACCAGATGTTATGCTATGTTAGCAAAGCTTATAAAGCGCAAAACAGCTGCCCCAGTGAAGGGGCGTCCCGGCGCTCAAGATCTCTACATAGGAATCCCCATTCACCTCCAGAAGAGACTGCATGCCTAACCTTACTCTTTCATGCCACACAATATGGTATGTTAGACTGATTGGTATAGGTCATTATCACCACAGTGGGTATCCGGGCGCTCAGCAGGTTGGAGTATGGCCAAACCTAGGGCCTCGGGAACTACTAAAAAAGCCAGGTTGCAGCTACTTGTGAAATTCAAGCAGTGAGGTGGAGGCTCTTATCTGTAGCGACATATTCAACTCTACATATCACACTACCTTGTAACTTACATGCCATGCAAAATATAAATTAGCTAAACATACACACTATAACTAAATTTACACATCATACCTAGCCTTATCAACCATACCATACTGAGTCTTACACAGTGACCATAACTAATTTTACATGACAGAAGATGCCTACCCTTTTCATACCATACCTAGATTTTCTAGTTTCCAGTTAAAACCAATACCCAATAATACCCCATTGCTTTTCAGTGGAAACAAGAAAACACTAAATTGTGCTTCATGTATACTGCTTGGTCAATCTGCATAGTAAAACTTGTGTTGTAAAAGCAGTATAAATGACAGCCAGTCTTCAGGTGGTGAAAATACATTGCCTGAAGCCAACACTTTGTTTGAGATGCCGGCGGTCTGCCTGAATAGCCTAGAAGCCTCCTTGCTTGCAGAGAGAATGTAGAAATCTACTTGGTCCTGCAAGAGGAGAAACTCTACAGTAGGAGGGGCCAAGCATGCTCCTGGTGTGAGGAGCCCAGAGAAGCTGTAAATGCAAGCAAGCCATCTGCAACTATGCCTGATTTTGCCTAAGCCTCCAGAAGGCTGGGGATGGTAATAGCGTGATATCAACTGAAACAGGAGGGAGCACGGGCAAGGAGGGAGGGTGTAGCACCTCACTATTAGAAAGCGACATAGTATAACTCTGTAAGTTATAACCCTTGGATTGTGTAGTATTAAGTACTGCTGTGTTATGAAAGTGTTTTCTTTTTCCATTAAAAATAGGTACTGGGCTGGACACTAAGGACATGATTTACAGTTTGATGGACAGTACTACTTTCTGATGGAGTAACATGTCTTCTAAACTGTATATCAAGCCATAAGTTATTGTGTCTGTTGCTTGACTGTTGGGTTCTGAGCTCTTGCCCCCTACATTGCCTTCATAGGGAACCTGCGACTGCTCACACTTACTACCCTAAGAGTAAAGTGTGGAAAGGGTTGTACTTTGCCTAGTTTCCACAACCTTAGCAGAAAAAAACCCAGGATACCTGTGGCAATCACTCAGTTGGTGCCAAGTCACCCCTGTCTGCACTGTGGCTTCCTGAATGGGCCTGACACCTACCATACCATACCTAACCTTATATTCCATACCTAACTTTACATATCATACCTGCAATACATACCAAACCTAATGTTACATAACATACGCAACCTTTCCTGACTTATACTATCTTACCAAAACTACTGTGTCCCATCTACCCTACCATACCCACCAGAACTAATCTGTCATACTTAGCCTCCCACACAAACCTACCTTTTACAATTGTAGTAGACTACTTCAGCTATCTTGGAATATCATTCCCTACAGTATATCATGGTTGCACTTCTCAAAGTTGACTGCCACATTGTTTCTATAATTTGAGGTGCCACCTTGGAATGGTATAGTAATGAACTCAATTGCTTCCTTGTCCTATTGCCGTCATCTGCGCCTAGCACCCGCCATCTCATCATCCTAATGCTTGAAGAAAATGGGAATGATTGGCTCTCCCAATGCTTGTTTTAAAAATGGGGTAGCGCAATATATCTTGTTGCAACATGTGCTGGCTAAACAGCCATAAATTGTGTAAGCAATTCTGAAGAGAAGCTTGTAAATTTATCCCAATATTTCAGTGTTGATCTTCAGCCATTAGAAAATTATGTGTTGCTCCATCAGACTTGAAATGATGGCTATGGATCCTGCACACCCATTATTCATTAAAAGCATCTCCAAAAACCCTGCCTATCAACATTTATCTGTAAGATATCAGCATCCATTACTACATGGGCACACTTTTTGTCTACCAATTTCAGAACATAGGTTAAATCATTATCTATTTCAATATTATCTAGGTGCCATACTTAACCTTACATACCCATTCTTAAAAACGCTAACATACCAACCTATACCTAAACTTACATATAAACACCATACCTACCCGTATCTACCATTTCAAACCTCACATACCATACCACACTATACCTAACCACATCATACCTTACCCAGCATACCTAACCTTACCTGCTTTGAAAGTTACACTAAGCCGGCAATCCGTGTATAATGAACCCACTGATTACAATATAACAGAGTTGAATGCTGGCCAGCAGTAGATCAGGGAAAGATGAATGGGAAAGAGAGAAAACAGCAGAGACACTGTGTGGTAATATTTAAAATTGTATGATGCAATTCCACTGCATTTGATAGTAGGAAAAGTGCTAAGGATTTGGTCTTTGTGGGATGTGATTGGGTTGTTGTAAGAAAATTTGGTTTTGTGAAAAAGGGAGAGAGTAAGTTTTCTCAGCCGCATAAAGTAGTTTCTGTTAAGGGTTCGGTGGCTGAACTAGATGATGGCAAGAAGTGGAGTTTTGGTAGTTTGTGCAAAGTATCTCATTTGTAATGTTATGTTTTTATATGCAATTTGTATTTTGTGATTATTCTTAAAAAAAATGTTTTCTTGCAATATGTGTATTCCATAGATTGGACATTTTCTCTAATGTTTTCTTATTTTTTCTTTTATATTCCATAGGGGGGAAGATATGTGGTAATATTTAGAATTGTATGATGCAGTCATGATGCAGTGGAATTGCATCACAGTGAATGTTCTAATGTGAACCAGTATTTGGTGGGATTGCTGATGGTTGCTGCAGATAACTTGTACTCAATTAAAGATACTTCAGAAATGTATTTAAAGTATTTGCGTGGATTACTACATAAATGTCTAAACCTGTGCTGTAGAAGCGTGGATATTTACAATAAGAGAAATGGCTGGTTCTACTATATCGTATGATATACATTAAAATAATGGCTGCACACTCCACTCTATTAAGTTGCTGATACGTCTATGGGTTCCTAGAGCTAAAACAAATCAATCAATCAATCAGAGTACTTGTAGAGCACACTACTTACCAGTGAGGGTCTAAAGGCGCAAAGGCGAGGGGGGGAGGGTTGCTGCTACTGTTCGAAGAGCCAGGTCTTGAGGAGTCTTCTGAAGGTGATCTGCCATATGTGGGTAGGGAGGGTGTTCCAGGTCTTGGCGGCAAGGTAGGAGAAGGGTCTGCCGCTGGAGGTCATATGCTGGATGCGGGGGACAGCGGCGAGGGCGAGGCTGGCGGAGCGGACCTGGCGGGTGGGGGTGTGGAAGTTGAGTCTGCTGTTCAGGTAGGCTGGTCCGGCGTTATGGAGTGCTTTGTGTGCGTGGGTGAGGAGCTTGAAGGTGATCCTCTTGTCGACGGGGAGCCAGTGTAGGTTTCTCAGGTGGGGGGTGATGTGGCTGCGGTGGAGGATGTTGATGATCAGTCTGGCGGAGGCGTTTTGGATGCGTTGTAGTCATTGTAGGTGTTTGGCTGGGATTCCTGCATAGAGTGCATTGCCGAAGTCCAGTCTGCTGCTGACGAGGGCATGTGTCACCGTTCTTCTTGTTTCGGTCGGGATCCACTTGTAGATTCTGCAGAGCATGCAGAGGGTGTTGTAGCAGGAGGAGGAGACAGCGTTGACCTGTTTAGACATGGAGAGGGAGGAGTCGAGGATGAATCCTAGGTTGCATCCATGGTCGGTGGGTGTTGGTGCTGTTCCCATTGTGGTCGGCCACCAGGAGTCGTCCCAGGCTGAGGGGGTGGGTCCGAGGATGAGGACCTCTGTTTTGTCCCAGTTCAGCTTCAGACGGCTGCCCCTCATCCAGTCGGCGACGGCCTTTATTCCCTTGTGGAGGTTGGTTTTGGCGGTGTGTGGGTCCTTGGTGAAGGAGAGGATGAGCTGGGTGTCGTCGGCCCAGGAGATGCTGTTGAGGTCGTGGTGGCGGGCCACTTGTGCGAGGGTGGCCATGTAGACTTTGAACAGCGTCGGGTTGAGGGATGAACCCTGGGGGACGCCGCAGATGATGTCGGTGGATTCGGATCAGAAGGGTGGGAGGCGGACTCTCTGGGTTCTGCCTGAGAGGAAGGACGTGGTCCAGTCAAGGGCCTTCTTTTGGATTCCGGCTTCAAGGAGGCGTGTCTTTAGAGTGCTATGGCATACCGTGTCGAAGGTGGCTGACAGGTCCAGGAGGATGAGGGTTGATGTTACGCCGTTGTCTAGTTGGCGCCTGATGTCGTCTGTGGCTTCAATGAGGGCTGTCTCGGTGCTGTGATTGCATCTAAATACGGACTGGGACGGGTCTAGGATGTTGTTGTCTTCCAGGTGGCGGGCCATTTGCATGTTGACGATTTTCTCGATGACCTTTGCCGGGAACAGGAGCAGGGAGATGGGCCGGAAGTTCTTGAGGTCCTTGGGGTCGGGCTTGGGCTTCTTGAGGAGGGCGTTGATTTCGGCGTGCTTCTAGCTTTCCAGGAATGTCGCTGTTTCGAAGGAGATGTTGATGACCTTCCGTAGTTGGGGTGCGATGGCTGCGTCTGCTTTGTTGAATACGTGGTGTGGGTACAGGTCTGACGGAGATCCTAAGTGGATGGAGTTCATGACCTTGCGTGTGTCGTCGCCGTTGGACCAGGAGGTCTGGCGGTTGGTGCTGGTGGTTTTCACAGGGGAGGTGGTGTCTGGAGTAGTCAGGGCGGTCGTGGTGTTGAAGCTGTCGTGGAGGTCAGTGATATTGCAGTGAAAGAAGATGGCTAGTGAGTCGCAAAGTTCTTGTGAGAGCGGGATGTCATTGGCGCTGGGGTTGGAGAGTTCCTTTACGATGTAGAAGAGCTCTTTGCTATTGTGTGCGTTGTTGTCCAGGCGGTTTTTGAAGGAGGATCTCTTTGCTAGTCTGATGAGGTGGTGATGTCTGCGTCCTTGTGGGCAGTGTGGTTGTACGGTGTGCGTTCGTGGAGCCATGTTTTCTCCAGTTTCCGGCATGCGCATTTGGAGGTCTGGAGCTCGTCAGTGAACCAGGTGGCTCTCTTGCTGGCGTGGTTGTTGGAGAGTTTCTTGAGCGGGACGAGGGTTTTGGCACAGTCGTCGATCCACTATCTGAGGTTGCGGGCTGCGGCGTCTGGGTCGGTGGGAGGGTTCTGGGCAAGGGTGGTGATCAGCTGGTCGTCAGTGACTTTGCTCCAGCAGAGGTGAGGCAGCTGTTGGGTGTGGTGGTGTGTGGTTGGTTTCTTGAAGGTGAAATGGATGCAGCGGTGGTCGGTCCAGTGGAGTTCAGTGGTGTGATCGAAGGTGACGTGGGAGCCTGTGGAGAAGACGGAGTCCAGCGTGTGGCAGGCGGCTTGGTGACGAGTTGTCTGAGGCCGAGGTTGGCGAGGTTGTCAATCAGAGTAGTGGAGTTGGCGCCGTTGATGTTCTCGATGTGGAAGTTCAGGTCCCCGAGGAGGATGTAGTCCGTGGAGGCCAGTGCATGGGTGCTGGCGAGGTCGGTGATGGAGTCGCTGAACTGAGCCCGGAGACCGGGGGGGCCTGTAGATGAGTGTTCCTCTGAGGATGGTGTTGGGGTCGGTGTGGATCCGGAAGTGCAGATGTTCGGCAGTGTTGATGGTGTCGTCTGCGTGAGTGGCAACCTTGAGGGTGGACTTGTGGACGATGGCTATTCCTCCTCCGACTCCATTGGTGCGATCCCTGCGGGTGATCTTGTAGCCATCCGGGATGGCTATGGCGATGTCGGGCGCCGAGGAGTCGTTCCACCAGGTCTCGGTCAGGAGTCCATGTCTGGGGCGGAGGTGTCGAGCAGATCCCAAAGCTTGACGGCGTGTTTGCGTGCAGAGCGGGTGTTGAGGAGTATGCAGCGGAGGCGGTTGGGTCCAGTTCTTGGGGGATTGGTGGTTCTGTCGCAGGTGAAGTAGCAGGTGCGGCAGGAGAACGGTCCGTGGGTCCGTTTCAGGGCTGCCTGGAAGCAGGTGTGGTTTTGGCCGGTGTTGAGTGCGTGGAGGGTGCTGGTGTCGTAGTGGAGTCTGGTGGTGTGGAAGTTGCCGGGTCCAGGGGTTCTGCCGCTGGGCGCGGTCCAGGCGCAGACGGGCTTACCTTTGGCACGCCTTCGGCGCGCCCGCTGTGCAAGACGGGGAGGGAGGGAGGAGCAGCTGGGAGGTGGGAGCGGGGCGGCGAGGGGGCGGGGCCGCAGGGGGTAGCGGCAGGAAACAGGTGCTGGAACAAGAAGAGGGGTGAGGGGGTGCAAGATGGGCTGGAATTCAACAATATGGTACAAAAGGCAACAAACAGGCAGCAAATACAGGGAGGAAAAAGACACACACAAAAATACAATACTGTCCCAAATGGCACAGCGGCGATCAGGGCAATCAGGGCACAGAAGGATCAAGTTCATTTAGAAATGCTATATAGAATAACTGTTTTAATGTTTAATAGTACCTTCAGCAGGTTAGAAGTTAAATATGTGACTAGAATAATCTTTAACACAAATAGTTCTTCATGCACATCATATTACTTTTCACTTCAAGAAAACAACATTCAATTCTCCACTACCTGAACACAATATCTAAATATAGTCAAGTAAACAAAATGCCCTCCAGTATTAAGTTCATAATTCTAAACAAGATGACTCCAGTCTATGGTTTGTGTGCTCAACAGGAGATAATTCTAAACAAACTAACTCTAGTGTAGTGTTTGTAATCACAAACAAGAGTTCATGAAAATAAGATCACTGTGGTATAGAGTTCATAAGCGCACACAATGACTCCAGCATAGGCTTCTATCATGTATCCAGTATACTTCTCTGTAAAAAATGTGCTTAATTATTCTGGAATGAAAGAGTCATTATTGCAAACAAAGGTTTAGGCAATAGAAGCTACTGAATGGATTGCCTAGCAAGGAACACACACACACACCATGGTATAACTCAAATACCATTGCAAACCATATCTAATCTGACAAATCGCACTCTGTCCTTCCTAATTTACACTACCTTATGTGCCCTACCTTGTGTTAAATAACCTAACCTCCCATACCCACCGCACTGTCCCACCTTCTACAATGTGGTACACAGCTAAGGCCACTTTTGGAGTTGTGTCCTTTATAGCCTAATATCATTTTACAATTCCATGATTGCTGCATTGCTACTTCTCTGAATGGTAGCCATCTTGGAATAGTACAACGTCTCATCATGTACGCTCGTCCTCCTCACTTCGTCATCCTAATGCAAAAAAAAAGCTTTGTTTATCCTTGTGGATAGATTATGGCTAAAAAACTATGAACTATTTAGTTTAGCTAGTGCTTTTTAACACAGTATCTGCCAGGTGTGCTAATTATCCCCTAGCAGCTATAGAAATCTACCAAATCAATGTTGAGGGTTTATGGTTTTTAGGTGTGGAAGCATTGTGTTGAGTGCATTTTAGGAAGCAATCATCCAGTCAACGCATGCAACAAGGTTCGCATTGGAAGCTCTATAATAGGCAATTTGATCCTTTGCAAGGTGTATTCTGTGCCACAAATTGACACCAACACTTGCATGATATTAGTTTTATGATTTAGCTTTCCGCAGGGCAGCAGTCCCCATGATTATATTGAAATAATAAATAACAATGATGCAGTTCTGTTTTACAATATTTGAAGAATTTTGCTCAAATGTTACATAAAAATAATCTACGCTATTTTGATAGAGATGTACTTTAATCAAATATTATATCACGAGAGTTATTGCAGTAATAATTTAGCTGTCATGACATATGGCACACGCTCACCAGTATATGCTAGGAGGGCATGGACATGTGCTCCCCTGAACTTCTTAGGTGCTTGAGTCTTCCATTAAAGAGGAGGTCAGTGGAGTGTGCAGAGTGTCTCAGAACGTCACCAGGCTCTCACAAGACTTAAAATGGTGGTGGTCATTTTGAAATAACACAGTATAAGTTCCCCGAGGTTTAGAACGTTCCTTGCTAATGCAACTGAAGTACTTAGATACTTCATCTGGACACTGGTTGACAAGAGTTTGGAACTCATACATTTTGTTACATCTGTAGTGGCTACAGTCTACTGGATTGGGATAAGAATCAAGATTAAGAATTTAACCTGTAATTTGCATGCTGGTACTGGGGTAATCCTTTCCAACTATTACAAACTCTATTGCACTTATTTCAAAAGGAATTTTCATTGTATAATTATTTTGTTTATATTGCTTTTGAGGCATGTACGGTATTAGACTGATAAGCTTGTCACATTGAGAATCATTCAGATCACAGCCTGGATTTACCAATCACTAAAGTTAGTTATTAGTATATACACATACTTTAAAACAGCTTAAAAAGGTTTTCCTTATATTTCAGTTTCAGGATCTCAAAGAGTTTCAAGCAACCATCAAAAGTCGGCTATACAGACAAATGCCATATTAGAAATAGTCAATTGAAAAACAAATGATAAAATACTAAAAACTATTTCTAGAAGATATCGACATTCCTTCATCACAGGGTGAGCCCAGCAGTGAAGAACCGAAAAACAGACACTGGATATCTTTACTCTCTCTCTGTCTCTTTTGTCCCATGCTGCAATTTGGAATGTCCTTGGTCTACTGCTGATCTGCATAACTGGCCTGTGCATGGTTATTTAATTATTTATTTTTATTTCAATTTGAATAGCGCGCTATCACCCGGGGGTCTGTAAGCGCTTGTACCAGACAAAACAGACAACTCCATAGAACCGGCAACTCCGCTACAACTCTCCCCAAGCCTCTCGGAACAGTATTGTTTTTAGCATCCGTCGAAATGGTAGCAACTTTGATTCCTTCTGTAGATCTGATGGAAGTTTATTCCATGCTGCCGGAAGCAGAGTGGAGAATGCTCGACCGCCCTGGGTCGATAAGCGATACCGATACCGAGGGGTTGTCAGGAGCGTGGCCTCAGACGACCTCAATGCCCTACCTGGGATGTAACTCGATAGTCTACTTTTAATGTAGTTCGGTGCATTGCCGTAAATGGCCTTATGGGAAATACAAAGGCCTTTGAACAATGCCCTCTGCCTAACAGGAAGCCAATGCAGCTGGCGCAGAAGAGGAGATGCATGCGCCCTCCTAGGTTTCCTATAGATCAGTCTTGCTGCATCGTTCATCACTGTATAAAGCCGTGAAAGTTGTTGCTGGGGTAAGCCCAGATACAACGCGTTGCCATAATCCAGTCGCCCCAGAATCATGGCTGTTACTGCGCTCCTTAGAGTAGAAAAGGACAGTAGATTGGAGATTTTACGCAGTTGCCTGAGTAAGCCTATGCATGTACCCACCACAGTAGACACCTGCTTTCTCATGGACAAATTTCCATCAATGAGGATGCCCAGGCTTTTTACCACGGTTGCTGGAACTGGCGTCCTGCCCAACTCCCCGGGCCAAAATCCATCGTGCCAGGGGCTGCCAGCGGTGATAATTGGCAGCACCTCTGTTTTATCAGGATTGATCTTCAGGGAGTTGGCAGTCATCCAGTTTACCGTGTATCTCAGGATGTTATGCAGGCGTGCTTGAGCTCCAGGAGTATCCTCTATTTGAATAATGATCTGTGTGTCGTCAGCATAGTTATATATCTGACACTCCATCTTGTTAAGTGCTGAAATCAGAGGCTGGGGGTAGATATTAAAAAGGAGCGGAGAGAGCGCCGACCCTTTGCGGCACTCCACAGGTGATGGCCGCTGATGCTGATACTAGGTCTGAAAGCTGTACTTTCTGCGATCTATCCTGCAGAAAAGAGGTAAGTGTCAAATGCCGCGGAGAGATCTAGCAGCACCAGGGCACCGAGGATCATTTTGTCAGCTCTACATCTCAGTTCATCCAAGATGGAAACCATCACCAGCTCCGTCCTGTGGTGTACCCTAAAACCAGCTTGATTTCGTTCCAACAGATCATTAGTCTCCAGGTGCCTAGAGAGGTTATCAATGAGTTTAGGAAGGGGGGCGGGGGGTTATGGGGAGTAGCCGCCTAAGATGGCAGTCATGTTTTGGTAGAGCATAAGCGTGCCGCTCGGCGGTGCCCGTGAGGTGCCTACAGGCGGTCGCGTGGCGGTGGACTTGCGCCGCCCCTTGGATTCACGGCGGTGGCAGGTGCTGCTTGGATGCACCAGAATAATCCTGCTGGGGAAAGACGAGCAACACACTGCAGCCGTGCAGTGAGTTGGTCCTAACAAAGACCTGTTTGCCAACCGATAAGCTATGACAATACAAGACACAATCCATCTAGATATGGACCTCTTGGAAGCTGCAGAGCTCGTATTAATAGGACCATAGTTAATGAACAAACGGTCTGACTGTCTCAAAGTCTTTGTTCTGTCCAGTAAAACTTAAGAACTCTCATAAGATCTAAAGAGTGAAGAGCTCTTTCAGGAGGATTGTTAGGATTTGGGGGAAAAGTTGGCAAGGTTTTAGTCTGATTAATGTGAACATCTGACACTACCTTGGTCAGAAAAGCAGGATGCGTCCTGAGTACCACTCTATTAGCATGGAACACCGTGAACGGTTCTTTGCAACCCAGAGCCTGGATCTAGCTCACTCTACGAGCAGAAGTAATGGCTACAAGGAACGCTACCTTCCAAGTTAAGTGTTGCAAGGAAGCTCTATGTATAGGTTCAAAAAGGGGCACTCATTAACTTAGTTAACACCGCATTAAGCTCCCAAGGTAGGGAAGGTGACCTGACTGGCGGATACACCTTTCTTAAACCCTCCAGAAAATCCTTCACTACAGGCATCCTAAAAAAGGAGGTCTGAGTAGGCGATTTCCTGTAGGCCGTGGACTTTAATAGAGCTAAATTGAAGACCAGACCTCACCAAATGTAAGAGATAAGGCAAAATCACCTGTTCCTGACCATGGATAGGTTCAAAACCATTGTTCTCACACCACAGAAAAAAATCGCTTCCATTTAAATCCATAAGATTTCCTCTTGGAAGGACACTTTGCCTCCTTAAGGATATGCATACAGTCTGGATTCAGCTGCAAGTGTACATATTGGATAACTTCAGGAGCCATGCCGCCAGGCATAGGGAGGACAGGTTGGGGTGGAACACTCTCCCTTATGTTTGGACAGAAGATCCGGGTGACATGGCAACCTCCTGTGTGGCACTTCCGACAATTGAAGGAGATCTGGAAACCACCATTGGCGTGGCCACTCAGGGACAATCAGAATCATCCTGGAATTGGTTTTGTACATCCTGTTGATTACTGTTGGTATCAACGGAGTCGGTGGAAAAGCGTACAGTAAGTTCTGACTCCAGTCTATCAAAAGGGCATTCCCTTGAGACCCGACCTGGGTCTCAAGGGGCATTTTGCGTTTCCCGCGTCTGCGAACAGATCGATATCTGGTGTTCCCCATGCTTGGAAAATACTGTTTGCGACTTCCTCGTTGAGGACCCAATCGTGTGCCTGCTGAGGAAATCCGCCTGCAAGTTGAGGGACCGGGGCAGATGCACCGCTGTTATCGACAAGTCTCTCGCCAGTAGCCAATTCCAGATGGTCTGGGCTTCCATGGACAGATTCCTGGACCTGGTACCCCCTGCTTGATTAAATAATACATTGTAGTTGTATTGTCTGTTTGCACCAGGAAGGACCGAGACTGGATTGATGGAAACAGGGTCTTGAGAGCCAGATGAACCGCTCTTAGCTCCAGCAGGTTGATGTGATAGCCTTTCTCGGATTCTGACCATAGCCCTTGTACTTGCAGAGGGCCCATATGAGCACCCCAACCCTGGAGAGAGGCGTCCGTGATCAGAGTTTGAGGCGGAGGATCTTGATGAAATGGCACTCCTTTGCATTAAGTGTGATCTCTTCATCCACCACCAGATGGAATCTTTGGCGGACTGATGAAAGAGAATTCGATCTTCCCAGCACCCCGTCCTCTGTCTCCACTGATCCTCTAAACACTGTTGCAGAGGACGCATGTCCAATCTTTAGTTTGTAACTATGAGGAGGCACGATGCCATCGATCCCAGGAGAAAGGATACTTGACGAACTGTCGGGCAAGTGGATTGACGAAGAAGCTGACATTTTGACCTGATTGATAACCACCTCTCCTCCGAAGTCCGTGTCCAGGAGAGCTCCCAGGAAGTGGATTTGCTGGGTTGGGTTCATTAACGATTTCTTGAAATTGACCTGAAAACCCAACTTGTGCATGAGATGAAGGCATATTGAAAGATGATCTTCCAGAAGAGATGGGGACGAACCTTTCAGGAGCCAGTCATCCAAGTAAGGGTATATGAAAATCCTCTGTTTCCAAAGGAAGGCAGCAACCACCGCCATACACTTTGAGAACGTTCAGGGAGCTGACTTTAGCCCGAATGGAAGAACTGCATACTGGTAGTGATGAACAGACACTTGAAACCTGAGAAATTTGTGATGTCTTTTTGAGATTGGAACATGAAAATATGCGTCCTTCAGGTCGATGGAACACATCCAGTCCCCCTGATGTAACTGGGAGAATATATGATGGAGCGCTAACATCCGAAACTTCTCCTTTCGAATGAATCTATTCAACAATCTTAAATCCAGAAAAGGCCTGAATTCTGCATTGGGACCTTTCTTTCTCACCAAGAAGAAGCAGGAGTACAGACCTTGGTTTCTCTGTGAAAGAGTAACTGTATCTATGGCTTTCTTGCACAGAAGGATGTATGATTCCTTTTGCAAAAGCTTTAGATTTTGATGAAATACTGTCTTTGGACTTATGACAGGAGGAGGTCTTTTGAATTTGAGGAGATAGCCATTTTGTATTATGCCGATGACCCACCTGTCCTTTGTCAATCTTCTCCACTCGTCCAAGTATAACGCAATGCTTCCTCCTTCCGGAGTGGACCACAGCTGCTAAAGAAAATCTTTCTCATTGCTTTTGAGGCTGTTTTGCAGCAGAGGACTGTTGTCTCTTTCCTCCTCTGCCTCGCCCAGGTCTGTGCTGTTGAAACTGCGACCACTGTTGAGACTGGCCCTGGTACTGCGAAGACCAGTATGATGTTTGCCCACGATGTTGAAACAACGTCTTATCGTAGGGGCAAAAACGAGGGCAGAACTCCTTCTTTTTCTCTAGGCCCACCACCTTCAGAGTGTCCAGTTCCGCCTTCATCTTGGCCATCTCATTATCTGCATGAGATCCAAATAATGTTGTCCCGTTGAATGGTAGGTTGACTATTTTCCTTTGGGCATCTGGATTAAGGCCCTTGAGGCGCAGCCATGCCAACCTTCTGGAACATATGCCGTGGGCATAACCGTGCGCTGCAAGATCCGCGGAATCCGCCGCCGCATTTATACTTTGATTTGCCACCAATCCACCTTCTCCAACAATCTCCAGGAAATCCTTCTGATCTGCCTTAGGGAGCTTTTCCGCAAACCTAGCCATAGAGTCCCATAGAAGACGATCATAGCGACCCAGTAAGGCCACAGCACTGGCCACTCTCATGACAGATCCAGCTGTGTTAAACATCCTCCGGTCCAAGGAGTCCATGTTTTACCGTCTTTCTCCGGAGGAGCAGATGAGACCGATGTAGCCGAATGGGTCGTCCTGGCTGCCGCCACTATAAGAGAATCTGGTGGTGGATCTGTGCGCAGGAAAAGAGGATCTTGATCAGGTGCTTTATACTTTTTTGCAACTCTTGAAGGGCCTGAACGTCTTCATTGCGGGCTCCAACAAACCAGGCACCAATGGAATGTCTAGCAGACGACTTATGATGCAAAGTTTCAAATATGACAGAAGACTTCACAGGAGGCACTGCCATCGTGATGTTGAATTTGCTATCCCCACGGCACAATACCTCATTGAAGGTTCCTAAATCCTCCATCGGAGATACCCTGGAGGGTGGCGTTGATGAAATCGTGGGTGAATAGTCTCTGTAAGACGACCTCGTTGGAGAGGAAGATGCAGGAGACTTATGCCTTCTCTCAGGAGTGGGGGACGGATGAGACCTACTGCGCTTCCTAGAACGCAAACGCCTCCTCACTGGTGACCTAGAGACCGGAGACCTAGATATTCTGGGAGAACCACTAGCCGGTGGTCCTGGAGCTTTCAAAGCAAGCGGTCTTTCATTAGGCCTTGCTGCATCTTTCAATGGCGGATGCTTCCTAGCCAAAATACAGTTGATGGACCGGAATCAAGCATCCTAGGACCGGTTTCTGGCCATCAGCCGTCTACAGCCAGGATAGCTTGACTCCAGTGGTGTGGAGAGCATAGGATTCACGTCTGAGCATACCCATCCCACTCGGGGTGACAAATGCAAAAATAACAGTTGATGGACAGAATGCAGAACAATGTCATACAATCACCCCAGTACAGAGATCATGGCCTAAATCCATTGTTTTTCTGCACTCCAAACCACCCCAGTTCAGACATGGCCATATGCAAATCAGCCTTGACCCTGTGCCTCATGGGAACAGTCCAGCCCGAACTGCCAATCCATGTCTTTCCTGGACTGGAATCAAGCATCCTAGGACCGGTTTCTGGCCATCAGCCGTCTACAGCCAGGATAGCTTGACTCCAGTGGTGTGGAGAGCATAGGACTCACGTCTGAGCATACCCATCCCACTCGGGGTGACAAATGCAAAAATAACAGTTGATGGACAGAATGCAGAACAATGTCATACAATCACCCCAGTACAGAGATCATGGCCTAAATCCATTGTTTTTTTGCACTCCAAACCACCCCAGTTCAGACATGGCCATATGCAAATCAGCCTGGACCCTGTGCCTCATGGGAACAGTCCAGTCCGAACTGCCAAGCCAAGTCTTTCCTGGACCGGAATCAAGCATCTTAGGCCGGTTTCTGGCTATCAGCCGTCTTCAGCCAGGATAGCTTGACTCCAGTGGTGTGGAGAGGATGGGACTCATGTCTGAGCATACCCATCCCACTCGGGGTGACAAATGCAAAAATAACAGTTGATGGACAGAATGCAGAACAATGTCATACATTCACCCCAGTACAGAGATCTGGGCCTAAATCCATCGTTTTTTGGCACTCCACACCACCCCAGTTATGACATGGCCATATGCAAATCAGCCTGGAGCCTGTGCCTCATGGGAACAGTCCAGCCCGAACTGCAAAGCCGTGTCTTTCCTGGAACAGAATCAAGCATCCTAGGACCGGTTTCTGGCTATCAGCCGTCTTCAGCCAGGATAGCTTGACTCCAGTAGTGTGGAGAACATGGGACTCACGTCAGAGCATACCCATCCCACTCGGGGTGACAAATGCAAAAACAACAGTTGATGGACAGAATGCAGAACAATGTTGTACATTCACCCCAGTACAGAGATTTGGGCCTAAATCCATCGTTTTTTTGCACTCCACACCACCCCAGTTCAGACATGGCCATATGCAAATCAGCTTTCACCCTGTGCCTCATGGGAACAGTCCAGCCAGAACTGCCAAGCCATGTCCTTCCTGGACCGGATTCAAACATCCTAGGACCGGTTTCTGGCTATCAGCCATCTTCAGCCAGGATAGCTTGACTCCAGTGGTGTGGAGAGCATGGGACTCACGTCTGAGCATACCCATCCCACTCTGGGTGACAAATGCAAAAATACCACTTGATGGACAGAATGCATCAACTGGAATGCCAAGCCATGTCTTTCCTGGACCGGAATCAAGCATCCTAGGACCGGTTTCTGGCTATCGGCCGTCTTCAGCCAGGATAGCTTGGCTCCAGTGGTGTGGAGAGCATAGGACTCACGTCTGAGCATACCCATCCCACTCGGGGTGACAAATGCAGAAATAACAGTTGATGGACAGAATGCAGAACAATGTCATACATTCACCCCAGTACAGAGATCTGGGCCTAAATCCATCGTTTTTTTGCACTCCAAACCACCCCAGTTCAGACATGGCCATATGCAAATCAGCCTTGACCCTGTGCCTCATGGGAACAGTCCAGCCCGAACTGCCAAGCCATGTCCTTCCTGGACCGGAATCAAGCATCCTAGGACCGGTTTCTGGCTATCAGCCATCTTCAGCCAGGATAGCTTGACTCCAGTGGTGTGGAGAGCATGGGACTCACGTCTGAGCATACCCATCCCACTCGGGGTGACAAATGCAAAAATACCAGTTGATGGATAGAATGCAGAACAATGTCATACACTCACCCCAGTACAGAGATCTGGGACTAAATTGCTTTTATCTACAGGAGAAGCAGACCTTCGATGTTTTGTCCGAGAAGAGGGCCTTCCAGATGACAACACACTTCTTGCCCCCTTTTCATGATGTATTTCTCTCTACAGAAGTCCCAAAAGCTGAATCTTCTCTCTTTCCTTCAAAGCTCTTCTGAAAAGCTTGACGCAATGATAACATTTTTCCACATCATGTGTGGAAGGAAGACAAACCACACAAACAGAATTAGGATCTGTTTTAGACATCTTCTTCCCACAGGAAGGACATTTTTAGAATAAAGGTGGCATAACTGACTAAAAAAAGGTTTTCTCTGATCTGCGCAGCCTTGCCGCGCCCCGCTGAAGCCGTGCCCCGCCAGACCTAGCACGGCGATTGCCGAATTGCCGATTGTCGAATCTTAGTGCGTGGAGAGACGGAGTGGAGCACGGAGCACGGAGCTCGGAGCGGGACCTTGTCTGCCGTTTACAGCGGCAGGCGGACAACGGGACAAACGGGCAAAAACGCAAAACACCTCCTCCCCTGCCTCGGAGAACAGCGGAGCCCTCGGGCAGAGGCAGGGAGATTCGAGGGGAGGGGATGCGGGCGCTGGAGCGGGAGCAGCACAGTAGGAGGGCGTGACAAATCCAACGAGCCCTGCACACGCAGCGGAGGCAGAGTGTGCCTCTGACCGCCAGCCCCAATTCAGCCCCCTCTCAGCCCTCATTCCTGCAGTCGCGGACCATTAGCTGGTTTTAGTGAATCCAGCAGAGTCTGCAAGGAAATATTCTGAGAAACTTTGATATTATAAGCAGGAAAAAAGGGCGTGTAGCTGAAGCACCAGCCCTCAGAAGATAAGAATACCAACAGAGAAGTTGCAGACCGTAAACTCGACAGGAAGCTTCAGTAGGGCAAGGCAGCAGGCGGAAGGCAACAAAGGCAGAACAGAGGTAAGTGAACAATTCCCAATATAAGTATTTTTAATAATTAAGAATTACAACCCTTAGTATAACATCAGCCCCCTGACTAGAAATGGCTCCCAAAAGAGGGCAAAAATTAATGGATGAACTAGGAAGGAGCAAATCTTTGGAGGGCTCAAAATCACTGGATGAAAGCCAGGAAAGTCACGCATCATCTATGGAAAACAGTAAGGGGAGACGAAAGAAAAGAAAAGTAAAAAGAGCAACGAAGAATGCCCAAAAGGCAAAAAGAGGGGGCAATCAAACAACCATTGAACAGAAAGAGAACACGGCAGCGTCGAAGTCCATAAAGGAGTTTGTAGGCAAACATTATAAATCATTAAACCCCGCAATAACATCGGATATAGATGGTGAAATAGTGGTAATTGGCGAGGAAATTGGTGAAATCACAGGCCTGCTAGATGAAAATCAAAGACGGTTAAATAAGGGAGAACTCCAGGAAGAAACTAATTTTGATAATGAAGATGATGGGGTGAACCGCAAATCGTTAAACCAGACGCTGCAGAGCCAAAATCGCCAAATTTCGGGGCCTCGTCTATCATCATCGCCAAAGATGTTTTCACTGTCGCCACCAGAGTTAGAAGATCACAGGGGAAATGAAGGCCAGATCCAGAGCATAATCTGGGGAGGTGCACCAGATCAATTCCAGCAGCTCCATTCATTGCAAAAATCTCCTATACACCAAGAGAGCCTAAGGATTAATTACCCAGCAAACCCAGTCAGAAATACCACACAGGACTCGGTGCTTTCCGAAAATCCAACATCCTCGCTGATGGATCTAATCCTGTTAATGCAGAAGGCACTTCAAGGAATCCTGGAAGTAACCCTCTCAAACAACGGAGTGATGAAAGCTCAGAAACAACATCTAAAGAAAATAGAAGAAGAACTCGGAGAAATAAAGAGCCAACTGCCAAGCAGGGAAAAGCCAACTGATACTTCGCTACCAATTGAGGAAAGCGACAGGATAATACCAGAAGAAGAAAGCATGGTAATACTTGAAAGATCGCCTAAACCCGCAGAACATACAGCAAAGGATGCTGCAGAAACTATGGACAATGTGTACATATCAAAAAGGCCTATGCTAATAAAAAGGCGCGGGGATATGCCACAATCGGGACCAGGAACAGGATAGGAATGCCTAGGAAAACGAAGCATGTAGAAACAAGAAAAGGGAAGAAAGTAACGAAGGGGGGGTGCAGTCAGGATTAAATGCCTCAGCCCCAACATTTATAACTCAGAGACACATACAGGTAAAGGCAAAAAATCCAATGACCCCAAAGACCCAGAGAGCTCCAGGAAAAAGCATACCCATATGGTGGAAATCGAGAACCCGCCCTCCACCCATACGATGAGACAAAAATCAAGACTAATGGATGAACGGGTTACTGAACAAAGGCCCGGAAGACTACAGATGCATGAAGAACCCAACATGAAAAATAAAGGTCGGAAAAGAGGGAGAACATTCTCCAGCCAACAAACATACGAAATAAACACAAACTTATATGAGAGAGCTGGTAACAACTGGTTATTTTTGGACCTGATACCAGCAGGAAGGAAAGAGAAGCTGACAAGAAAAATTAATCCCCTAAACAGAGCCCGGATTTTGGCCGCATTTGCCAAATGCGGCAGTCTGAGGGGGATCGGCTCAAGGGACCTCCAGCATGTTGGCTTTGTCGAAAACAGGCATGGAAAGGAAATAACAAAAATCACCCTCCACTCAGACCTGGTAAAAAGAGCAATCCTGAAAGCCTCAAACGAGATAACGCAACAGGGTATAAGGATTATCCCAGAGAGTGATACAAAAACCTCTAAAGATAACAACTTTTTAAAACAGCATGCTGGGCTACAAAAGAGACAAGTGATCCTCTATAAAGAAACAAAAGGAGATCGAAGTGCTCTGAACATTGTAATAGACAACTCAGGGAATGATCCCCCATGGGGCAACTGGTTGTTACTTAGTAATCGCTTGGGAGAATGCAATGAAAATAATTCGGTGGATTTAGACGAAGAAGGTGCTCTGAGTGACATTGAATAGGATGGAGGGGGTTCGCAAGATCTAGGTCTCTTAACCTGGAATGTAATTGGGCTAGGCAATGAGCAAAAATGGGAATATGTAAAGGAATCCATAAACAAAGTGGACATTGCCTGCCTGCAAGAGACCTGGTTATGCGACGATACCCCAACCCTTGACGGTTATGCCCAGATACATAAACCCGCCATAAAGAAAAATCGTGGGAGGCCCTCGGGGGGGGCTGATGACATTGATATCAACAAAAATATTGAGGGAAATAAAACAGTTGAATACAAAATGCAAATGGGTACAATCAAGCAGAATTGAACTCATGACGTTGGATCCAAATTTTAAAATGTTGATTTTAATGAATGTTTACATGCAGTGGGACAGCAGGGAGGAGTATGAAAGGGAAATGAGATGTTATAAAGAGGACGTAGACAATACTCTAGAAAACTATCCAACAGACATAATAATGACGATGAGGGACTTCAACCATAAACTAAACCCAAAAAAAGGCTGACCTTTGGAATAGGGAACAGTTAGAGGTATACGGAATAAACCCGGCAAGGTTCCCAGTTGGGGAAATTTCGAAACAAGACCTAGAACTAATACATACCCTAGGAGGCAGAGGTTTCCATTGCGTAAATGGGAGAATAGAGTCAGACTCACCGGCTGGAAAAACGTTTATTCAAGGGCAACAGAATTGCCCAATTGACTATATATTCCTGCAGGCCTGGAACTTTCATTTAATTAGACACTTTAAGTTAGACCAAAAAGAGGTGAGCGATCACAAACTCCTACACATAGTAATATCAGGGGGTAGGAAATTACAGAGAGAAACAGTGATCACCCAGGAGGTTGAGTACCCCAAACGCGTGACGACACGTCTAACTGAGGAATATATGGAAAAATTGAAGGCTATGCAAACAAAAATGGCACCTGAAAACTGTGAGAATAAAAATCTGGAATGGTTTGTTAGAAAATTAGAAGAAGTTGTGCAATGCCTAAAGATAAAATCAAAAGGGGATAACCCCTTAAGGGTTAAACAAACAAACCGTGGTAAAGGCTTCTCAGTGGTGTGCCAAAAAAAGAAAAGGGAGATAAGAGCAGCACAAAGGAAACAAAAAAAAGAACTTTACTCAAGAGAGACAGGAACAGTTAATCAAGCAGAAAAAAGAACTCAAGCAAATGGTACTCTCCGCAAAAAGGTTACACAAAGAAAAATGCTGGTTAGAATTATTAGAAGCCATAGAGAAGAAAAACTTAAGGCAATTTTGGCAACTAGTAAAGGCAACAGCTGGAACAACAGATGGGGAACTAAATTGTGTGGTGAGTGAGGCAACTTGGGAAGAGTACATAAGGGAACTTTACGGGGCAAGGACTCCCAGAGAGGAGATAGGGATCGAAACATGGCAAGAAATCTCAGAAGATCTTTTACTCAAATTTAATAAAGATCAAGTGGAGCTCACAATAAAAGAACTTAAGTTAACCCGGGCAGCAGGCCCAGATAATCTTCCTGCAATAATTTTGAAGACCGAGGTTAAATGGTGGGCAAGATTTCTTGCCAAATTGTACCAGGTAATACTAAAAGAAGGGGTGATGCCTCCAACCTGGAAGGGGGCCGTAATTAGGCCGATCCATAAAAAGGGAGCAAAGAGGAGCCAAAAAATTACCGGCTGATCAATCTCCTAGATATAGGTGAGAAAGTGTTTTCTAAAATGGTACTGAAACAACTGAATGCATGGGTAGACGAGTACCAAATAATTCCCATAGAACAGGGTGGTTTTAGAACGGGCCACTCCACAATAGACCACGGATTCGCTCTATGGGCGATGGCGAGGAAGTCGACGGAACAAAATGGCAAGTTATGCTGTTGCTTCGTCGACTTCAAGGCAGCCTTTGATTCTGTGGATCGGGCATGCCTATGGGAGACTTTAAAGAAGTTAAATATCCCAAAAGACTTACTTACTATATTAAAAGAATTACACAGGGAAAACTGGGGCCAAGTAATTAAAGATACGGTGGGCTCCCTGACACCAAAAATACCAATTGCAAATGGACTCATACAGGGCTGTGTGCTGGCCCCCCAGCTCTTCTCTATCTTTTTGTCAGATCTCCCGGCTTATCTAGAGGTGGAGGGGAGTGCCAGCCCAAAAATGGATGGAAACAAGATACCCTGCTTATTGTACGCGGATGATCTGGTAATAGTAGATCAGACCGAGAGGGGCCTCCAAAGGAAGCTTAATGCCTTCAAGACATATTGTGCCAGCAAATTTTTAACTATCAATCTGGATAAAACTAAAACCCTATGCTTCGGGAGAAAGTTAAGCAGATTCAGTTGGTACATAGGTGATCTCAAACTGGAAACAGTTAATGAGTACCGATATTTGGGTATATGGTTTGATAGGTCCCTAAACTGGAATACCCATTTGGAAACTCAAAAGGCAAAGGCACTTGCTTCCATATGTGGCCTAAAAAGGTTTAATGGGGACTATGGTGAGATGTCTCACCGACCACTGCTAAGAGCTTTTGATGCAATGATCCCCCCCCAAGTTCTATATGGCGCTGAGGTCCTTTATTTGAGCGGTAAGGGATCTTGGGACGTGATAGAGGGGAATTGCATAAAAAGGCTACTATCACTTCCTCAATCTGCCATGATACAAGCCATCAGATCCGAAATAGGTACAAAGTCATGGGTGATACTAACCCAGATGGCTGTGATCAGATTCTGGAAGAGACTAGAAGACCCTAAAAGTAAAAAAGTAGCAGACTGGTGTCGCAACGAAATTCAAAAAAGTGAGCTAAAATGGGCGAAGGCCTGTAGGGAAAAACTGACTGGAATCTGCAACTCACTAGAGATCGACTTGGACCTGGGAACATACCAAATCCCTAGTACCAAAGGTAATCTGAAACAAAGGGGTAAAGAAGTCTCCAAATCGCTGGACATAGGCTATTTAACAAAGAAAAAATCAGTGGCGCATATGCTAAAGGCTTGGTCCCAAGAAAACTGGTTCCCCTACCTCAGAGGTCTTCAAACTTTTGGTTGCCGAGACCCCCCCGTCAAAATTTTCAGGCATAAGGACCCCCTCCTGACAAACAATTCTAAACCTATAGGCAGAGCTACTGGAATTATGAGGCAGGTGAGGACCAAATTATGCAGCAGGCTCGACTTAATTGTATGGTAAGTAAAAATAAATAATACTATGTGATGCTGCATATTTTGGGATCGTATTGCTTCATTATTTTGACATTTTTACACACAGTAACACTGAGGAAAAAATATTTAATCTCATCAGTTCCAGTTTCTAATGAAAATACAGCAATAAACAACAGAAAGATTTCTAGTTAACCTTTGTGAAGGGCCTTTCACTCCGCATGAATAAGTGCTGCCACATTAGAAGCTCACCTGGCACTGGCTGGGAGCAGCAAGAGTCCCTTAAAACCCTGGCAGCCTTATGCAGAGTTAAGCAGTTTACCCATGCCACTTTCCTCTCACCCCCTCCCTTCCATCCCTCTCTCCTCTTCCAACCATGGACCCCTCTCTTACTTTGCAAGCCATTTTCTTTCACCCCTTTTTACAACTTCTGAACTCTCCGCATTCAACCTCTCACTTCATGTTTAATCACCTCTTGCCATTCTGTCTTTTCACTGCCCTATTCTCTAATTTATCTAATGGCCTCTCTGGACACATCACCTCTCTCTCCCCTCAGCACCTCTCATTCACCTAAAGTCTCTTCCTTCAAATTTCTGTCTATTTTACACCTCTCCAGTCCACCATTCATCTTTCACATCTCCCCTTTGCTCTTCCACACCTTCTTGAACCAACGCCCCTCTCCCCTATTACCTCAGCACCCACCTCAGTACTCCCTGTCTTCCCTCATCGTTGTTGTCCCTCACCCACATCGTACCAAATTCTCTATGTCACAGATCATCACTCAGCTATCTTCTCTCACCGTTTAATAGTATCCGTTTAATAGTATCCCTCCTTTGTGCCCTCACCTTTCGCTCACACTCACTTCACCTCTTGTGTTTCTGCACTTCTTCAGCACTTCACATTTCTCCTCATCCCTGACCTCTTCAATCTAATTCTCTCACTCCCATGCTGTCCTCTCTCATCCCATCTACTCTCACTCTTTCATTTCTCCTCATTGGGCATACCTGTATGCTCCTCTCGGCCTGTGCCAATCTTCTTATTGTTCCCTACTGCAAAAAAACATGAATAGTCGGCCTCTCTGTTTTGGTGCGGGCCGCACAGTTGTGGAACTTTCACCCAACTTTGCTTCACTCCACCATTGATCTATTATCCTTTAGGAAGCTATAAAAACCTGGCCCTATACCGTCTGGGTTACCCCCTTTGGCTGGTTCTCCTTCCCCCTCTGTGTTTTTCTTATTTGCCATTTCAGCCAGCAGATGGTTATTAGCCCCAGGACCCCTTTTTGGAAATAATAATAATAGACAGAAGTGTGACTTGGAAGGTGGGACCCACTTTCTATCACTCCACGACCCCCCTGGGGGTCGGGCCCCACAGTTTGAAGACCCCTGCCCTACCTTGATAGACTACCCAATCGTGGACTCAGGCAAGAGATCCTGAGACTTCAAATTGGGATTAACCCATGGATTATAAACAGAGACCTTAAAATAAAAATGCTAGATCAAGAAGGTCGCTGTAGGTGTAATCTGGGAACTAAGGGTGACCTGCAGCACATCATGTTAGATTGTTTGACACTCATAGATCAAAGAAAACTTTGGCTGCGCCCAGTTTTTATAAAATATGATGTAAAAACAAGGTCGCAGGCGGCCAGCCTCTTAACAGAAATCCCCTACATTGATATTGTAATTGCCCTTGGGAAATTTATGAAGGCGGCCCTGAGTGCATTGAGAGCCAAAGAATAAAATGTCGTACTGTAGAGTTTTAGCGGAATAAATTCGCTTGGAGTAGTAAGATTGTGAATAGGTTTTATATACAAAAATAAGTTTTAAGATAATTGTAATTTTTACTGAATTTCGTACTTTTGATAATAGTGTATATGATCTTTTTAATGGACATGTTTTAAAAAAAATAAGTGTATGAATTTTTGGCGCATGCTCCATCCAGCGTTTTGCCACTGCATTGTTTAAAGACCACGGTCATAATAAACATATATTTTGACTTGACTTGACTTGACTAAAAAATTTCTGAAGAATTAGTCAGAAAGGGTAGAAAAACACCACCAACAGCAAATACTGTCAAATAAGACAGGATAGAATCAAATTCTGACTGAAAACAGTCAAATTCAGCAGAGCTCAAGTTCCAGGTTCCTCACAGAACTAGCCGGAAAAAAGAACGGACCTAATGTAGTGACCGGGTTTTTGGTTCTATTTCTGAGTGATGGTGACTTTAGCTTGCTACCATCCTAGATCCCTATTCTTAGCTTGTTTTGGTCCTTTTCAGGCCTCTTTTCAGACCTAGAAGCATAAATTAGAGGATAGCCGCTTTATATGATGATAGATCCCTTATTTCTGACTCTAATCCATTTATTGCCTATTGGCTTTGACATAATTATGTGTCCTTTCATTATTCTCAGGCCTGAAGACCTATAGTAGAGGGTGGATCCTGTAGTTCTGACTTTATATTACCTATTGTTAGGGTTTGTGTATAGAGCTAAGTGTCTATTTCATCCTTTTCGGGCCTACAAGGCCCAGAACCAGAGAGACTCCTTTTTGCTTTCTGCCTCTGCTGGCTGAGGAGCTTGCAGGGTAAAGGTAATGTTTATAGTTAAGCCTGTTGTGTGCTAGGGGAAAACCAGCGGAGACTGGTTCTTATCGAAAGAATGTGTTTGTCTCTTGGGTCCAGATGTAACATGCAGATGGTCACTGCAGTTGCGCGGAGAGCCTCGGAGCTGGCACAGGAATTCGGTGGGAGGCAGCTTTCTGCTGGAACTTTCCACTAGGGGAGAGCATTCCATATTAGCGAAGTGCAGAGAGGCAGAGTGGTCAGATGGTGTTTGGAGCTGAAGAGAGCGGTCAGATGGTGTTTGGAGCTGAAGAGAGAAGGCAGATGGTTTTTGGAGCTGAAGAAAGCAGTCAGAAGCAGTTACTTGTCAGAAGGAGTTGTGATCAGTTGGAGCAGGCAGTTAACAGCTGGAGTTTGGAGTGATACCTTTTGGAAGAGACTGAAGTTATATCATGGATTAGTCTGTGGGAGCAGCTGGAGTGAGTTGGACATTGGAGCTGGAACAATCAGACAGAGTGAAGAAGCTAGTGGAGCGAACAGTTATCAGAGCGGCAGAAACTATGTCATTAGACTGAAGTTGGAAGGTGAAGACAGTTCGTGGGAGAGAGGAATCCAGTGCAGAGTGATCGGCGCAGATGTATGTCCAAGAGTGCGGGGGAGAATCTGAGATGAGCCAAGGCACAGACGAGAGAGGGACCCAGATGACAGCTAGAACAAGACTTCATAATAATGAGGTGATATCTGTCCTGTTATATTAGTGCCTATATATATATATATATATATATATATATATATATATATATATATATATGAACCAAGTAATCTTCAAATAACCACACTCCTGCCGTGGAAAAACGAAGACACGGACCCAAAGGCTGCAGTCAAGGAGATCTTTAATAAAAACCTCGCTGGTTACGCGTTTCGAGCACCAAGTGCCCTTGGTCCTTTCATTATCCTTTCATTATTCTCAGGCCTGAAGACCTATAGTAGAGGGTGGATCCTGTAGTTCTGACTTTATATTACCTATTGTTAGGGTTTGTGTATAGAGCTAAGTGTCTATTTCATCCTTTTCGGGCCTACAAGGCCCAGAACCAGAGAGACTCCTTTTTGCTTTCTGCCTCTGCTGGCTGAGGAGCTTGCAGGGTAAAGGTAATGTTTATAGTTAAGCCTGTTGTGTGCTAGGGGAAAACCAGCGGAGACTGGTTCTTATCGAAAGAATGTGTTTGTCTCTTGGGTCCAGATGTAACATGCAGATGGTCACTGCAGTTGCGCGGAGAGCCTCGGAGCTGGCACAGGAATTCGGTGGGAGGCAGCTTTCTGCTGGAACTTTCCACTAGGGGAGAGCATTCCATATTAGCGAAGTGCAGAGAGGCAGAGTGGTCAGATGGTGTTTGGAGCTGAAGAGAGCGGTCAGATGGTGTTTGGAGCTGAAGAGAGAAGGCAGATGGTTTTTGGAGCTGAAGAAAGCAGTCAGAAGCAGTTACTTGTCAGAAGGAGTTGTGATCAGTTGGAGCAGGCAGTTAACAGCTGGAGTTTGGAGTGATACCTTTTGGAAGAGACTGAAGTTATATCATGGATTAGTCTGTGGGAGCAGCTGGAGTGAGTTGGACATTGGAGCTGGAACAATCAGACAGAGTGAAGAAGCTAGTGGAGCGAACAGTTATCAGAGCGGCAGAAACTATGTCATTAGACTGAAGTTGGAAGGTGAAGACAGTTCGTGGGAGAGAGGAATCCAGTGCAGAGTGATCGGCGCAGATGTATGTCCAAGAGTGCGGGGGAGAATCTGAGATGAGCCAAGGCACAGACGAGAGAGGGACCCAGATGACAGCTAGAACAAGACTTCATAATAATGAGGTGATATCTGTCCTGTTATATTAGTGCCTATATATATATATATATATATATATATATATATATATATATATATATATATATATATATCTTTTCCTTTATTTCCTAAGCTATATTCCCTACTGTATTGTTACACTGATTAATCCCTTTTCTTTCAGCATGTGCAGTCCTGTTATAATTCTGCTATTTGCAGTTCCTGTTAGCTATATGTGGATGTGTTAGTAATAAATCTTTATTCTCTTCACCATTGGCCTCTCTGGAAGAGTATCATTCAAAGGTATGTTAATCTACCGCCCCCCCGGGTCTAGATCGAAATTCCTTACGAATGTGGGTAACCTAATTGAGGCCTCAGTGGGATCCCCACACTTAACCTTACTGGGAGATTTTAATTTTCATCTCGAAGCTACTGATGACCCTGATACATCGCTGCTAATCAACGATTTAGCTGCAGCCGGTTTCCTGCAAATTGTCAAAGAACCCACTCATCAAGCGGGACACACCTTAGATGGACTATTTACCAGCAATCCAAATATATCTGTCGCCAAGGTAATCCCCCTTGTTTGGACGGATCATGCAGCCGTATACTTCTCCATTAAAATTAATCCCATCACATCCCCTTCTGCATCTTCTTCCCCTATCACCTTCAGATACTGGAAAAATATTAATCTTGACCATCTTGCGGAGATGATGCGTGACAGTACTATCCCAAATGAGCAGGATCCTGCATTAGCATCCACCAACTATCTGAGCAATCTAAACACAGCTTGTAATAAGCTAGCTCCCATCAAAACATCCTACCGCAGTAGAAAACTCCCCTCGGCCCCTTAGTTTACAGAACCACTACGATTGCAGAGACAATACTGTAGGAACCTGGAAAGGCAGTGGCACAGTCATTTCAGTCCTACCGATAAAACTGCCTACAAAAACGCTCTCTCCAACTATAAAAAACTCATTGCATCGGAAAAAACTCTTTATTACACCTCCCAAATTAACCAGGCCAAAAACTCTGTAGGAAAATTATTTCAGGTGGTCACTCATTTGTCCAACCCCCCTGCTCCGCGTTTAGAAGGATCACAGTCCCTATCGGACTCTTTAGCCAAATTCTTCGAAGATAAAAGTGCCATCTTCTCGACCTTTTCCCATTCTCCCTCTTCCCCTACCCATATGGCATCCCCTATCAATAACGCACCAAACTTTTTGGCCTTCGAAGAGACTACGCAGGAACTTATCCAACAGCTTGTTGTTTGTACTAAATCGGGGTCACCCCTTGACCCTTGTCCACCCGCCATCCTTAAATTCATCCCTGAATCTATTTCCCCTGCTCTTACCACCATCTGCAATGCATTGTTCTCAACTGGCATTTATCCATCTGTTTGGAAGGAGGCTATTATTAAGCCACTTTTAAAAAAGCCCACTCTGGACCCTCTTCTTCCCGCCAGTTACAGACCTATTGCCTGTCTCCCTTTCCCTGCAAAATTTTTTGAAAAAATCATGAACACACAACTTTCGAACTATATAAATGACAACAATCTACTTGACGACACCCAATTTGGGTTCAGACAAGGTCACGGAACGGAGACAGCGCTACTAAAAGCAGCAGACGAGATAAGGACCACAATGGATGTTATGTTATGTTATGTTACAGTGTTCTTTTATAGCGCACGGCTACTCGAAAAGAGTGTCCCGGCGCTTTCCACCTGCATCTCAGAATAAAAATAACACAACACAGCGAAAGAATGAGAAAAAGAACTGAAACTGAAGCAATAAGAGCAGCCTAAAGATTAAAAAGCCAGGTCTTCAGGCTCTTCCTGAACTGGAACAAATTGACAGTGCTGCGCAGCGAAAGAGGAAGCGAGTTCCACAACTGTGGAGCTTTGCAGCTGAAAGAGCGCCCTCCCATACGGGCCTTCCTCACCCGAGGGACCACCGCTTTGTAAAGGGATTCCGAGCGCAAGGAGCGGACTGGTCAATAGAAGGCTAGTCTCCGCCGCAGGTATCCAGCCCCTGATCCAAACAGGGCTTTGTGCATCAGAGTCAGGGATTTAAACTGGATCCGCTTCCGGACAGGCAGCCAATGTAGCGCCTGAAGCAGGCCTGAAGCTCGGGCTCATCTACGCAGGCCAAAGATAGCCCGGGCGGCAGAGTTCTGTACCACCTGTAGGCGCTGAACTAGGTAATCAGGGAGGCCAAGGAAGAGGGCATTGGCATAATCAAGCCTCGAACCGACGAGAGCCTGCACAGTAATACGCCTGTGCTCCTCAGACAGCAGGGGCAGGAATTTACGGAGCATTTTCAAAATTCCATAACAGGTGCCAGCCAGACCCAGGATGTGTGTTCGCAGCGATAGCTGGTTGTCCAGCTTGACACCCCGGTTTTTAGCCACCAAGGAAGACTGTGCAGGAGGGCTCATGTCGGACGGCCACCAATGCTGCCACTCCGGATCGACACCGCAACCAAAAAAAGAACCTCGGACTTGCTCGAGTTGGCCCTAAGACTGTTCCGTTGGAACCAGTCAAAGACCAATGTAAGACAGTCCCGAATTCTCCCTCCATCCAACTCCTGGTCTTTCCCGCATGTGAAGAGGAGTTGCGTGTCGTCGGCGTAAGAGATGATCTGGGCCCCATATGCTTCCACCAAGGCCGCCAAAGGGGACATAAAGATGTTAAACAACGTGGGGCTCAACACAGATCCCTGTGGAACCCCAAATCCCAATGGCGGCATCTCGGCAGAGCTCTGGGAAACCCAGACCGTCTGGCGGCGGCCTTCAAGGAAGGATGTAAACCACCTGAGCGCCGTCCCCCTAAGGCCGATGTCATAAAGCCTCGCTAAGAGCGCCCTGTGGGGGACGGTGTCGAAGGCCGCCGATAGATCTAACATGACCAGCATAGCCCTCCCGCCGACATCAAGAGTCTCCCTGATGATCTCAGTGACCTCTAGCAATGCCGTTTCCGTACTAAAATTAGGACGGAAACCGGATTGAGATGGATGGAGCAGATTGTTAGCTTCCAGAAAGCGCGACAGGACACCGTGGACGTGTTTTTCCGTGATCTTCGTGAGGGCCGGAAGAAGTGAAATTGGCCTATAATTGGCCAGAACCTCGACGTCGAGACCCGGTTTCTTTAGGAGGGGGATCACCATCGCTCTCTTCCAAGAGCTGGGGACCCTCCCCTCCCTCAGCGAGGCGTTGAGGATGGGATTAACCAGCGGATTCACCACCTCCGCCATCCCAGCCAAACATTTGGCGGGGCAGGGGTCAAGTGGCGAGCCATATTTCAAATTGGCCAACAGCTGCCTGGACACATCGCTGGAAACAGGGAGGATCTGCGGTATTAATACTTTTAGATCTCTCCGCAGCTTTTGACACGGTCGATCATGTCACCTTGATCGACCGTGTCTCGGCCTTAGGAATAAAAAACAAAGCCAAAGAGCTTCTTGCCTCATTTTTGGCCAACCGTCCTCAGACAGTGAAGATGGGCAATTACATCTCCCAGACCTTTTCTCTGCCTTGCGGAGTACCACAGGGCTCCTCGCTAAGTCCGACACTTTTCAACATTTATGTCTCGGACTTAGCGAGGGTTATAAAATCTTATGGAATCGCCCTAACAACCTATGCGGACGACACCCAATTGGTGTTATCTGTATACAATGATGGTATATTGGTTGCGGCTAACTTCCAAGAGGGAATGATGACAATAAGCTCCTGGATGTCATCCAACTGTCTTAAACTAAATTCTGACAAGACAGAGGTGATGACATTCGGGAGATTGCAACCTATCTGGTCCCCCCAATGGTGGCCACCTCAGATGGGAACCTACCCCCCAACCAGTTACCAAGGTACGCAACCTAGGAGTCATATTTGACAACAAAATGACTTTCCAACAACACGCCAACTCTGTGGTTTCCTCATCCTTTTACATTTTAAAAAGGATCAAAAAATTAATTCCATACCTACCTCCGTCTGCGGGCAAAACTCTAATCAGTACCTTGGTTTTCTCAAAAACAGACTATTGTAATGCCCTTTTATTAAACGCCCAAGAAAAGGTCCTCAACAGACTTCAGACGGTGCAAAATGCGTCGGCCAGGACTCTACTAACTATCCCCAAATTCACATCCATCTCTCCCTACATCCGACAGCTACATTGGCTTCCTGTGAGGAGTCGAATTAAATTCAAGGCTTTATGCATAGCCTACAAAGCCATCCACAACCAAGGCCCACTATTTCTAAAAAAAGCCTTCTGCCCGCTTGAGCATTCAAGAACTTTACGCTCATCATTAGCCCATCTGCTGAGGGTTCCACGTACAAGAAGGGCCAATTGGGGAGACAGATGTTTCTCCACTTCGACAGCCAAACTCTGGAATACGTTACCCCTCCACATTAAAACTGCTCCCACACTCATCAATTTCAGAAAAAAACTCAAGACCTGGTTGTTCTCAGCATAATTAATTGTTTTCCTTCCTCAGTGAGAGTTCTGTTACGATAGCGCCGAGACACCCATCTGGGTATTTGCACGCTCTAAAAATCGCATAAAAATAAATAAACAAATAAAATTCCTTAGATGTGTCTATTTCCCTTTACTTTTCAGGCTATGTCCAGATTGCTAGTTATTGTGATGTTATAATTTGATATTGTGTAATAAAGGGACCCCAGTTCTTAGTGAACCATTGTGAAACTGTTGCTTTTTATAATAAAGTTAACCTTTCTTCTAGTCAGATGCTGTTATGTGGACGGATGCGTTTACCGTCCGGGTAAGTGGTAACTGAGCAAGGGAGCAGGGAGCACTTATATCAGAGAATAACCTTTGCATATTGTAATTTGGCCATTCTTGTGTGAGAGGATTGAACTGTCTATCTACCACATAAAATATAACAATTGTGTATGAGACATCCCCAGTAGATAATAGATACATATAGAGAAACTTCCCAGCAGAGAGAGAGAGAGAGCTGAAGGTATTCATAGGACAGAGATTGCCGCTAGAGAGAGTGGCATTAGTGAGAGCATTGATTGTGATCAATGTGTATACCCGCTGGATTGCGGCTTGTGAGACGGAAGTGAGAGCACCGGGAGGATACGGTGCGTAGTGAGATTGCTGCTACAGAGAGTGGCATTAATGAGAGCATTGATTGTGGTCAATGTATATACCCACAGGATTGTGGCTTGTGTGAGCACTGATTGTGGTCAGTGTGTAATGGTAAGTAATCAGAACTGCCCCCCTTCACTGCGAGTAGGAGGGTAGCATAATCTGGGCCTGAGTTGCCGCGAGACTATAAGGTATGAGTGTGGTGTGGAATATGGAATTCCTTAGTAAATAGTGAGTATTCCTAGTAATCCTATAGATTTAGTAGTGTTTTTGATGATATGAGCTTGTATATTGCTAATTCCCCATCCCCAGGAAGGTACCTAGGTACTGTGGTAAGTAGGCTCTGGGGAGGGAGATGGTTACGTTTCGGCTGGATTGGTGGTGTCTTGGTGAGCTGGTGATGTCTGGTCTGAAAATCCGGTCGTTACATCTGGCTTCAACGAACAGTTCGAATAAGTTGCGGGGGTGCCCTAATCGCCAGTTACATCTGGCGTCAACGAACCATTTCGAATAAAGTGCATGGGGAGTGGTCCCTGACATGTATATGGACTTTAAAACCCTTTAAAATTTGACATCTGGGAACAGTCTGTGAATTGCATGGTGAGGTGTGGTCCCTGACCTATGGGCTTGAACAGTTGGAGTGTAAGGAGATTGCAGTACATCATGGCATCTGACTTATGCAGTGTAGAAGAAATGTTTTTCATCTTGGTGTTTGAACTGATAGGCTTGAAGGGTAACAGTACGTGATGGAGCCAATTACATCTTGGTGATGAGGCAGTTGTAAATATGTGTATGAAAAAGGCTTGTAAATTGCCTATTAAATGGCTTGCTGCATTTGCTTGTGCTGTGAAATGTATTCAGTGTAATATGACTTGTTGAGTTCCTTGTGAATAGCGCCTTGTAAATATGGCTTGTAAATAGCATGTTATCATTACGTTAGGCAAGAGAGAGCTGGATCTCTTTCAAATGATTAGAGAAAATGTTTAGAAAATGTGTACAAGTGTTATGTGAAAACGTGGAGAGATACGTTCTTGAATTCCCCATGTGTCTGCAGCCATCGGGGAACAATTGTGTTTGAGCTGCTTAAGGGTTAATATCTTGAATTGGGATGGCAGTGTTTGTTTCAATATGCTGTTTATTATGCATGGTTATAGGAGCTGACACTAAAAGTCAGTGAATGTTTGGATTAAGGGTGATTTATTTGGCTTTTTAATTAGTTGCCAGATTTCTATTTCTTATCTTAAGTGTTAGGTGGAGTTTTTTCTAGCCCTTAGTACGTCTTGTTTAAGCTCTTTCCTTTTGATGTTAGTGTTCATAGTCTAGGGTGGACATTGGTGACAGGATAAATTGTTCTATTTTGATTAGTGGTGACTATGACACACTACCATCTTAGCGTAGTGCTATGTGTTTCCGTATATTAGTTTACTTTGCAATTAGTTGCAGGGTTCACCTATGTACTTTGACAGGTAGCTGGTGGAAAGGTAACATCTTGCGCGGGAAAATAGCAGTGTTCATTAAAAATACTGTTTGATATGCGTCCACGAGTGTGTGTGGATTTGCCTTTGAATACATGATTAAATGTGTCTGATTCAGAGGTCAGAGTGTTATAAATCAACCAGTCAGACTGCGAGGCATACACGTTTTTTTTAAACGAGCATTAGGAGAGGGTTTTCAGCTGAGAATAGACGATGCAGAGAGATAAGCAAACAGTGTTTTAGATTAGTGATCACCGGTTGTGGAAATAAAACAGACCCAACGTAGAATGTGCTTGAAAAAGTGAAATGCAACCGTGTGCTTTTAAAAAAATTCTCTGTAGTGTATTTTGCAAATGTAGAAAATATAACTGATTATTCCCCTAAAGCAAGCTGCCCCTTTTGTTTAAAGTTCAAATGTAAATGATTTTGTATTTTTGCGCTGATATGAAGCAGAACAGCGTGAGAGAGAGAAATGTGATAAAATGTTCCCAAAAATAAATCTGACTCTTTTAATCATTAGAACAGAAAAGCTTGCGCACATTTATGAATTCCTGGTTATGCTGTGCAAATTTACATGTATAACTCTTTTTCCCTTGTTTGAATTGATGGTGTCCCAAATGTTATTATGAAAAGTGTCATATGATTTTTCAATGTTGCTAAACGTTTTGCCTTTCAGCTGCTAACAATGATTAGAGTATTTAGTTTGTTACTAAATGTTTTGCCCTTTAGCTGTTAATAATGTTAGAGTGCTTAGCCTGTTAAGTTCGTTTTTCATAAAGCTGTAGACGACAGTATGAGGTTTTATTTAAGAATTAGAAGCTTCACAGGCTGTGAACAGCTAGGTTTTGACCTTGAGGAGATAAGACTGCATTCCACAAAGCTTTTTCTCTTCTCCGTGGCTTTTTGTGCGGGAGGGGTGACTTATGAGAGCAGAGACACCCAGTTTGTTATTCTTGGCTATGATTCAGTTCTTTCCGCAGAAGACATGTTGATATAAGGGGGGGGGGGTCAAGTCGCTCTTCCTCATGGTTAGCCCAGACAGCTTCCCCGGTTAGAGATATGGGATGCTTGCAGACGAATAGTCTTCCCCTCAGTAATGTAAACAGAATAATTGGCAGGAGCTTCGCTCCTGCAATGAGATCAGCATTGGCAGCGACTAAATTTTACATCGCAGTGCAGCAGCCCGTCTCCTCCTTGTTATGGTTGAAACTGAGCCAGCCCTGGGTCGCGGACATCTCTGAAGGGAGGGGTATGCAAGCAAGAAGTGAGAAAGTAGTGAAGTTAGCTGCCCAGCCCTTCTGGCTGTGTAAAGAAAAATTAGATTTTGCCCAAACAAATTTAGAGAATATGGTGTAGGTAGAATGTTTACATCATTCCTTAAATTTAGAAGAGTGTTTTTATGAATTATAAAGTTTCTTACAGTGATGAAAAGCAAATGGGGTGCTTTTGAATGGAAAATTTGTTTTTCCAAGATTGATGATGCTTGTTTTTCGTTTCAGATGACTGATATGTGGGGGCCCTGTATGAGTTATGTATTTTCTTATTTTTGAGTGATGTATTTTTCTCATTTTTGGAGTGAGTGCCCCTTCCCAAAAAAAAAACAAGCCTGGACCCAGACCGGACAGCTGGCGGTGGCTGGAGCTGATGATTGACGACCAGACTGGAGGGCGTGCTTTCTGGCTGAAGGAATACAGATGAAGATGGAGTTTCGTGGCCTACACGAATGAACTGTTTTTCTAAGAAGAAACCAACGATGGATTCCTATAGAAGAGAACTTTTCACTTAAATATATTGACTGAACTTTTAAAATTAGTATTAGAATCTACAGTTGGCTGCCTCAGCAGTCAGGTTAAAACTCTATAACATATCTGGATTTCCTAAAAAAATAATTTTTTTGACAAAGCCAATAGTTCTATTTTTTAAAAAAAATTATTGTTAATTGAATTTTTGCAAGTGATGATCTAAGAGAACAAATTTTTTGTTCGGTTATGATAATGTTTCCCACGAAAGGAGTCTGCAATGTAATTCCTTGGCCTGCATTCTTGAGACTTTCATTTTTTCCATGTTTCTATTTCAGATGGACATTATGCCACTTTTGCAGTTACCGCATACAGGCCCCAATGCTAATTTTATTTTCCAGTCCTGTTCATGGTTTTGATTTTCCAGTTTAAAAGATGCCGTGCCATATTAATGATTAGGCCTTTGGTTCCATGATTACTTTTGATATATGCAAATGATATTGTTTGAAAGTCATAGGGTGCAGTGTATAACTAGTGAGCTGCTTTAGTAATCTGATGCCCTGCGATACATGATGTTTTGATTTTAGTATGCTATGCTATTCTATCATTGATACAGATTGACTTTGCACTTGTCTATCCCTTATCTACTTTATAGTTTTACTGTTTTCTGTAAAACAGCTTTGCCAATGAAGGGAAAGCAGTGTTCTGAATGATGGTGCACACATGTGTTCCACAGATTGATACAGAGGGATTAGGTGCAAACCGTTTCCTAAGATAGATGACTTATGACCTTTGACTATTGCCTTTGGCATGGTCTCCTATCACTCAGTTTTCCAAGTTTAAGTCTATGATTTAGCTACTTTGGTTGTAGGGATTTCTGGACAGACGATTTATGTCTGGCTTATCTTGTAGAAGAGTATATGCACCACATTTAGATAACTTTCTCTGATTTCTTGCTTAATATGCATAATGCTACACCAGCTATTTTGTAGAAATGGGGTTGTTTTTGTTTCCCTATTATTACACTTCCACTTTGATCCATGAACTCTTAATTAGAACAGTGGGATTAGTTCCAAGGGTGGTCACCTTAGACTTTAAGCTATCCTGGGAGGTGTGTCTTTTAGTCAGGTTTTGTTCTAGATCTTGTGGAGAAGCGTGGCTCAGTGGTTAGAGGCGGCAGACCCGGAAGCTGAGATCGGCCGTGGACCAGGGTTCGATTCCCTGCCTCGGCGGGTCTCGGGCTCAAAATTCCACGGAGTCGACAATTCTCGCTCCGGTGCCTACTCGACTCACGGGGTCACACTCTGCGACTCTGGGCAATAGCTTGCTTAATCTCCACTACAGCCCCTCGCGGCGGGATGCCTGGCTTTCACCTTGTGGATACCCGGCCGGGGTATCTCACAGGGGAATACCAGGACGGGTTCCCTAAGCAAGCGCCTTGAGACCCCTGGGTTAAAGTGTTGCGCTATATAAATCGAAACACATTTACATTTACATTTACATAATGGTTGCCCAGACTTTGAGGACCCTTTGTTATGTTTATTTGTCAGATTTTACCAAATCCTTTCTTAAGTTGACCGAAGTAGTTAGGCCTCATTTAGGCCCTTTGTAGTTTTTATTTCACAGACATTTTCCCACATCAATAGATTTCATGAGTTATCACTAGAAGTTGAGGCACATTTAGTTCAAGGGTGCTTTGGTTAGTTTCTGTTGTTATCAGATCAATCTTAGTTATATTTCAACATTTAGATCAAGGGTGCTTTGATTTGTTTTCAATTGGTTGTCAGATGTACATTCCCTACATCAAGTGTTAGGTGGTATTTTCTTAGTTGTCATTCATTTTAGGGATTCTTTTTTTTGTTTTTTTGGGGAACCTTTATTATTACTTCAAGCAAATACAAGCATGGGCCTACAACCACCCCGGCCCGCCGCTTATTCTTTTTGTTTTTGATTTTGTTGATAGATTATGTTGATGTTTCTTTATTTGTTTGTTGTTGTTTACGGATGTTAGCAATTTACAGTCAAGGGTGCAATGTAGTGACCGAGTTTTTGGTTCTATTTCTGAGTGATGGAGACTTTAGCTTGCTACCATCCTAGATCCCTATTCTTAGCTTGTTTTGGTCCTTTTCAGGCCTCTTTTCAGACCTAGAAGCATAAACTAGAGGATAGCCGCTTTATATGATGATAGATCCCTTATTTCTGACTCTAATCCATCTATTGCCCATTGGCTTTGACATAATTATGTGTCCTTTCATTATTCTCAGGCCTGAGGACCTATAGTAGAGGGTGGATCCTGTAGTTCTGACTTTATATTACCTATTGGTAGGGTTTGTGTATAGAGCTAAGTGTCTGTTTCATCCTTTTCGGGCCTACAAGGCCCAGAACCAGAGAGACTCCATTTTGCTTTCTGCCTCTGCTGGCTGAGGAGCTTGCAGGGTAAAGGTAATGTTTATAGTTAAGCCTGTTGTATGCTAGGGGAAAACCAGCGGAGACTGGTTCTTATCGAAAGAATTTGTTTGTCTCTTAGGTCCAGACGTAACATGCAGATGGTCACTGCAGTTGCGCGGAGAGCCTCGGAGCTGGCACAGGAATTCGGTGGGAGGCAGCTTTCTGCTGGAACTTTCCACTAGGGGAGAGCATTCCATATTAGCGAAGTGCAGAGAGACAGAGTGGTCAGATGGTGTTTGGAGCTGAAGAAAGCGGTCAGATGGTGTTTGGAGCTGAAGAGAGAAGGCAGATGGTTTTTGGAGCTGAAGAAAGCAGTCAGAAGCAGTTACTTGTCAGAAGGAGTTGTGATCAGTTGGAGCAGGAAATTAACAGCTGGAGTTTGGTGTGATACCTTTTGGAAGAGACTGTAGTTATATCGTGGATTAGTCTCTGGGAGCAGCTGGAGTGAGTTGGACATTGGAGCTGGAACAATCTGACAGAGTGAAGAAGCTAGTGGAGCGAACGGTTATCAGAGCGGCAGAAACTATATCATTAGACTGAAGTTGGAAGGTGAAGACAGTTCGTGGGAGAGAGGAATCCAGTGCAGAGTGATCGGCGCAGATGTGTGTCCAAGAGTGCAGGGGAGAATCTGATATGAGCCAAGGCACAGACGAGAGAGGGACCCAGATGACAGCTATAACAAGACTGCATAATAATCAGGTGATATCTGTCCTGTTATATTAGTGCCCATATATATATATATATATATATATATATATATATATATATATATATATATATATATATATATATATATAATCTTTTCCTTTATTTCCTAAGCTATATTCCCTACTGTATTGTTACCCTGATTAATCCCTTTTCTTTCAGCGGTTCCTGTTAGCTATATGTGGTTGTGTTAGTAATAAAGCCTTATTCCTTAGATGTGTCTATTTCTCTTTACTTTTCAGGCTATGTCCAGATTGCTAGTTATTGTGATGTTATAATTTGCTATTGTGTAATAAAGGGACCCCAGTTCTTAGTGAACCATTGTGTAACGGTTGTTTTTTTATAATAAAGTTAACCTTTCTTCTAGTCAGATGCTGTTATGTGGACGGATGTGTTTCCCGTCCGGGTAAGTGGTAACTGAGCAAGGGAGCAGGGAGCACTTATATCAGAGAATAACCTTTGCATATTGTAATTTGGCCATTCTTGTGTGAGAGGATTGAACTGTCTATCTACCACATAAAATATAACAATTGTGTATGAGACATCCCCAGTAGATATTAGATAAATATAGAGAAACTTCCCAACAGAGAGAGAGAGAGAGCTGAAGGTATTCATAGGACAGAGATTGCCGCTAGAGAGAGTGGCATTAGTGAGAGCATTGATTGTGATCAATGTGTATACCCGCTGGATTGCGGCTTGTGAGACGGAAGTGAGAGCACCGGGAGGATACGGTGCGTAGTGAGATTGCTGCTAGAGAGAGTGGCATTAATGAGAGCATTGATTGTGGTCAATGTATATACCCACAGGATTGTGCCTTGTGAGAGCACTGATTGTGGTCAGTGTGTAATGGTAAGTAATCAGAACTGCCCCCCTTCACTGTGAGTAGGAGGGTAGCATAGTCTGGGCCTGAGTTGCCGCGAGACTATAAGGTATGAGTGTGGTGTGGAATATGGAATTACTGAGTAAATAGTGAGTATTCCAAGTAATCCTATAGATTTAGCGGTGTTTTTGATGATATGAGCTTGTATATTGCTAATTCCCCATCCCCAGGAAGGTACCTAGGTTCTGTGGTAAGTAGGCTCTGGGGAGGGAGATGGTTACGTTTCGGCTTGATTGGTGGTGTCTTGGTGAGCTGGTGATATCTGGTCTGAAAATCCGGTCGTTACCCCTAACTGTCACTTATGGGGCATGATGGGAGCAGAGTTCCCCCTGGAGGCCTTAAAGGCAAAGTGTTCAGATTCTCTGAGGCCTTAAAGGCGAGGTGCCAGTCGGATTTTCTGTACAGGGATGTTATTTCTGTATGCAGCCTACATAGGCTAATTGCCTTTTATTACAGTTTCCTTGATGAAAATAAAAGTTTTTTTCTTTCTGTGGAATTCATTTTAGGCATTTTTCTTGCATTGTTTCTATGGTTTATTTTCATTCTGCAGAAAATATGTAATTATGGCTTTATTAGCCTATAGATTATGGTAGGGCTGCATATTATTAGTGTATACATGTATATGTGTATAATTTCTTTAGTACTATGTACTCTTATTATATATTTACACATATATATGTATTTAGTTATGTGTTCCGTGCTCCCGCTCATGGACGGAGATTATTCAGTGCTTATGACTATTAATGAGTTTCCCCTGGAAGAGAATAGGCTCTTTCTACCCCCCCCATCCTTCTGTTCACCTGCCCCGGGCGATTGGAGAATACTACACTCCACCACTGTCGGCACGCAGCATGGACAGAGTCAGAGACAAAACATTGGATGGCCACCAAGGGGCAGGTGCCCCCTCCACTACACCAGAACCTTCCAGTCGAGCTCCTTCGCCAGGGGCTGCGTCTTCTGAGCCTCCAGAGGGTGCGCCAGACAAGCTGGATCTAATACTCAAAGAAATCTGTGATTCCAGGGTGGCCCTTGAACAGCAGATCAGCACTCTCACCACGGGCCTTACATTGCTCAGGGCAGACCATGGGAAACTAGCAGATTCCGTTAAAGAACACGGACAAGCCCTCAAAGACATGGATCCCCAAATTACAGCGAACACCACAACCCTACAATAGCTGCAGCAGCAGGTGACGGGCCAACTAGATCGGGTGGAAGATACAGAGGGCAGGAATAGACGCAACAATATCTGTGTCATTGGCCTGCCGGAACGCAGCGAGGGAGCTAAGGCAGCAGAATTTATGGAAGCCTGGGTTAGGTACCATATAGCGCAGTAGCGTCTCTCTCCTACCGGGGCACCTACACCGGGTGCACCACCTCGCCCCCTGAATATGATTAATTCCAGTTCATCCTGTTTTTTTCCATTTCCTCTCTTATTGTTTTTTTGCAATTCTCCTCCATTCAGGCCTTTTTTCCACCCCACTTATCACATTTTATCTTAAGGACACGGAACAGTTTGTGCCTCCTTTCTATTAGTTTAGTCTGCTCGCATAATCCTGGCCAGCAGAGTGCGCAAACCAATTCCTTTCGTTCTGTCTTGTCATTGTACCAGGAGAGACAGACAGGTACAGTTCTCTCCTCGAGGCAAGCATGAGTCTTCTCTGCAGCTGAACCTGGAGGCCCAGCATATTCAATGATCATTTCCATACCAGGTAATAGTATTTTTGTGCCCGAGTATGCTGTAGTAAGCTAGAAATTGGGTGAATGCTTATTCATTCATTTCTCGTTCTTTTGGGCTTATTAGAGCTTTCTATCTTAGACCATCCTGACTGCCAGTACCCTCCTGACTATAGGGTAAGTTCTAATGTTAACAGAGCTGGTGACATGGAGTATGAACCACGCATGCCCATATTTATTTTAAATATTTCTTATTTCTCATCCCCACAGTGCCAGGCTGGTCTCTATGCAAGTAACCTCCTTCCTTTTTCACCTCCACATGGTGCACCCCACATCAACTGACTGGTATCCCCAGGTATGATTACTGAATGCCAATCTACCTTTTTAAAGCAATTCTCTAGTTTTCTCCACCATACCCCGTTACTGAAACCTTGGTTAATATTTTTTTAGGTACCCCTTAATCGCAAGGTCTTGATGAGACCCCACATTGTCACGTGGGTCGAAACGTCGTTGACTAAGTGAAGCGAATCATTTGTCAGCTACTACTATTGTATTAGTAGGCTGCAAGTACTCATCATGTATTGATTTAATGGTTGCTTTTGTACATTTTTGATGAAACCTTGTTTTTATGTAACAATGAGTGACAACCATGAAATATAGAATTCACAATCACTTGGGACACCAGGCACTGGATTTAAAATAATACATTATATAAAGCAACATATTTTCATACCAAATTTGTGCTATATGCCTTTTGTCTTTCCGACATCTCCTTGCCTTCAATTATTCTGATTGTGCTAATATGTATTATGTATCATTGACTGATTGTCCGAAGGAACCGTTGTTCTTCTGTTAAACTGTAAAGTACCCTGGTTCCGTGTGAGTATTGTGTCCCTTGTTTTTTCACACACGGGATACAGTCCTGAAGTCCTCCTTGGCTAAACAGTGCTGAGCGCAGCTCAAGGAGCTTAAAACCAAAGTCTCCCATACCTCAGACAGAGCAGAGAGATCCTGGTAAGTGACAGGAGGTAGCAGTGGCAGTACTAGAGCCGTCAATAGAATGACAACAGATAGTAGCAGCATTAGGTAAGAAAGGTCTCAAATTGATGATCAGGCCACATAACCCCCACACTATGCCCTATCCGGTACACAATGCATTCTTCTATCACCTGTATTTCTCATAATAAACAGCCAAATGCGTTGTAGTTCTAGTGGTCATTGTTGGTTGCTGTTTTATTACAAATACATGCATATACTTTGGTCATAATTTTATGCCCCCTGGCCATAACTCCTCATTTGCGAACTGTCATAATTTGGTTATCATAAGTCATATACTTTGCTTGTCATAACACATTGCTTGTCATAAATCATAAATTCGTAAATCGCACTGACAGTTCATTGGTCAGATCTTTAGCAGGCTTCTTTCCTTTCTTGTCACTTCTGGGTCATAACATTGTTCTGTTGGTTTCCACACTCTTTTCATGTGAGGGGTAGCTTCTCACCGGAGTTAGGGCCCAACTCGCAACCTTGTGAGTCTCATTTGTGCCCTGCCGCCCGGCAGGGTCTGGGCTGCGAGTGCCGTCTCTGCTTGCTACCCCCTTTTTGTCAGGCCTACTCACCCTGCCGTGAGGCATCCCAAAGGGAGTAGCCCTAGTCCTACACACCGCCCTGTGGTTGTTTCTCCATAACCAACGATTGTACCCTTACTTATCCGCCATGCTGTCAGGGAGGCTGACGTCATCCTGCGGCTCCCCCTTTGCGCCTACCTCTCTTTTGTTGTTGTTTTTATTTTATTTTTTTACTTGCAGCCTGCCAGAGCCATTGCGCCCCATAGGTTATCCCAGAACACATGCATCCCATCTTCTGATAGGTGAACCCCATCCAGGCCATAGAGCTCTGGGCGGCCTGGGTATATGAGGCCGTGCCTGATGCTTTCCAAGCCGTTGGTTTTGCAGAACTTGCATACTGGTATGTTCAGCTTTCTCCTCAAGTTTTCAACTGCCGTGTGAGATTCGGCCCCCGACAAACCATTCTACTGATCAGCTCTGACCAAATGATGGACGAATTACCAAAGCACCTTGCTGCCTCTGTTAAGTCTGTCTGGATGGCCTGGAGGAGTGGCCTCCTCCCCAGTTGGGCTAGGTCGTTACCCCCGAGGTGGATTATCAAGATGTCTGGGTGCCACTCTGTGTCCGCCTGCAGGTCACTGAGGGCCACTGGCAGCTGGTTACAGCTCATCCCGGGGCGCCCCAGCCATCGGACGCAAGTGTTGATTGGTTTTCCCGTCTGCATGTGCCCCCACCTGTTGCCACCAAGACTGCTTCCTGGATACGAACAGTGGATACGAACGACCCACCACCCAGACCAGGACAGGTCGCCCTCCTGCTGAAGCAATAATCACAAATGTCAGCTGGCCTCTCGTACCGGAGGCTGCACCCTACCCATGTTCAGAAAGCCCCAGGTCTTTTGCCAAGTGTTTCTACAGTAGTTGGGGTCTCACATAGGTCCTGTATGCCCAGGACCGCCATCTGCCGACTGCTGGTATCCCTGCCTCGGTCATCCCTTGTAAAGCTGCTGATGTTGCTGCCCCAATCCTAAATGAGTGGGAGCCAAATGCAGCTGAGAGGAGCACTGCTGTGGCGTGGGCCTGGCACATCAGAGCTGTGAACTGAAATTTACTTAGGAGGCTCCCATCTCCATGCTTAAAATGTGGACCCTTCCCCGCTGGTCACACCGCCATGTAAGTTAGGAGGCAGAAGACTGCGTAGTATTCGTGGCCCTTGATCCACTTCAAAGGCACTACAACCCCTTTGCCGGCCTGAACTGTTTTTGACTGCCTGAGGAGTAGCTCCACCTCCTCTAATCCGGGTTAGACGCCTGTAATCACTGTCCCGATGGCCAAGCCTGCCTGTGGGCCACTAGCTCACTGAGGCAGAATGCCCCAAAGAACGCTGTTGCGAAGGCCATCTTGAAAAAGCTTAGCTCAAAGGTGTCCCTTGCTATTGACCCCAGTGTGTCCATGAGCCGGCCCAATCTCTTGAAGTCTAATGGACGCCTTTTCTCCCTCTGACCGTTTCCAACCTCTCATTGCTTCCTTGATGTGCTTAGAGGCCGGTGGGTCCTGGCTAGTGCCATTTTTTGTGAAGTGAGCAGTGGCAGACAGATGGGCCTGCGCCCATGAACTCGACCTTTTGGTGGTGAACGTCCACTGGATGAACTGCCCTTCTTGTCTTGACCTTATCTCCCAGTGTCTGGATTCCTACTACTTGCATCACTGTCCCTATGTATTTTCTGTAGTGCTTGGCCGTGTCCGGTGCGAGGGCTCGGTGTACTAACACCAACAAGCCTATCCCGCCAGGCCCCAAAACTGTTCTGGAAAGGGTGTCATGAACTGCTCAGCTCCTGGAGCCAATTCCCTGAATCTGTTCATCTGTGCTCGTGAAAGGGTATCCGTCACCGCATTCTCCACCCCTGATGTGCCCTTAGATCTATGTTTCCTTCCAACTGCAATTTAACCAACTGACGCATTAGTCTCAGCGTATCGAGGCACCTGGCTGAGCCTATGTTGATTGCCTTGACTACCCCGTAGTTGTGTGACCAAAACGTCAGCTTCATGTTCATCAATGCCCGCTTCCAGACTGTTAGGGCCACTACAATGGGGAAGAGCTTCCAAAATGTAATGTTGTTGGTGATGCCCTATCTGTGCCAAATGTTTGCCCATTGGCCCGCACACCACTTGTCCCCCAGGATTACCCCGAAACCTGTGCTACCTGCTGCATCTGTGAATAGGGCTATCTGCTTGGCAGTCACCCAACCTTCTCTCCAGACCAGGAATGTGTCCCACTTGATTAGCCTGACGTGGTGATGTTTAGGAGTGAGCCCCGCTGTTATCTGTGTGAGGCGCCTGGCAAAAACCCTGCCCGCTGGGATGACCCTGGCAACGAAAATGAGTTTGCCAATCAACTGCTGGAGCCCGCGGAGGGTTGCCTTTTCATGGCCACAGAGGCCCCTTATCTCCTCCCTGAACTCCCTCACTTTCTCTTCGGGCAGTTTGGATGTTCCAGCAACTGAGTCCAGCTCTATCACCCAGGAATGTGATTTTTGTTGAGGGGCCTACCATTTTCTTCCCTGCCAGTGGAATCCCTAATTTGTCGGCCAACTCTTGGAATGTCACCACACTCTGTTGACCCTGTGTGGCCTGTGAACAGAAAATCATCAAGGTAATGTAGTTTACCCCCGTGTGATGACTGTCGTGCAGGGCTCATTCCAGAAAGGTGCTGAAATGTTCGAAGTGTGCACAGGGTACTGTACACACCATCGGTATCGCTTTGTCAATATACAGCGCACCTTCCCACTGGAAACCCAAAAGGTGAAAACTTGTGCGGTGAACCAGAAGCAGACGAAAGGCCGACTCAATGTCCTCTTTTGCCATGAGGTCTCCTTGGCCTGAAGCCCTGACAAGGTCGATGGCGTCATCTACTGTAGCGTAATAGACTGAGCATGCTTCAGCGCTGATACTGTTGTTCACTGATGTTCACTCGGGGAAGGAGAGTTAGTGAATAAGTCTGAACTGACCTGGTTCTTTCTTGGGAACCACACCCAGGAGAGAGATTACCACACCTTTTGTTATCTGCATGGGCAGGTGGCCCTCTATCCTACCCAGAGATTTCGCCTTTTCTAGTATTTTGCTAACCACAACTGGGTGTTGAAGTGCTGACTAAGTTCTTTGTACCGCCCAGCGGTAGGGAACCCTCAAATGTGCTAACAAAACCTTCCTCAAAACCTTGCACGAGCTTGGCGGCATCCATCCTGTTGTGATATTTGTTGGCTAGCCGTCGGAGTTTCTGTGTGTTGATGGGGGACTTGGCTAACCGATAGTTGTGCACCACCCCCCCCCTCGCTTGAATGCTCTGGTGTCTCTTTTTCTCCCCTCATTGCACTTTCTTGCATCTACACCCTGCTGCTGGATCTCCTCCGCCACATGCGGAGCATATGAGCTGGAATTCGCACAAGGTCCCCCATGTGCATTCGCTGGAATCATATTTCCAGCAGAGGGTTGCTGGCCCATTGGAGGGTGGGGGTTTACATATATTAAATGTTTTGGACGCAATGAAATTACTTGGCCTTCCCTTTGTAAAAGAAACCCGAAAGGGCTGTTCGATCTTGCCTGCGCATGTTTTAACCTATATTGCCACCATCATTTTATGTATGAACCCGGACACATCCTCCTCATTCCATTCCATTTCTGGATGCGTCTGTATTTTTAATCCAAAACCCTTGTTGTATTCTAACCTGGCATACCCTGGGAATTGCCTCTGTGCCCTGTGGATGTTGACCTATTACAGCCATAGGTCGACCACGCAGGAACATCTCAACAATAATGCAGGCCATTATTCTAAATGCGTCTAGCCAGTTATCAAAATTCCTTTCCTTCTGCTCCCTTCTACTTTCTATTCTGTCCTCATCTTTTTTTTCGCACACCGTGAGGTCCAGCCCATCTAACTGAATCTCTAACAGTGACAAAATGTCAGTAAAATTCTTTCTCCATATCCTCTCCTTTACTGCTGAGGGATTAAGGCTCGCTAGCCCTGTGGCCCTTGTGGTCATTGATGCTGGACCTGGCAAAGGCCTAGTGTATGCGTCCGGGGTGAGGCAGTTGTAACTGGGTCGCTCGCTATTATTGTGCCACCCCATGCTGCCTCAGCGGACCCTAAACCCCCTCGTGTCTCCTTCATGACTTGCCTATGCAAGCGCTCCTGGTACGCGCAGCACGGGTCTATCAAGTGTCATGGTAGCCCGGATTACTCCCCTTGAGGTTGGGAGCCTGCTGTCCCTAACTCATGTGCTCCCAACCCCTTAAGCAATAACGGTGCCATTGACTTTAAACATTCTTGCATTACTGTATCAATATGCTCACCCCTTGATGCTGGTGTCACTGCTAGCTCCTTCTGTCGACAGGATGGCTACAGTCAGCAGGTCCGTCCTCTGGCATCTTTTTTTGGCCTCTGTCACCCGCAGTGTTTTTGATGCTGCCCTCCGTCTCTTCCAGGGTGCTGGCATGCCGACGTCCTCAGGCGGCTGATTGCTTGTCACTTCTCCTGCGTCTTGGGCCATGTGTGACTGCGGCCAGCTGGTCCCGTGGACCTCATATGTTGCCTGAATTTTCCATAGCAACTCCCCCAGCTCTCCTGGCTGCTCATTACCGCCCAGGCTCTCCATCCTGTGTGCCTTTGGTGGTCTGCTGGTCTTCTTCCTCGGCGGGGTACTACCTCCCTTCTTATGCACCAAAACTTCGAAAAGTTCAACTGGGTGTTGTCACCACCATGTAACAACCCTCCACCACACCTTTTACAAGCCCCTTGTTCTTCTTTCTTGGCGGGAGCTGCCGCCTTTCCTCATGTACAAAAGTCCTTGTCACAATTATTGTTTCCTTAATTAACTTCAAGCCCCCAGGACAAGGAAGGGACCCGTGCACACAGCCCTTACTTGGCTGCCTCATCATTTGCATCAATTTAAGCTTCCGAAACGCGTGGACGCAATTTGCCAAGTCATATTCGGCGTTGCCAACAATCAATTTGGTCTAAAGGAATATTATTCCCCCATTGTTGACAAACGAGGGCCCGAAATGATATAACGAAGACAGATACTAGTGTCTTTTTTGATAATTTTCTCCACATCCACATTAGGTGGTTTTCTTTGTGTATTTTGTCTGTGTATTTCATGTTTTTAATTGATAATTCATTGATATCTATGTATTTTTATTTACAATAAATTGTATACTTTTTTATTAGATTGGTTGTGTTCCTTTCTGGTAAGTGTTCTCCCATTCAACAAGATGCAAGATAAAATAAATGTTGTGGATTGTGTTTGTTAGTTTGAGTCCTGATTTAGGAGCAGGAAATAATATCTCCCATAGGGAAAAACTTCTTGTTTTACTTTTCAGTATATTGGTGCTCCATTTCCCTACGGGTTATTACGAGCCCCTCTCTTCCATTTATACCTACCTGGTACAGCCTGGTGCTGGAGAGAAATCTCTGATCACTTTTTAGTGACCAGTATAAAATTTATATTCCTGAGATTGACTATGGACCCCTTTAAAACTTTTGCGTTTACAGAAGACCAATTTACTAAAATAGTTGGCTCCTCAACCAACAATACTAATAAGATTGTGGTTGTTACTGGTAATAACAATAAATGGGGTAACATACTGAACCTTAAGAAAAAGGCAGTGAGCACCGAACTCCACGCCGAGTTCCTAATACAATACGCAAGAACAGGTGTTATACCTATGGGACTACAGGTCCGCAATGAACCAGGTCTCTTTACGGATAACATAAAGTTCTTAGAAACCTGGACACACATTGCAAACAGGTGTAGCCGGGATTGGATCCTCTTAATTATTGAAACCGCACAAGATAGGGTAATATTAGAACGGAAAGAATTAGAGAAATTAGAACAGGCACTTCAGGAAATGTCAGCGGTAGATGATGCAAAAAAGAGGTTAGACGAAATAAATGCAGAAATGGACGGATATAAAGATTATCTGTTAAATAAAAAAACATAAAACTTAAAAAAGATGTGAACAAATACAGCATAGAGTTAGTTTACCCATACATAAATAAGGACTATTTCCAACAACCAAGAGAGGAAAGGAATGTTGAGAACCGACCAATATGCAATAGGGGAGCCAAGAAAAGTGTCACATTTTCTGAAACCTCTGGCTCAAGCAGCGAAGATGAGGGTTCCACTACAGGGAATGGTGGTTATAACAGTGAACAAAATGGAGGTAACCATTTTTTAGAGAACCGCCAAAGGAGAGGCGGGAAACCATACCCATACAGGGGACAGTATCAGAGGAAACAATATCAGGCCCCGAGGGGTGGTTACAGGACGAATTACCAACACAACCAGGCCCCTCAGGAATATCCCAACACAAGGAGTCAACGGTATCGTCAATAGTTCCAAATGACTCTACTAAATTTCCAATTATCAACCTCTCTCACTACCCCCTAAACAAAGTTGAATTAGAAGTCCTGGAAAAAGGGTTCACATTTGCCCCCACAGCCAATGTCAATAAATTTAACTTGGAGAAGGACCTTAAAGCATTCTTCCGCAAAATTAGATTAAAGGAATTCTTTGAAGGGAGAGACTATAGCCCCCCCAATAATATTTCTGGACTCAAACAAAAATCAACTTTCACCCCAGCCATTTCTCAGGTGGGTAAAAATGTGGAAGTGTTCGAAAAAGTTGTAGAATCAAAGATAAAAAAGATCTTAGAACATACATACCCTGATAAGAACAACATGTCTAAAGAACACAGAATAGCTATGACAGACTTAAAGAACAACCTGCAATTAACCATCAAACCCGCCGATAAGGGTGGAGGGGTAGTTGTTTTTGATACTGAAGATTACAACAGGAAAATGTTGGATCTGCTAGAGGTCAAAGAACACTATCAAAGAGTTCCTTTTACCACATTGGAGACCCTGAATAAAAAGGTTTGGGAAATAGTGAAAAATGCCTTTGATAAAGATCTGATTTGCAAAGCAGAATTTGAATTTCTATACAGTAAAGACGCTAGGACACCAGCGATATATGGTCTCCCCAAAATTCATAAGAGTGTGGAAACCCCCCCATGAGACCCATTGTGAGTTGTATTGGCTCACGCCTTGAACCACTGAGCCAATACGCTGATACCTTCCTAAAACCCCTTGTACTAAAACAAGATTCTTACGTGCGAGACTCGGCACATATGATCTCCATTGTGGAAGGCTTGGTGTACAACCCCAAAAATCTGATTATGGTGACCCTCGATATAGAGGCGTTGTACACCAACATAAAACAAAATGACACTATCAATGTGGTGGAAGAGACACTAAGCAATGCAGACCTTAGAGGTGCTAACCTGGAGTTTATAATGCAATGCATAACTCTAGTTCTGAAAAACAATATGTTCTTATTCAGAGATGAGCTATTTCTCCAACGTAAGGGCACCAGCATGGGGGCCACCTGTGCGCCGAGCCTGGCATGTTTATATGTTGCCAGGTTCGAGGAGAAACATGTGTTCAATGAGGCGTCGCCATTTTTTGAGAATATCTCATTATGGCGGCGCTTCATTGACGACATCTTCTTCATTTGAGAAGGAGAAATGGAGACCCTGGAGGAATTCTTGGAGTGGTTAAATTTGGGAGATGAGAACCTCCGATTCTCAGCAGTATTTGACAGAGAAGCAGTAAACTTTCTAGATATCACCATAAAAAATATCGAGGGCAAGTTGGAGGTGGAATTATATTCCAAACCTACAGATAAAAACACCTTACTGCATTATAGCAGTTACCACCCCCGTTCCCAAAGGGACAATGTCCCATTTGGACAATTCCTTCGACTTCGAAGGAATTGTTCTTTGGAAGACTATTCAAAACATGCAAACAAACTGAGTGAGAAATTACAAGATAGGGGATACCCCAAAAAACTCATTAAGAATTCATGCAAAAGGGCACGATTCTATAACCGAGACAGCATGATATACCCAGACTCTGTCTCAAAGCAGCAACCTGTAACTGATTCAAAACTAGTCTTTGTAAGCCAATTTTCAAATATTAGCAATAAGCTGAAAAATGCAATTCACTCAAGCTGGCATATCCTAAACGACGGCAAAGAGGTTAAACTTTCAAAACCTATTTTTGCGTTTAGACGCAATGAAAACATCCGTCAGAATTTGGTCCATACATACAGAGAGCAGAACCAAAATAATCAGCTCACAATGAATGGCAGCAAAGCAGTAGGAAACCACAAGTGCAGTAATTGCTCAATATGCGATAACTGCATTGTTGGTAAATCCTTGACTTATAACAACTATACCATAACTTCTAAAACTTTGAACAACTGCAGGAGCAGCAATCTATATCTTGTGCCCCTGCAAACTAGCCTATGTAGGAGAGACGGGCAGAGAAATAAGATTGCATCTTCTGGAACACAGATCCGCACTTAAAACTAACAAAGAGAACGCTCCTATGGTTGAACATTTTAACAAACTACAACACAAACATACAGAGTTCTCATGGTTTGTGATAGAGAACATTACGTCCTCAAGAAGAGGAGGTAATCTCGATACCAAACGCAAAAACAGGGAACAGTGGTATATCTCTGTGCTGGATACTGTTAATCGAGGCCTAAACACGAAAGAGGACTGGATGAGAATAGTGTCATAGAACTGTCCACTGGATTAAATAGACATACTACTTGAACATACCATTTGTATATAATTGGTATGCAGCATATGTGATATGTGATATGGACTCATAAGTACTGTAAAGCGTAGACATTAGGCTTCCAGACCTCCCTGATACTTTAGATAGAAATGCCAAGATATTAGAAATGAATAGGCGATCCCCTGGGACCATATCTTTTGATTTGACTCTTCAAAAACTTTTTTTTAATTCGAGGCTGTTGTTATCAACTAAATTCTTGCTTAGGGCACGAATGTTTAGTATAGTCCCATCTAAATAATGTACACCCAAAAAAAAACCTTCCCGCCACCATCCTAGGTTTAATTAGGGAATAACTTTCAGAAAGTGAGCAATAAAGTTTTTGTTCGCTTTTCTGAACTTAAAATAAATGAAATAAGAAATATAGTAAACAGAGCATACGCGATATAGGGAACGCCTTTCAGAAAGTGAGCAATAAAGTTTTTGTTTGCCTCTTTTTAACTTAAAATAAACAAAACAGGAAACAGAATAAACAGAACATACGCGATATAGGGAATGCCCTTTCTTTAAAAGTGAGCAATAAAGTTTTTGTTTGCCTCTTCGACTATTGAAACTCGGTGAGCCGACAAAACATTACGCGAAGCGGTGATCGCACAGACGCCACGTTGAGCAGCTCCGGGAAAGACAGCCGTGTGCACACAATAGGTAAGAAGAATCCCCGATTAACAATATTTAACCATGCGTGGGGAGCAGTGAAATTAGCAATGGGAAACGCGCCGTTATGGAGAGAGGGTTTGGGTCAGCATTTAACTAAGCAAAAACCTCGTAGCTAGTTAGTAATTGTTAGTTACATTCTGTAATTTAAATCATAGATAGAGTTACACTGTATCTATATATTTTTTATCCAGCCACGTGCACGATACTACCCGGCTGCGCAAAAGAACCCGTTTCTGAAATTTGACCCGTAACCATCGGTAAGGAACAAACTTTAACAACAAATGTAGTTTGGGAACAGTGATAGTCTATGTCTCCCTCCAATTAAGTGAAATGCTCCTTTTTTAATATCATTGCAGTATTATACAGCACTAAGATTGGCTTGGAGGCATCAAATTGAGTACGCCCCTTTGTGAAGCACGCAAGGCAATCCCTTTGTGATAAAAACCTGATAATAGGTCTATGGGTTTTGTGTCAATAATGACTAAAACGTAGTATGGAAATAACTAACCGTCAGTCTGTAATTTATGCAGGAACGTGACGACAAGTTCACAACTGAATAAGCTTTTATATTGATTTCACTTGAGATAAAAGCGCTTTCTTATATATTGAGGTAAATAAACAAAATGCCCTTTAAATAATTATGTCAGGGTATGCCATATCCCAACACTTAACGTTATATCTCTCTTAATTGCATATAGGATTGTGGAAGCCTGAGACCATTAGAGGCGATCACCACAGGAATACTACACATTTTGTAGATTTCTACTGGAAATATAATTACTATGGTTAGTAACAATAATAATATAGTGCATGATGGGTGTATGAGTGCCTTGTATGTTTGTCGAGAGAATGTGGACAACACTAACCAGAAGGTTCAAAATCTATGAATAATGCTTTTAGAGTAATTGGAAACATATGTCTTTTTAGTACGTTTTGAGATTTAGGTTGAATATCTTTTGAGAAATAGGTGTTTTCGTGAAATACAATGCATTAAATAAGTGCACATTTAAAAACATGTGAAATATTCACGCATAACTGCTCCATGTGTAAAAAAAAATTTCTATAACTCTTTATGACTAAATCATGGACAATGAAATGTACAATAACACAAAGGATTGTCCATTACCCATAGACTCTTTGTGATTACAAATAGGCTCTTTATTTGTTCTTATAATCATGTTTGATATTTGGGCATAAATCTAGAGACAGTAGTGAATTCAGTCCTCTTTAGGATAAGAAAAAATGTGTAATTAGTCATCAATAAGTCAGGATCTAATAGTTGTATTGTATTTTATTTGTGCATTAGGTATGATACTAAACTGTGGAGAATACATATAGAGACTGTCCTGAGGAAGGAAGCCCTTATCAATTTAAGCTTCCGAAACGCGTTGACGCAATTTGCCAAGTCATATTCGGCGTTGCCAACAATCAATTTGGTCTAAAGGAATATTATTCCCCCATTTTTTAAAAACGAGGGCCCGAAATGATATAACGAAGACAGATACTAGTGTCTTTTTTGATAATTTTCCCCACATCCACATTAGGTGGTTTTATTTGTGTATTTTATCTGTGTATTTCATGTTTTTAATTGATTATTCATTGATATCTATGTATTTTTATTTACAATAAATTGTATACTTTTTTAATAGATTGGTTGTGTTCCTTTCTGGTAAGTGTTCTCCCATTCAACAAGATGCAAGATAAAATGAATGTTGTGGATTGTGTTTGTTAGTTTGAGTCCTGATTTAGGAGCAGGAAATAATATCTCCCATAGGGAAAAACTTCTTGTTTTACTTTTCAGTATATTGGTGCTCCATTTCCCTACGGGTTATTACGAGCCCCTCTCTTCCATTTATACCAGTTTATATTATTTTACACGCATGGTTTTAAATTTTCATCTTTAAAATCATGTTTCATTTAAACAGGCATGAATCTGAACATTGTGACCTCGGAGTTCAATGGAGTAGCAGTGTTCGCAAGCGCTTGCATCTCAGAATAATCAACATTTTTCAGCTGTCCGCTGACATTTTTAAATGCCTGTCTTAGTGAGCTGGAATAAAAAAAGCAGTACCCACAATCCAATGCACTGAAATAAAATGTATACATTGGAGATTTGTCAAAATGAATCTTAAAAAGACCTTTGTAAATAAAGGTTAAGACGAACTTATTAGGGAGCACTTAAGATAATGAAACAGACAAGTACTGAGCAAAAAACTTACAGAAATGCTGAGAAAGCATATTTGAGCTGAGACTGCGGCAGGTATGAAATGCTAGTGCACAACCACAACGCCTGCAACACACAACCCATTATATAGATGGCAGGGGAAATGTAGCAGAGCAGTAAAATGTGTATTACTCAGGCTACGCCATCATGAAGCAATAACACCCTGAAAAGAAATATGCTACAAGAGGTAAATGGAGGCATTAAATGGATGATGAGGGAACCTGTTACTTAGAGAGGCACGGCACTGCAGAACTACAAACTCCTGTAGCTAACATAAAATAACGAATCATCATCACTAAAAAGTAAGTATGCTTTTTGAACTCGTGTATTAGTAATCAATTTTATGTCTAGCCCATAGATAGCTTTTTCGGAAATATTTATGTGGTTAAAATAGGTCTTGAGGTAACGGTAATTCAGTTAGCCAACAGTGTCTTTTTGGGCCAAAAGGACTCATATTTTTCTGTCATGCGTATTAAAATGAAAAAGACTGTCGATGCTTTTTCTAAGTACACTTATCAACACACCTATCTACTGTTTTAGTAAAATTACGTGGTTCGTTTGAAAAAATGTAAATGTTTATCGCAAGCATAAGGCCACCATGTTTGGGCTGCGACATATTTTCTTCATTAATTATATTTATTTTTGTGCGATATGCTTGCTATAAAGAATAACAAATAATCATCTCACCAACTTATCCGACCAGACTAATTATTTCTGCTAATGCATAATACTTCTTTTTGAGTTTATTTAATGTCCAGAATGAATTAGCAATTTCCTTTCTTACCTGTAACCATATTGTTCACTGGATAGCTCTGAAGAGGGCAATGTGCTAATCTGCCTAAAATTGGTATTCTTGAAACTGAAGTTTGTTCTTTGCTGCAAAAGTAAACACAACGTAAAATGAATGAGTCCAAATTCAACAGTTTTTTTGAATAAGAAAAAAAAGTAACGTGCTAAAATTGCATGTATAAAGTTCTTCTTTGACGTCAAAAAGATATAGTGATCTTTTTTGTCACGGCTATTATTAGTCCCTAGATTCTTTCTCCTCATCAACACTAGACTGCGGTTATTACAAAATCAGTGACATCGGAGTTTTGCACGTAGGCAATGTGTGTGTGCGTACATAAGTCATAAGCAGAAGTTATACCCCTTTATAGGTGTGCTTATTTTCCTTCTTTAAAAGTCTGTTGCTGTGCGTTTTTGAGAAAGCCTGAGGGTCTGTTGAAGGGTGTATATACGAGGAAACCCTATTAAAACTCTTTGTTTTATGTGAGCAGATTCCACAGCAATTCAAAATGTAAAAGGGCTGAGAATCAGGGGGCAGCATGCAGCAACGTAGGCCCGAGCAAATGTTTGACAAAATTCCTGCCTAAATTTATCACGGCTAGGTGAAAGAATCAAAAGCATATTGACAGAATGCGTATTTGGGGTAGCCCACACAGATAATATTTCTCATGTCAGGGTCAATGCTAAATATTACCCACTTACTGTTGTCCTGAGCTATAGGGGAGAGTTCCCTGGCAGCCCTCAATGTTTCATTTTTTCTAGCGGTCCTCAGAAGATTTGGGTCTGAATGAAGAGGCCAATTTAGGAAATACTAGCACCTCAAGAACCAAGTGCTCACACTGAGTGATGGTAGGACAGGGTGCTGCACTCTCTCTCCTCCACGAGCAGGTTTATTGTATCTGGGAGAGTGGATGTGGACCTTCCTAAGTAAATGGACCATGTCTAAGAACCAAACTTGGTGACACCAAGATAGCATCATTTCCATGACCAAATATCCTGGTCTATCCCAGATCGTTTGCAGGAGTTAAAGTGGAGACATAGAAGAGTGTGCTTACCCATCCCAATATCAGGACATCCGACAGGAACGTGGGACTACCATCTATACAGGAGGTAAACTGGATGCACATGAAATGTAGGAGGGTGGGAAGGGTATCTACAGCTAGGCAATCTTGTGCCTACAGATGGAACTATGTACTTCTTGATAGATCTCCCTCTGATGTCAATAGTAGAGACACTTGATGTACTTGCTCTTGTGAAGGTTATCCCTGATATGGGGGGAGGACCAACAGAAATGTGTGCTTCATTGGCAATTCTAACATTTCTACAGCCAGCCGACACAGATGTTTCAGTAGATGTCCCTTTTCCCATCTAGAACAGTGCTCTGGTGTTGTAGATGTAGATCACCACCACACTAGAAATCACGCCTGGAAGGAAAGCTTCTGGTGGTACGTAGATTAACATCAGCTATGATGAACAAGTTGCTTTTCTTCCATAAAACTATTTTGATGGATACTCTAACTGCAGATTACTCAACTTTTGAATCTCCACAGGCAATAGGCTAGATCTGGAAATTTGTGTGCAATAGCTCATATGAGCCGGCAGGTGGAGTCATTAGTCTCCATCTACTTTGCCCTGATGCCAGTTTATTCAATTATATATATTTTCAACCCCTCAGAATACCCAATCCAACAGCTCTCCTGCTAGCCGAGAGAGATGCAGGGAGAAGTTGTCCCTGTTACAGTTTGGAAGAGTCCTCTGGTGTTGTCCATGTATATCATCACCACACTAGAAACCAGTTCTGGAAAGAAGGCTTTCGGTAGTACGTAAATTAACTTTAGCTGTAATGAACAAGTTACTTACTTCATACAACACTCTTTTTGATGGATATTCAAACTGCAGGGCAAGAATACAAAAAAACATTGCTTCTATTGTGTCTAGTTAGTACACTGTTCTGATCTGATAAACACAAAACAATGAACATACTTTATAAAAAGTTTGTATTTAGTATTTTTTAGACATTTTTTAGTTCAACTCGATATCATCAATAAATGAATTGATTACATATGTTCATTGATTCTGCATTATTTATTATATTATATCAATTCATCAACATATGACATTTATTTAACATGAATTATAAAAAACAAAGAAAATATTTACAAAGAAAAATGTTCTACCCCATCTTGAACGCATTCATACCGACAAACATACATATCATACACTCCTTACATACCACATATGTACTTAAAATAAATAACAAAATAATTCTTTTTTACAGCATTAGTGAATTCATTGTGAATTAAAACTTTAATTAATGAAAATATATTGAATTTAATAACAAATATATTTCTGAAGTTTAAATTAAATATATCAATTTACAACTAAACAAAGAATGTTTTTAATGTGCATTATTTATTAAAGGTGATTAATGTAATTCTTTTTAATAAAATGTATTGGTAGATTATTTTTATAACTGAATAATAAATATGTACTGTTTTATATATTTTGTAGCATTAATTTATATTTCTTTATATTTTTAAATAATATTGAATTTAATTCAACATTATTTCTTATGGATTTTATTTTAAGCCCCTACCTCCAAATAAATTTTTAATGAGAGTGTTGCAGTACCGGTGGTAGGCCTTTACTTCTGCCTTTTTTTTTTCCTTAGTAGTACCGTACACTTGGTGTTTGTGAATTCCGAAAAGTAGTAAACTTTTTCAAACATGTAAACTAAATCAAAAGTGTAAATTACCGTTTTGAATTAGGCCCATAGTTTCCACCTAAAAAATGTGGGCCCAGCCTTACCCCATCCACGTATTAAGTTGCAGTTATTCCCGACGAAATTGGCCAGAATGGTGGGCCAGGCACTCTACTGGTCAGACAGCCTACTCGGGTGAAGTCCAGGTCGGTGTCATTAAGCTATGGAATGCCTAAGCTCCACCTCACCCAGACTAGAAAGGGCATCACTAAAATGAAGTTGGGGATACACATGGATAAACAGGCGCAATCATCCCAAGGCCCGTAAGCCACACTGGCTGCCATCCTCTTTCGGGCTGGCAGAGAGAGCAGCGACCTGCCCCGCCGATTAAGCGGTGAACACAAACCCACTCGGTTGCTTGTAATGCGCCCACCAAGATAGCTACCAACCAAACTGTGATCCTAGGGGTAGATGCAGACAAAACGGCACCACACCACACTCAAGGTGGCCTACAGAGAAGAACAAGTGCAGCCAGCTGCTTTCGTAGCACACGGATGTAGGACAAGAGATAAAAGATGCAGCTCGAACAATCAAGTTACCGCTGTATGTGTCACGTCAAGCCACGAGAGCCCAAGCCGTTTTATTATGCTACTGTTATCGTTACTATTAAATAATTAGCAAAAATAAAAAGGTCCCAGAAAACCTACCAGGTTTCCTCCTTAGGTTACAGCTCTTTAAGAAGCCCCTCCGAAGTACAGCATGCTTATTCTGTCACTGTTGGTCTTCAGCGTCCGTGGAAACATTCAAAACAGAAAATTACAGCTTTAAAACTGTTGACTATGTAATGTAAATATATATATATATATATATATATATATATGTATATATATATATATATCAGTGATGTCATCAGTGATGTCACTGACCAGTTCATGAATGCTGTAATATGTGACGTCATCAGCAGTGGATTGCGGGTGCACGAAATATAGTTAGTACAACTAACTATATAGGAGCAATTTCAATGGTTTTTTAAATGCTAATTCCTAACTATATAAGGCTCGAAACCTATGTTTTTTTTAAGTGAATGATATATATATATATATATATATATATATATATATATATTCCCATCAATTCGATCCGTTCATGCACGAGAGCGCTCCGCAGTGTGTGCTCGACCCGAGGGCAGGATCAGAGCCCCAATTGCAATTTTGGAGTACAAGAAGGGCAGCACAACCGGGTACTTTTTAGAAGTTATTTATTTCACCAACACTCCACCGACGCATTTTAGCCTCACGGCTTTTCTCACGGTTGTGAGAAAAGCCGTGAGGCTGAAACGCGTCGGTGGAGTGTTGGTGAAATAAATAACTTCTAAAAAGTACCCGGTTGTGCTGCCCTTCTTGTACTCCAAAAAAAAATAAATATAAATATAAATATAAATATATATATATATATATATATATATATATATATATATATATATATATATATATATATATATATATATATATATATATATATATATATATATATATATATATATATATATATATATATATATATATATATATATATGTCTGAGGAAAGTCCTGGAGCTTCAGAGGAGCACTCTAGGGAGTTAACAGTTTGCATACCTGAACAATCCCGCCTACTCAAGGTACAAACGAATGCCAATGTGCATTCCACGCTTCCAGAATGTGCCACGCCCACTGAGGGAGGAAACATTCGACTTAATAAAAGGTTAAATACAGCGCTGCAGTCTGACTATTCTGTGACACACTCCAAGATTACGGGGCGTTCCAGCCTCGAAACGCGTCGGAAAGGGTTTTAAACTAATGAGGGAAGATGCGCAGGAAGCAAACAACAGCGAGGCAAACACAGGCTGTTTCAAGCCAGGGACAGCATCAAGTGCTCCTCTGAAGCTCCAGGGCTTTGCTCAGATATATATATATATATATATATATATATATATATATATATATATATATATATATATATATATATATATATATATGTGTTTAGTGTCAGTTTATTATTTATTTATTGATTTCCACAATTTCCACAATCAAGCATGAATTAAATAAAAACACTTGAATAACTGAAAACAAAAAACCATGACCTCTGGTGTAGAATGGAAGAGAAAATGATGCATCTCTACAGTCTAAACTGCACCATATGAAGTATTGGACTCAAATCTCGGCTTTCCCACTTGACCAAATCATTTCATAATATGGCTCATCAATATACGTCACTAGGTATCATTTTCCTTAACCATCCAGGTACAGAGCACGTTGAAATGCTTCAGTGTAGGATCTGCGCTCTGCAAAAACCTGTCTTAAACACAGTAAATATAAAATAATCTTTTACATTTTGTACTAGCATATTTATATAAATAAATAAAGAACACTACAAACTGAATTTTTGGGATACTCGTAGGCACAGGGGTGTTTTTTGTCATATTTTTAAAATATTACTCCCAATGTATGTCACTCAATTCAGTTATATAAATGCGTGCACCTGACACTTCGAAATGTTGAACTACATTGGGCCAGATTCACAAGAGTAATCTGAGACAAAATCCTAACTCTACGACTTTCGGTATTCACAAAGGCAATTTAGGAGTAGTAAGGTTAGGAATCCTAACATTTTAGGAGTAATAAAGTTAGGATTCCTAACTTTACTACTCCTAAATGCCCTTTGTGAATACCGAAAGTCGTAAAGTTATGATTTTGTCTCAGATTACTTTTGTGAATTGGGCCCATTGTTTTTATTTTAGAGTCTTTAAATTGTATGAAGTAATTTGTTGCCAAATTTGCAGCTTCTGATGCCTCTGTTTGAGCTTTGGCTCTTCGAAGCAAGCCGACTCCTGCATCAGACTCCCAAAGTCTGTCTATGTCCCCTGCAGAAAACGCCCTGGATTAGCATGCCATGCAGGTTGTTGCTGATACTCTGTAGCAAGAGTCTTACAGCCCAGGGTTAAGAAAAACCAGGGGTGTGGAATTTAATAAAGAATCTACATGTTGCTTCATAAATCTACTTGTCCTGTAACAAAATCCACTTGTCCCTTTGGTGCGGCAACAAATTATGGCAGCAATCTCATTAGATAAGAGCTCTGATATACCCTCTATTATTAGGCCAGGGCTCATACCATAGTAGTGTATGAACACTTGCAATCCCCTATATTGCCACGTTTCCGCAGATCTTCATACTGGGGCTGAAAGTAGTGATAAGCAATAGTTCCAGGGTTAGAATGCCCTTTTAAGTCTGTGCTAACTTGAATGTTTTAAGGGTTTTCAACAACACTTCTCTAATTTTTTCCCATACTGACAAATGTTGGAAATTTACGCCTGACAATAGCAGATGTTGAGAAAAAAGTGGTTGGAGGGAAAGTGAACTTGCAAACACTCAGATTTTAGCATGAGAAAATCTACACATACATATTTGCTCATACTAAAACGTTTTGTAGGAATACTTTTTCTTATCCTACTTCTGTAAATTCTTGGGAATTCACGAAAGCCTTATAGATGCACTTAATGCAATGGCATATACCCTGGCACGGCCCGTGCCGGGCGTTACACCGGGCGGTGACGTCAGGCGGGGGAGGGGCAGAGTGGGGGGTTTGTAAAACGCGGGATATGGACCATTTCAGGTAAGTACCTAAAAAAATTAATAAAACGAATTTCGTTGTCCGCGCTGCTTCGCCAAATGTGATGCAGCGCGGGCAACGAAATTAGTTTTTTAGGTCGAGCCTATTCCATTCAGCAGAATGGATAGGGGAGAATGTTAGTGTTGTATCAGGAAAGCTAAACCAGCCAGCGGATTTCCACAAGTGCATGTGATCGTGAACGCGCATCCGCCTGCTGGTTTAGCTTTCCTGATGCAACTCTAGGGATCCGCTCCGCCCCCTGCTGCACGCGCTTTCCATCCGCCTGCCTCGAGCGCGTCCACTTCAAAGCCATCTGTTGCTCGGCTCCAATTCTCCTCCCCCTCCTCCCCCCTAATTACATCCCTGTTCACGGCCGTTAGGCCGTGCTTCAAAGGGATCCGCAGTCCCGCCCCTAAAAGCTTCTTTCCTGACTCCACTCTTCCCCTCCTCTTTACTTTCCTGGTTTTCTTTCCGTTATCTCTTCGTATCCCCCTTCAACCCTCCTCTCTCTTTCTCTCTCTCTCACTCTTTCTCCCTCATTTCTCTCCAACTCTAGCCCTTCGTATCCCTTTCTCCCTCTATTTCTCTCCCCGACTCTATGGTCTCTGCCCTTTTCTACCACTCTCTTTTCCGTTTGGGTAGATCTCCGTGTGCCTGTGATGTCTCCTGCTCAGAGTATTTACAAACGATTATCAGTTTTTTTAACTGTACAGACACACACATGGAGCTTGCTAGCCCCGTCTGGGCATGTCTTTAAATACTAATACCGGCACTATTTCACTTGACCGCATCATTGTAACATCAGGCACTCTGCACTTTTAAAGATCCTGGCACACAAGGCGCATATGCTGTCAATGCATTTTCTCCCCGTTTTTAACTCATTCACGAGCCTTCACTGCACATCAGGCTCAGCGCGCCTCCCAGCCATGCATTTATTGAACCATCTTGCATACGGGTTCATTGTGCCAGCCCCATCCGGGCATGTATTTACAAACGGATGCCGGCCTAATTCTCTGCCCGCACCAGGCACCCTGTAATTTGCTCATGAACAAATGCTGGCATAAAATACCAGCCCGCATTTTGGAAACATCAGGCACGCTGCATTTTAAGATCTTGGACGCAACGTTTGTCTCCTGGCAACAAAACACTGCCTATTCTTATCTTTTTCCATATGAAGTAGAGAATCTTTTCCATCACTTTGTACTTTGTTACTTACGTGACACACGATTTGTCTCATTGATTACCTTTACTCGCCACCATGTTTCTCTAACATGCCGCATTTGTTATACAGCGCTACTTTAGCCCCATCCGGGCATGTATTTACAAACGGATGCCGGCCTAATTCTCTGCCCGCACCAGGCACCCTGTAATTTGTTCACGAACAAATGCCGGCATAAAATACCAGCCCACATTTTTGAAACATCAGGCACGCTGCATTTTAAAATCTTGGACGCAACGTTTGTCTCCTGGCAACAAACCACTGCCTATTCTTATCTTTTTCCATATGAAGTAGAGAGTCTTTTCCATCACTTTGAACTTTGTTACTTACGTGACACACAATATGTTTCATTGATTACCTTTACTCGCCACCAAGTTTCTCTAACATGACGCATTTGTTATACAGCGCTACTTTTTTCACCTGACTTAGTTGATATCCCTTCTTCCCGCAGACACTTATTTGTTTTTCTAACTCATGTTCTTCTTTTCCCTCTCTCTATTTCACTCTTCCAGTATCTCACTTTTTTCAAATCCATTCCATCGCTACGTGTCCCTTGCCCTCGGTTATTCATTTCCACCTCTTTCCTCCAGCCCATTCTCTTCTCCACTTCCCTCTCTCCGTTTCCATCTTCTCTAAGCCCTTATCTCTGGCATCAACCTAATTTCCCCCCGACTTCTTTTTCACTCCTCACTCCTTCCACCCCTTTGAAGTGAAGCTTAGCTTCACTTCAAAGGGATCCGCTCCCCGCCCCCTGCTTCACACTTTTCGCGGCCGCCAGGCTGTGTCTCGTATTTCTCCTCCCTCCCTCCCCACAGCAATGCCAAGAGCTTGTTGAGCTTGTAAATGCGCTGTACAAGTGTTTTATACAACATTTGGAAAAATGCATGGGTTTGAACTTTTTTTGTAGTTTTGTAGTTTTATATAGCGCGAACTCGAACAAAAGTTGTTATAGCGCTTTACACGGGGCCCAGCTACATTACACATGGACACATTCAATATTTTCTTTCGTGATTTCGTTGCAAAATGCCCGCAGATAACTTTCTCTCGTGCTCTTGTTAATAGTTCAGGCACTTTTGCCAGCTTTTCGAACTAACCCCGAAGGTAAAAGTTGTTAGTTTCCACCTAATTGTATTGGACGCATTACATGAGATTTTAATATTTTTTGCATCGTCAGTTTTTAGAGTTCAGCCAATACTCCTTGGGCTCATTGTGCCAGCCCCATCCGGGCATGTATTTACAAACGATAAAGACTCGTGGCGGCGGGGGCGACATAAAGAGCCTTCATTAAAGGCTTATTTATTCGCACAGCTGTTCCCGCTGTACATAGGGGAGGGGAGGGAGCAGGGAGAGCCGGGGCGGGTGAGCCACGCAGATAGCATAATATCAGAACCCAGATCCTGCATAATCGTAGATGTGGGTGATGCTTGCATAGATGCAGGCACTGATTGCGTACTTTGTGCTCTGAGTTGTCTCGGTGACTACCATTCATCTATACATCCATCCGTGTATCCACTCATTCATCCATGCATCCATTCTTCCTACCACCCATCCATTCAGAGCCTTCCATCCATTCCGCTACCCACCGTCCATGCATCCATCCACTCACTGATCCATCCATTCATCATCCATCCACTCACTGATAGATCCATTCAACCTTCCATCCCCTCACTGATCCAGCCATCCATTCATCCATCCACTCACGGATCCCTCCACTGAATGCCACAGCATCACTAAACGCCACAGCATCACTAAAGGCCACAGCATCACTAAGCATCACTCAACGCCACAGCATCACTCAGCTTCACTCAACACCACTCAACGCCACAGCATCACTAAACGCCACAGCATCACTCAGCTTCACTCAATACCACTCAACGCCACAGCATCACTACATGCAAAGCATCACTCAGCTTCACTCAACACCACTCAACGCCACAGCATCACTAAACGCCACAGCATCACTCAACGCCACAGCATCACTCAGCTTCACTCAACGCCAAAGCATCACTACACGCCACAGCATCACTCAGCTTCACTCCACAGCACCACTCCACGCCACAGCACCACTCCACGCCACAGCATCACTCCACGCCACAGCATCACTCCACGCCACAGCATCACTAGGCACCACTCAATGCCCCAGCACCACTCAACGCCCCAGCATCACTCGGCACCACAGCATCACTCGGCGCAACAGCATCACTCAGCACCACAGCATCACTCAGCACCACAGCATCACTCAATGCTACAGCATCACTCAATGCTACAGTATCACTCAGAACCACTGAACGCCACAGCATCACTCAGCACCACTGAACGCCACAGCATCAACATAATCTTCCCAAAAGTTATTTATAAAAGTTTAAGCTATTGCCATTATAAATTACTATAACTTTTATTTAAGTACTAATTATTTAAAAAAAATAAAAGCCATTGTTATTTGTAATATCAATACATCTAAGGCACGTAAATATAACACATATTGCATTACAAATGCTATAGGTGTCACATTTCTAATGTTACCATAGAGCCCACCTAGATACTGTCAAACGGTGACTACAGAAGGCACCCAAATTATCGAGTTATCTTACTGGAATTCTAGTTCTCTTTCATCACAAGCCACTGTGCACAACCCACTGAGTTACCTTAACAATGTTTAAACTTGTGACCTGCAGGATAGCCCAACGGCCAGAGCTGCCGACTTTGGAACTGGGAACCTGGTTCAAGTGTCGGCGTCGGCTCAACATCTTATGGTTCTGGGCAATTCATTTAATCTCCTTGTACCAAAAAATGAATGTGTCTTTGTGTAATGTAAATGGTGCTCATGTAAAGCGCTCCAATACCTTCAGGTCGAGTGCACGCTATATAAGACTACAAAAAGAAAAGCATTTGTAATGCAATCGGTCTCGCATTTATGCGAGATTGAGGCATTCACATTGTAAATGACAATGCCTTTTATTTATGTTTTAAAAACAAAAATAAATAGAAAAGGCATTGTCATTTACAATGTCAATAGCTCAAACTTGTGTAAATGCGAGACCTATTGCATTGCAAATGCTTTTTTTTTTTAGGTACTTACCTGAAATGGTCCATATCCCGCATTTTACAACCCCCCACCCTGCCCCTCTCCCGCCTGACATCACCGCCCGGTGTAACGCCCGGCACCATGGGTTACTTTTGAGACTTTCTTTAATAATTGGCCCCTAATTTTTTTTTTTTTTATTGATATATTGATTTTCATATAGTATCATACACTTCACAGATGAGGCATTGAAAAAAAGGACAATGTAAGAAGAAAAAGAAAAACAAACATTACTATCAGATAACTCATCGCCATAATTTACACACACAGATGGTAGACTCCAGTTCTGGCAGTACAATGGAAAGTTTTGTATAACGGATGCTTTGATACAGAACATTATTTACTCAGCCACAGGTTCAGGGGTATCAGGCTGTACCATAGTGCAAAAGTAGACCAATAGGGGCTCCCATATATCATTCGGGCGGGAGGTCACCAGTAGTTCCTCTGCGTATAGTTCAAATTTTCCCTGCAGTACATCAAATCACCTAGCCATAGTTCAACTGTAGGATTTCGCTTGCTATTCCACACCATCGCTACTCGCCGTTAGGCAATAAGCAGTGCCCCTCTTGCCAGCTTACCCCCAGGACCTTTCAGAAAAGGAAGTAGCCCCAATAGACACACTTGCGGTGAGCAAACCAATGCCACCCCAATGATTTTGGACAGTTTAGCAATCACCTTAATCCAATATTCCGTCACCAGCTTACAGGCCCAGGTCAGGTGCCAAAAGTCCGCACCCGAGGCTCCACACCGTGTACAAGCGTCTGTTGCAATGAGACCATACTTAAAAAGCCTGTGGGGTATATGGTAGACCTGATGAAGGTATTTGAAATGTATAATACGCAAATTCCCATTAGAGGTGAAGGCGCTAGTCAGATTACAACAGTACTTCCATTCCTTCCGGGACAGCTGCGGGTCTCAATACACATAGTGACTATGAGTAGATTGACTAAGGTTTATTGTACACATGTCTGTCTTTCTTCCTTTCATATTACAGAAGTTACAGATTTGAAGCATTTAGGTATATTTTTGGGATTTATGGTTATTAGGCACTATATCTAACTGTGTACTCGCACTTTTTTACCGTGAAGTGACATTGGGATTGTTTTATTGATCACAAGTTGTAGTCTCCACTGTGCACTATTTAATGTAGAGCACAAACACCCGACCTATTCAAATAACGACTTTTCACAATTGAGTGCACCTATGGCAATAAGGTTGTACTTGCAATATATTAAGGCGTTTGGAACCTTTTATTAATTAATCTCTCTATCATATTCGGGTTATAGTCATCCTCGTTTCTAGAGGCATAAACTTGTATGGAAATTGGGATCTATCCACTTTGTGATGAGCATGTGCGTTTCATGACATTGAACATGTTATTTTCATTGTCTTTGAGAGATCATGTCACATTAAATACATAGGCACTTTGTATGTTTACATTTATACAGCCTTGAGGGATACACCCCCCAAAAAGCAACGCAACACGTGTTGGCTTTGGCTGTGGCTGTTGACAACTAAATGACAAGAACTCTGAACTAAAACGAAGAAGAAAAAAGAACCGGATGGAATTGTTCATAATTTATTTTGCATGACGATGAATTCTTCTCAATCATAATAGGGAAACATGTTTGAAAATTTGACGTGTGCTGGGGAGCGAAGTATAGGGTCTAAATATTTGTTCCATTTTGACAGGCTTTTATCCTGGGGAGGGCACTATCCTCCTTAGCAGCTCGGTACAATTTGGTGACAAGCTTGTGACGGGTGGGGCTGGTAAGGAGAGTGTACAATGCCAGGGACGCCGGGGGTTCCGCAGGGAACACTGGCAAGTGGGCCTGTGATGATTTTTTTAGTCTGTGAAGTGAGAATGTAAACAGAAGGGTTTTATGCTGGATATAGTCAACGTCCGCGTGGGTCAAAAAAGTGCTGTTAGGGTATGGAACCTGCATTTTATCAATGCCCGCATGGCTCCCACCTCATGAGTCACTGAGATGTCCGCATGGTAAGCAATAGGAAGCAGTGGAGAGTACAACTGCAGTTTCCCAGCCTGGCATACTGCGATCGTGGAGTTGAGGGTGTTAATTTCATCCCGAGGTGTGTGGCGACGTCTATGCGTTAACACAGAGCTCACGGGATAGGATGTGTGTCCCAAAGTTCTACTGCCACATGCGGAATAAAACCGTGAGATGCGAAACAAACAATTGCATATTGAGCATGTGCACACAGGTATTACGGACAGATGTCAGGCACACTGAATCCCCCATGTTTATAGTCAAGGGTGAGAATCCACCATCCCATCCGAGCCTGCCTACCACCCCAGAACAGGCAAAGAAGCAGCGAACGCACAGTTTTATAAAAATGTAGGTAACACCACCATCTTAATAAGAGCAATACGATCTGCAAGAGAGAGTGGAAGACAAACCCACCTGTCTATTTGCTGCTCCAACAATGTGGCAGCGGTGCCATAATTCTCCCGGATAACTCTGTCGGGATCCCGGTGGACCAAATATTTAACCGACTCCGTCGCCCACACAAGGGGGAATTCAGGCTCATCTGGGTGTGTGCATGCAGTCAGTGGCATCACTACCGACTTGGATCAGTCAATATGTAACCCAAAGAACCGAGCAAAACGAATATACTCCCGCAGAACAGGCGCTAGATGAGAGTGGGGTTCCCGAATAAAAAGAAACATATCAACCGCATATAACGAGATGATGAGTGGACGGTGATGTAAGTTGAGAACCACATATTTGTGACATTGCCGGATAAAACAGGCCAGCGGTTCTAGAGTTAGGGCACATAACAGCGGTGAGAGGGGGCACCTCTGCCTGGTGCCTCTAGTGATGGAGAACAGTTCCGAAGTATGACCACCCACTCTGACCCATGCCTTGGGGCGTGCATACAGTAGTTTTACAAAGTTAATAAAGAAGGGGGAGAAGCCCATCGGCTGGAGTACAATGAATAGTAGCCCCATTTGATTGAATTGAACGCCTTGGCGGCGTGAAGCATTACAGCTGCCGCCGGGAGAACAGGAGAGAGTGTGTGGAACAGAGCAAACAGTGTACGAAGATTATGGGATGTGGACCGTTTAGGTATGAAGCCAGACTGGTCCGGTAGCACCAGATTCTGCATAAGTGGCTGGAGGCGGGTGGCTAATATCTTCACTAGAATTTTCACATCTGTGTTAATGAGCAATAGTGGTCTATATGAGTCACAATAATCAGAAGGTTTATCCTTTTTCAATAAGGTGATGATCAGCGCCTCACGGAGAGTTGGGGGTAGTATGCCCGAGTCATAGGCCTCCGCGTATATTTCTAACAAAAAGGGGGTGAGCTCCTCCGCATAGGCATTATAGACCTCAGAGGGAAATCCCTCCGGGCCAGAGGCTCTTTTGTTAGGGAGGGAGGCTCTGGCCATCCGAATATCCTCCACTGTGATATGCTGCCCCATAGACGTCCCTCTGGCTCTCCGACAGCCATGCGATTGGCCACCTGTGATAAGTAGGCATCCAATTCAGCAGTGTCTGTCCCGTCTTGTGAGGTGTAAAGTGTTGCGTATGTCCACCGAAACTGCTCTGTTATGTCTGTGACACTATAGTGATCGTGACCTGCACCATCGTCCGTGATCTTAGTGATTATAGCCTGGCTCATGCAATGTTTAATCTTTGTGGCTAACTGCTGTCCCGATCACCCACCCTCCCCATAGTAGCAAGCTACATGACGTTTAGATATATGGTGTAGCTCTTCTTCCGCTAGTTTTGTATGTTCGAGTATGGCTTCTTTGATGGACGCTAGGGTCGACTCACTGGGTGCACGCTCGTAGTTGGTCAGCGTAGTCTCCACCCTAGTTATCTGGCCCTGTAAGTCCTTCAAAATGCCAGCTGATGTACCTATGCTGGTGCCCCGAATGGTAGACTTGAATCCCTCCCAAAGGACTCCTCCGCTATCTACAGATCCCCTATTGAGTTCAAAATATTGGATACTGGCCTCGTGAATAGTCTCCAAGTAGAGGGGATCCAGCAGTGCCTCGGATTGGAAGCGCCAAGTGAAGGATCAAGGGATCATCTGGGGAATACAAAGAGTGAGTCGAACGGGACAATGATCAGCGAGAGTGCGTGGCAGGCTCTCTACCTCAATCACCCAGCCCGCCGCCCCCTCACTCACCAACCAATAATCGAGGCGAGACCAGCTGCCATGCACTGTGGAAATATATGTATCCTCAAGTGTCTCTACATGTCTGTGTCACCATATATCCAGTAAGCCAAGTTCCACCATCCCCGCATTTTTCACATGAGCCGCCCCTGGTGAATGCCCTACTCTACCACTGGAATTATCTTTGGCAGGGTCCAGGTGCGTATTAAGATCTCCCCCCTCCCAGAGGATGACTGCATCTGGCCAATCTCGCAGCACCGCAAGAAGACTCTTGTATAGACCGGGGTCATCTATATTGGGTCCATAACAGTTTGCATGGTGATCAATTTGCCTGCCAGCGTCCCGACCCGCAGAGTCAGTATGAGTTTGGTGGACTGTAAACGGAACTCCCTTCTTTACCAGTGGGAGTACTATCCAGCTAAAGGAGGAATAGGAGGAGGCCAGGCGGTAACCGGCCCAGAGAATCCAAACCAGTTGATCAGTATGTTGTGTAAGGTGCGTTTCTTTCAGGAGGGAGATGCCTATTCTATGGCGTTCCACATGAGCTATCACCTGTCGAATTTGTTTGTGGGAGTTGAGCCCCCCCACATTCCATGTGACGCAAGAAATTGTTATGCCATTACTGTGCATGCCAGAAACAAAGTATACTGAAGGCAGAGTCTACCCTACCCTTATCCTGTGAACAAACTTTGTGAGCAGAATTCAGCATAATAGTAAATTGTACAGCTACATAAACATCTCCAACCCCCCTCCCCCTCTCACTCCCCACCAACTTCAGCAACCCCAACATGCTAAAGCCATCCCTAACTCCCAGCAACAAATCTCAAGTACAGCACCAAGGGAGTATCTGAGTAAGGGGAACACCGATAGAGGGGTGCGCTGGAGCACAAACTCCCTCCTGTTGATAATAGGAGGTGGCCGAGCTAACATGTTATTCCTTCCCCAGCCTCAATATCCATACCCATATATTTTATACTAACCTAGGGGGCGATGCCACCAACATTTTGATAAAGATGGTGCACTGAGTGAGAAACAAAACGGGCTATTGTAATCAAACAAACATTAAGTACTCCCTATACACATGCCATATCTTAGAACACCCCCCGGCCGTCCCAACTCCACATTAGGTAGTACACAGCAAAATCAAAAGAACCAGACGCATTATCCCGCTCAAACATTTATGAAACTAAGTCTGCCCTGTCCATCTGCCATGTCACCAGATCCAGCAGCTTCGTCTCCCTCTGTGTGCCTGGGGGACCAGTTGCGACGGGATACAGATTTAGCAAAATCCAAAGCCAATTTTGGGCATGTGAACATTTTTAATTTTCCATTGTACTCATCACGCAATCTCGCCGGGTAGAGCATGGCGTATGGTATGTGCACCGCAGGAAGCAGTTTCTCGGCAGGCTGGTACTCCCTGCGGGCCTCCTGCACTGCCAGAGTGAAATCCGGGTAAAAGGCAAGAGTGTTTCCTTCATGGATAATGGTACCCTTCTCCCTAGCCAAGCAGAGCACCACATCCCGTTCTCTATAGTTTAAAAGGTGAGCAATTATGGGGCGAGGTGGGGCACCTGGAGGGGGCCATGCAGGATGGGAACGATGAGCTCGCTCCACAATTAGAACTTGAGACAACTGCTCTGCTCCAAAGATGTCCCGCAATAACTTTGCCACAAAGGTCTCAAGGCGGCCTGTGTTCTTAGATTCTGGCAGGCCTGTAATGCGCACATTGTTGCGCCGCGATCTAGCTTCCAAGTCTTCATTACGAGCCTGTATAACAGCAAGGACTTTCTCCATAGATGCTGCCATGTTTGTGACCTGTTGTAAGCCATCCTCAGCATCCGAAATGCGTGTCTCGGCTTCCCCCAGCAGTAGCGCATGTTTGTCTAACTTGGCCAACATGTGATCCATAGGAAGACTGAGATGGTCGATCTTACCATCAATGGACTGCAGGCTGGCCTGCACAGCCAGAAGAGTTTTATCAATGTTGGTAAGGTGGTCATTGGGAGGGTCCGTCTCAGAGTCCGAGGTCGCGTGTTGAGTGGTTCTGGCGGTTTTACGGGGTTCGAATGTGAGGTGTGGTTGGGTACACTTGCTCTTCCCCATTTTGTGAGCGTAGACCAGAATGACTCAGTACACAGGTGTAGTAGAGCAGCAAAGGCCCCCTCAGTGTCACAATGGACAAGCAGCCTCCCTCTAAACCAGAGGTCTTTAAACTTTTGGATGCCGAGACCCCCCTGTCAACATTTTGAGAAGTAAAGACCACCTCCTGACAAAAAATTCTAAACCTGTAGGCAGGGCTACTGGAATTATGAGGCAGGTGAGGACCATTTTACGCGACAGGCTTGACTAAATAGTGTGGGAAGAAAATGTAAAAAATGTTATGTGATGCCGCGTATTTTAGGATAGCATTGTTTAATTATTTTGACATTTTTTACACACAGTAACACTGAGGAAAGTTTTCACCCAATCAGTACCAGTTAATTACCAAAATACAGCCATTAACATCAGAAAGATTTCTAGTCATCCTTTGTGATGGGTTTTCCACTCCGCATGAATTTGTACTGCTACATTAGAAGCTCACCTGGCTCTGGCCAGGAGAAGAAGGGGTCTCTTAAAACCCTGGCAGTTTTGTGCAGAGTTAAACCGTTTACCCATGCAGCTTTCCTCTCACCACCTCCTTTCCATCCCTCTCTCCTCTCCTAACCCCAATCTCTCTCTCACTTTGCAGGTCATTTTCTTTCACCCCTTTTTTTACAACCTCTGAACTCTCCCCATTCAACCTCTCACTTCACCTTTAACCACCTCTTGTCATTCTGTCTTTTCACTGCCCTCATCTCTAACAGTCTCTTGCATTTATCTCACGACCTCCCGAGCCCGTCACCTCCCGTGCCTTCAGCACTTCTCATTCACCTCATCTCTCCATTAAAATTTTTGTCTATTTGTATCTTACACATCTCCAGTTCCCCCATTCATCTTTCACATCTCCCCTTTGTTCTAACAGAAGCTCTCACCTTTGGCTCACACTCACTTCTTGCGTGTCCACACTTCTCTTCAGCAATTCACATTTCTCCTCATCCCTGACCTCTTCAATCGAATTCTCTCACTCCCTTGCTGTCCTCTCTCATCTCTCTTCACCAAGCATACGGGTCGGACCCGTAGGCTCCTCTCGGCCTGTGCCACTCTGCTTATTGTTACCTAATTCAAGAAGGCATGACTTGTCTGTCTCGCTGTTTTGGTGCAGGCCGCGTAGTTACGGAACTTGCACACTCCTTTGCTTCGCTCCACCAAGGATATATTATCCTTTTGGAAGATATAAAAACCTTTCTCAATGCTCTGTAGGTTACCCCACTTGGCTGGTTCTCCTTCTCCTTCTGTGTGTTTCTCATTTGCCTTCAGGCAGCAGATGGTTATTGGCCCCAGGACATCTTTTGCTAACAGTAGCACACTACAAATGTAAATAATAATAATAATGATAGGCAGAAGCAGGGGAGTCACTAGACCAGAACTTCGAATAAGGGGTTAACACTTCCAGCCAGCGCTGGTGCTAACACTGGTCGCACACGGTGCAGCAGTCTTTTTTGGTGCCCCACCCCCGTTTCCTCCTTCTCCATGAATTCCTTCACTGCCACTCACCAACAATGCACCTCATCTCTGTATAGCACCTTTCTTTTTATAGCGCTACTCATAGTTTACTCACACTCATTTCTGTGATCTGTATGGAATATATTCTTTGTAGCAGGCACATTAAACCTCTGCATTGTGTGGGTGACAAGAGTGCCCATGTGAGTGTACGGTGAGTGATGCAACAGTGTGAGAGTAGGGTACGAGCAGTGACTGCCGGGTGAGTCAGGTGGCGTATGAATTTGGGTGCAGTTGCAATTTCAGAATGGGACGAATGAATGTATGATTACTGATGGGCTTGTTTGAGTGAGTTGCATATTGAGCAGTGAGGGGGACAGCTGAGTGACGTTTCATATGAGTGCAGGATGAGTAGTGTGCTTGTGTGTCTGCAGGGTGAGGTAGCACACATTCATTGTGAGTGCATTGTGATCGCTGTCAGTGCAGGGTGAGCGTGAAAGTGAAGGGCGAGAATGAGTTGTCTGATGCAGAGTGAATTCCCAGACAATTGAAGTAACTCAGCATGTTATGGACAACGACGTAGGGTTTAAGATCTAAGTTAAACTATTGCTATTATGGCATTAATTGGGGATCGAGGATGGAGGAAATAAATAATGTGCTGATCCTGCAACAAAATTCTAGTCCTATGTTTAGGGTTGCCAGCTTATTATTTTGATGGCCCAGATGGTACAAAAATAAGCAGTCACCTAAAGCCATGTATTTGGCACCTATCTGTGCGTACTACGAACAGACAATATAAATTGAAAGCACTTTTAATTGTGTTCTAGGGCTGCCTCAATGATCCATAAGTGATAATTAAAGAGAACAAAGACAGAACAGTCACATAACGAATGCATACATACTTTTTTATTTATAAGTCTATTTAGTGTCAAGAGAAGGTCTTCTCAGGCTCTTTAAACAAACGCAGCAGGCATTTTTCTTTTGGCAACCCTACTTTATATTCCTTTTCATGAAATGCATTCTCACACTACAGCAGTAAATGTAAAATACAAATGTAAGGAATAGGCAGAGTGGGGACCCAGAAGGGTACTGAAACCAGGAAAATAACGTAGCCTCTGTAACCAGTTTACAAAGGCATGTAAATATGCAAATGGTCTTTAAAGACCTGAGAAAAAAATTGGATCTGCTGGAGATAAGACTCCAGATACTGCCCAGCTGAGCCCAGTGGCGCAACAATATTTGAGGGGGCCCCCCTGTAAGGTGCATGGAGGGGCTCCCGCTCCCGATTCTACCAGGAGCTCTCGAACAAAAGTACACCCCCCTGCAACTCAGCCCCTCGCACCTCCGGGGGCTGCGGGGCCTGTGTTACGCCACTGCACCACCATCCTGCAGGCCTGTGCCTCCAGTTGGGTGAGACATCCAGTGCATCTCTGCCTCCCTCTTACAGATCTCTACCTCCAGTGGGACTTCAGGTGGGTGGGACCTCCAGGGTATCTGGGCCTCCTTCCAGCCAGCATTTGTTTCCATTGAGACTGTTCCTAGCTGACTCCAGGCAGTGCTGCTGTGTCACACAGATGACCTCAGAAGATGCACTCACCCCCAGGGAGTCTCACTGAGGTCAAAAGAACCTGTGCCAGTCGGCGCCAATGTCCCTCTCTCAATCACCGTCTCTGGTTCTTTCCAGATGGACTCAGTTTTAACCCCTGGTAGTACGACACGCTTGTTGTGCTAGAGCACAGCTTGGGCTGCCATTGCTGCGAAGGAGAGTGCCCGAAGCCTGTGCCAGCACACTGGCAATAGAGGCTTGTGCATACACTGGCAATAGAGGCTTTTGCATACACTGGCAATAGAGGCTTGTTCATACACTGGCAATAGAGGCTTGTGCATGCCACCATCTCTTCAAGAGTGGGCAAAGGGCTACATTATGACACACTGAATTGCCAATTAAGTTTTGTTAAAGAGGGTGAAGCAAGTTCAACTCCTCCAATGACTGGGTGCATGACCCTAGCACGCGTAGTGAGTCCTCTGCACTGGTGTATCACTACAGGTTCGGATTATCAGTCAAGGCTGGTCTGTGCCCTCCCTGGGCTGTTGTTTTATTTCCAGCGCTAACACTCTTCGCTCAATTCCCTGGCCTTGGCTGACCTGCTCCGTCGTATGTGTAAAAAACTCTTCTACACTTTATTTAGAGACGTAGTTTCCTGCATTCCCTCAACTAATTCGGAGTGTAGGTTAATAAGGCTTACCTGCACTTCTAAGTATTCTCCGGTGCAGGCCCTTCATCTCACAGGGGCGTTTCTGCAACATTATATTTATAGTTATTTTACCAACCTGATCTCCAACCGAACATGATGCAATACCACAAGTCAAGTGAGACGGAAGCTATCCTTATTTCTGTCAATTGGGCCACTATGTAAAAACCTAAGGTTTCTTAACCCCCCCTCCCACCTCCCCGTCCCCAAACTTTTTTGCACTGTTAAAATGGATACGAATATAATTTTTAATATGCCTAATCTTGGTCGGAATCTCTTAAACATTGTTAGATATTTACAACGGCTTTAGGGGCGGTAGGGTGTCCAGTTCAGCCTGAGGAGGTCGGGGGTCAAGTGTCACCATTATTTGTCAGGATGGAGAAGCAGCACCTCGCCCGGTACTCAGCCATTAGCCTCCACCCGAGGCGCCTGGCAATAGCATGAGAATGCAGCTGTTTTGGGTTTCTAGTGGCCGGGCATTCACTGGACTGTGCTGAGGGGACCCCCTGGAACTTGTCCACACCCTGCAACTCGGGGGCTGCAGGGGCCTGTGTTACGCCACTGACTGAGCCCCAAGCAGCTCGAGTTGCACTGCAGCAGCCAAGGCTGAGACACAGGATGGGGAAAGAGACAGGACTGAAACCATTGGGCCTGGGCAGAAGTGTGAGTGGGAAGGTGCGACCCCCTTTGCATCGCTCCACGGCCCCCCTGTGGGTCGCGCCCCACAGTTTGAAGACCCTGCTCTAAACGAACGGGGATATAGTGCCTTCAATGTTAAGCTACACGTGGAAGGCGGCCAGGACACCCCAGCCGCAATACATTCAAGGCCCAGACTTCAAGGGCCCCAGCACAGCCCAGCAGCAAGGATCGGTAGTCTAGTAGGCCCAGGAGGGGATAGTCTGGTGCTGTATGTCTGCAAAGTTGTGGTTTCGCCGCGCCCGGGGAGGGAAGATTCACTACAAGGCAGAGGAAAAAGCCAGTTCGTACCCCAATGAGGCGCAACACCAAGAAGCTAGGGTGAAGGAGGATAGCAGGCCCATCCGTATTCAGGAAGCACACAACAAGAGAAAGCACCACCAGGACACCTCAGAGGGTAAGAATAGTGCGATCAGGCAGATAACACCGCGCCCCCTGGAATGGGAGCTACAAGAGCAGATCTACGCCACAGCTGCACACTTCATCTCGGCGCAGACAGTAGGAAAGATGGCGGCTGAGCGCTGTTGTAAGGGGTGTCACGCTGGCAACGAAGGTCTCTGGAGGGGCCTGCTTAAACACCAGGTCAGCCACGGACCGTTCCGGCAGAGAAGCAAGGGCCCCAGCCCCTCCGGTGCACTGTACGGACTTCAACTTCGAGGCCCCCTTTGGTAAAACAGAGGTCCACCGCCACAGCAGAGATCAGGTAGGTCGGCCTAGAGGGTGAGCGCTTAGCGCACAGACACCCCGAAACACAGCCCAGCACACAGCGATTGTCTAAAGCAGGCCAGCGCTAGCTCACCAGCCGGCCACAAGGCCGGGGGTACACCGCAGATCCAACACAGGCTTGGCGCAGACAGGCCGAGCAGACAGAGACCCGGAGGCAGTGAAGCCCTCTAACCACCGCATCGACTACAAGCAGGGCACCCACCGAACCTCCAGGTCACACCACCAAACGCCAGGCCCTGGTAGCCGAGCACACCCCCAGCACACCCAGCCTGCCACCAATGCCAGCCACGGCCTACCTCAGTCGCACGATCTCAGCTCGTCCTGAGCCGCCATGCTATAGGCGCCGGCCCAGAGCCTTCCAGTCGGCGTTCTCAGCAACGGCAGTCTTACTACCCACAGCGCTCAGCCAGATCAGTCAGCAGCTCTCACAGGCACCGTAGGTGTCGGTTTTAGCCGGATGCAGGGCAGGATGGCAAGGATAATTGACGGATTTTGAGCTCGCCCGGCGGAGCAGCTCTACAGAGCGACCATCTTGCCTTGAGCCCCCTAGCGGCCCCCATAATTGGCCCCTAATTTGGTCTGGTGTGGACCATGACCTTTTGCGTTTATTAAAATTGTGTCTGTCTATATATATTGGCTGGCTTCATTGTGAGTGACAGTATTCTGCTCTTTCACAAGGAGCATATCGGCACACAAAGTAGTTTTGTTCAGTGCCAGTAACTACTGTGGCAGTGTGCGCTTTTTGAGACCAAAAACTATCTTTGCTTTTGCTAATATTTTTTATAATGGTGAGAGGACGGCAGCTCCTACACCAATAAGGTTTTACAAAAACCATGCCAAACAATTCACATATTGACAAAACTAAAAACTGACCACCAATTTCAGACCGACTGGCTTTGCCAATGCTTGTTTATTTTTGTTTCCCAAAGTCTTATTGAAACTGGTTACACTGATTTTCCATTAGGAATATTTTTGGGAAATACTAGCATGCATCAACACATTACTAAATGATGCTCAAAAGAAATGGTACCTGAAATAGTACAGTAGTTTAGCTAAATGTTTTTTTTTCTGCTTCCATTTTTTTATGACTATTTTCTTTTGAAAGCAAAGAATCATCAATCTAGCTTTCAAGCTTCTACAAATACTTTCATCAAATTAGAGCATTCTGGGAGCACTATACATAGCCTTATATTGCTAAATGTTCAAAATGTGTGTACACATGTTTATACTGGAAGCATTTTCAGTAGTGCACTCAGAGCTTACAGCATTTACTTAGACCACTCACCCTAATAATACAATCTTTCAATTAAGGTACCATAAATACAAGTTTGAGCCGCATTAACATATGCACAAAAATATTACCTTAACTGCAGACAGTGCCCTTCCCTGATCCATAATGTGGTACTGCAAACTGGCAGCCAAAAGACTTCTGATGCAGGGGGTTGGGCATACTTGCCCTAAAGACAAAATATACATGAAAAACTGTTGCCCTTGACCCCAAACAGTATGTCCTGGACGTCGGGCTATAGAAATTCCACATCCCTGCAAAACAGATCAGTTTTACCCTGCCCAGAACAACCCTATCCAATGTAAAGCTGCCCACGGGTGACATGCTGATCTAACCTAACAGTTAAGAGAGGGGATGCATATGCAGAGAGAGGAATCAGGGTTTCAAGGAAGTGGAAATAAGGAGTGGCATTAATCGTGTTTAATGAAGCTTTCTAGATGTGGTGTTATCGCACAAGCTACTTACCCACGGTAACAAAATATCTGTAAGAAACAATAGTTAGTTATAGATTCCTTACATTAGATGTACCCAAGGCATCAGACAGGATCCGGAAAGTTTTTTCGTCAGCAGTACCTCTGCGCCTCCGAAGGTGACGTCAGTCGGCTCCGCGTCCGCCGTCGTGGTCGCCGGGATGACGTTGTGGCTGCTACTTAGACACCGCCCTCGCGCGCTGACGTCTGTTCTGTACACGACTTTCCGTGCCAGAAAGGCAGAGCCATGCAAGACACTGACCATTGGTGCACAAAACTAAAGATAGAAGATAAGTAACTTGTGCATCTGAAAAAAACACGTTTGTTATAGTTTCCTTACCTTAGAATAGACAATACCAACCCTGGTGGTTGGTCTGCGAACCAAGATCACACAAGAAAATCCTGGAGAAGAAAACGGCGAAAGAAGCCGTCTCTCCGGACTTGGCTGCCCGGGAAGTAATGTTTGATGAACGTGTGCAGCGATGCCCACATGGCTGCCTGACAGATGTCCTTCAGAGGCACTCCCCTTCTCAAGGCAGTAGTGGCTGCCGTCCCCTTGGTGGAGTGAGAGCGTAGCAAGCCTTAATACACAACACGACCCATTGAGAAATGGTGTGTTTGTGTATGGCCCAACCCTTCTTTGAGCCCACGTAACCAACGAAAAGTTGATCATCCACCCGGAAATTTATTGTGCAATCCAGATAGAAGGAGAGCGCACGTTTTGGGTCTAGACGGTGGAGCCTCTGTTCCTCCTTTGAAGGATGCGGAGGTGGAAAGAAGGTGGGCAAAGTAATGGTCTGCCCGATATGGAAGGCAGTGATCACCTTAGGAAGGAAGAATAGATGGGTCCAGAGAACCACCTTGTCCGGATGAACAGACAGGAAAGGTGGCTTCGAAGAAAGAGCCTGGGGTACACAGTCAAAATATCGAGTTTCTTATGTCGACTTGCACTAATATCGAGTTCCAAAAATCGAAGTTAAGAAATGTCGATGTTGTAAATATCGTGGGGAAAAACATTGATTTTTAACTATTGTACATAATATCGAGTTAAGTAATATCGAGATAAGAAATATCGATGTATAAAATATCGAAATGCCAAAATATCGACATGTTAGAATATGTTAGTTAAATTTTTGTTAAATTATAAATGTTTAATATTTTAGTCATAATAGTTTATAGTAATATTTAAGAGTTTTATAATGCAATATATATTTTTAGGCGCGGGATGTTGGGTTTATAGGGGTAAGGGTGGGGAGTGTTTTAAAAATATATATTCAGAATATAATATTTTGTAAAAAAAATTAAATAGAAATAGGAAATTTAAAATAGAAATTTGAAAATAATTTGAAATTAGAAATTTGTAATTAATTTGAAATTTAAAATTTGTTATTATTTTGAAATTTAAAAATAATGTTATTTTTAGGAGCAGGAGGTAGGGTTTATAGGGGATAAGGGTGGGGAGTGTTTTAAAAATATATATTGAGAATATAATATTTAGTAAAAAAAAAAAATAGAAATAGGAAATTTAAAATAGAAATTTGAAAATAATTCGAAATTAGAAATTTGAAATTTAAAATTTGTAATTATTTAGAAATTTAAAAAATAATGTTAATATTTAGGAGCGGGATGTAGGGTTTATAGGGGATAAGGGTGGGGAGTGTTTTAAAAATATATATTGAAAATTTTATGTTTTGTAAAAAAATTAAACAGAAATAGGAATTTTAAATTAGAAAAATTCTTAAAAATCGAAATTTGAGATTTGAAAATATTAGGAAATGTAAAATTAATTTTTATTTTTTAGGAGCAGGATGTAGGGTTTATAGGGGATAAGGGTGGGGGGTGTTTTCAAAATATATATTTAGAATTTAATTTTTAGAAAAATAGTTACACAGAAATAGGAATTTTAAATTAGAAATTTGAAACTAATTAGAATTTTGAAATAAGAAAATATTTAGAAATTTTAATGTCCAGCACCTACCCTAATTAAATGTAGATTGGAGTTGGAATAGTACATTTAATAGGTTCAGTGTCCAGCACCTACCCTAATTAAATGTTGATTTGAGTTGGAATAGTAAATTGAATAGGTTCAGTGTCCAGCACCTACCCTAAATAAATGTAAATTGGAGTTGGAATAGTAAATTAAATAGGTTCAATGTCAAGCACCTACCCTAATTAAATGTAAAATGGAGTTGGAATAGTAAATTAAATAGGTTCAGTGTCCAACACCTACCCTAATTAAATGTAAATTGGAGTTGGAATACTAAATTAAATAGGTTCAGTGTCCAGCACCTACCCTAATTAAATGTAAATTGGAGTTGGAATAGTAAATGAAATAGGTTCAGTGTCCAGCACCTACCCGAATGAAATGTAAATTGGAGTTAGAATAGTAAATTAAATAGGTTCAGTGTCCAGCACCTACCCTAATTAAATGTAGATTGGAGTTGGAAAAGTACATTTAATAGGTTCAGTATCCAGCACCTACCCTAATTAAATGTAGATTGGAGTTGGAATAGTAAATTAAATAGGTTAAGTGTCCAGCACCTACTCTAATTAAATGTAAATTGGAGTTGCAATTGTAAATTAAATAGGTTCAGTGTGCAGCACCTACCCTAATTAAATGTAGATTAGAGTTCGAATAGTAAATTAAATAGGTTCAGTGTCCAGCACCTACCCTAATTAAATGTAAATTGGAGTTGGAATAGTAATTTAAATAGGTTCACTGTCCAGCATCTACCCTAATTAAATGTAAATTGGAGTTGGAATAGTAAATTAAATAGGTTCAGTGTCCAGCACCTACCCTAATTAAATGTAGATTGGAGTTGGAATAGTAAATTAAATAGGTTCAGTGTCCAGCACCTACCCTAATTAAATGTAGATTGGAGTTGGAATAGTGAATTAAATAGGTTCAGTGTCCAGCACCTACCCTAAATAAATGTAGATTGGAGTTGGAATAGTAAATTAAATAGGTTCAGTGTTCAGCATCTATCCTAATTAAATGTAAATTGGAGTTTTAATAGTTAATTAAATAGGTTCAGTGTCCAGCACCTACCCTAATTAAATGTATATTGGAGTTGGAAAAGTAAATTAAATAGGTTCAGTGTCCACCACCTACCCTAATTAAATGTAAATTGGAGTTTGAATAGTAAATTAAATAGGTTCAGTGTCCAGCACCTACCCTAATTAAATGTAAATTGGAGTTGGAATAGTAAATTAAATAGGTTCAGTGTCCAGCACCTACCCTTATTAAATGTAAATTGGAGTTGGAATAGTAAATTAAATAGGTTAAGTGTCCAGCACCTACCCTAATTAAATGTAAATTGGAGTTGGAATAGTAAATTGAATAGGTTCAGTGTCGAGCACCTACCCTAATTAAATGTAAATTGGAGTTGGAATAGTAAATTAAATAGGTTCAGTGTCCAGCACCTACCCTAATTAAATTTAGATTGGAGTTGGAATAGTAAATTAAATAGGTTCAGTGTCCAGCACCTACCCTAATTAAATGTAAATTGGAGTTGGAATGGTAAATTAAATAGGTTCAGTGTCCAGCACCTAACCTAATTAAATGAAAATAGGAGTTGGAATAGTAAATTAAATAGGTTCAGTGTCCAGCTCCTACCCTAATTAAATGAAGAGTGGAGTTGGAATAGTAAATTAAATAGGTTCAGTGTCCAGCACCTACCCTAATTAAAAGTAGATTGGAGTTGGAATAGTAAATTAAATAGGTTCAGTGTCCAGCACCTACCCTATTTAAATGAAGATTCGAGTTGCAATGGTAAATTAAATAGGTTCAGTGTCCAGCACCTACCCTAATTAAATGTAGATTGGAGTTGGAATAGTAAATTAAATAGGTTCAGTGTCCAGCACCTACTCTAATTAAATGCAAATTGGAGTTGGAATAGTAAATTAAATAGGTTCAGTGTCCAGCACCTACCCTAATTAAATGAAAATTGGAGTTGCAATAGTAAATTCAATAGGTTCAGTGTCCAGCACCTACCCTAATTAAATGTAAATTGGAGTTGGAATAATAAATTAAATAGGTTCAGTGTCCAGCACCTACCCTGATTAAATGTAGATTGGAGTTGGAATAGTAAATTAAATAGGTTCAGTGTCCAGCACCTACCCTAATTAAATGTAGATTGGAGTTGGAATAGTAAATTAAATAGGTTCAGTGTCCAGCATCTACCCTAATTAATTGTAAATTGGAGTTGGAATAGTAAATTAAATAGGTTCAGTGTCCAGCACCTACTCTAATTAAATGTAGATTGGAGTTGGAATAGTAAATTAAATAGGTTTAGTGTCCAGCACCTACTCTAATTATGTAAATGTAAATGTAAATGTACAGGAATTTATATAGCACAAATCACCAACCGGTTTCTAAGCGCTTGCTTAGGGAACCCGTCCTGGTATTCCCCTGTGAGATAACCCCGGCAGGGTATCCGCGAGGTGAAAGCCAGGCATTCCGCCGCGACGGGCCGTTGTGGAGATTAAGTAAGCTATTGCCCAGAGTCGCAGAGTGTGAACCCGTGAATCGAGTAGGCACCGGAGCGAGAATTGTCGAGTCCATGGACATTTTAGAACTCAAGACCCCGCCGAGCCGGGAACTGAACCCTGGTACCGGGCTGACCTCTGCTTCCAGGTCTGCCTCCTCTAACCAGTGAGGCACACTTCTCCACAATTAAATGTAGATTGGAGTTGGAATAGTAAATGAAATAGGTTCAGTGTCCAGCACCTATACTAATTAAATGCAAAATTGAGTTTTAATAGGTTCAGCGTCCAGCATCTACCCTAATTAAATGTAGATTGGAGTTTTAACAGTTAATTAAATAGGTTACGTGTTTAGTATTAACCCAAATTTAAATTATATTGGAGTTGGATAAGTAAATGTATTATGTTCAGTGTCTAGCACCTACCTAAATTAAATGTAGATTTATGTGTGAATAGTAAAATGATCAACATATTTTAGTATATATTTTTAAATGTTTAATATATATATATATATATATATATATATTTCAATAATTAATTTTTTATATATTGGTAGTCATGAATTTATAATAGGTAGTAGACAAAAATTAGACAGTTAAAAAAAATTCTTTATTTGTTCATATAGTACATAAATCAAATAATAAATGTTTTACAAATTAATGTATAATATTTCAACAAAAAAAATATAAGTACATTGTAAAATAAATTATTACTTTTTGGATAGTTGTTCAGTAAAGTACATTTTAGGTATTAAATATAGTAAATGAAAATACATTGAAGATTACAATATATAGAGTACATACATTTTGAGATAAACAAAAATATTTCTAAAGTTTTATAAAATGAACTTTTAATAAATTATTAACATATAAATGTGCTGTTCAAATTATGTTATACATGTTGATATATTTTTAAATGGCAACATTGATATTATATATTGTTAATATCATACAATATACATATTTTAATTATATTTTTTAATTATAATATCAGTTAAAACATTTTTAATTTATTATTAATTGTATATTATTAATAATAATACATGAAAAATATTTGTAAAAAAGGTTAAATAAATTCAGAAAAATTATACATTTAGTTTCACAATTTTTAACACAACATGTTTTCATAATTATAACATTAAATATTAAACACTAATAATATTTAATGTTATATATTTTAAAAATATGAATATAATAATATAGTTATACAACAAACAAATAAATTACATAAATGTTGCAAAATAATTTTTTTAAGTTTTAGTAATTTTTTACTAGGAAAATACATTTATTTGACATTTATTTCACTATTTCCTTGGTTATACTATTATTTGGGTCTTTTATTTTTTTGTAACCGCTCATAGTCTTTTCGGGTCATTTTTGAAGATTGAAGCTCACGGTTGAAAGCTACTTCGCGTCAGAGCAGGTAAGAGTGCTTTTCGTTACATTTTAACTATTTTAAGTAAGTTTGGAAGGTAGTACTTTGTTATTTAGGGTTTGTGGACTACTATGTTATGTTATGTTATGTTATGTTAATTTCGATTTATATAGCGCCAAATCACCGACAGGTCTCTTGGCGCTTGCTTTGGGAACCCATCCTGGCTTTCTCTGCAAGATAACCCCTACTGGGCATCCCCAAGGTGAAGACCAGGCATCCCATCGCGGTGGGCCGTAGTGGAGATTAAGCAAGCTATTGCCCAGAGTTGCAGAGTGTGAACCCAAGATTCGAGTAGGCACCGAGGAGAGAATTATCGAGTCCGTGGACATTTTTGAGCTCAAAACCCTGCCGCGTCGGGATTTGAACCCTGGTCCCAGGTCTGACCTCTGCATCAGGGTCTGCCTCCTCTAACCAGTGAGCCACACTTCTCCATATTAGGATTTATTTAGTATGTAGTTGCTTATGTACATTTTTCAGTTGTCTTAGCGTTTTCTCGATTTACGGCCTTGGAGTTATTGTGTTTGTGGCTGTTTATTTAGTTTTGGTTTAAAATATGTATGTTATGTTCATTATTAATGTATCGTTCTAAGTTTTTTGTGGGTGGGAATGTTTATTTTTTTATTCTAGGATTTTGGATACAGCCTTTTCCGTTTCCGAGCTGTTACGTTTTTTTTTTATTAAAGAAGTGTGCTTCAGTTGTTTAAACTGAGATGTATTTTACACTTCCTTTATTTTTCGGGTTTCCTGGAGCGTTTATTAAATTTTTAAACCATTTTTGGGTTTTTGATGGATTCTGAATTATTGATTTATTTGGATGTTGGATGGATTTTGCACAGTTGTATTTTTACATTTTATTGGGCAATTTTTTTTAATGCTGTGGATTTATTACTACATGGATTGTTATGGATATTTGGATTTGGTCATTACGTTGCTGTGATAGGTAAGTGATTTTATATTAATATTTTTGTGGGTTGGGAAATGTTCTATTTGTAAACATTTTTTGTTTAGTTAGATATTTATTTTGACTACATATTTTAATTTATTTAAAATTATTAGACAAAATAAATATGTTATTATTTGTTAAGGAGACGTGTTTGGTTATATTTCAGGCATTGTAAGGATTTTGATCATTTTATATGGTTAGTGTTTTCAGTTTAGTGTTTTGGCTATCATTTTTAAGTATTCTAGTCCTCTTGTTGTAGGGTAATGTTGTACTTGTTGTTGTAAATATTGGTACATTTGGGCAGTTTGTCTTGATAGTTTGGGTTTTAATTGTAAGACAGATTGCTCCATTCTTAATTCTTGAAAACTTTGTTCTTTTTGGATTGCTGCGTTTTTTGTCTTGGCTTCTTGGTTTAGGGTTGGTAAATATACATTCCACCAAGGTATTAGGAATTTAGGTTGGCGTCTGTGACCTGACCTGTGAAGTCTCCCTACCCAGGTGTCCTCAAAATAATCCAAAAGTGGAGCTAGTTTTTGTTCATTTTGTGTATAGAAAGGACTTTCTATTAAAAGGTTATAGTGTTCAGCCACATCGGTGATTGGCACGTATGCTAGGGCTAGTAGGTGTTTTATTTGGTATGCAAATGTAATATTGGTTGCATATTCAACACTAAGTGTTGATTTTTGCAAATGTCTCCCTAGACATTGGTTAAAATGGAAGTAACATCCTTGTATTGATGTGTGCGGACATGTTTTAAGAATGGAATTTATCATTGCTTGTTCAAAGTCTATTATAATTCTTCTTTTATTTTGTTTAATATTTCTGTGTATGTAGAAGTTTGTTTGTTTGGTAACAAACAATAGATGAATGGAATGCAAGTATTATGGTATTGCCCATGTATGCTATATAATTGATAGAATGGTTTAGGGCATATGGTAAAAGTCCCATCCATCATCCATGTTTGACTTTCCTTTAATTTTTTAGGTTGTTGTTTGTAGCAAACATTATTATCCTTTTATCTTTGTTGTTGTTATCGTAGAAGATAAAAGGTTCATCATTATGAGTTATGGTAAGCTCAGGTGGAATTATGACCTCTTCAAAAGTTTTAGGTGTTGGTATTGTTGTTGTTATGGATTTATTGGTCCTAGCTATGGTTCTTTTTATAGCAGCTATTGATGGTAACTGACCTCTTCCCTCTCTAGGTACTTTAGGTAGTAATTCCTTAAGTATTACACTTGTTGGTAGGTAAGAGGTGCTGCTTAATTCTTTAATATTTTCTAGAGTAGATCTAACCTGTATTTCTGAGATATTAGGTGGATGGCTATGTTCAGTTGTATTAATTATACTTGTTTCTCTGGTTGTTGCACGCCCATAGCATTTGTTAGAGTAATACTTAGTACAAAGTACAAAGTATTTTATTGTGATGATTATTTAAAATCTTACAACATAGCACATCTAAAAGAATCTTTTAAAATATATGTTACAGCATAAAATCACATAAAATTATCATTGCCGGACCTTCACAGACAATTACGTTTTGCAGTAGTTACGTCTCCGAGTTTCCTTTTAACCAGCAGTAGGAACTTTACGAAGGATGAGTTTAGAGCAATATCGTTTGAGTCCATAGACTTAATCACTGCCTGCCTGCATGTCCGTATGCCGCGTGATTTTAGAGGAAACTTGAGCATTGATTTTCTCTCTTGCAGGAGTACAGGGCAGATACACAGAAGATGTTGAATGTCTTCTTCGCCCCTGTTACATAGTCTACATTTCGTTTGGGTTTCTTGAAATTCCCATGGCGGAAGATGACATAGGCCTGGCAAGGTTCCAAATCTCGCTTTAATGATCACCTGCTTATTTTTTTCCATCCAAGGGGTTTTCAGATATTGTTGTATCTCCTTCTTTTTATAGCCATTTAGCACCGTCCAGGCATGTTTTCTGTTGATAAGGATAGCCTTGTCCTTTAGAATGGATAGGTGGTCTGCAGCTTTATTAATGATTTTCTTAAATGAAGACTTGGTTATGTTCATTTCCCATATCGACATAACCCCAAATTCATTAATCGCATCTCTTAGGTAAAGAGCTGCACTAGAGTTAGTGACCTTCTTTATTTCTCTCCATAGGAGCAATGATATCTCATTTGGATGGTCACTTTTTATTTGGTTCCAAACTTTAATAAAGTGGCCTTGCCTTGCAACGTGTTGATTTGTTAGGCCAAACTCCATCCTTACTTGCGCTGGGGAAGCGTTCACTGGGAGATGGAAAAGCGCTCTGTATACTCTGGTTATAATTTTATTCAAAGTATCACTATCTTTACCCATTAGTGCTTCACTCCCATATGTAATAGTGGGTAACAGTTTTGCACCAACAATGCTCAGAAGAGGACCATAGGTCAGGCTAGGGAGCGACTTCTACACACAGTTCTAAATGCAGCAATCAATGTGTTTTCTTTCCTTTTAGCGTCAGCTTTTTGAAGATGGCAATTGCCCTTTGCATCGAAAAATACCCCTAGGTATTTGTAGACCTCAACTTGTTCGAGCTCGATTTTATCCATGAACCATTTACTTTTTTGTTTTATCTTTGCGTTTTTAGCAACTACCATAATCTTAGTTTTGGTCTCGTTTATAACCTTTCCATTCTCTTTTGAGTAGATATAGGTCCTTTTCATTAAACACTGAAGGCCCACTTTTGTGTGGCTCTTAAGTATGACATCGTCCGCATACATCAAACTTGTGAGCCATCTATCCGCTATTTTCGGCGGATGTGCGTTTTCTTTGCCCAATAATCCTGGTAGGTCAGCAAGAAACAAATTAAAAAGAAGGGGGGCTAAAACACAACCCTGTTTCAATCCTTCATTTGCTGGGATCTCAGCAGATAGTGTGTGCCTGTCACCCATCCTCACCCTCACCCATGTCTCTGAGTATAGGAGGCAAATTAGCTTGAGCAGTGGAACCGGAATTTTCATTTTTTCTAGTTTTTCCCAGAGTAATTTTCGGTTTACCAAGTCAAATGCCGATTTAAAATCTATAAAGCAAAGATATAAAGGTTGTTTTAATCTAAGCGATTTGTTTATAAGTAAGGCGAGAATCAATATGTTAGTAGTAGTTCCTAGTCCTTGAATAAAGCCTGTTTGGTTTAAAGGCATTCTTTTTTTCCGTCACCCAGTCAGTTAGTTTAGTTAGTATTAATCTGGCAAATAGCTTGGCATCAGAGTCTGGCAATGTTATCAACCTGTAATTTTCCGGCAGTGCCCAATTTCCTTTTTTAAAGATTGGGGTTATTAGGGATCCACGCCATTACTTAGGTACCCTTCCAGTCAACACTACTTCTAAGTACAACTTCTGTATGATTGTTGCCCATAGATCTGGATTTTCTTTCAAGAGCGCAAATGGAATTTCATTTGGTCCTGGAGCGCCATTCGTCTGTCGTTTTATAAGTTTAATTAGCTCTTCTTTTTCTATGGGGAATTGCATATCTGTATCACTATCTCGGTAGGTAAAGTCATTCTCATTGTCAGTTTTACGCCCCTGTTGCATTTCCATTGAGGAAGTGTGTATAAGTTCTTAATTCAAATGTCTCCTCAGGAACTTAACCCATTCCTGCTCAGTTAAGGGTGATGAGACTACTTGCTTGTTGGGTCTAGCAAGGCCATTGATAATGTACCAAAAGTCTCTTGAGATCTTCTGTTTACTGGCGTGGAATATTTTTGCCCAAATAGCTTGTTTCGCTTTGTTTTTTCCCGCCCCATATTAATTTCTTCAAATTCTGGTTTAATAACTTTAGATTTCCAAGATTTTCCGTTTTTTCGTTTTTAGATCCGTTTTTTTGCTTAGTCTGATAATCCTATTTCGTTCTTTCTTCAGTTATCTTATTGTTTGTGGAAGGTTTAAATTTGCTTTGTTTTCCTTCTTCTGGTCATTCCCATATTTAGACCTTTTTTCCTGTTTGCCCTTGTGTTGTAGTCAACATCCCAGTCAGATTTTCCCATTGTTCAATTGCTGTTTTTGTTGCAGTATTTTTCAAGCATTTTTCCACGATCTTTTCCACTTGCTCATTCATTACATCTTTATTACCTAAATTCCAGATCAGTTTTTTATAGTTATTAGTACCACAATGCCCTTGGACCGTCTGATAGGTCTTTTTCATAGTTATTCCAATATCCATTAGTATTGACTGCTGGGCATGATCACTCTCGTTTACTTTCGTTAGTTGGTATGAGGTGATGTTTTGGAACATATATAGGGTTGTCATGGTGTAGTCAATCCTGGATTTTGTCTTGTGCCCAAAATAACTGTATCTTGGTGGGACATCTGTTTTTACATCTGTTTTCACTCTGCCGTTAAGTGTTCGAAGACCCATAGCTTCCATATTCTTTACAAATTTCTGACCCATTTTATTTTTATTGGAGTTATTATCAATCCCTAGATCCTGCTCAGGTATTAGCCATTGATGGTTTTGCAGTTGCGTGGCTTTATCTCTTAAGTGTGGTGACATTAAATTGAGGTTAAAGTCCCCGGTAATCAGAAAATCTGCTATCGGGTCCTCGAGCATTCTATTAATTAGTACATTATTCAGCGTTCCACATGTTTTCTCCCTACTCTTGTTAGTGGGCAATATATAAACAGTAATCAAATATATTGTTCTAGGTTTTTGATTGTTTATTTTGTAGGTAAGTTTGACCATCAGAATGTTCGAATCATCTATTCCACTTGCTCATGGTCAATGTGCAACGCATTAGAAATGAATATTGCCTGCCCCCACTGGCTCGCCCTAACCTTTGCTCTTTTTTTGCGTTTTCATAGTAACCTGCATAACCATGTAGCATAAATAGGTTAGATTCCCATGTTTCCTGCAGCACTACGATATCTGGGTTTCCCACTATAGAGTCTATATATGCGTTGTGAATTTTCCCCCTCAAACCATTAATGTTCCATGAACATAGACTTATTACTTCTTTGTTTATGCTATTAGCTCCTATTTGTAATGGACTACTGTACCATTGTGTCTGATTACTATAGAGTGCCAAGTTGATCCATTTTTCATTTATTTCTGTGTTTCTTTCCACCTCTTTTTGCAAGGTGGGACATTCATTCTTTTCTGGTAATACTTAGTACATTTCCAGTTTACTTTAAGGTCTTTTTGTTTTTCCTGAGTATAAGTATACCCCATATAGCACAACTAAATTTTCCTTTCTGAGATGTTACAACTCTTGCTTCATCTGCCATTGTTGTTTTCTTAAATCTAGAAAGGGTGTATTAAATATTATTAGCAAAAGTAAATAATTATGTATGTACAATATTTAGGTACTTACCAATTGTAAAATTGGAGATTTTCAAAGTAGATAGCTTTTTTGCTTGATGCTTTTATTGATGTTAGTGGTCTGTGGAAAGAAAGTTAGGTATATTTTAGGGAATGTTTACATGTGTATTTTGGTTACACATTTGGTAGGGTGCTCTATTTTATTATGAAAAAGTTCAGTTTATTTTATTTAAAAATGTAAACCGGTTTAAAAAAACATTTATAAATTTTAATTAAGTCTAGTACTAACATTGTGGCTTTTTAAAAGATAAATAATAGTACAAGTGCATGTTTTCTATACTTACCAAGTGTTAATTCTTAGTTGTTGAATGTAGATCCTTTGTTGATATATTGCAGCTTTTCTATTTTCAGTTATCTGTTGAAATAAATAAATGTATGATTAAAAATTTGTTTAGTATTTATAATTGAAGTTGCATTTTTAAAAACAAGCATTTCACTTTTTGTGTCTTTTAAACATGTGTTTACTAATTAGAAAAAATTATAAAGTTAAGTAGGAGTTTCTTAGATGCTTATAACATTTTAGGTATTTATTTAGCTTTTCTGTAGTGTTTAAAAAGGATATTTAATATACTTACGTTTTAAGTTGGTTGTTGTAGTTTTATAGAAAATGTTCATCTGTTTCTTTATGTTGAATCTGTTGTGGAAAATTGTAGAGATAGAAAGAAAAATCAGTTTTAAAGTTTTGCCTATGAATAGTAGGTTACATTTGATGTAACATTTTATTCTAAAACATAAGATTACTTACTTTTTGTAGTTTGTAGTATTTTCGTTAACAGAAGAATCTTTAAGGTAGTCGAAAAATTTGTAGTGTTTCTGGAAGCTGAATATTTTCTGCTGAGTATTATTTTCAATTCTTTATATAGGGTATGTTTAATTAGAGTTCGTTTGTGATTGGTTAGATACCTTGAAATGTGTTTCTATTGGTTAGTTTGAATTTTTTTAAGTTAATTTATCAAGTTAGTTGTATGTTAAATGGTTATCCAGAGAATTAGTGTATTTGTCAGTATTTTATGAATACTTTATTAAATTTGTATAGCTTGTAAAAAAGTGTAATATTGATTTAAAAATGTGTATATATATAAAATGTGTGTGTATAAATTGTATTAATTGATGTAGTTATTTTTAATAATTTGTTTTTGAGAGATATATTTATATAATTGTGTTTTGTATGTCAAAACATAGTTATATGGGTTTATTTTTAATAGTTTTAATGTGTAGTGTGTTTAAAATAAATTTTTGAATCATTTAGAGCTGTCGATATTTAGATCATGTCGATATATTTGCAGTCTATATTTTAGTAATCCATATTTTTGTAATGTGCTATATGTAATTATAACTGTCGATATTTTATATTTCGATAGATGTGTTTTCGATATTTGTGCAGTCAATGTTTTTGTATATCGATATTGTTTGATCGATGTTTTAGTACTTTTTAAAATAAATATAGGGTGTCAATGTATTTGTAATCGATATTTGAGACACGATATTTGTGTAGGTCGATTTTTGTGAAATCGATAATTTGTCAATGATTCAGAGCCTGGAGCTCACTCACCCTTCTAGTAGAATAGCCATCAGGAAAGGAGTTTTAAGAGTCAAAAGACGTAAAGGACAGTTATACAGTGGCTCAAAGGGAGCACACATCAGGTAGGTTAGCACAAGATTCAAGGCCCACTTAGGCTTAACAGAGGGGATTGGAGGAAAAAGATGTGTTAAGCCTTTTAGGAACCGGTAAACAACCGGGAACTTGAAAAGAGAAGGCTGATCTGGCAACCGAACGAAGGCAGAGATGGCTGAAAGATAGCCCTTGATAGTGCCCAAAGCAGAGCCCTGCTGGGCTAAAGAGAGAAGAAACACGAGTACTTCAGAACGAGGGGCAGAAAGAGGATCCACAGCCTTTGCTGTGCACTGCGCCACAAATGTGTTCCACCTACAGGCGTATACCGTCTTTGTGGAGGGACGCCTGGCTGCTAAGATTATGTCACAGACTTCGGGAGGCAAGTCGAAAGACGTCCACTGCCGCCACTCAATCTCCATGCAAGAAGGTTGTCACTGGACAGGTGTGGGTGGAGGTCCGTCCCCTGCTGCTGCAACAGTCAAACCTCCCGAACAGGCTGTCTGATCGGAGGATCCATGGCCATGTTGAACAGCTCGGGATACCAGACTTTCCTTGCAAAATCCGGAGCCACAAGAATGACTTGGGCCTGGTCGCGCCTGATCTTCTTCAGCACTCTGGGTAGAAGAGGTATTGGCAGAAAGGCGTACAACAGACCGCAACTCCACTCGCGACGAAAATCTTCGCCGAACGAGTGCCGCCTTGGAAATCCCAACGTGCAGAATTGCTGACATTGCGCATTCTTTTCGGTGGTGAACAGATCTAACCAAGGCTCTCCCCACTGTTGAAAGAGACTTTGCATCACCGCCATTCATGATCCATCATGCACCTGCGGCTGAGTTTGTCCGCCCTGGTGTTCAGTGAACCTGCCAGGTGTTGAAAAACCAAGGAAATGCCCTGATGTTCCAACCATGTTTTAGAGGCGGAGGACCTCCTGACATAGGGTCTACAACCCCACCCTACCCCATTTGTTGCAGTACCACATGGCGGTGGTGTTGTCTGTGAACACCTGCATTACTCTTTCCAGGACAGAGGGAAGTAATGCCTTCAGTGCAAGACGAATCTCCTGGAGCTCCAGGAGGTTAATGTGAAGCCCAGACTGCGCCAGAGAACAGAGGCCTCTGATCTCCGCCTCTCCCATGTGGCCGCCACATCCCAGAAGGGATGCATCTATTACCATAGTGTGGTCTGGCTGGGGAAGGGAGAGGGATCTGCCATTGACCCAATCCTGGTTTGTGAGCCACCACTGCAGTTGTTGAGCAGTGCCCTCCGAGATCTGGACGCAGTCGGACAGATTCCCCTGATGCTGCGCCCACTGGAAATTCAGGTCCCACTTTAGAGCCCGCATATGCCACCTGGCTGATCAACCAGCAGGATGCAGGAGGCCATGAGGCCCAGCAGCCTCAAGGTCATTGTGACCGAAACCCGGATAGAGGCTAAAGATTGGAATCATAGTCCCAATATCTCGGACTCTCTGTTCGGAGGATAGACCGAAACCGATCGTGTCCAAAACCGCTCCGGCCGTAGTCTGGAGGTGCCCGCCATCAACAGCCAGTCGTCGAGATAGGGGAAGACTGAAACGCCTGATCTGAACAGATGAGCTGCGGACACCGCCATCACTTTCGTGAACATCCGAGAGGCGCTGGTAAGGCCAAAGGGGAGCAGGGTAAACAGAGTGCTCGTGGTCTACCGTAAACCTTAGGTAACGCAGGTTGGCCAGCAGGATGGGGATGTGAAAATAGGCGTCCTGCATGTCCAACGCTACTATCCAGTCTTGCGGGTCGAGGGCAGACAAGACCTGAGCAAGCATCAACATCTTGAACTTCTCCTTCCAGAGTAAGTGATTGACGTCCCTGAGGTCCAAGATATGACGCAGGCCCTTGTCCTTCCTGAGAATCAGAAAGTAGTGGGAGTAACAACCACGACCTGCTTCCGGGACATGAACGCACTTGATGGCTCCCTTGACCAAGAGAGCCGTAACTTTCCTGCCGGAGAAGGGCCAGATGATCCTCCGACATGCGGTGGTATGGCTGGAGGAGAAGTCTCGAAGAAGGAGGGAGTAGCCCCTTCAGACCATTTGCAAAACCCACTTGTCCGGCGTGATGGTGCACCAGTGGGGGAGTTGATGGCAAACCCTGCCGATTTGTAGGCGTGGTTTAGCAGTTTTGAAGGTCACTCTCTTCTCGACGGGAACCAGTGGAGGTTACGTAGGTGTTGGGTCATGTGTTCGTGCCGTGGGGTTCCGAGGACGAGTCTGGATACTGCGTTCTGGATGGTCTGTAGCTTGTGTAGTAAATTTCTATTGATTCTGGCATAGAAGGCGTTGCCGTAGTCCAATCTGCTGGTTCTGAGTGCATGGGAGACGTTTTTTCTGCATTCTGGGGGTATACATTTGAAGCTCTTGCGGAGAATCCAAAGGCAATTGAAGCTGGTGGAGGCGATGGAGTTGATCTGGCAGGTCATAGTGAGGGAGTCGTCGAGGATGATGCTGAGGTTCCGTGTGTGGTATTTCGGGGTGGGCAGACTTCCGAGGAAGGAAGCCACCAGGTGTTGTCCCAGGCGGAGGTGGAGGGTCTGAGGATGAAGACCTCAGTCTTCTTCGAGTTGAGCTTCAGGCAGACTGCTACATCTCTCATTCCTTCCTGAAAACAGATTCTGGTGTCTTTGTGAGGGAGAGAATGAGCTGGGTGTCGTTGGCATAAGATACTATGCTGAGCCCGTGTTGTCTGACGATGGCGGTGAAGGGGGCCATGTAGATGTTGAAGAGCGTGGGGCTGAGCGATGATCCTTGGGGAACTCCGCAGTTGATCTGTGTGGGTTTCGAGAGGAAAGGAGGGAGTCTGATCCTCTGGGTTCTGCCGGAGAGAAAGGATCAGATCCAGAAGAGGGCGGTTCCTCGCATCCCTGCGTTGTAGAGTCTGGCTGCGAGGGTGCGATGTGAGATGGTATTGAAGGCTGCGGAGAGGTCAAGTAGGAAGAGGGTTGCGGTGTGTCCCTGGTCTAGTAGGATGTGGATATCGTCGGTGGCAGCGAAGAGCGCCGTCTCAGTGCTGTGGTTGCTGCGAAATCCGGACTGGGAGGCTCCTAGGATGGAATTTCCTTCGACGAAGGCGGTCAGCTGGGTGTTTGCAAATTTCTCGGTGACTTTGGCAGTGAAGGGGAGGAGAGAGATGGGCCAGTAGTTTTTCAGGTCTGTCGGGTCGGCAGTGGGCTTCTTGAGGAGAGTTTTGACCTCCACCCGCTTCCAATTGTTGGGGAAGATGCTCATTCGAAAGAGGCGTTGATGGTGCGTCCTAGTTTGGGTGCGATGGCGGTGGCGGCCCTGTGGTAGATGTGCGGTGGGAAGGGGTCTGTGGGGGCTCCTGAGTGGGTGTTCTTCATGGTTACGAAGGTGGTAGGATCCCAGGTGGTGATTACTTCCTGCCTGTGCTCCCTGCTCTTGTTTACCGCCCTCACTGTCTTGTGGGTGCTTATTTGTATTTGATGTGAAGCGCTCTGATACCCTCGGGTCTAGCTAGCTCTATACAAAACTTCAATAAATAAAAAATAAATAAATGGATGGCTCATTATCAGTGGTGTTGGAGAGTGGGGTGGCGTCCGGCGTCTGTTCACTGAAGTTGTCGTAGAGGGCCTCGATTTTCAGATGGAAGAAGGAGCTGAGCTTGTTGCAGAGTTCCTGAGATGGTGATATGTCTGTGGTTTCGCTAGGGGGTTTGGTGAATTGCTGTATGACGTTGATGAGTTCTTTAGAGTTGGTTGCATTGGTGCATTGGTGCGACTTTTGTTCCTGATGAAAGTCCGCTTGGTTTCTCTTAAACGCTGGTGGTATTCCTTCAGGGCGTTTGGGTAGCTGTTCAGGTCTTTCTTAGTTTTCTGGTTTCGCCAGGTTTTCTCGAGGCGTCTTCAGGAGCGCCTGGCTGCTTGGAGATCTGTGGTGAACCAAGCTGTTTCAGGGGGTGTTGTTCGCCGGGGTGGTGGAGAGGTGCGAGCTTGTCGGCACACCTGGAGATCCAGCGGTGAAGTTCTTGGGCTGCGGTGTCGGCATCGGTCGTGGCGCAGGGTGGTTCCAGGAGGAGGGTAGCGTTGAGGTGCTCCTCTGTGATCTTGCTCCAGTTCCATCACGGAGGGCATGGGGGGGGAGGGGGTTTGAGTCTGGTGGATGTGGTGAAGGTAAAGTGTACGCAGGGGGTCTGTGTGGTATGTCTGAAATGGGTGTTTGTCCCTCCTGCAAAGATGGGGTCGAGGGTGTGTCCAGCTCGTGTGTGGGGGTGGTTACGAGCTGCTTCAGACCGAGGTTGATGAGGTTGTCTAGGAGGGTGATAGAGTCGGGGTCGCTGCGGTTGTCAAGGTGGAAATTGAGGTCTCCAAGCAGAATGTAATCCGTGGTAGCGATGGCATGGGGTGCAACGAGGTAGGCGATGGGGGTTGCGGACTGGGTGGATGGTCCGGGGGGTCTGTAGGCGAGGGTGCCCGTTAGTGTGGTCCTCGGGTTGGTCTGGATCTGGAAGCGGAGGTGTTCGGTGTTGGAAAGGGGGTCGCTCGTGTTGGAGGTGGAGAGTCAAAGGGAGGTCTTGTGGGCGATGGCGAGTCCTCCTCCTGGGTGGTGGGGGAGGTCCCTTTTCTGGATCTTGTATCCGTCTGATATGGCGGTGGGGATGTCTAGGCCAGAGGTGGCGTTGGTCCAGGTTTCGGTGAGGAAGGCGACGTCGGGCGAGAGGGTGTCAAGCAGGTCCCAGATCTCTATAGCGTGCCTGTGCAGGGAGCGTACGTAGAGGTGGGTGCAAGTCAGGGCTCCGGTGGTGCAGGCGTCCAGCGCGTTTTTGGCGACCTTGGGGGCGCAGTCGATGGTGAATGATCATCGGCAGTGTCTGCAGGAGAACTGTCCTAGGGTGGTGTAAGGTGTGGCACTTTGGCAAGCGTTGAGTCTTCTGGGGTTGAGTGCTTGGTGGGCGGCGGAGATGTATCGCCCGGGTTCCAGTGATACAGCGTTCCTGAAGCTGGCTGTGGTTGGGTCGCGGACGGGCGCAGGCAGGCTTGCCTTAGGTGCGATCGCAAAGCGGCCACCATTAAGTAGGGGAAGGGGCGGCACTCGAGATGGGGAGGTGGGAGCAGAGGCTGTGTAGGGGGGAGGGGCCGCGGGGGCAGCAGCGGGGCGATGACTAAAGATTAAGCGGGTAGGAATTAAAATGAAATAAATTAGAAATACCCAAAAATATGAAATCCCCAAATCAGGACTTAGGCTGTCAAACTGGGAACCGGTGAGCAGGAAGCGAGGGGGACAACAGGCGGAGCTGGAACCTGAGTCGCCAGGGCATCTGTGGAGGTCTGCCAGCGCGAACCCTGGTGAAGGGAGAGCTCTGTTGATGAGGCAGAGAATGGAGCTGCTGGGGAGAGTGCTCAACCTGGTCCTGTTGTCGTACGTTTGGGTTTGTACAAAGAACTACTCTATCTTTACACAGTTGAAAGAAGGGTTCGTCTAAGGTAAATGCCTGTAGTTCACCAACACGGTCACCAACACGTATTAATGAAGTAACAGCAATTAGAAATGCAACCTTACATGAATTAAATTGTAGTGCACAATTGTGTAATGGCTCAAAAGGTTTGCCCATAAGCTTTGTGAGAACAATGTTCAGTTTACAGACAGGTGCAGGTGGTACCCTGGATGGTATTATTCTTTTACGGCTTTCCATAAAATTCTTAATTACTGGGACTTTAAATAAGGATAAATGTAGTCTGTTTTGTAGATATGCAGCTACTGCCGCAAGGTGTAATCAAATAGATGTGCAGGCTAATCCAACTCGCTGTAGATGCAAAAAGTAACAAATAATATTTTGTACGGATGTATCTAGTGGATCAATGTTATTAGAACACATAAGAAATATTTTCCACTTTGCTGCATTGCATGCTCTAGTGGTAGGTTTTCTTGATTCCTTAATAATTGTCATACAATCTGGTGGTAAATTTAAGTATGCAAACTCTTTGACTTCAGGAGCCAGATCTCTAGGCTGAGCTCCTTGGGGTTTGGATGTCTGATTTCTCAATAGTTCTGGGTGAGAAGGTTGGAAGTAAGGTGCAATGTTTGGTATGGAACTCCAAAAGTTATAATAGTGTTGTGAACCATGGCTGTTGAGCCCATGTGGGAGCCACTAGAATTAGTGTGAGTGATGTCTTTCTAAGTTTCCGAATTAGAAATGGAAGGCGAGGGAGAGGCGAAAAAGCGTAAGCAAATATCCCTGACCAGTTTATCTATAGGGCGTTGCCTTTGGATAGATGGTTTGGGAATCTGGAAGCGAAGTTTGGGCATTTTGAGTTCTCTGCTGTGGCAAGGAAGTCTATTTGTGGAAATCCCCATTTCTGGAAATATGGAAGGAGAACCTGGGGATAAAGCTCCAATTCGTGTACTTGTTGCCGCATTCTGCTGAGGAGGTGAGCAAACTGGTTGTGCATGCCTGGAAGGTGTTCTGCTAGAAGATGAATTTTGTGATATATTGCCCAAAGCTAAATGTTCTGAGAGAGGCGTTACAACTGTAGAGAGTTTGTACCCCCCTGTTTTTGTACATAGTACATGGCTGTCATATTGTCCGCCCAGACTAGGACAACTTTCCCTACTAGGTCAGGCTGAAAAGCTTTTTGGCGCTAGTTGAACTGCTAGAAGCTCCAATTGGATACTTCTCTGTTTGGTGTCCCATAAAGCTTGGATTTTTAGTTGACGGAGATGAGCACCCCACCCTCTGAGATGGGCACCCCATCTGCTTTTAGTACAACTTGTGGAATGGGGCCGTGGGAAGGACGCGCTCTGACAGATTTTGTGTGTCCAACCACTGCAGAGAGAGATGAGTGCAGCTGTTTACCAACACTACTTCTGCTAATTGATCCCGAGATTGATTCAACTGACAAGCTCAACATTATTGTGAAGGATGCATGTGTAATCTTACGTGACGTACTATTGCAATGCATGATGCCATCATTCCTAACAGTTGCATGAAAGTCCTAACTGTTGGGTATTGGTTGTTTTGAAACTGTAGTAATAAAGTTTGAAAGTTGTGAATTCTGGCTGGATTGGGCGAGGCTTGAGCTATGAATGTTTAGCGTTGCTCCCAAATATATTTGCTGTTGTGAGCGTTGAAGATGGTATTTTTGTGCATTGACTGTAAATCCCAATTGATGGAGAAGATGGATTAGTTACTTACCTGTAATCCTAGTTCTCTTCCAGGGGTATCCTCATCAAAGTCATAAGCATTAGAATATTCCCGCCCATGCGCGGGACCCCGGAAACACTATATTATATGTGCCCCACATATATATATATACATATATATATATATATAAGTAATATATATATATAAAAACAAGCAATAGCAGCCAAATTACATTAGAGCTGAAATATGCTGTGAAGAATTTCCACCATACATATATAATAAGCATTAGAAACATGAGAAACAACACCAAAGATTGTTTAGAAATTGTTTTAATGCTCAGAAAGCAGTAGAAATTCTCATAACTCACTGGAAGCATAGGAAGCTCCCAGGCTGCATTGCAAACACACAGTCTAAAAAGACTGAAAAGCTAACCTGTAGCTGAATAGCAATAAACTGACACCGTGCCTTTAAGGTACTCATGACCCCCTGTATCCCATCATGCCCCAGGGGTGACAGTTAGGTCAGTTGTTCTTTTCGGAGACTGAAAACAAACCCAATAACAAATAGGTTAACAATTTCTCCTTATTAAAAAGTATCCTTTGCCCGGGGAGGCGGGAGGGTTGCTTATGACTTTGATGAGGATACCCCTGGAAGAGAACTAGGATTACAGGTAAGTAACTAATCCTTCTCTTCCAGGGGATCCTCATCAATAGTCATAAGCATTAGAATAGAGTAGCGAGCCTCTCCTCATCCCTGCGGGCAAAGGAATGATAAGACAGTAATCTCATCAATAAGTCTGAGTAGACTATAGACTACCCAAACAGATTCCTCAAGGAGGCTTGCCCTACTTGAGTATCGGCCCGGGAATCAGATTCGAGGCAGTAATGCCTCGTAAAGGTATGCACTGATTTCCAGGTTGCAGCCTTGCATATTTCCGACATTGGAATGTCATGCAAGAAAGCCACTGTAGCGGCCTTCCCTCTAGTGGAATGCGCTTTTGGAGACATCAACAAAGGTTTGCCTGCTAGTTGATAGGCCAACTTAATGCAAGAGACAATCCATCTGGAAATGGACCTCTTGGCTGCTGGAAAACCTGTTCTCATTGAGCCATAGTTCACAAACAGTTGGTCCGTTTTCCTAATCCCTTTAGTCTTTTCCAAATAAAACATAAGCACTCTTTTAAGATCTAAGGAGTGAAGTGACCGCCCGGCTGGGGTCGTAGGATTTGGAAAAAAGGAAGGGAGGGAAATAGACTGATTTATATGAAAATCAGAGATGACCTTAGGCAAGAAAGATGGGTGAGCCCTTAGGACTACTCTGTTGTGGTGGAATATAGTATATGGTTCCTTCGCACAGAGCGCTTGTATCTCACTTACTCTGCGCGCAGAGGTAATCACCACCAAAAAAGCTGCCTTCCAAGAGAGATGTTGTAAGGAAGCCTTGTGGATGGGCTCGAAAGGTGGAGACATTAACCTTGATAGAACTAGGTTCAATTCCCACGGAGGAGAAGGATTTCGCACAGGGGGATACACTTTCTTCAATCCCTGGAGGAAATCCTTGACCACTGGAACCTGAAAGAAAGACACCTGATCAGGTGATTTTCTGTATGCTACAATAGCTGACAAATGCACTCTAATTGAAGTGTACTTTAAACCAGCAGTTGCGAGGGAAAGGAGGTATGGTAAGATGACGTCCTCCTGCCCCTTAGTCGGATCCAAATGATGATCTCTACACCACAAGTAAAACCTTTTCCACTTGAATGCATAGGATGCTCTCGTGGACGGTCTCTTAGCCTCCTTCAAAATGTTCATGCATTCGGGAGGCAAGTTCAAATGTCCATATTGCAGGACCTCAGGAGCCATGCTGTTAGGTTCAATGATGGGAGGTTGGGATGCATTATCCTCCCGCTCATTTTGCTCAACAGGTCCGGCCTGCAAGGGAGCCGTTTGTGTGGACACACAGACAGATGTAGAAGGTCCGGATACCACCACTGCCGAGGCCAATCCGGAGCAATCAGGATCATTTCCATGTTCGTCCTGAGGAGCTTGGAAACTACTCTTCCGAAACAGCGCTAGGGGAGGAAACGCGTATGCGAACATCCCTGCCAAATCCAACAGTAGAACGTTCCCCTGCGTCCCTGGCCTGTGGAACCTGGACGCGAAGGCGTGGCATTTGGTGTTTTCGTCGTCTGCAAACAAGTCTATGGATGGACGCCCCCAGCAACGAAAAAGCTCTTCTACTACTTCGTCGCTTAGCACCCAGTCTGGCTGATCTTCGAAGTGCCTGCTGAGTGCATCTGCCTTGACGTTCAACTCGCCTGGAAGGTGCACCGCCACTACTGTGAGACCTCGAGCGAGAAGCCAATGCCATATTGCCTGAGCCTCTCGAGATAGTGGGCGAGATCTTGTGCCTCCTTGTTTGTTCAGATAGAACATGGTTGTTGTATTGTCCGTCTGAACCAGGACTGAGTTGGATTTGTTCGCTGGTAGGAAAGCTTTGAGAGCCAGGAATACCGCTCTGAGTTCCAGCATGTTGATGTGGTATGTCTGATCCTGCGCAGACCACTGGCCTTGAATCTGAAGCGGACCCATGTGTGCTCCCCAGCCTTGCAGGGAGGCATCTGTTACTATAGGCTGGGAAGGAATGGGTTGGTGAAACGGCACCCCCACCATCACATTTCTTCTCTGAGTCCACCATCTGATGGTCTCTTTTGTCGCCTGGGAAAGATTGATTCGATCCTCCCAGCGTCCTGTCGCTTGGTCCCACTGATCCTCCAGAGCCTGTTGTAGAGGACGCATTCTCAGCCTGGCGTTTGGGATGAGAAAAATGCAGGACGCCATGGAACCCAGTAGAGATGCTACTTGTCGGGCTGTTGGAAGCCGAGACTCTAGTAGAATCCCACATTTCTGTTTCATGGAAAAAAGTCTCTCCTCCGAAGGAAACGGTTTTCCCAAGCTTGTGTCCAGAACGGAGCCTAGGTAGTGGATGGACTGTGTAGGCCGCTGGACTGACTTCTCCAGGTTCACATGGAGGCCGAGTCTGTGTAGCTGGTGCAGGCACAGTTACAGATCGTGCGTTACTTGTACCGGAGATGGACCTTTTAGGAGCCAGTCGTCCAGGTATGGGTAAATGAAGAGACCCTTCTTGTGAAGAAAAGCCGCCACCACTGCCATGCATTTGGTGAAGACTCGTGGTGCGGACTTGAGACCGAAGGGTAACACCTTGTACTGGTAGTGTTTGTTCCCTACAACAAACCTTAGGTACTTGCGATGTTGTTGCGCAATCGGGATGTGAAAGAACGCATCTTGCAGATCCACCGAACACATCCAATCTCCGGCTTGAAGATGTGGACATATCTGGTAAAGCGCTAACATGCGGAACTTTTCCTTGACGATGACCTTGTTTAGGAGTCGTAGGTCGAGTATTGGTCTGAACTTGTCCTCCTGATCTTTTTTGGGGACAAGGAAATATCTGGAGTAAACTCCTTTTCCTCTTAGAGCGAGAGGAACCTCTTCTATCGCTCTTTTTTGCAGCAGGATTTTCACCTCTCGTCGGAGCAAGCTTAGCTGGTGAGGGCAAGAGCTCTTTGGAGGGATGCTCTTTGGAAGAGCACGGAAACGTATCCTGTATCCATTGCGCAGTATATTCAGCACCCACTGATCTTTTGTGATGCTGACCCACTCTGCCAGGTGTTGTGAAGCACTTCCTCCCACTGGAGTGGGCAACGGCGTCAGAGGAAGCCTCTGTTCAGGCCTTTCCTCCTCTTGTGGTGTTGGAGGACTGTTGTTGACCTCCTCTACCTCTGCTGGGCTTGCCACGAAACTGGGGTTTCCCCTGGAGTTTTGTTTTGGGACCACTGAGGGGTTTGAACCCTCTGTTGAGCCCCTCTCCCCCTGTTGGTCTTGAAGCGGCGCTTGAATTCCTTTTTCTTCTCCAAGCCCACCGCCTTCACCGTATCCAGCTCAGTCTTCATTCGGGTCATCTCTTCGTCCGCATGTTCGCCAAAGAGAGCGGAACCCGAAAAGGGAAGATTCAGAATCCGATGCTGAGCATCCGGTTTCAGACCTGTAAGGCGCAACCAGGCCGATCTTCTGGCACAAACTCCATGGGAATAGGAATGAGCCGAAAGCACCGCCCCATCCGCGGCTGTGCTTATCATCTGATTCGCCACCAGACACCCCTCTGTAACAGTTTCTTCAAAGTCCTGATGGTCCTCTTTTGGCAGCTTGGCTTTGAATCTTTCCATCGAGTCCCATAAGGCTCTGTCATATCGACCCAGAAGCGCAGCTGCACTAGCGACCTTAAGAGTGGAAGCAGCAGAGTTGCAAACCTTTCGACCCCAGGAGTCTTGAGTTTTGCTGTCCTTATCTGGCGGGACTGAAGAGGATAAGTATACAGAGGATCCCTGGAAGGCACAATTCATTCACTCCTTCATACTAGAAATAATCATTGGTCATAAACTATTTTATACCGTTCACAGACTTTTTTTTATTAAAACAAAAAGAAACATACATAAATAGATAAAACACAATGCATTACATAATTAATGTTGTCATTAAAAAACACAGAGAAAAAACAGTCCATACAGTAGATAAAGATCACAATTGCAAATTAATTCACCAATGTATATGCGTAAATCAATATAAGGCCTAACATATGAAAAGGTGTCAACAGATCCTAACCTCACACATAGCAGTTAAATGTAAAGAAACAATACCAATCATGTGAATTCAAGATTAAACCCCCAAGAGTCAAAAACAACTGTTTCTATTATTAATTATAAGATTCATAGAGCCCTACTGATGATTTTGGAACAAATCTTTTGTTTTCTTTTTTTTGATCTTATACCAGAGATTTACTGGGCTTGAATTCTATGAGCCAAGAAAAAAGCGTTGACGCGTTTCGGTGTCACTGCCATTGGATATCGGCACACCTTCCTCAGGACAATAATTGAAGTCCCTTGGGGTAAAACTCACGTATCCTCCTTAACCCTTTCGATGCTGATGACGAGCTGAGCTCGTCATGGTGCCACTAAAATGGCATTTTCCAGCACAGGGGGGGAAAACGCCCAGCAGCCATGTGGTTAAAGAAGATGTATTTCTTTAAAGAAGGTCTCTATCTTCGTGGATTATGAAGACATCAGATCCACATAGAACTCCGTGTCTTTAGAATATGTGGTTGTTAGAAGGAGGATATTCTCTTCTATTCTCTTTTCTCCGACTTCTGTTTAAGGTTTCGAATCTCATTATGTTTCCGCTGGATACGGGAATATACCTTGTTCAGTGTAAGGCCCTGTATTTTTATGGATAGCCGATTCCCCGTGGCGGACGTCTCCCTTTTGAAGATTATCCCCACACCTTTGAATGGCGGTGAGTGGCCCGTCAAGAGTGATGCCTGACCTTGATATTCAGCTGCATCCAGAATCGCCACGGGTACGTCTGCTCCTACGCGTTGCTCGTTGCTGAAGAGGAACCAGAAACCGCATGTGTCTTCCTCGCCGCTGCCACAATCACAGAGTCTGCTGGAGGGTCAGATTTTACAAACACCGGGTCAGAAGCCGCCGGTTTGTACTTCTTCTGAATGCGTGCCGGTACTGCTCTGATTGCTGCTGGGGTTAGGAAAACCTCCTTGACAGGGTCCATAATCCCCGGAACTAAAGGCAGCAGAGGTCTGGAGATGGCCTTCTTGTGTAAAGTTTCAAAAATGACTGTCGTTGTTACTTGAGGGACAGACATCTCGATGTTCAGTTTAAGCGCTCCTCTTTGCAGCACATCCAGATACGTGCCAATATCATCCACTGGGGAGGACCTGGACGTTGGACTGTCCGTCAAAGTCGGGGAGTAGTCCCTCTTGGACGATCTGGTAGAAGAGGTTGAAGAAGTAGACGGAGTACGTCTACGTCTACGGTGAGCACTGAGTCTCCGCTCCCGTGACCTCCTTGAACGCTCCTCCCGTCTAGGGGAGCGAGATCTGATCCGATCTTCTGTCCGAGGTTCCTTACTAGGAGATCGGGATGTTCTGGGAGATCTGGCTGGTGATCTCACGGGCGATTTGCCCCTAGGAGAGCGAGACCTTATCCGACCTTCCATTCGAGGTTCCCCTCTAGGAGATCGGGATCTTCTTGGCGCTTTGGTGGGTAGTCTCACAGGGCATGTGCGCCTGGGAGGGCTACGTTTGTCCATCTCCTCCACCAGATCTTGAAGAGGACACCTGTGGTCTGGGCTGGCATATTCCTGCATACGCTTGGTAGCCCCAGCATCTCGCCAATGGTCCAAAGATCTGTACCATCTAGGTGACAGCCTGATTCGCCCTGTCGATGGATCTGGTCGACGCTCAGGAGTTCTGTGTATAGGGCTTCTGGACCTTGAATGTTCAGTTGAGGAGCCAGAGGACCGATAAGATGAATGGTGAGAAGCAGATTCCGTCACCATGATTGCATCTGAATGTCTCGACGTCGAGCGTTCTTTTCTCGCTGTCGAACGCCTTCGGGGAGTCGGAGGATCAAAAAATCTCAACCCGAATGTCGTTGAGAGGATCTGTAGTCTCTCGACGTCGATCGGCGATGAGTAGCCGTCGACGGAGCCCTCTGCTTCGAAGTCAAACGGTGATGACCGGCCGTCGACGGAGTTCTCTGCCTCGACGTCGAACGACGATGTCCTGTCGTCGACGGAAGCTTCTCTCTCGATGTCGAACGACGCTGTCCTGTCGTCGACGGAGCTTTCTGCCTCGACGTCGAACGGCGATGGTCGGCCGTCGATGGAGATCTCTGCCTCGACGTCGAATGCCTGTGCTACGACGGCGGAGGGGTGTTGGGCACCCTCGACGCCGAGCGCTGATGCTGCACTGACGGAGACTGCGTCCTCGACGCCGATCGACGAGCTACTGTCGACGGCGGAGGGGTCTTGGTCCTCGATGCCGATCGCCGCTTCTTGGACGACGGCGGAGGGGTCACACTTCTCGACGCCGGTCGTCGCCTGGTTGACGACGGCGAAGTGACCTCCCTCGACGCCGGTCGTCGCCTGGTTGACGACGGCGGAGGGGTAATGGATCTCGACGCCGACCGTCGCCCGGTTGACGGCGGCGGAGGAGCCTTCCTCGACGCCGATCGACGCCCGGTTGACGACGGCGGAGGGGATTTTGACGACGGAGCTGGATCTTTCGACATCGTCGACGTACCTGGTCTTCTCCTCGACGGCGAGCCCGCCGTCGACGGTAGTTTTGAAGAGGAAAACTCCACCTGTGGTTCTTTTCTCAGCGCCGAGCCCGACGCTGAAGTTGAAGGGTATGAAGACTTCTTTCTTGAAGATGTATGAGTCTTCTTGGAGCCCTTCTTCACTGGAGATCTTCCTCTTGAAGCCCTGTGAGCCAGGCCATAAATTCGAATCCTTTCCCTGTCTTTGAGAGTTCTTCCTGACAGGTTCTCACAATGTGGACAGGTGCCTGGATCATGATCTTCAGGCAGACAAAGGATACAGACGTCGTGGTTGTCTGATTTTGCCTTCTAGTTGCCACAAGAAGGACATTTATCAAAGAGTGAAGGCATTCTCAGAGGAAAATGTTCACTAAACTGCTGAAAACAAGCAGTATCTTACTTGACTAGATGTTAAACGTCGAAGTAAGAGTAAAAGTTGTCAAAAAAGAAGTATTTTTCTGTCAAAAACCAGAAAAATAGTGGAGCTGTGTAACCAGGGTCCTTCACTGAAGGAGCCGGAAAGAACAACTGACCTAACTGTCACCCCTGGGGCATGATGGGATACATGGGGTCATGAGTGCCTTAAAGGCACGGTGTCAGTTTATTGCTATTCAGCTACAGGTTAGCTTTTCAGTCTTTTTAGACTGTGTGTTTGCAATGCAGCCTGGGAGCTTCCTATGCTTCCAGTGAGTTATGAGAATTTCTACTGCTTTCTGAGCATTAAAACAATTTCTAAGCAATCTTTGGTGTTGTTTCTCATGTTTCTAATGCTTATTATATATGTATGGTGGAAATTCTTCACAGCATATTTCAGCTCTAATGTAATTTGGCTGCTATTGCTTGTTTTTATATATATATTATTTATATATATATATGTATATATATATATGTGGGGCACATATAATATAGTGTTTCCGGGGTCCCGCGCATGGGCGGGAATATTCTAATGCTTATGACTATTGATGAGGATCCCCTGGAAAAGAATGATGGAATCTTGAGTGTGTTGTAGACACTTTTTCTATGTGTAGGCTTTGATGAGCCAATCGTCCAAATATGGGAAGACATGAATTTGTTGTCTTCTGAGACTGCTAGACATTTTGTGAAAGGGTGCAGTAGTTACCCTAAATGGAAGTTTTTTGAATTGATAGTGCTTTCACTCGATCACGAATATGAGATATTTGCGATGTGCTGGGTGGATAGGAAGGATTAGTTACTTAACTGTAATCCTAGTTCTCTTCCAGGGGTATCCTCATCAAAGTTATAAGCATTAGAATATTCCCGCCCATGCGCGGAACCCCGGAAACATTATATTATATGTGCCCCACACATATATATATATATCCATATATATATACACATATATATATATATATATAAATAATAAGCAATTGCAGCCTAATAAACACCAGAGCTGAATTATGCTGTAAAGAATTTCCATAAACCATGAGCAAACATGCATTATAAACATGAGAGACAACAACAGTATTGTTTCAGAACTGTTTTAATGCTCAGAAAGCAGTGGAAATTCTCGAAAAACACTGAAAGCATAGGAAGCTCCCAGGCTGCATTGCAAAACTACAGTCTAAAAAGACTAAAAAGCTAACCTGCATCAACATGCAGCAAACTGACACCGTGCCCCCAAGGCACCCATGAACCCCAGCTTCCCATCATGCCCCAGGGGTGACAGCCAGGTCAGCTGTTCTTTGCGGAGACTGAAAAAACCATGAAACAATTAGGTTAACCATATCTCCAACTTAAAATAATCCTTTGCCCGGGGAGGCGAGAGGGTTGCTTATGACTTTGATGAGGATACCAAATTCCACCCTGTCTCCTGCAATAATTAAGGATCTTGCTACTTTCCCACTACAGAGAGCAAATATATGTGGAAGAGATTTGAGACACTAGTTACCGAACTGTTGAACCCATTGCAAGTCCAACTAGTGAGAATTGAGAAGCAACTGTCATATATTGAGGGTCTGGTAACAATTCTTCCATCAACCCACTGGGCCTCCCCACCAACCCACTGGGCCTCCGCTGTGTTTACACAATTGACTGTCCAGGGAAAATAATATATCGAGGGGGAAGGGAAGGACCTGAGATTCCTAACACAAAGGAGAGGAATATGAATAGGCCTATCAACTTGAGAAGTATGCCTAAGAAAGGATCAGACAGAAAATACCATTCTATTGCTCGACAAAGCTTTGCACTGGTTGTCTTGTCAGGTTCCGAGTGGGGGAAATGGGTTGGTTCCACTTGCTAAACAAATTATTATGGCGAGAAGGGTGGAGTGGCTAGGCCCGACAAATAAAACAATGGACGGGGATTGTGTTACTGTGAACTTTAACAACAAACGCTCCCGTAAAGCTCTTCTGGACCATCTGGGTAGGGACCCCCCCCAAGGGGTACACAGATAAAAGTATTACCCTATGGGTTCTTTTTCTCTAGACACCCTTTGACATTGGTATGATTGTAGACCATGTGGGAGTGGGGGACAAATGAGAAATGTTGCTCCTACCGAGGAGGGCAATAGGGGGATAACGCTCTATAATAGATGTTTACCCCTCAGTGATCTGAAACAATGTGATTGACTGAAATTACAGTCAAATCAAGATCAGAAAGGGACAGTAGATAGTGAAGTAAAGCAGGGCTCAGGGATGGCCAATATATAATAGAGGTCTTACCTATGGGTGGGTGGGTTGAGACCATGGCGTCCGAGGCAGGGGACACATATGAGGCACCCGAAAAAGAACCTCTTAGAGCCAGTACAATAGATACTGGACCAGTAGGACCACCCCGTAGGAAAGAGTTTGATTTCGTAACCTGGAATATGAATAAGTTGATAAATAAGGTTCAGAATATTGACTGGATTAATTTGCCTACAGGAAACCTTGTGCATAAATTCTGTCCATATTGATGGATATTCCTCCTACTTCCTCGCAGCTGTTGGTTCATAAGCAGGTAGAGCAAAAGGGGGTTTACAGACACTTATTTCTAATAAATGGTAATGGTTATACAAGTTACTCTAGTGGAACCTCAAGCACAGATCTTATGGGTAAGTAAAAAGAGAGGGAAAGATCCTATTTTAGTAAATTTTTACAATAACATTTTTGATTCTACACGTATTAACTTGGAATAGTGCTGGAGGCACTCTTGTGGTTTGAAACCCTGTAATGACCTTTGACTACCATTATTTTACCTGACTTTAGTGTGTTATTTCTTCCTAGCCTGGATGTACGACAGTCCTGCATATGCTTGCTTCTCTTCTTTCTTGTAATCCTGCTGTCTTTCAGTGGGAGCTGGCTTTCAGTGGGAGCTAGCACGGAGTAGAATAGCCTTGCCAAAAGCCGAGCGCGTGGATTGTGTATTTGAAAGCATGAAAGGGAGAGAGAGGTGTGGAATGTACTCTTTGGTTTCAAAGTGCAGTGTTGTGGGCAGTGATGCACACGTGCTCTGTGTTGAACATTGAGAGATGAATGAGAATTATTAAGTGCCTACAATTGGCTTTGACATGGCCTTGTGTCATCCTTTTTCCCTGGGTTTGCCTTGGTTCAGCTTTTCTGCATGCGCAGCAACGCTTGCAAGTTGCTAGGGTTATTCACTTTCAAGGTTTTCTGTTTTGGTGAGGGATTGTTTATGTATTCTGAAAGGCTTTGTGAGCTGTGAGCTTTGTCAAGATAAAGGCTGGAACTTGTGAGATTTGGAGTAGGGAACGTGAGAGCTCCTTCCTGCCGTGGGAATGCTTGCTTGGAACCTGGCCAGTTCTGGTAAGATTCCTCTGGCCCAGGGGGAGGTCTTTCTCGAACCTTAGTGTGTTTAAAGCTGAGGGTTGTGGACTTGGAAACTGGGAGTTTGGAATCCGAGGGAGGACGGACGCGTCTATCTAGGAGAGTGGGCCCTGGTTGCTGAGGCTCTCAATCACGGCTGTTTACTTCCACAGTCTGAGATTTGGTGTTTTTGCACCAGGTGATGTACTGAGTTTTGGTTGTTGCCATTGTGATGTGAGGCAGTGGCTGTGATCATTTGATGTGTGAGTGAGTGTGTTTTCTTGGTGATTCGTGAGTGAGCAAAGTGCACCTCCTGAGTACTCATTTGATGTATATATATCTTTCTGATTTCTTGCAGGACGGTAAGTATATTTACTTGAGTCTTAGCTCATATTATTTGCTGCTTGTTTATTAATCAGTATTATTCATGCATTTAGATTATTGCTAGCATATAAACACTTGTATATTTGAACCTTCTGCATTTGACATCTGGGTCAGCTTTTTCCGTAGGAGAGCATTGTGTGAAATAATAAAACCCCAGGCATTATTCTAAAAGAGAGAGTCCTTGTATTTTGTAAAATAAAAACCTTTTCTAAAGGTGCTGTGTTCAAGTGTTTTGACTGTTCCGGATGTTGAGCTACCATGTAGAAGATTCTGTGTTATATGATAGGCGCAATCAAAACATATTGGCGTCACTTTCACAGGATTCGAGATGAAAATTAAAAGGGGAAAATGCTCTCTAAAATGCCTATGTTTTCAGAGTGCCAGATGCCAACTGAGTTATTTGAAGAGGGAAAACAACTTGGTATTTCAGACAGAAACAGTGGTGTCATTTTGAATGCATTGTTTAGCATGGATCAAAAATTTGAACATTTATAAAAATAATGTAGTGAGCTGAGACGAGAGTTGGCTGATGTTAAGTTTGAAAACAAGACTTTGAAAAAAGAGTTAAACATGTACCAAGATCCGATTTCGTTTGTTTTGACCAGCTATTCCGATAGTGAGGATGATTCATATGTGCAAAATGTGAAGCGAGTTAATCTGATGGCCTCACAGAGGGTCTTAATTCTTTTGAGGACGTTCCTCAGCCAGAAATGAATTTGAACTGAGAAAATGTGGATGTGCAGGAAAATAAAAAGACCAGTTTTTAGAATTAGCGATCGCTGGTTGCAGGTATAGATCAAACATGTCAGTGAATGATGAAGCTTACTCTACAAGGAAAAACTTTATTTTGAAAAAAGAAATGCAGCAATGTGCTTTTGAATCTGCACAACAGACTGTGCTGAATGTTTAAAAAATATGGTCAATTCAGAAAGGAGACAGTGTATCTTGTGTTCCAGTCAAAGAGCAGTGTGCTATTTATATTTACTGTGAAGAACAGGGAAATAAATTATGCTTGTGGACTGTAACATTATTAAACACTGGACAAATACAGATGCTTTTGTACTTTTGCGCATTGAAAGACACTGGGCAGAAGACAATAAGACAAAATGTGATTTGACAGTGGGAGGAAGCAACTATAATAAAATGGCATATACAGACAGACCACAGTTTTGCATCAACAGTTTGTGCAGGTCCCAATATAAAGTCCAGGTGTGGAGTTTGAGACATATGATTCCCCAGTAAAGTGGCAGATTATACTGCAAAGCACAGTTACTGTGCATGACACAACCTTTAATTCCCTTACAGATGAAAAGGCTAAAATCTTGGAGACAGAGGTGGTGACAAACAATTCAGATGTGGTGTGCATGCCTAAATACGAGCACCTAGGCGATAAAGACCCTACAAACAGGTGGGCAGAGAATTAATGGATTAATGTCCCCCTAGATTTACCTAGAAGGATTAGTTACTTACCTGTAATCCTAGTTCTCTTCCACGGGTATCCTCATCAAAGTCATTTGCATTAGAATATTCCCGCCCATGCGTGGGACCCCGGAAACACTATATTATATGTGCCCCACATATATATATATATAAAAATAATATATATATAAAAACATGCAATAGCAGCCAAATAACATCAGAGCTGAAATATACTGTGAAGAATCTCCACCATACATGAATAATAAGCATTAGAAACATGAAAAACAACACCAAAGATTGTTTAGAAACTGTTTTAATGCTCAGAAAGCAGTAGAAATTCTCATAAGACACTGGAAGCATAGGAAGCTCCCAGGCTGCATTGCAAAAACACAGTCTAAAAAGACTGAAAAGCTAACCTGTAGCTGAATAGCAATAAACTGACACCGTGCCTTTAAGGCACTCAAGACCCCCTGTATCCCATCATGCCCCAGGGGTGACAGTTAGGTCAGTTGTTCTTTTCGGAGACTGAAAAACAAACCCAATAACAAATAGGTTAACAATATCTCCTTATTAAAGAGTATCCTTTGCCCGGGGAGGCGGGAGGGTTGCTTATGACTTTGATGAGGATACCCCTGGAAGAGAACTATGATTACAGGTAAGTAACTAATCCTTCTCTTCCAGGGGATCCTCATCAATAGCCATAAGCATAAGAATAGAATAGCGAGCCTCACCTCATCTCCCTGCGGGCAAAGGAGTAATGATAAACAGTAATATCAATACTAAGCCTAGAAAAATTAAGCTTGTACAGGCCGCAGGCTACCCAAATAGATTCCTCGAAGAGGCTTGTCCTACTTGAGTATCAGTCCTGGAATCAGATTAAAGACAGTAATGCCTTGTAAAGGTATGAACTGATCTCCAGGTTGCAGCCTTGCAAATCTCAGAAATAGGGACATCGTGTTAGAAAGCTACTGTGGCCGCTTTCCCCCTAGTAGAGTGTGCTTTAGGTGACAACAGTAATGGCTTGCCCGCCAGCTGATAAGCCAATTTAATACAGGAAACAATCCATCTGGAGATGGATCTCTTGGCAGCTAGAAAGCCTGTTCTCATTGAACCATAGTTGACAAAGAGCTGATCCGTCTTCCTAATACTTTTGGTGTTTTCCAAATAAAACTTTAGATCTAAAGAGTGCAGAGACCGCTCAGCCGGGGTCGTAGGGTTTGGAAAAAAAGATGGAAGAGAAATGGACTGATTAATATGAAAATCAGAGACTACTTTAGGTAAAAAGGATGGATGTGCTCTTAAGACTACACTGTTATGGTGGAAAACAGTGTAGGGTTCTTTTGTACACAGCGCTTGTATCTCAATTACTCTTCGCGCTGATGTAATTGCCACCAAGAACGCAACCTTCCAAGAGAGGTGTTGCAACGAGGCCTTGTGGATGGGCTCAAAAGGAGGCCCCATCAACTTGGATAGAACTAGGTTCAACTCCCAAAGAGGAGAAGGATTTCGCACAGGGGTATAGACTTTCTTCAACCCCTGAAGAAAATCCTTGAAGTTGGCTTGGTGATTTCCTATACGCTACAATGGCTGACAGATGTACTCTACTGGAAGCATACTTCAACCCAGATGTTGCTAAGGAAAGGAGGTATGGTAGAACAACCTCCTCCTGCCCCGTAGTAGGGTCAAGATGATGCTCCCTGCACCACATATAAAACATTTTCCACTTGAACGCATAATACGCTCTTGTGGAAGGCCTCTTTGCTTCTTTTAAAATGTGCATACATTCAGGAGGCAGGACTTCAGGAGCCATGCTGTCAGGTTAATGACGGAAGGTTGGGATGCAGAATCCTCCCGTTCATCTTGCTCAACAAGTCTGGCCTGCAAGGTAGCCGTTTATGTGGACACGCAGACAGATGAAGAAGGTCCGGGTACCACCACTGCCGTGGCCAGTCCGGAGCTATGAGAATCATCTCCATGTTCGACCTGAGGAGCTTGGAAACCACCTTTGGGATCAGCGATAGGGGAGGAAATGCGTAAGCAAATGTCTCTGACCAATCCATCAAGAGAGCATTCTCCTGCGTCCCTGGCCGGTGGAATCTGGACGCGAAGCGTGGCATTTTTTGTTTTCGTCGTCTGCAAACAAGTCTATAGTTGGACGACCCCAACAACGAAAAAGCTCGTCTACCACCTCGCCGTTTAGCACCCAGTCTGGCTGATCTTCGAAGTGCCTGCTGAGTGTGTCTGCCTTGACGTTTAACTCACCTAGAAGGTGCACTGCTACCGCTGTGAGATTTCGAGCGAGAAGCCAGTGCCAGATCACCTGTGAATCCAGGGAGAGAGGGCGTGACCTAGCGCCTCCTTGTTTGTTCAGATAGAACATGGTGGTTGTATTGTCTGTCTGAACCCAGACTGAGTTGGTCTTGATCGCTGGAAGAAAAGCTATGAGCGCAAGATGCACCGCTCGGAGCTCCAGCATATTGATATGATAGGTCTGCTCCTGCGCCGACCACCAACCTTAAATCTGAAGGCACCCCATGTGTGCCCCCCAGCCTTGTAGAGAAGCGTCTGTCACTATTGACTGCGTTGGGAGAGGTTGGTGAAAAAACACTCCCACCAGAACATTCTGTGGTCGAGTCCACAATTTGATGGAAGTCTTCGCTGCTTGGGGCAGACTGATTCGGTCCTCCCAGTGCCCTGTCGCTTGGTCCCATTGGTCCTCCGGAGGATGCATTCTCATCCTGGCGTTCGGTAGGAGAAAGATGCAGGACGGGGGGCGTGGCTTAGCACGCAATGGAGACGGACGTGCCGGGGTAGAGCTCCTGCCTGAGCTCCCCTACCCCGGGTCATTTCTCAGACAAAACTTGTCCTTTTCGGCCGGAAACTGCTGGCGGACCAGCCCGTAACCCCTCACTGTGTGCTGGCTGCTCCCGGAGAAGATTGGCTGCGGGGCCACGCTCCGGCACGTAGCGCAGCACTGAGGCCTGTCTGCCTGCAACACTGCCGGGGTGCCCAGCTACGTGAGGCCGGGGATTCTGGCGGGCTGCTGGGCCCCGAGTTGCGGCCTACAGGACACATTGCCAGAGCTGGCAAGGACCCACGGCGATAGCAGGGTGCCCCCTGGCGAAGCCGGATCCGGCCCTACGATTCGCTCAAACTGAAGCGGCAGTGCCTGTGACCTCTGAAGGTGCCGATGGGAGGACGGCTATGACCCTGCTCTGACAGAAGCCGATGACAGCGAGCATGGAGGGACTCAAGGGCAAGGAGGTGAGCGCCTAATCTACAGAAACGTTCCCGAGCTGGGGCTCAAGAGCGACGAAGCAGCGCCTGGGAGAGGACAGTACCTTCCCCCTCCCCAACAGCACGTTGTCCCCTCCGGACACTGCCGGGCAGGGACCAGAGCTGGGTGGGGCGGCCCGCTCTTGGAGACGGTGGGGCCAGGAGACACCTGGAGACGGCCGTGTGCCCCCCCCCCGAGGTAACCTGACGCGGTGGACTGCTGCACCCGGCAACAGGGACACTGGCGGGGCGCGACAGCCTACAATGGACACTCACACCACCCCACGCCAGTGAAGGCGACGCAAACCCTGAGTAGCTGCCAGAGACGAATTGACAGCCCACCCGTCCCCCGGAGCGGACCAGCGCCACTGCCAGTCAAATCCTGTGCGCCACCACCACGCCGGGTCTGCGCGCCTGGGCGCCGCGGTCACTGCGAGGCTGTCTTGTGCGGACCGGGGACACCAGCGAAGCTGCGAGAGCCCACAGGGGACGCTCACCTCCCGCCTAAACAATGCTAACCTCCCACGACGTGGCACTACTAGCGCTACGACGGACGGCGCTAATCGCATACCGCGCAGAGGTCCACCACCGCGACATCCGGACACTTGGATAGCGAGCGCCCCTCTCCCCAGAGGATACCTGAGACTTGCAGAGACAATCCCACCCCTGCGTCTGCATTTTGCATGTTGAGACATTTCCCCCTCTTGATAGCAGGAGCTACTTGCACGCACTGCCTGGCCCATGTCTGGAGGGCTGATGACACGTACTGGATCAGGAAACGCGTTGACGAAAGGGAAGAAAACGAAACCGACGCCCAAGATGGACGCAGAGCAGGTGGCGTCAAAATTGGACAACGTACTGGCGGCCATGGAGAGGATGGAAGAATCCCTTCAACAGACGCGCACCCCCCTAGATACCAGGATAGATGGCGTGGCAATAGACCTGACCCACCTCAGAGCCGACCACAAGAAACTACAAGATCGCACCGCGACACTGGAGGGCGCAGTGGCTGCCGTGGAACCGAAGGTGACCCAAGCTGACAAGCACATACAAGATCTGCTGAACAGGGTGGAGTTTCTAGAAGACCGCGCTGAAGATGCGGAAGGACGGGCGCGAAGGAATAACATCCGCTTAGTGGGCATTCCGGAGAAATGGGAGGGGATGGACCCTGCTCGCCGGGTGGAAGACTGGCTACGTGACCTGCTGCCAGAAGACACGCTCTCACCCCACTTCGTGGTGGAACGGGCCCACCGAGAACCCACGAGGCCCCTTCCCCCTGGCTCTAACCCCAGGCCATTTATCCTCCGCGTCCTAAACTACAGAGACCGCGACGCAATACTGCGTCAGTCTAGGAAACTGGGGGAAGTCAACATAGACAATGCCACAGTGATGTTCTTCCCTGACTACACCGTGCAAGTACAGAGACAGAGACACTCCTTTCTGGCAGTGAAGAGACGACTACGCAAAGCGGATCTCAAATACTCACTCCTCTTCTCTGCCAAACTAAGAGTCGTGGCGTCCTTGCACACACTGAGGCTTGGCTGTATATGCGGGCTGAAAAATCGGCAAGAAGCTACCTGATCTCACAAGTAGGAGCCCAAATTAAATCAAGGCTTGTTTATCTATATGCCTCGGAATCTCTTTAAGAAGGTATTATTTCACCATGATGCATACATGAAGTATTGTGCCCTCCCAACATAAGTGAGGAGAGAATCTTATATTAAGGAGACTTGATGGGTAGTTGTAACTATGGACCACCTCCTATTGCTCTCTCATTTTTGAAGGGGTTATTATTATCCCTTGGTTGCCCCCGTCTGTTTTTCCAGTCCTGATGAAGACTCGCAATCCCCAGGTTCAAATCACCGTTTGGGCATAAGACGAGTCGAAACGTCGACGCTACCTTCATATAACCTTGGACCACCTATTTAAAACTTTTTATATACTGCAAAAACCTTAGGACATATATGTCTGGATGTAATAATGTTTTGATTGCAAAAAGTTAAAAAGGTTTGGCCAGGTACTCAATACGGCAAATCATATGTCCGATATTGCTTGTCAAATAATGTGAATAATTTCTGTCCACTATTGTGAATTTTCCTTTCTGTTCACCTGTTTCACACTCCTGATCACGCTTTTCTTTGCACGCTCCTTTTGGGCAACCATTCTGTTTTTATCTATTCTGAAATGATATATTGTGTATAAAATGAACTGCCAAAAAATGAAAAACAAGCTAAAATAATTAAAAGTACTTTCTTTAACCGTGGTGTAGGTTTATCTCGTGGTACTAAGCAACTTGAGTACAATAGAGCAGACTGGTTGTGGTTGCTCTTCACAAAAAACTGTGGGTATTATAATTGATTAAGTCAATCATCATAATTAATAGGTTCAGGACCATTGTTTTTCTATAAAACTAAGAGTGGTAGCGCGGGACAAGACGCATTTCTTTACAAGCCCTGAGGAAGCAGAGGCCTGGCTAGATGGAGGAATGCCGGAAGTGCCCAGGAAGGCACAGGGAACCACCACCACGGAGCGAACTCGCGGGCCGAGACGACGGCGCTGCCGCAAAACACCCACGTCCCCACAGACTCGAGACACGACAGCGCACTCTCCATCAATGGACCAGATCCTGCAGGAGCAGCGGAATGCCCTGCGCAGAGTAGCGGAAATCAGCAGCTCCCCGGCCCAATCGCCACACCGAACGCCAACCCGACCACATCCCTAACAGACGATGAAGCGGTCTACGGCATACCGGATACCCAGCGCTCTGAGGAGCTCCCGGACGTCACACCGCAGACAGTGGAACTTTTTGGCTGAACGGGATCAAGACGCACCTTGCCTCCGGAATACAGCGCAGACTCAACCAGACAGTTGCCTGGCTGACTCGCCTCCCAATGGGTAAACTGTGTAACTACCTGCAGCTGAAGCCGCCCCAACTCGGGGGATTAAGAGTGGACCTGACACTGTGAGTAGATTTTTGATTAATACACACGGCTCAGCCAACTACTGACACGAAATTAACTTTTAGAAAATAGCAGTATACATGCTAGCCGACACTACTTTGGCCACTCGAGGAGGAGGATCTCCCCCGAGAGCCTCTGCCCCCACCCCTCGATGCTTGGGAGCGCCCCTGAAATCGCACTGAGCGGCAAGGACTGGGCGTCCGCCAGACAGCAACGGCCTCTCTGCCCACCCGGGAGGGATGCCGCACTCCCCATGGACTACACCGTAATTCCTATTGTTACAACATAAGTCACACGATACCCCCTAGAACTGTATAGTTTACGAGCTCACTCGAGTATTTGGATGGCGACATGTTGTGCAGCCGACCTTTTGGCATTTTTGATTATGTTGCCATGTTGAAGCTATATGTTCTCCCTCTCTTCCCTACCCTTCCACACCGCTGGAGATCACTGCATTTTGTGCTGAGAAATAGAAGCAATTTCACGACGAGGTTGAGACACTGGGCTTGGTGGGGAGACTTGCTTGGGGATTTGACATGTGGGGGAACTGGAGGAAATTGCAAATGCGAAATCTATGGCTGACATACGAATCTGCACCTGGAACGTCAGGGGAATGCACACACCAGCTAGGCGCTACCAAATTTACTCATACCTAAAGCGACACAAGATAAACATCGCACTGCTCCAGGAATCACACCTGAATAAGGCAGAGGTACAAGCACTACACCGCAGATGGCGCGGACAGCTCTATGCCACAGACTACTCCTCATATGCTCATGGTGCGCTAATATGGGTCCGTCCTGGGACCCCCTGGACAGTCACGGACACTACCATAGACCAGGAGGGCAGGTTTGTTGCCGCACAAGGTAGGCTAGATGGGCAACAGGTAGTATTAGTGTATTTATATTCCCCAAACACTGATCAGGGAGGCTTCCTGACTCGCCTCTCCAATGGCGACCTGGCGTGCGGCCCCATGGACACTTGGCGGGGACTACAACTGCGCACTAGGTACGATACTAGATCGCTCCACCCTACCCCCAATTGGTGCACCTACGCGAGGTGCCACGAAGGCATTGCTTGAGTGGGCCGCGCAGTGGGACCTCCATGATGTTTGGAGGTCACACAACCCTGGAACACGGGTTTATTCCTATTACTCAGGCGCTCACGACTTGCATGTCCGTCTAGACAGATTCATGGCATCTACTGAACTCCTACCCCTAGTAACAGATACACGCTACATGGGCCGCACACATTCAGACCATAACCCACACTTTTTGTACAGAGCTTGGGAACGCCCACGCAACCCCGGTACCCACCTGGCGACTGCAGCCTGCACTGCTACTTGAAGCGGCTTTCCGCGATTCCCTACTCACACGCACTGCTCAGTACTTTGAGGACAACGCAGGCACAGCGTCCTCCCCCAGGTAGAATGGGACGCCTTCAAGGTAATGATCCGAGGCCTCTGTTTGAGGGCACAGGGCCACATGAGGCACCTACTGGAAGGCGACTTGACCAGGCTGGAATCTGACTTGCTAGACAGGGAGGAGGAGGCAATTGAAGGCAATGCTGACTCGCTACAGGGGGCACACGCAGAGCATGCGCGCCTACTGGAGCGACTCCGCAACATTAACTATGTGCACATTCGGCAAGGACGCACCACCTGAGTGACAGACCTGGCAAGCTACTGGCCTGGCTGATTTCGCAGGAGACTCGCTCGACCCCAGTGACGGCCATACACGTGGAAGGGAGGGGCTTATTGTATTCACAGCGCCATATACATGACGCATTCACCCCCCACTATAATGCACTATATCGCTCCCGATTACCAAACCCCCACCCGGACATTACTGACTACCTCTCCCCTCTGCAGCTGCCACAGCTGACTACTGCGCAACAGGACGAACTGGGAGCCTCGCTCGAGCCTGATGAGGTCCGCGAAGCAATATTTAATTTGTCTAACGGCAAATCCCCGGGCCCAGATGGACTCCCAGCCGAATTTTACAAGGCTGGCTCAGATATCCTCGTCCCAGAACTTCTGAAAATGTACGCTGCAGCGGCGGAGGACGCAGCCTTACCCCCCACGTTAAATGAGGCCAATCTAATCTCTATCCTCAAACCTGACAAAGACAGCACACGGATGGGCTCTTATCGCCCCCTGGCACTGCTAAACACGGACTACAAAATACTGGCCTCCACGCTAGCCCGGAGACTCGCCCCCTATGTGCCCCGCCTGGTACACCAGGACCAGAACGGCTTTGTCCTGACGCGTCACACCTCCCACAACATCCGCCGCCTCTTCCGGATACAAGAGTATGCTACCCAGCAGTGGCCCAGAGCAGTATGCCTGATACTAGATCTAGAGAAGGCCTTTGACTCGGCTAGTGGCCGTACTTGAGAGCAGTTACGGAGAAGTAACAACTAGGAGGAGACTATGAAGCCATGGTGGGTCTACTGTATGACAAACCGACAGTACGAGTCCGCACAGGCTCACTACTCACAGACACCATCCGGGTGCGAAGGGGCACTAGGCAAGGCTGCCCCTTGTCACCTTTACTGTTTTCTCTAGCCATGGAGCCCCTGGCCACAATCCTCAGGACCCAGGGACTTGAATGGGGGATCCCACTGGCGGATGGCCTACACGCAGTGTCGCTATATGCAGACGACTTATTGCTGTACATTAGAGACATAACCGACATCCCTGCCTCCCTAACTGACGTCTTCCGAACATTTGAGGAGATGTCAGGACTACGGGTTAATTGGTCCAAATCGGGGGCTTATCCCTTAAGCCCGGATACGCCCGAATGCGACATCCGACTGGACGGAGGAAGACTGCAATGGTACCCCACCACGTTCCGATACCAAGGGATACGAATATACCGGGATCCAATAGACGCCCTGGAGGTGAATCTCCTGCGGACAATCGCCTCGGGCACATATCGGCTTCTGGAACACCCTACCCCTCAACGTACCTAGCCGTATAGCACTGACCAAAATGATTGTGCTGCCTAGGCTGCTGTACTATTTCGCCAACATTCCCACGTATGTGTCCAATAAAATATTTCGCAATCTGGAGATTCTGCTGCGTAGCCTCATCTGAAATGCGGGCCGGCTCCGAGTGGCGCTGACCAAGCTGTACATGCCCACTGAATCGGGAGGCCTGGCGGTCCCCAACATGGAGCTGTACTACCTCTCGGCACAGATGCAATGGGTGTCGGTGTGGCTCAGCGGCAACCATCTAGAGGATACTGCCTCGAACACTGCTGCCTGGACACAAGCACAAATTTGCACACTGTTCCATCCGATAACTCGAACTCCCTGCCCCTCCTAGTTGCACCCAGCGGTGGCGCGCAAGTGCTTCCTGCTATGTTTACGACTCACCCGGGCAACGAAACCATATGCTCCGATACTACCCCTTCTGGGCACTCCCGGACCGACGGGCGCACTGACTGAGACTCGCTTGACCAGCTGGACACAGGCAGGGGTGGACACACTGAGTGACCTGTATGCAGATGGGGCACTGCTCACTTTCGCGGACCTAGCGGCTGGCACGGAACTCCCAGCTGGTCAGTTCCTACTGCATGCGTCTCTCTTGCGCACGCTTACTGCCTCCTGGGGCGACATGACAGAGGAACTACCGATGCACAACTTCATGCAGTATCTGCTCGTTATGGGTAACGGCTCGCACATCATACACTGGCTGGCGCAGGCCCTGCAGACGCACTCGCAACCGTCCACGCTGCCGCTACGGGAAAAGTGGGCTACAGACAGGGAAAGGGACTGGACTGATAAGGAATGGGCGATGATCTTAGCCGGCCCAACGAATATCCCACGCAACCCCCGCTTTAAAATTATTGAATTCTACATATTGCCCCGTGCTTATCTCACGCCTGATAAAATAAAGATACAACCACTGATGCCGCCTGTCCACGCTGCTCTCTGACAGGAGCAGATCTCTTACACATGCTGTGGCACTGTCCTGACATAAGAACATACTGGGACGAAGTCATAACGCTACTTACAAGTAACACTGACGAGCAGTTACCACACACATGGGACGCATGCATCCTGGGGCTATACAAGCGCACAAAACGTAACAAAGTGCAGACGTGCTTCTGGGACATGGGACTCATAACGGCCAAGCGCCTGCTCACTAAACACTAGAAGGCCGCGCCCCCCCCCCACACACCCGACACTGGCACGCCTCCTTCACCAACTGGGCACGGGCGGAAAGCACGGTGCTCCTCCGGGAGGAAACGGCGGGACTCCGAAAATTCCCCATTGCTCAGCTCTGGGACGACCTCTTTAAAACATTCCAGCGCACCTGCCAGGAGAGGGGATAACCTGAAATAACGGGACTCGCCGTCGCTACGTCAGCCAACATTAAAAAACGATCACTGCACTGTACCCAACCGCCCCCCTCCTTACCTCTTCCGGCTTTCAGCCCTACCCTAACAGGCACTGACACTTATGCTTCTCCGCCATGCAACTGACACTCACACCGCGCTGCGTGCATCACACTGCCCTGGCCTCAGCCCGCCTGCACCCATGCTGACCGCCCCCCCCCCACCCATTTCTCCCTTCAAACTGCGGGACGCCTCACAGCAGCTGACCCCCATGCTGATCTCCCCCCACCCCCCCACCCCCGCTTGCCTTCCCAACCCCAGGTTTTTCCCGCCATTGCAAAGGCATAGGGAACAGTTAGTTTACTGGTCATGTTCCCCGACTAGGCCCCTTTCTTATCTCAGACGAAGACAACGGATGCATTATATCGCTAACACGAAGCGATGCCTTATTGATCACATGCTACCCACCGCCTGCTGAGACCTGGCAGCGCTTACAAGACTCCAACAGGTGCGGACTCGCACTACACCTTAACACACACTAGCCGAGGATATGTTACGCCGTACACTAACCACCGCCTCAGTTTTGCGACCTCCCAATAACAGCACTGGGGAGAGGCACATGCGCCACACTGCCGGATATCCAAGCCTTAACTAAAACGGCTGTAGACTAGGTCCGCCGAAAACAAACGCTTGCTTCTACGCCTCAGTGAGCTATACTACTACACATTTTACCGCACCCACGTAAGCATTACGAACACGAATCTGGTGATCTGTCTATCGACGGTTCCCCCGCTATTGACTAACCTTAGCGGATTCCTAGGCTCTCTGTGGGGACTTGAGCGATGATCACAATGGCACTAATGCTGGATTGAACCTGCACTGTTCTTATTGATAATAAAATACAAAATCATAGACCTAACATTTATTGAGCTGAATACCCGAAGATTGTAAATGCATATTCATAAGGTTCGCCGCCGGACCCCCAGGTTACCGGCTAAATGGCTGTGTCATCCAGGTAAGGATTTACCCGATTATTCCCTGACCGACTGGCCACTGTGCGCCGCAAAATGTAAACTGTATGATGACAAACTTGTGCAAAATAAAGGTGGATGGACTGTGTTGGCTGCTGTACTGACTTCACCAAGTTGACGTGGAGCCCGAGTTTGTGCAACTGGCGCAGGCAAAGCTGGAAATCATTCGCTACCTGTACAGGAGATGGACCTTTTATGAGCCAGTCGTCCATGTACGGATAGATGAAAAGTCCCTTTTTGTGAAGGAAAGCCGCCACCACTGCCATGCATTTGTTGTAGACTCATGGTGCGGACTTGAGCCCGAAGGGCAGCACTTTGTACTGGTAATGCTTGTTGCCGATCACAAACCTCAAGTATTTTCGGTGACGCAGTGCAATCGGAATGTGAAAGTATGCATCTTGCAGATCCACCGAACACATCCAATCCCCGACTTGCAGAAGTGGACATATTTGGTGAAGAGCTAGCATGTGGAACTTTTCTTTGACTATGACCTTGTTTTGTTTAGAAGACAAAGGTCTAGGATGGGTCTGAACTTGTCCTCCTGATCTCTTTTGGGAACAAGAAAATATCTGGAGTAGACTCCTTTTCTCCTTTGAGAGGGAGGTACTTCTTCTATGGCTCTTTTTTGCAGAAGAATTTTCACCTCTCTCCGGAGCAGTTCCAACTGGTAGAGGAGAGATTTCTTCGGAGGAATGATCTTTGGGAGCGCACGGAAACGCAGGGTGTATCCATTGCGCAGTATATTCAGCACCCAACGATCTTTTGTGATGCTGACCCACTCTGCCAGAGTTGTGAAGCACTTCCTCCCACTGGAGTGGGCAACGGCGCCAGAGGAAGCCACTGCTCAGGCTTCTCCTCCCCTCGCCGTGTTAGAGGACTGCTAGTGACCTCCTCTACTTCTGCCCAATTTGCCGCCTCGAAATTGGGACTTGCCTTGACTCTTGTTTTGGGACCACTGAGGGGTTTGAACCCTCTGTTGAGCCCCTTTGCCCTTGTTGGTTTTAAAGCGGCGCTTGAACTCCTTTTTCTTCTCTAGACCGACCGCTTTCACAGTGTACAGCTCGGTCTTTATTCGGCGCATCTCCTCATCCGCGTGTTCCCCGACGAGAGAAGAACCAGAAAAAGGAAGGTTTAAGATGCGTTGTCTAGGCCTGTGAGGCGCAGCCAAGAAGACCTCCTGGCACAAACTCCATGAGAATAAGAATGAGCCTCCAGCATTGCGCCGTCCGCCGCTGTGCTAATTATTTGATTAGACACTAGGCAGCCTTCTATCAGCGTTTCCTCAAAGTCCTTCTGGACCTCTTTTGGTAGTTTGAACTTGAAACGATCCATGGAATCCCATAGGGCTCTATCATATCTACCTAATAGAGCAGCCGTACTGGAGATCTTTAGAGAAGAAGAGGCAGAATTGCATACTTTTTGACCCCACGAGTCCTGTGATTTGCTGTCTTTGTATGGCGGCACTGAGGAAGAGGCAGACACTGCATGAGTCTTCCGAGCCGCCGCTACAATCACAGAGTCTGCTGGAGGGTCGGCCTTCACAAAGACTGGGTCGGAGTCAGCTGGCTTGTATTTTTTCTGTATGCGAGCTGGCACCGCCTTAATAGTCGCAGGGAGTTAGAAAAACGCCATTAACAGGATCCAAAATACCCGGAACCAAGGTTAGTAATGGACGTGAGACAGATTTTTGATGCACCGTTTCAAAAATCACTGTCATTGGGGGCGTGGCTTCGAGGGCGACAATGGCGGACGTGGCTCCTTAGAGCTCCCGCCGGCCCGCAATTTATCCTGCCGAATTATCCTTCCCCAAACCCACAATCACCTTCATAACTACGTCGGCGGCTGCTGGTGACCGAAGACACCCTCCCGTGGTACTTTTGAGACCCCCGGTCGCCGGCTGCAGATAATACCCGCAGCGATACCCGCCGGGCCTACTTGCCTCGTGGGACGCCGGGGCCTCGATTTCGGCTGCACCCCGACTGCTGGCGCTGGTCTCTGGGCGGCTGGATTGCTGGCGGGCTCCTGGGCCTCAGGGAGGCAGGGGTCTAGCGGCCGGAGCACAGGTGGCGGAATCTCCTGCTGCGGACAGGCTTGTGGACATTACTGGAGGCGGTGAGGAGGGGGCGCTGAAGGAGGGCTCCGTGGACCCCGGGACTGGTCGGGTCCCCCTGGGCTGCCGAAGACGGAGCGGCAGCCGGACGGGTGCCACTGTGCCGGCAGGGAGGGGGCACGTCCTGATGCTGTGGACCCCATGCTGTGACCCGTTGGGGTAGTCGGCCCGGAGATTTGCCCGCGCCATTGTTGGGGGCTCCTCGTCTTCCCGCCGTGCTGGCGGAACGGCCTGTGGAGCTTCGGCATCTGCTCTTCCCTCCCCCCCCCGACGCTGTGCCTAGCTTGGGTGGCCGGGAAGGCCCAGAGAGACAGCATCCCCTGGCCGCCCCGGTCCCGGCGTTTGGTTGTGCCCACCACCCACGGCGGCGGAGTGCTCATTGGACACGGGACACCGGTGGAGCCCGCGAAGGTGAGGAGCCGGGTCTACCGCCTCACTTGCTGTTGGGGCCCTGGTTGTTGCTCGAGGCCATTGACTGTCTGAAACGGGCACAGTGACTGTGCTCGGTGGTGGCAGGCGGGTGTGGCGAAGCGCCTTGCGGGATTCCGGGTCCCGGGCCTCACCCCGGGTGGCGGCTGATCTTGGGTGACGGTGTGAAGGGAGACTACCAAAGACACCGGGCGACCCATTACCATTATCCGGACCATGACCAGAGGCGGGGGTGGCACGAACTCCGCCAAGCAGGGGCCAATCGACAAATTCACCAGTCCCAGCGGGGGATCGGGGGCTGCCGGGGGTGGCCAGAACACCGGGCCAGACAACACGGCTCTGATGGCGGCCATTACGCAGTCCAGAGACATGTTAGATGCCAAAATTGGTGCGGTGGGTGCCGGTGTCATGCTATTGCGCCAAGACCTCCGCAATGCTGTCGCCCGCATCACGGAGACCGAGACCAGGATCACAGGAGTGGAGGGAGACGTTGGCGATCTGAAACGGAAAGTGGTGGAGATGGAGAAGATCCAGAAGGGACTGGCTCTTCGTGTGGAGGACGCGGAGGGGCGAGCGCGAAGGAATAACCTGCGCTTCGTAGGCTTTCCGGAAGATTGCGAGAAAGGGCCCATGGACACCTTCCTGACAAGGTGGCTGGAAAGTTGGCTTCCCCCGGACGCTTTGTCACGCTGCTTTGTGGTGGAGCGCGCACATAGAACATTGACACAGAAACCGCCGGTGGGGGAACGGCCTCGGCCAGTCATAGCAAAAATCCTAAACTTCCACGACAGGGACACCATACTCCGGGAAGCGAGGGCCAAAGAAACTTTGCTGTTCGACAACCACAGGACCATGATCTTCCCGGACTACACCAGGCAGGTGCAGCAGCAGCAACATTCTTTTCTGGCTGCGAAGGCCAAACTGCGCGGCCTAAAGATCCAATACTCATTGCTGTATCCAGCCCGCCTTCGAGTGGTCTTCAATTCCAAGACTCACTTCTTCGACTCCACGGAGGACGTCTTCAAGTGTACGGATGAGACAGTCAGGATCAGACCGAACGCCCAGCCGGGACTGGGCTTTGGGCCATCGCGTGGATCATCGCAGGAGAGGAGTGACTCCGTCGGCAAGGGTAAACGACATCGGAAGTCCCGCTCACGACGGCGTTCCCTGTCCAGAGAGGGACTGCTGAACGGGACGCAACCTGACACTGACCAATCGGGAAAAGAAAACTGAGCATGGGGTGAATCCATGTTTTATTGCTTCGCCTGGCTCCATTGGTGGAACCCGCGGAGGGCCTTGATCGGAGGCCTGGGTAGCGGAGCAGACGACGACTGGTGCAGTATAACCCGGGTCATGGTGGGACATGGGGCCTTCAGCTGGGTGGCACTTGACTGCTACGTTCTCCATGAGATCTGGGTGCTTGGTACAATGGGGGTTTGGGGTACTTTCTGTTTGGGCCGCCTGACCCTCCCCTGGTTGGGGGGTGGCCCTGAGGGAACGGCTCTGTTATTTGGGGGGAATAGTTGGGATCCATTGGTATGGTGGGTTTTAGGCGCTTTGTTTGGGCATGAAGCTCCCCATGCCGCGACAGGTACTTCAATGTTTTCTGAGGTATAGGAGTGGGGGGTGGGGGGTTGGGTTGTTGGGGGCATGGGGTTGGTGGCCAGGGACTGGGGGGGGGGGTGGATGTTCTGAAGGGGGTGCACGTGATTTTCGCTGTTTTGGCTTGTATGGTGTGGGAGGCCTGGGTCGGGCCCTGGAGGCCTCAGAGACTTGTTCCTTGTGACTATGGTTGACACCTCAGGGCAGGACCTTACTAATGACTCTATGCGAATATTGAGCTGGAATGTCCGGGGGATGTTGGACAAAATCAAGTGCGGGGCGGTACTGCGGTGGGGTAAAAGGAACGCGGCTGATGTGATGCTCCTCCAAGAAACACACATGTTAGGCACAAAGGCACTGAGTTTGCAGAGATTTGGTTTCCACCAGGTGTTCCATGCCGGGTTTTCCAGGGGTTCGAGGGGGGTAGCTATTCTTATCCACAGGCGGCTGTCATATACTCACGAGCGTCACTGGCTTGATCCTCAGGGTCTTATGTGTTTGTGAAAGGGACGATTGGCTCGGAACCAGTGGTGTTTGGCTGTGTCTATGCCCCCCCCGCTGCAGTGGTCCTTGGCTGAGAAGCTGTTTGACATCTGGGCCGAGATCCCAGACTCCTTGGCTGTGATCGGTGGTGACTGGAACGATGTGGTGGATGTGAGCCTGGACAGGCAGAGTTCGCGGGGGGTCGCGGCGGCGGCCTCCTCTACGAAGGCAATGATTGATGAACTGGGCTGGGCGGATGCCTGGAGACACTTGCATGCCAGGGTGCGCGAGTACACGACTGGACTGTGTGTTTGTGCCGGGGGCCTTCATTGACAGGGTGAAATGGGCTGTGATTCGGCCTAGGGGGCTGTCTGATCACTCCCCTGTTACGGTACAGATCGACTTGCGCAAGCCACGACGGCCCTTTAGGTGGAGGATGTCCTCGTGGCACCTACAGCGAGCAGACTACACACAACATATGCGCAGCGCGATAGCCCACTATTGGCAGGAGAATCTGGCGGAAGGGATGGATGCGGTGACTGTGTGGGAAGCCATGAAACCTACTATAAGAAGCATTGACATTGCTTGGTGTGCGGCTGCCCGTCGCACTCGGCAGGAGACCATTGTTGCTGCTGCTGAGCGGGTGGAGGTGCTGGAGGGACGATGTCGGGGAGAGAGGGATGATCTGGCGCTAATATTACTTCTGCAGACGCAGCACTCCTACGCCTCGGTGTTACTAGATGAAGCTCGTCAAGCGTGGCTGGCCACGCGGAGAAGGGTCTACCAATGGGGAGATAAATCCTGCACCATGCTCCATAGGCTCTGCCAACATACACTACAACCAATCACCTTGCCAGGCCTCACAGACGGGGAGGGAATCGCGATAACTGACCCTGCGACCTTGGCGGCGAGCTTTGCGCGATATTATGCTGAGCAGTATGCTCCTCGGGAGTGCCTCCAGCCGGAAGCGATTGCTGGGTTTCTCGAGGAGGTTCCCCCTCGGGCAGTCTCGGATGAGGTGAGGGCAGCCCTGGACCTCCCTTTGACAGCGGAGGAACTGGGGGATGCGCTAGGCCAGCTCAATGTGGGCAAAGCACCGGGACCGAGTGGGTTCCCCAGTGAATTTTATAGAAAGTTCCACCTGCAGCTTGGGCCACACTATAGGCGGGTGTTGGAATTAGCGCGGGAGCGGGGTAGCCTGCCGTCGGACTGGCGTCAGGCCGAAACTGTGGTATTCCAGAAACCGGGTAGGCCCCCCGATAGCCACGAGTCCTATCGTCCCATATCCCTGATCAATTTCGAGGCTAAATTACTGGCCAAGGCTTTGGCAAACCGTCTGCTCCCATATATTGCAGATCTGGTTCACCCGGATCAGGCAGGCTTTATGCCGCACCGGGCGACGCGACACAACATTAGGCGCGCACAGGCGGCGGAAGATGCTGTGGGGGCGACCGGGGATCGGGCGGCGTTGTTGCTAGCAGACATTGACAGGGCATTTGACTCGGTCAGTTGGACCTACCTCTTTGCCCTTCTGCCGCTCCTCAACCTGGGACCGGTGTTCATCTCTTACGTGAGGCTGCTGTACACAGAGATCACCGCCTCGGTGCGTATCTCTGGAGCGATCTCGGAGAGGTTCTCGATTGCCAGGGGAACCAGACAGGGATGCCCCCTCTCCCCTTACCTCTTCGCTATGGCCATGGAGCCATTGGCCACACGGGTACGTCTTGATGAACAGTATCGTGGCTTTGTGTGGGGAGCGGACCTCACAGATAGAATCGCATTGTATGCGGATGATGTCCTTTTCTTTATGACTGACCTTCACCGCTCTGGCCCTCGCATACTGAACATGATGCAAGTGTTTGGCGAGGTCGCGGGACTCTTTCTTAACCCCGCAAATCGACCATCTGGGTGCTAGGCGACGAGCCGGAGACATGCCCCTGGGCTTCGGCTTTACAGGTAGCGGTCGGTGGTCTAAAATACCTGGGTGTCTTCCTGTCGGTGTCTGCCGCGGTGGCATGGGAGCGTAACGTACAGCCGGTGTGGGATAAAGTCCAATCAGACGTCAAAACCTGGTCTCGCATGCCCCTTAATATGTATGGCAGATCTGCCATCTTCAAGATGGTCGCTCTGCCACGGCTCCTCTACCAATTACAGAACCACCCGTATACGATTGTCCCGCAGTGGTTCCGTCGCGTGAACTCGACGCTTGGCCGGTTTCTGTGGGCCGGGGGTGCCTCTAGAGTGGCACTACGGACCTGCTTTCTATCCACATACTGTGGAGGTCTGGCTTCCCCTGACCTCCTGTCCTACTACCAGGCCTCACACCTGCTGGTTCTGAATGAGTGGTGGTATGGCGACCACAGCGACCCGGCTTATGCGCTGGAGCACTTTTTGATGAGCGGTGCCACGCTACACACGTTATTGTACTCCACCGGGCGGCGGAGGATGATGCCGCGGGTCACCCAGGTGGTCTTTGTGATCTGGAGGCAGGCGCTGCGCCGTATGGGTTGGTGGGGCAGGCTGACAGCCGAAACTCCGCTGTGGAATAACGGTCAGCTTCCGGCACTGGCCTTCCTGTCGGGGTTTGGTGGCTGGGACGCCATAGGGATTTCCTCCCTTGGCCATGTCCTCACAGGGACCACCCTCAAATCCTTTCAGGATCTCAGCTCCGAATTCGATATGCCCAAGACCCAATTTTTCAAATACCTACAATTCCGCCATGCACTCGCGCCGAGTCTGGTGGGGCTGGACCAGCTTCCCGACTTCAGCCCAGTGGAGGCCAAGCTCTTCATGGGGGACCTGGGAGATAAAAAAGTTTCCAAAATTTACCAGACGCTGGTTATTCACTGCTCTTCTTCTCTCCTGTCACTGAAGGCCTCCTGGGAGACAGATGTTGGCCCGTTAGATGAGGATGACTGGAGGGAGGCCCTTGAATCCCCCCGCGGGGCTGCCATTGCTGTGCGACTCAGGTTCATATAGTTTAAATACCTGCATAGGGCATACTATACCAGGGAGAGACTGTGGAGGGCAGGCCTCATTGCCGCTCCGGGAATGCTTGCGCTGTGGTACTGAACGGGGAACGCTGCCGCATACGGTGTGGTCTTGTGTGGGTCTGACTCGATTTAGAATGGGGTGTGGAATTGTCTGTCGGAAGTGTTGGGGTGGGATCTCCCCCGTACACCCAGGCTGGCCCTCCTCCATGTCCTGGAGAATGTTGGAGGCAGCGTCTATAAGCGCCACCTACTGTTACTGGGTTTGGTTGTAGCAAAGCGTGATCTGGCGAGAGCCTGGAAGAGTGACCGTGCCCCCCCACTTACCGCCTGGAAGGCGGGCTTAGACTTTCTTATGTGATTGGTATTGCCGGTGTTTGAGGCCAGGGAGTGCCCCCGGAAACATTATAAGATCTGGAAGCGGTGGGCGGACTACAGGGGACTGACTTTGGAACCCCCAGCTGATATGGAGGATGTGCCGCCTCTGGAAGGGGACCTTGGGCCCTAGGTCGATACCCGATACCTACTTTGCCTTACCTGTATATTTGATGAAATGTGAACACGTGCATGGGGTTAGGGCGGGATAAGGGGTGGGTAGTTGGGGACGGGAGTTGGGGTATGTTCTTGGGGGTGGATGGGACGAGGGACGGGGAGGGGGTAATTTTAATTTTAGGCTCTCTGTTCATCCTGATATATGTTTATTGTGGACGGTATCCTCCTGATTGTGGAGAACTGTACCTATGCTCTGCCTAACATTTAAATAAAGACGGTTGTGGAAAAAAAAATCACTGTCGTTGCCACTTGGGGGACAGATATTTCAATGTTCAGTTTCTTAGCCCCTCTCTGCAAGACATCTAGATACGTGTTGATGTCGTCCACTGGAGAAACTCTAGAGATAGGACTATCTGTCAGTGTGGGAGAATAATTTCTCTTGGAAGATGGGGTTGAGAAAGAAGAAGAAGAAGACGACGATGGAGTTCTTCGACTCCTGTGATGAGAGCCATGCCTCCTTTCACGCGATCTTCTTGGACGCTCTTCTCTTCTTGGAGAGCGAGATCTGGCTGGATCTTCCCTTCTGGGAGAACGAGATCTGGCCGGATCTTCCCTTCTGGGAGAACGAGACCTGGATGGCCCCCTCACAGGCGATCTTTCAACTTGGTGCCTGGGAGGGTTGCGTCTGTCCACTTCTGCCACCAGTCTTTGAAGTGGAGACCTGTGTTCGGGACTAGCGTACTCTTGCATCCGCTTGGCAGCCCCTGAGTCTCGCCAACGATCCAAAGGTTGGTCCCATCTTGGGAACAACCTCACCCACTCCGAAGAAGGATCTGTCCGTCGTAAAGGTGTTTTACTGACCGGACTTCTGGACCTTGAGGGTGATTTCGAGGAGCCAGAAGATGGAGTGGCGCGAAGCTGGTTCAGCCACCATAATCACTGAGTCCCTTGCCGTCGAATTAGCCCTTTCATGTGGCCTTGCGTCGAGTGTTCGACGTCGGATGCCTCGACGTCGACGAACGCTGGTCTCTCGGCGTCGAACAGCGTTGCACTGCCGACGATGGAACCTCTTCTCTTGACATCAAAAACCTCTGGGGCGTCGTCGGAGCAAGTAATCTCGGCGTCGAATGTCTCATTGGCGAGTGATGCGAGGAATGATGGTCCCTCGACGTCGAGCGGCGATGACTAGCCGACGACAGAGCTTCCTCTCTCACATCAAATGTCTATGCAACGACAGCGGAGGGGTATTGGCCACCCTCGACGCCGAGCGCCGATGAGACGCCAACGAAGATATTCTCCTCAACGCCGATCGACGCCTGGTTGTCGACGGTGGAGTGATCTTGGGCCTCGACGCCGATCGTCGCCTTGTTGACAACGGCGGAGGGGTCACACTTCTCGACGCCGATCGTCGTCTGGATGACGACGGCAAAGGTGTAACGCCCCTCGACACCGTTCGTCGCCGGGTTGACGACGGCGGAGGGGACTTTGTCCTCGACGCCGATTGTCGCCGAGTTGACGATGGCGGAGGGGTGATGGTCCTCGACGCCGATCGTCGCCTGGCTGACGACGGCGGAGGAGTCACTTTTCTCAACGCCGATCGTCGCTCTGTTGACGATGGCGGAGGAGTGACCTCCCTCGACACCCATTGTCGCCTGGTTCACGACGGCGGAGAGGATTTCGACGACGGAGCTGGCTTCCTCGACGTCGATGACGAACCTGATCTTCTTTTCAACGGCGAGCCCGCCGTCGACGGTCGTTTTTTCGATAAATGACCCACAGGTAGTTGTTTCTTCAGCGCCGAGCCCAACGCTGAAGCTGAAGGACGTGAAGACTTGTCCCTTGAGGGTGTTCTAGCCCTCTTAGAGCCCTTCTTCACCGGAGATCTTCCTCTGGATGACCTTTGGGCCAGGCCATAAATGTGATTCCTCTCCCTGTCCTTAAGAGTTCTTTCTGACATACGCTCGCAGTGAGGACAGGTCTTTGGGTCATGATGCTCAGGCAAACAAAGTATACAGACATCATGACTGTCTGTTTTGGCCTTCTTGTTGCCACAAGAACGGCAGTTATCAAAGAGTGAGGGCATTTTGAGAGAAAATGCCTCAAAAAAACTGCCAATAAACACAGATACTTACTTGACTTGATGTAAAATGTCAAAGTAAGTAAAAAAAATCAGTATAATGAACGAATTTTCTGACAAAAAAGCCAGAAAAGAGTGGAGCTGAGTTACCAGGTTCCTTCCTGAAGGAGCCGGAAAGAACAACTGACCTGGCTGTCACCCCTGGGGCATGATGGGAAGCTGGGGGTCATGGGTGCCTTGGGGGCACGGTGTCAGTTTGCTGCATGTTGATGCAGGTTAGCTTTTCAGTCTTTTTAGACTGTAGTTTTGCAATGCAGCCTGGGAGCTTCCTATGCTTTCAGTGTTTCATAAGAATTTCCACTGCTTTCTGAGCATTAAAACAGTTCTGAAACAATACTGTTGTTGTCTCTCATGTTTATAATGCATGTTTGTTCATGGTTTATGGAAATTCTTTACAGCATAATTCAGCTCTGGTGTTTATTAGTCTGCAATTGCTTATTTTTATATATATATATATATGTTTATATATATATGTTTATATATATGTGGGGCACATATAATGTTTCCGGGGTCCCGCGCATGGGCGGGAATATTCTAATGCTTATGACTATTGATGAGGATCCCCTGGAAGAGAATATGGAAGTATTCGTCTTTTAAGTCTAGTGTGGCCACAAAGTTGCCTTGTGGAAGGAGTTGTTGAAGGATGACCATATGGAAGTGCTCTGACAGTATGTATAGGTTTAATGGTCTAAGATCTAAGATTGGTCATAGAGACCCATTCTTTTTGGGGCTTAAGAAGTAAAGTGAGTAAACTCCTGACCCTTGATGTTTTAATGGAACTGGTTTTATAGCCCCTTTTGTTAGAAGAGCTTGTTCTTCTTGTTCGAGAAGCTGTTGGAGTTGTAGTGGGAGTTTGTGAATGTGAGGTGGAAAAATGGGAGGATTGCTGGTAAGCTCCAGGCAATAACCATGTTGGATAATATCCACAACCCATCTGTCTGTTGTTTTAGATTGCCAAATGGGAAGAAACTGTTGTAATTTTGCCCCAACAAGCGATAAATGGTCTAGGGAAGTGGTATCAAGTCACTGTTTGTTAAAGGACTGGGAGGTACGTGTTGGTGTACCTCTGCCTTTAAAATTGTTTCCCTATATCCACTCTTGTAGAACCCTCTAGAGGGAGATGATAGTGTTTGTGCTTTGTATGAAGATGCGGCTGCATCTGGGGTGTTAGTGTTAGTTTTGGAGCCTCCTTTATAAAAGGAGCGAGAAAAGTAACATCTCTTAGAAGGAGATTGAAGTACTTCAAGGGCTTTGCTACTTCTGAATCCTTTTTTCATTTTATTCTAGGGATTGATCTATTTGCGGCCCAAAGAGGTGTTCCTTATCATAGGGTGCATTAAGAATGGTTTGTTGCACCTCAGGCTTCAAACCAGAAATTCTGATCCATGCATGTCTCATAAGCATAATGCTAGTGTTTATTCCTCTGGCGTCAGTCTCTGCTGCATGTAATGCACACCTGACTGAGGAATTAGAAATATGTTTCCATTCTTGTACTATTTCCTGCCCCCTCTTTTGTATTCTTCTGAAAAATATTTAAATAATTCTTCCATTTCATCCCAGTGAGCTCTATCATATCTGTACAAGAGACCTTGTGTATTAGCTATACGCCAATGGTTGGCTGATTGAGCAGCTACTCCTTTACCTGATGCATCGACGAGTTTGAATTATTTTTCTGGAGGTGGAGCCTCCCTTGATGTGAATTAACCTTTTTACAGGCAATAAACACCACCAAGAAATCCAAAGGCAACTGACCCCTAATAAAAGCTGGTTCAGAGGGAGGGGGCTTGTATTTCTTGTCCACTCTAGGTGTTAGTATACATGCTCTAACTAGGTCTTTAAAAATATTATTAGTGTGCCTTAACATACCTTTAAGCATAGGCAACATTTGTGTAGTTCTTTGTAGGCTGCCTAAAGTTTCGTATAGGAAATCTTCTTCCAGTTACTTATATAAAGTTACTCCATGGTAATAAGCTGCCCTAGCAATTAATTCCTGAAATGCAGTATAATCATCAGGAGGGGAAGGTTTTGCTGGATATAGATCAGGGTCTGTATTTTACAGTGGGTCTGTGTTATAGATCTGCTGGTGGTTGTTTATAATTGTCATCATCCTCCTCGATATCAGGAGTTTTGTTAGGACAACCTGATGGTGTAATGTGTAAAGGATCTTGGTGAAGAAAGTGGTCGGATCTGGGGGAATATGAATAGGGCTTGTAGCTGTGTCCTTTTTAGGTCTCACCTGCGTTGCAGCGCATGCGCTGTTTCGCCTTCGGCGAGATGTATAGTTGTTAGTTATCTATCCAGCTTCTTTGGTAGAGGGGTTGGTGTCCGTTCTGTCTCCCTTAGGACCGACCCGCCCACCCGTCATCTGTTGCTCGCGAGTCAAGCTGCGCTGCTGTAGAGCCAAAACGAGGTCAGCAAAGCTGTTGTAGAGCTAGAGAACTAGGTCAGCAGAGCTGATCTAAAGCCAGAGAACCAGGTCAGCAGATCCGTTGTAGAGCCAGAGAACCAGGTCAGCAGAGCTGCTGTAGAGCCAGAGAACCAGGGCAGCAGAGCTTCTCTAGAGCCAGAGAACCAGGTCAGCAGAGCCGCTCTAGAGCCAGAGAACAAGGTCAGCAGAGCCGTTGTAGAGCCTGAGACCCAGGTCAGAACAGGTGCTGCAGGGACTAGAGAAGTACAAACGTAATCAGACACAGAAGAGGTGCAATGATGCCTTGTAATATGGCACATTCTGGCGCAATATTTTGCTATTTTGTCATATTACATAACAGTAGTACTGTCTGGGCAAACATTTCTCCTCATTAGCAGCACTCTAACACCCGAATACAGCCGTCCACAACGAAATAAAGACAGAATCTTTGCAAAGCATCTGCTCCCGCCGGGGGACCACGGCTGATGCTTTTTAAAGCCTCTTTTGATCCATCTGAGCTAGAATCAATGTTTGCAACTGATACAGAAGATCTGAATCATGTGGCAAGTGTGGAAAATATGTAAATACTCCGAGAACACTGCGGACACAATATTGCGTTATTCCAGTGGTCCTGCCTATGAGCAAAGACTTGTAGTGTAATGGCCTTGATTTACTGACTGTGTTGTAAATCCATGAAACTGTCCCCCAGAAGAATATTTGGGCAAAAAATAACCTTGAAGTACTGATTCTGTGGTACTGATAAAGTAAGGGTAAAAGTGGTCACGCAAGGTCACTGAAGTCAGGAAGGAATGGGAAGTTCTGGACAGCATTGTCCTTCTCCAGGTAGGAATTCACATGCGGGGCAGCGCCAAGTAGCTGGGATGAAACAAGCATTTGCGATGCAATAGGTCTCTCATTTACGCGAGTTGAAGCTATTGGCATTGTAAATGACAATGTCTTTTTTTATGTTTTAAAAACCAAAACATAAATAAAAGGCATCATCATATACAATGCCAATAGCTCAAACTTGCGTTAATTCGAGACCTATTGCATTGCAAATGCTTGTTCTTTTTTAGCAGGATTCTGTATTCAGTGTCTGCCTTTCTTTGTAAAGGTATTAAACTATGTGTATTTAAGGATTTATGTGAATCTTCTGTTGTTTAGGATCCAGCTTTTCCTAAATTTTCTCCAAAATCGGCTTTGATGACTGAAAAAGTGACTTAAATCTGAGCCCTACAGAGTGAAACTTTCTTCAGAAAAAACTTAAAGACTTGGGGCCAGATGTAGGTAAATCACATTTACCGATTTTGAAATACCGAATATTACCGAATTTTACCGATTCGGTATTTCAAAATCGGTAAATGGGATGTAGGTACCAACATCTGGATTTTTTACCGATTCCTTAAAATTCGGTATTTACCGATTCGGTAAATACCGAATCGGTATTTGCTATTGAATCCTATGGGCCTTGTAGCCCATAGGATTCAATTCAAATACCGATTCGGTATTTACCGAATCGGTAAATACCGAATTTGTCAAGGGTGCAGGGGGTGTCACTTTGACACCCTCTAGCACCCCTAAAACGGGCGTGTGTGCAATGTGGCACACAGACATGCCCTAAGGGCACGTCTGTCTGTCACATGGCACATGTGTACATGCACAGATGTGTATGTACACAGGAATCGGTATTTTACCATGGATTTGTATTCCATGGTAAAATACCGATTCTGAAAGCCATGTGCCAATGGAAAATTGGCTACCCACATTTCAATCTTGCATTTTCGGTAATTTTACCGAACCGGTAAAATTACCGAATCGGTAAAATTGCCGAAAATGCCAGATTTAAGGGCCCCTACATGTCAATGGCCATTTACCGGCCGTTGCCGGTCGGTAAATGGCTATTTTCGGCCACCTACATCTGGCCTTTGGCTCTTTCCCCGTTAAGTACATTCAGGAACATAGCTGTACAAACAGCTCTCACCAGCGCTGGGAAGCCTTTGGGCAGCCATAGGCTCTACAAATTCTAAGCTAAACATAAGGGAGCGTCTTTTTGTTTCGATGACAAATTTTTGGTGCTGAGCTGGATTTTTGCTTTTTCTCTTTCGATCCAAGCTGTTTCGGAACCGGAGGGATGGCTTAACTTGCTATTTTGGTGCAGAGCTGTAATGCGGTGCTTTGGATTCAGAGTCTCTGCTGCCCACCATGCCCTGATGGCAGTGGTGACTTAATAGCCTTTTGTTTTGTTGGAGTGGCTTTGGTGGGCAAAGGGGCTTTGGTACTCATGGCACCTTGTCCAGCCGGAACATCCTGGGACTGGAGTTCGATCTGCAATTCAGAATCCTGGAGGGAGAAGGCATCTTCTTCCTCTGCTGCCATGTCTTCCTGCTCGATGTCCTCACCGAAGATGTCAGGGGTGTCCTGGATACTTTGTTGCTGCATGTCTGTCCGTCGAGCCAGACGGTCCCACAGAGTCTTTTTGGAATGGAATGACCTACACGCGTCGCAGTCTTCCTCTTAACGTTCAGGGGAGAGACACCTTATGCTATTCGGTATGTGGATATTTTGGAGGGGCATTGAGGACAGAATTGAAAAGGCGTCCGTTCCATCGGCAGAAGACTGAACGCTGTTTCTTGAAGTAGAAGCTGAGGAAAGAGGTAGGCTGGAAGGCCGTGGTTAGATTTTTTCTAACAATACAGAAACAGTTTTCTTAGATTTGACACAAAAAGGTAGAGACGTGATAAAAAACAATACAGATGAGGGTAGGGTGAATTGCACATCGAAGGAGGGATTTCAGATTAACGGTTTCGAATCGAAGCGCCGCAATATACACCCAAACCCGATGGCAGAAAGAAAACAATCTAACCGAAAGCAGGAGTCACCTTACAACGTGACTGGAAAAGAATTCTTTGACGAACAACAACTTGCAAACATCCACATCCAACAGTAGATGGCAGCAGTATGCAAGGCATGTTGATTTATAGCACCCATGCCTCGAACATAGGTATTACCACATGAAATGCATAAACTTACTAACATTTAACATGAAATGCAATTTTCAAAAATTTCATCACCACAAATCAATAATGTATAATGTATTCAGCACCAAGACTCCTCAGGGTAGATGTGCACTAAATTGTTGTAACAACATAAAATGTGAAAAACAAGAATAGAAAAGATTTGACAGAATAAATGATTACTTTGTCCAAAAAACCTTGGTCCCCTCCTAGTGCCTCCAGCCAGAGGAGAGGGATGCTTAGAGTTACAGACGGAGCTAAGGGAGCTCGAGAGTCTGTCAATATCGGCTCGGTGGACAAAAATAGAACCGATTTGTGAGGACAAAAAAGGACATCTGACAAATATCAGTCCTCTGTGGCCAGACACAGGCTATTCCTGCTTCACCAACGTGCGAATGACACCTTATGTCCCATCTGAGGTAGTGTGTACTGTCTGCTTAACACCCAGCGGTCCAAGCGTGTAACACCTCTCACTTTTTGGATACTATCAGTGTATCCCCCCCAGAGCCTATGTGTACCATTCTGTATCACGCCCAGTGTTCCAGGTGGACCTTATCTGACACACAGAGACAACCATACCCTGTATACCACACAGTGGTCGAAGCAAAACTGTTACCATACTCGCCTTCTCTAGGGTGCGGACTAGGGGAAAAGCAAAAGTGATCTACTCAGTTGTTCTTGTTTGTCACACGCCACCTACTGGAACTAAGGATCAGATATAGTCTCTTACACTGTGACGGTTATCTCTGGAGGGACCTCCGCCCGTGGATTTTGTTGCGCAGATGTGAACCCATTCGGGGAGGGATCCTTCCTTCGACAACAGTCAGGCTCGATGAACCAATCTCTCCTGTATGGTCTGCCAAAATGTTGCTCAAATATGATCTTACCTTAGTTAAATAAAAGTCAAGAGGCATTTGGCAAAACAGGAACAAGTTAATTTAATTAAACGCAGAAGCCAGGACAGTATAGACAGAGGCGTATCTGGAGACAGTCCCATAGTGCAGAAGTTCTGGCTGCACATATATACAATTTGTGGGTACAATAAAACACTGACATTCTTTGAAAAGCATCACAGTCATAAATAACAAAAACAACCATCAGATAAGGGGACACAGGAGGCTCACGAGGAGAGCAAGTGTGTGCTTGTACAGACGTACGGTATGGTGAGTGCGTGATCACCTCTTGCGGTGTGCACAACATGTCCTGATTGGCTGAGTGTTGCTAACTTCACATGGCATCTACCTTGTGGTGTTTTGGAAAAAGCGCTCCTTTGGCCGCACGTGTCTTATTGGGGCCACTCTCCTAGGGCCTGGTTGTGGTGTATCTACCTATCTGTGGGATCGATCTGGGTTTTCCTTGGGTGCACATTTGTCTTTGAGCTAAGTGTGATCCCCTATGTGACCTGTCAATCATTAAGCCTAGGTTTGGGTTGCAGGGCCTTTCTGACCACGTAACTCTGACTTGAGGTTGATGTAGAGGTCATCTCTGATAAATCCAACAGCAATGATACACGTTCATGAGTGTCAGCATGTGTAACATGCTGGTCACTGATATCATATTTAGCGATATTCTCATTATTACATGTACAGTTGTTACACTGTACATCACATTGCATTCACCGGGATCAACGTCATTATGCTGGCATAAGTTACGGTGTACATTGTCATTGCATTTCCTGGTATTGACATCATTGGGCATGCATAGATTACAGCGTCCATCGATATTGCATTTATTGGTACTGCCTCTGGTATACGCACATACATCAGGGTGTACATTGGTATATTTATCAATCGCAACATGTGAGCTAGGGTGTGAGTGCTTGTGTGTGTGTTTCTGTGAATGGGTGTGTGAGTGGTTTTATGGGTCTGTTAGTGGGTATGTAAGTGCCTGTGTGGGTCTGTGGCTGGGTTTGTGAGTGGCTGTGTGTGTCTATGAGTGGGTGTGGGTGTGTGAGTGGCGCTTTCAAATACTTAGAGTATGATGGACTCTGCTCTCAGCAGGAGACAACAAGAAAGATACCACCAGTCACAGTCACTACAGATCAGATTGTGCTCCAACAGATCAGCAATACAGTCATCTCCATTAAGGATTTCACTGTTTTTCAAAGTGGAATACAAGGGGAAACACTTCTGATTTGCATTCGCCAAGGCCAAGAAGTTATGAAAGTTTGTGCTTTACTGAAGGGGAGATTTAACTGCGGCACCTGCTGTGTTTATATTTGTAATTGCATTCGATTGAGGTTTAACTTCTGTAAAATGCGCACCAGGGCCAAACTGGAAACTCATTTTTTCCCAATAGAGTCCCCAGTATTGCCAAAAACGTCTACTCAACTGGTGTACTTTTGTCTGGGGAATTAATAAGTGCTCTCACGTTGGGTAAACGTCTTGTGCATATTCTGTACTCCAGCTATATAAAAGACCGAAAGTGTTTCCAATGACTGTAGTGTAGTTCCTATATTCCCAATAGGCTCTGCGCATTGGAATAATATATACTGTACTTTAGACGTAGGACTGAGGTCTACTAGGTCTCTACCGAATATAATAAACTTAATAGTGAGTGCCAGTTAGCTCAGAGGTCACTAGAAACTTTCTCGAATTCACAAGAAAGGGATTAGTTTCTGACAACTGCATAAACATGACAACTTTGTTTCCCAAGAATAAGAAATCAAATCTCTAGAGTCGCAGAAACAATAGATAGCTATTTTACTCAGTCAATCGTGCATGCTTCGTTTCACCAGAAATGCAGAGAAATAGAGAGGCTGGCGATTTCAATAAAAGTATTTATTGAACAGTCTTCTTTCTCAAACATTTGAAATGAACTGCTACAATCGTAATACTGGTTATAAAGTACAAGGCATATAATACACACAGTATTATAAAGTAGTACTGTAAAAGCATGATATGGTTTCTAAGCCATAAAAGTGCATAAAACGTATAAAATACATACAGTAATAAATAATGACTAAAAGTACTCAACTGGTGCTTCTAAAATAAGCCTACCCCGGTGTACCTAACCTGAGTCCAGTACTAGGGAGGAAGTAAGTGAGGAGTAGTCTAAGTTTAGTAGTTCTCTGCCAGGAATCTATTCCAAGAATTCTCTAAGAGGTCTAATCAGCTCCGTACCTTGGTTCAAGAATGAAGGAGGTCTTGTATCTCTCTCTCTCAGGACTCGATTTCCTTGATACCCGCAAGGGTAAGCCGGAAACACTGGAGCTGGATTTCTCGGCAAGAGAAAAGACAGCGTCTCTCTCAGTGCGTCAGCTGGAGGGTCGGCTTCCTTCGGCACTTGCTGTTGCAGGGTGTCGGGCAAGTAGATAGTCGATCTGCTCCAAACCACAGTGTGTTTGGCTGGGCAAACCTGGGCATATTTATACTTTGAAGGTGCCGAGTTTGACGCATGTTTAGACTTAATATCGTCACTCAAAGGCTAAATTCTTGGAAAACACCAGGAGTTCTTGGAGAAATTAATATTCAAGCAGGGGGAAGTTCCTAGCTGCTGAAGGCGGGTTTTTCCAAGAAATTGTTGTTAATTCTCGGATCCTAATGGAAGTAGCCATGCCGTATTTGGGCTGTATGGTTTAGACCAACTAGGGTAGTGATTTCTATGCCTATATAAGGATATGATAAAGTATACCTATATAACGGCATGAATCGGGAAAATTACACTCGGGCCTAGATTCGATTACAACACCCACTCCACGATCTTAAGTTCAATTAAGCTAACCTAATAAGCGCTGAACATATCTAAAGCTAGTGTTCACAATCCCACCACAAAATACATAAAAATGCACTTGAAATGGTTTGTACATGATAAAAATATTGAGCATTTCTACAGTACGCATTTTAAGGAAGTGATACATTCTAAGCATATAGTATTGTATATAAATATGCAAACGGAATGTATTATGAATAAACATTTATGAAATGGCTCTTTAAATACAGAAAGAAAGGTCGAGACCAATTCATAACATAACATATCATGTCAATAGTTATATGAGGACCAAGCCAAATATATTTTCTAGGCAGTGTTTCAGAAAGGAAAATAATTTCTTGTTCTCTATGAATAGTTCTACCTTATGCAGATTAGTCTGTGCCAAAAAAAGTTCAATAATTTTGGAGAGAGAAAAAAAATTCAAATGGTTGTCCCAAAGTTAAATTTCTTTGTTTTGAAAAGTTGAAGGCCGAATTTCAGAGTTCAGGGAACGCTGTGTGCATGAATCAAAAGTTATTCTCGGTGTCAGGAGAAAACATTAGATCATCAAGTCTGGCAAAAAAATCGACTACCTCATTAGGTGAAAGTGGAACCACTTGATCAAGCAGATCAAATGTGCACAGATGAGAAGCATTGCCGTCAGCGCCAGGTGCCGCATTAGCAGTGTTCAAATCAGATAGTACCTGTGTGCCTGTTGATCCTCGTGTCTCACCCTCAGTTAGACTTACTGGTGAGACCTCAATGAATGCCGTCATCAGGATTGGTAGCCGGTGGGGACAACAAGATGCATGAGCCGTTACAGTACCTAGCAAGGCGTCGACATCCGATGGCAGGACTGATGGGAGTGTAAGACAGATGTCCAACACCCATTCCTCTCCGCAAAGCTGGCATCATAGAACAGGTAAGATGCAATCTTACCAGATTGGTCTGAACGATAGAAACCAGGTAGTTTTCTGATCTCTTAAACGAGCCAAGCCAAGAATCTGTGAAATCCTTTCACAATACCTCATGGCAAGGAGGGTCCCTTCCATGTTGGTCTGGATATCGTTGGTTGCTGGACTTGCCATATCAGAGCAGAAGGAATAAAAATATAATTCCTTCTACGAGTCCCAAGATGAGAGGCAGGCCGCCGAACACAGAGTGCACGAAATATGGAAAAATGCCGAGGACTGCTTCAAATGGTGTTAACAGTCCAGAAAAAATCGTCTTAAATACATGTGCGATGCCACTGGTATCAGACATGTTTAAGATTTGACTTAACATTTCTGCGAAATGTACTGGGCAGTTTGCTGATAATAATGCATGTATCTCTGCAGATGTCCTCGCAACTTGCAGATCATACATTTCTTTAGACGAGGTCAGTGGCTCAGACTTTTGCAAAAGAATGGCTTTTATTCTGCTTAAAGTATCAATTTGTATAGAAGAGATATTCAGTGAAAGCCATAATGTAGTCCCACTGTCTGTCTTTTGAGTTGGATACAATACTTGCATACAACAAGTGACCATGGACGACACACTAACGAGAAAAAGCAGCTGTGATCATTCAACATAAAGTAACTGCCATTGGATAGTTGCCTGAAAATGGGTTCTATCACAGTCAAGGGAGTACCGTGCAGGTGGCAAGAGAGGTTATTTGCAGAACCGTCGCAGGTTCCGTGTAAATTAATACCTTTGCACAAAAGTGTACCACTTAGTGAGTTTTTACAATTTTTTCCACTAAGGAATACCTCTTTTCCCTTGTTCCAACATTTGTGTGTGTAAGGTAAAGTCCATGTCGACTTAATGTATTCTTTACCCAACCTTTCATAAAGGCCTGCTGGCATATGCTGTAGACAATACTGAAACTGAAAAATCATCACTGGTATCATGATGGTTCCATGAATTATCTATTCAATGACAGGATTATCAGAAACTGTCAATGGTAATCTTTCCAGTTTTTCAATGCTCAGCACCGTATAGTCTGCTCCTCTTTGTGCCAAAGAGATTTGTTTATCTGTAAGGTTAAATACAGCAAACAATGACGTTGTGTTGATTAGACGCCATGGCACGTAGCCTGAACGAAGGTTTTGCAACATCCAGCCTAACTGCATTATAGAAAGTAATTGAGACTGGCCATGTTGTAACATTAGCATGTCCTGTTCCATTATGTCAATTGCAGAGGATACTATGCTGTCCAAAGAATATATTCTGGAGGACAGAGTAGTTAACCCATTGTCCACTACAGAGAGAGCTTTCTCTAAATTAATACGATCAATTTCTCGTATTCTTTCTTCAGTTACTATTTGCGTGACTTTCCAAGCTTCATTGTACGCAGCATATATACCGGCGTATATAAAATGTTTTTTGCCGTGGTTTGCGAGGCCCCATTAAGAAATCTCACAAATCATTGCTTTCTTTAAGTAAAGGTAAGTGTTGTTTGATTTCCAGAAGTATGGATGTCTTTAGCCACTCAAGAAGGAAAAGGTTTGACAAAGTGCACACCAGGTTTTTCTTTTCATGAACTCTTATTCCTCCTTTAAATCTGATTGCGTGCAGGCCCGATATCGTGGTCTGCCCTAAACCACGTGGATAATCAAATCTGTTGAAATGGGGCGACACATCACCCCAATATCGGACACACAGCCTGGCCTGTTCAGTTTTAACCCCTGTGTTTTGTTCAGGAATCTATCATGACAGTTATTGGTGTCTGTGGGCCAGATTAACAATTTTTTCCAAACAGGATTAGTTCTGTTTTGTGTTAAAATAAATGGTACGTCTACCTCCTTTTCTGTTGTCTCATTACTTTCAGAAGTGGGTTTAGGTAAACACGGTTTATTCAAATCTTTTATCTTAGCCAGGCCAAGACAAGAAGTTTGTTGAACAGTATCGTTTAAAAACATTATTTGTTCTGGTATAATGCAGGCTCTGAACAAGGCCTCTAAACCTTGTACCTGCCATTCTTTCGTGCCCCAGACAGTTTTTGTCTCAATGTTGTCTTTCCAAAAGTCAAAACCTAATGTAGACAGCTCAGCATAAACGTTTGCAGAATAAATGTATTTAATGTTGGTCAACTTTGTTTTCATTCTTGTCTTATTTACATTTTTTTTAAATAAAACGTTTCTGGATTTGTAACATTAAACCCTGAGAAGTATGAAAACTTTTCTTAGAATGTTTTTGAGCTGCTCTTTGGTTGCGTGGGACAATGTTCCCATTGATTATATGTGAAGACATTCCTAGGAATTGCAGATTTGGGCAAATAGTGGTGACCATAGTGATTGAAACAATACATTTGTTCATAGTCTGATGACCATTCTAAATAGTCATGTTCAGTAAATTTTGCAGACATTTTTAAATCTGACATCATGTTATTAATAGTCTCAACGTCCCAATCATCAGAAAATGTGCAGGGTGATACAAAGTCACTTAAAGAAACCTTGAACTGGTGTAGAATCTTCAGCAACTTCACCGGGCGACAGATGTCATAGTCAGTTCTGTCCCATGCTATACCACCAGGTATAGGAACGGCTGTGATGTTCACTGACGATAGGTCTCTTTTTTCACAATGGAATGATTTGTGAGGTTTTAGGAACAAGTTGATTTTCTGACTTGCTGTGTCCATTGTGCTGTATTTTCCGTCCATCATTTGTCCCAAGCTTAAAACTAAAATCAGCCAGAGTAGGAGAAAAAATTGTACCCAAACCAATCCAAAATTCAATCCATGGTGAAACCAGATATATTTTCTCAAGTTGATGAAAGATTTCTGTTGTTTTTTCTTTGAGACTTTTCTTTGCTGGCCCTTCTTCGGGTTCACTGGGATCCTCAGAGAATGTATCAAAGTTGATAAAATAGCCAGAGGCAGTTCTGTCAATTGTTGGAATTGCATCAGGATTATTATTAATCTTTGGAGTTGCTTCTTCCTTTGTCATATTGGTATAGTCAGATGCTACATCATTGTAGACAGGTGTTTCTTGACAAACTGTTATTTGGGTCTCAAGAGGTATGAGTTCCATGGCTTTGTTGCATAGTTCTTCTTTTCTTACTGCAGGTTTATCAAACGTGATAAGTCTTTCAGTCTGAACCTCTTGGATAGTAGCAAGATTTGGTATTCTGCTACATCTTGGGAGTCCACTGGGCCTACTACTTATTATTGGCCACATGTTGTGGTTTGACCAGGTCGATGGACATGACTCGGTTCTCCTTTTTACCTGCAAGGGGCGGTAGGACTACTGATCTTGTTCCTTGGATTGATAAGACAGGTACTGCTTTTCTGTAAGAAGGCCCAAATTTCTTCTTCACCGCTATCTTTTCCCTGACTAGATCCCCAATCTTTGGAATCCAGACAGGTCTTGCTGGGACAGGTGGTTTTTCTTCAGTGGCTGTTGGCTTTTGTGTTGTGTTACTCAGACTTCTTCTTGTTTCATTTAAGTCCTGTAAAAACAGCCAAACGATCTTTGACATGAAAGGGTTTTTGTTCCACCACTGAAGTTTGACAATTGAGGTCTTCGATTATCATTCTAGTACAAAAAAGTAATTCATAAGGAGTGATTCCCCCCAGAGAATTTCTTGGCAGATTGTTAAGACTACGTTGGACACTTATTAAGTGTTTTACCCACCCATCACCCAAACCTAATACCTTAGCTGTTATGGATTGCTTTATGTCATGGTTTTTTATTTTATTTATATTTATATTTTATTTGTTAAGCTTATAAGGCGCACAGCTACCCACAAAGGGTTTCCCGGCGCCATGACGGAGCATACAAAAGGCAGACACCTTGCAGAGTTGTTACTGATCAAACAGCCAGGTTTTGAAATTTTTACGAAAGCGCGAATAGTTATCTTCTTTGCGGATGTGGGAGGGTAGTGTGTACCAGATGGGTGGACCAAGATAGGAGAATGATCTTCCACATTCTCTGGAAAGTTTAAACCTAGGCACACAGAAGTTAGCTGCGGATTGAGATCGTAGATGACGAGCAGGTGTATACGGATGTACTAGAGCTTGCAGATATTTGGGGGCAGTACCAACTTTAATCTTAAACATATAGCTCAGGGCTTTGAACTAAATACGGTTCTCCACCCTGAGCCAATGTAGATACGTAGAAGACCAAAGATACTATAAGTTTTTGGAACCCTACAAAGCAACCTGGCAGCCGAGTTCTGAATCAGCTGCAATCTACGCACCACAGCCTTATTTGACCAAAGGTAGAGAATGTTCCTGAAGTCAAGTGGAGATGTGATAAGAGCATTGACTACGGTCTTTTGGGTAGTAGTGGGCAGCATCCAAAGGATTTTTCTAAGCCATTTCAAAATGGTAAAACATAGAGCCGCTACTTTGCCAGTTTGTTGGTTCATGGACAAAGTACTGTCCACAATGACCCCAAGGTTGCGGACATGGCTGGTCGGAACAGGAAGCTTGCCCATTTGAGTGGGCCAGTGGGAGGAATTCCAGAGGTCTTTGTGTTTTCCTTGAATGAGGACCTCCGTTTTGTCTCCATTCTATTTTAACTGGTTGATGGTCATCCAGTTGCAGATATCACTAAGGCCTTGTTTCAGATGGGAGGGAGCAGATGGACTGGATTCAGAAAGAGAGAAGATGATTTGCAAATCATCAGCGTAGGTCGTAAGATCCACTATGTCTGCTAGGGGCTTAACATATAAATTAAAAAAACAAAGGGCTAACAATTGAGCCCTGGGGTACACCGTGGGATGAAATAAAAAAAATTGAGCACGCTGAGGCTGACATAATTTGGAAAGTGCGATTTTCCAGAAATGAACAATTCCACTTTAGTGCTTCACCACATATACCAGCATTTTCCAGTGTATTTACCAGCCTTTTGTGGGAGATGGTATCAAAGGCCGCAATAAGGACTAGTAAAATGAGGGCCACTGTTTGGCCGTCATCAAGATGTTTACGGATCTTTTCCGTGACTCCCAAAAGAGCGGTTTCTGTGGAGTAGCCGGCACGGAAGCCAGACTGTGAAGGATGAAGGGAATTATTAGTTTCTGTAAAGTGTATTAAAACAGAGTGGGCATGTCTTTCAAGAATTTTCAAAAATAATGGTAGGAGTGAAATAGGTCTATAGTTGGCCAGTACTTCTGGATCAGCTATCGGTTTCTTCAATAGGGGATTCACCATTGCATGTTTCCACAAAGCAGGTACAGTGGATTGTAGAAAAGAGGTATTCAAGGTGTCCAGGATTACCTCCAAATGCGGAGAATCCATTTGTTTTAGAATAAAACTTAGATTTTTTCTTTCCACTACCGCATTACTCTAAGGATGGAAGGGACTAGAATACCGCAATGCAACGCCCAAGCTAACCCTAGCCTCCTCGTAAGCTCGAGAGCTAAACACAGGACCCTGTTCAGAATGTTGCATGCCGATTGCGTATGTGCCGATAAAGACTCACAAATCCTTAATAACAGTTCTGGCGTGAGCCGAGCGCTGGGGCCATAACCAAATAAATCTTGTCCTAGTAGTTGTGGGACCGCATCTGTCTGTAGGGACGTCTGCGTGTAGATAGCCGAATGCTGTCTAACAGTGGTATCTGAACTGAGCTGGCTACACTGTAGTGAGGTATCTGGTGGTTGTGCAGACCCTCTCCCATATGTGCTTCTTGAACCAAGTAAGCTCTCCGCTTCCTGTTTGGAATTACTCTGTTCCCCACTCCAGGAATTCGAGCAAAAGGAACGGAGTTTGCATCAATTATGTATGTATACGTGAGTGGATAGTTTAGAGGTAACGCTGCATGATTGCCTTCCATTGAGGCTTTTACTGTTAGTAACGTTTCACCATCTATAACTTTTTTGCGCGAGTGATTGTAGCTATGGTAGCCGTTTGCACAGCTGCCTTCGCGGCTTCGTCAGCCAATGAATTCCCTGCAACGTGAACGCCATCACGCTGATGACTCAGTGTGTGAATCACGTGAGTCTTTTGTAGTTCTTTCTGTAAAAGAACTACTTGTTCCCAAAGCATTTTATGCTTGATTGTGCCACCCTATGAATTTTTGAACCCGTATTTAACCCAGTTCTGCAAATTTTCGTTGTAAGATTCAACGCAGAAATACGAATCGCACACTATGAGTGTGGGCAATTCGCGATCGGTATTTTCAAGCGCCTTCTTGAAAGCCTGTAATTAAGCTCGCTGAGCTGTACAGTCTCCGAGTGATTGAGTTTTAGTGACCATAGGTCTGAATTCGCCTTCGCGCCTGCGATCTTTAACGATCGCGCACGCAGCACTATAGGCTTGTTTACCCCCAATTGCGGGTTGTGCTGATCCGTCTGTATATATTATACATCCGTAATGTTCCAGAGGCAGAATTTCGGTCGGCAGAGGACATTCGTGTTCGTATTGGAGAAATTCTTGTGTTATCAAGCTGGGGTCAAAAATGTATTCAACGTCTTCAGAGGCGAACCCAAGTATTATGGTGTTCACTCTTTCCAAGTGTCTGTCCAAGTCGTCATCTGTAAGATAGATGTGATCGACATATGATAAGGCCTCATCATCGTACGTATGTAGTAACTCTGTTACCCTGGCTGAAAATAACCCTGGACTATTCTTGAATCCTTGGGGGAGACTGCAAAATTGTCGCTGCGTCCCCATTATTGAGAAAGCAGTCAGATGCCTGCTTTCGGGTGCAATGTTTTGACAGAAAAACCCATTTGAAATATCTAATGTGGTTTTATATTTTTTGCGCACAATGTTATTCATACGGGCTGCACTATGTGCATTTTGTACTGCAAAAGTATTGCAACAAGAGTTTAAGTGTCTGTAATCCAATACCAGACGATATGAATTGTCTGGTTTGGAGACAGGAAACAAAGGATTGTTCATTGCTGAGGTGCATGTTTCAATCACCCCTTGGTATTCAAGTTAATTTAAAATCTCCCTGACTTGTTTTTTAGCTTCTTGCTTTACTAGGTACTGCCTTTGTGCAGCAGGTTGATTTTGTAACTGGATTTTGTGGTGAGGAGAATCCCCATCCCATCCCACATGATTTTTATGTAATGCTGGAGCTTGAGCTACTGCCCATTTTCTGGCATTAATGTATTTTTATGAATTGGAATATGATTTGAGAAGGCCAGCATAATTATCTCTGCGCAATGTGGGCACTCCCTGACAAATTCAGGTGGCCAGTCTTGTTCAGCTAGAAGTATGTTATAGCCCTTAGAGAGCTTTTCCCAAAAGAGTGATCTTATTTTTCTAGTTATGTCCCCCTCCATCCGGAGTGTTACTTCATATAACTTGTGGGGTACACTAACCCTGGTGTCGGCAGTACAACCTGAATGCATTCATTCAAGTCCACTGTCTCCAGATGATCCTTCAGCATCCTGCGAACTATGGTGACTTCTGCTGCGCTGTCTAGCATTGTTTGAGCCCACTCCCCGTTCTTGAGTTGTGTTCTCAAGATCCTCGTCATGTCTGATCTTTATGCTTGCTACCTTCTTTTTAGGAAATTTAGCTTTTTTACTTTGGTGAACGGGTTCTTTGTCTTTGGACTTGACGCGTTCTTCCTTGTGTTCTGACCGTCCTCTTCTTTCTGATTTCTGAGAGGAAGTCTGAAAAGATCGAGAGGGACGTGTATCATTATCTTGATATCTGTCAGGTTTTTTCAAATTATCCCCATTCCTAAGGTTATACCTTTTTTCAGAGGGCTCCCATTGGGGAGACCTACCTCCCCTTTGGTGAGATCTTCCTCTGGACTGAGAATGTTTCTCTCTAGAAAAAGTCTGTCTAATGTTTTCCCACTTTTTTTAGGAGTAGTGAAATTATTTTTAATAAACTCCTTTTCAGGATTTTCTGTTAATTCAGGTTTTACTGGTTTCCCACCCAAACTATCTCTTCCTAATTCTTCATAAGATTTTTCAATAATTCTAGCAAGCTCATATGGTTGATCTGTTATATCCGTTTCTTTGAACTTTTGGCGGATTGCCACGGATGCTGCTTCACCTTTAATGTTAGCTAATAATATAGCTGAGACCTGTTTGAAATCTTTCATTAATTTCATACCTAGATTTAAGGACAGTTCTGGACCGTATTTATTTTGAATCTGCCTCAGAAAGTCTGGTATCACCGCCATGGACGGTACACCATGTGTTTTTGTTTAGACTGAAGCAAAGACTGTATCCCAAGTGTCACAGTCCTCCACATGTGGTGCTATCCCCATTGGTAAACAGATTGTCAGAATTCTGTGTTTCTCTTGAGGTGTACTATCAGGGAATACTGCCTCTATCTGAGTAATTTTTTGAGCTAACCAGAACGGAATTTGTTCCCTCTTCGCGGGTAATTTACCAATGACTGATTGTATAGTCTGTGATGTTATTTTATTTGTGTTCCCCTGGTGAGGGGTGTGCTGTGGAATCCTTATAGCAGGTTGGACTGTTAAAGTCCTCATGACATTTTGAACCAATTGTCTGTGTATTTAACTGTTTCATCTGAGCTAACAGTTCTGGACCTGTCATTCAGTTCATGTCATGATGTGGTGTGTAGCTGGGTAGCCCCATCCATGTTGCTCCTGGTCTACAGAGTGGACCGAGCCTGGTAATGTGATTTTGATGTTGTAGGGCGCCATTAAACCAGAGTTGATGCTTCTGGTAAGTTAGTGGAATTTCAACGTCCTCGAAAGGAACGTATTCCGCTGGAGGTTCCTCTGCTTTGTAGTAGTCGAACTCCTGTGTTACTGGATTTGCTTGTGGAAAAGTAATCCATGAATAGAATACCTCTGTCTGCCGATATTCATGTGCCTCTATTACAAACATAACTTTACCACCTCTCGATGATACCCCATTTTCTATAAGTTTTATAGTTATGGTTTTCCTTATATTTGCCGGGATGATTACTGCATCATCGTCGTTTTCATTATACCCTGTAACGTCTAAACCTGGTTGGTTCGCATTTACTGCAGCTCCACCGGTTGCGTTGTTGTCGCCGTTAACCGACATTGTTTAATGAAAGTTTGCAGAACAAGTTTCAAGGAAACAAAGATTAGGTGCACAATATTTTAGAACACTGTATCCTTCAACGCTGAATAAACCGAAAACTAATACATGAAATTTTCGTCCTACTCAGTTCTGGCGGATATTACCCACTCCAGACGTCTATTGGAGTATTTTACGGGAAAAAGGGGTCTGTATTAAAAGCACGACTGAGTTAATCTAGTCTCTAGCGTTAAATTATCGCCTTACCAAACGTTGCGCGCCATGTAGTGTAGTTCCTATATTCCCAATAGGCTCTGCGCATTGGAAAAATATATACTGCAGTTTAGACGTAGGACTGAGGTCTACTATGTTTCTACCAAATATATTAAACTTAATAGTGAGTGCCAGCTAGCTCAGAGGTCACTAGAAACTTTCTTGAATTCACAAGAAGGGATTAGTTTCTGACAACTGCATAAACATGACAACTTTGTTTCCAAAGAATAAGAAATTAAATCTCTAGAGTCGCGGAAACAATAGATAGCTATTTTACTCAATCAATCGTGCATGCTTCGTTTCACCAGAAATGCAGAGAAATAGAGAGACAGGCGTTTTCAATAAAAGTATTTATTGAACAGTCTTCTTTCTCAAACATTGGAAATGAACTGCTACAATCGTAATACTGGTTATAAAGTACAAGGCATATAATACACACAGTATTATAAAGTAGTACTGTAAAAGCATGATATGGTTTCTAAGCCATAAAAGTGCATACAAAGTATAAAATAAATACAGTAATAAATAATGACTAAAAGTACTCAACTCGTGCTTCTAAAATACGCCTCCCCCGGTGTACCTAACCTGAGTCTAGTACTACGGAGGAAGTAAGTGAGGAGTAGTCTAAGTTTAGTAGTTCTCTGCCAGGAACCAATTCCAAGAATTCTCTAAGAGGTCTAATCAGCTCCGTACCTTGGTTCTAGAATGAAGGTGGTCTTGTATCTCTCTCTCAGGACTCGATTTCCCAGATACTCACAAGGGTAAGCCGGAAACACTGGAGCTGGATTTCTCGGCAAGAGAAAAGACAGAGTCTCTCTCAGTGCGTCAGCTGGAGGGTCGGCTTCCTTCAGCACTTGCTGTTGCAGGGCGTTGGGCAAGTAGATAGTCGATCTGCTCCAAACCACCGTGTGTTTGACTGGGCAAACCTGGGCATATTTATACTTTGAAGGTGCCGAGTTTGACGCATGTTTGGACTTAATATCGTCACTCAAAGGCTAAATTCTTGGAAAACACCAGGAGCTCTGTTAGAACTTAATATTCAAGCAGGGGGAAGTTCCTAGCTGCTGAAGGCGTGTTTTTCCAAGAAATCGTTGTTAATTCTCGGAACCTAGTGGAAGTAGCCATGCCGTATTTGGGCTGTATGGTTTAGACCAAATAGGGTAGTGATTTCTATGCCTATATAAGGATATGATAAAGTATACCTATATAAGGGCATGAATCGGGAAAATTACACTCAGGGCCTAGATTCGATTACAACATGACCTTGTGTGCATGTAATTTTGATAATGTGATTGTTTCACAAGCGTCTTTATCTATAAATCTGTGATAACATGAATCCTTGTCAAGAGAAGATGATGAGACTACAAAGAGGTGAACCTTCACCAAGCATGGCGTACTTCCTCTTGACTAAATGAAGTCAATGCTTCTTTATTCAGTGGAGATGTCCTCATATTCCTCAACATCAATAACACGTTGTCAAAATCGAATGTATGATTAAACAAATACCACTTTAATAACGAGTGCCTAAACCACAAAGGCTTAACAACCAAAAAAGCCTAACCACCACGTTTTCAACCACGACTTACTGAACCACGAAAACGTATCTATTGCCATATATACGGATTCTACCACTACGTTCAAAACTGTGAACGATTTAAACACAAACAAAAAAATGCAATTATTTTAAACAACACTTATAATGAAAAGTATTTTTAGTAAATAATCTTGAAATTATCAATTAAATAATCGTTTATTTAAAATACATATGAACTTACAAAGAGACAGTAATGGACAGTAGAAAACTGAAATATAAGTCCATCTTCTTTTTTACAGTATTGACACACTAGAATGCTTACTAAAATGGCTGTATGACAAACGTAAAAATTATACAAAATGCACTATTTAAAGCGAATATAAAAAAACAAGTTTTCGCATAGAAATAAAAAAAAGAAATCGGATTCCAGAACACATTTTAATTTTCAATAAGAATTGACTTGACTAAAACATATTAAAAAAAACGGCCAACCTTCCACATAGAACATTCACATCGAGCACAGGTCAGCATGGCATCAGTGAAAAACAAACCTACAGTGCCATCTACTGGCCTCTTAAGGTAAATTAAAACAAAGCCTATTATAACGAAAACATAAAACATAATAAAGAAATGTACAAATCAATTTATTAAAATTAATATCTAACTTTTTAACAAAATTGAAAACAGTAAGCGAAAACATAAAAACATATATACAATTATAATTATTGGTTAAGAGGTCGTGGTTCAAGCACAGGTAGTTGTTTAGGATTCGTTGTCAAGCTCGCTCATTGTTACAATTTAGCTATTAAGGCCATTTCACTTCAAAATAGGCTGAAAATGCACTTGAGGACCCTTTTTGTTTAGCTGTCTATCAACATGGGAAAAAAAGAGAAGACCTTTACATACTACAAATAAAACCCTCCACCGGGCCCTGTCACAATTCAATGAGGATGAGGGTTGGCGGGGCCAAAGGAAGGGTTCGGCATCAGGGACCCCATTACCCGGGGCCTGGCATGTCTGCCTGGGTGCCCTGGTCAAACCTAGGGCATCCAGGGTGCATGTTGGGAACTGTGGGGAGCCTCAAGGCCCCCGCTGTCCCAGACAGCTCCACATCTCTTGCAGGAGCCGGCATTGCTCTTGCACAAAGGTAGCAGCTGGAAATGCAGCTCCCTTCGTGCAAGAGCACTAATTTCATCTCCTCCCCTGCCCTCATTTCTATGGGGAGGGAAATAAATGAAAACAGCTTCCAGAAAGCAGGAGCAGTTTCACAGCTATCTCCCGAGGTGGGCACCTTGGGAATTAGCAGGAGACGGCGCTGGGGCAGTGACGCTCCACAGGGCCATGTCTGGCTCTAGGAGGGGGTCACACAGCCCCACCCCCTATCTATGGCGCGGGCCGGCCCCGGGAGGTGGTGGTCACCTGGGCCGTATATATTGCCCAGGGGGGGGTTGTGCCTCCCCCACCCCCATATTGACATTTTGGATTTGGCCCCGGGAGGTGGTGGTCCTAGAAGCCGGGAGTCTGAGCGGATCCCGTAAATATTGTTTGTTTTTCTTTCGCCCTGGGGAGATGGTGATTCCGGGGCTTCAAAAAGCCCTAGGAAGGAAGTCCGTAAAAGCCCCAGAGAATTGGTAGTCTCCTGGGGCCGGGCGGGGGTTCAAGCAGCATCCCCAATTGTCTATGTAGCCCTGGGGAGTTGGTGATTCTCCAGGCATAAAATTGCCCTTGGAGGGGGGCTGCATGCGCACTCCTCCATTAATTTTAGAAACTAGCCTGCTCAGGGGCTTCATTAAATAAAAGTATTGGCGACAACGCCGTTTCCTGGGTTTTTTTTGCCATGGAATCAGAGTGATTTTTTGCCGCGGTGATGTTCCAGAGGTACCCCAGAACCAAGGCTAGGGGGTCAGGGTATTTCTACCCTGCTGACTTTTCTTTCTTTATGGTGGTTTTTTCTGAGACTCGGCTCCAGCCGAGTCTCAAGATGGATTCCAACACTTCCTGGATCAAGGTACGGGGACTGTCAAATCTGCGTCCCTATATATACAAATTTGGATTTCTCCCAATATCTCTAAAACTACTGAATGGATTTCAACCAATTCACAAAAAAGTTGCTTTCTTGATCAAGAGCTACCTTTCTGCCAAATGCGGTGTTATTCCGTTTAGCAGTTTGGGCTGTATTTGTGTCAAAAAACCCTATGGGAATTTGCATGGGGAAAACACGTTTTGGGACACCCCACCCTTTTTCGGCCCCTTTTTGACCAATCACCCTGAAACTTTCAACACAGCAGCTGAACTGACAGTAGTACTAATTTAAAAATGTTGTGAACATTCATCAAATGGCCCTAAAGTTCTTAGCAAAACATAAAACAATCAATCAGGTTCAGCCTGGCCACCAGTTTTAGCTTCAGACTTTTTCTGGAAGTCAAAATCCTTCAGTGGGCGTGAAAGCAGGCTGTATCCAAGGTAGTCCTCACAAAGTCGGAAAGGCATCGGGAGAGGTAAAGCTGTAGCTGTTGGTTTTAACTAAAAAATCCCAGAGAGGGAGAAATTTAAACTTAGCGCCCGGGGAAATCCTCCCGACGGTCGGCTACCTTTGGTGTCTTCCATCCACTAGGTAATAGGGGAACCCCTGGAGAGATGAAGGTAGAGCAATAGGGGAAAATCAAAATATCAGAAAGTCTAACAAGCTGCTCTACCTATCTATTTATATGAACGCTATTCAGTCGTTGAATTAATATATCACTCAGGCTAGACAATGTATTTACACAAAGGAATAAATTAATCAATTATTGCGACAACATTCTGTTCTTGTCTCGCTGATATTCAAAGACAACAAATCAATACCAAGATCAATAATTGTTACATAATAAAATATATACAACACCAACACTGTTGGGCCAGATTTAAATCTTGGCAGATCGATCTTGGCAGATGGGCTACTCCGTCACAAACGTCCGCCAAAATTTAAACCAGGCCCTAAGTTTTTTACCTTATTGAAACAGCTAAGTGCAATGCCCCATAACTTGACTAAAATAAAAGTAGCGCCCACAACTGTAAGCAGAAGAGTAAGAGAAACACATATCATGCATTGCTATCCCAAAGTAAATTGCAGTTCTACAACCTTGCCTGGTCTCAAATGCAAGAATGTATTATGCAACTAAACTCAAAAAAGGTATTACTCATAACAAATGATGTGATGAAGGTATCCGTGGACAGTTTGGAGTCCTCAGTGCCAATTAATATATAGGTCTGGTATATCTCCTCAGGGCATGTAATATTGTCCAGACCTGGCCATATTTCAGCTTTAGGAAGTGTGCTTTATTTAAGAGATTGTTAAACGTATGAAACCCTTACGAGCAGGCGGTCAAGACGGTCTTCATGATACAATCTACTGTGGGTCTGTGCTGACCGTTATGGTACACCTCCATGTTAAACTCCTTTTTTCAATGGATTATAGCTAAAAGAGAGATCCCTGACTCATGGTGAGGTGCCACTATTAAACCAATGTATAAAAAAGAAAATTTTAACAATCTAGCTAGTTACAGACCGATCTCATTGCTTGATAGTCTCGCGTATATTTTTGCTAGAACCCTTCTCAAATATTTAGAAAATTAGGCTACAAGCATTGGTATAATAAGCGGCAAAAAGGTGGGTTCAGTACAGATTAATTCACAATAGACCACTGTATCATCCTTTTTTTGCTGCCCAAGAGATCCTTTTACTACTGCCAAGATACACCGATGCTTTGTGGGTTTGTGGGCCGCTTTCGTTCTGGTGGGGCGGAACCTGCTATGAAACAAACTATTGTCTTCTAAAATTTCTTACGGTCTACTATTGATTATCCAACAGCTGCACTCAAGTAACTGGGAGGTCGGTAAAGACAGTGGCACCAGCACTTTACTTGTACGGGGCAGCCGGGGACCACATCCACCATCACCCTTAGCGCCAGAGCCAGAGCCAACCCCTACGTGCCAGAGGTAGAGTAAGGCATTCCAGGGCTCCCGCGGTGCGGGAGCTCAATAAGGACAGCGGCACCACTACTTTACTTGTACGGGGCAGCCGGGGACTACATCCCCCATCACTCTTTGAGCCAGGAAGCGCCAGCGCCTTCCCCTATGCGTGGATGCGCACAAAGGCATTCCCGGGACTTCTCCGGCACGGGATCTTGGTAAGGCCAGTAGGCACCAGAGCCATCCCCTATGCACCGGAGGCATTTAAGGCATTCCTGGGCTCCAGCGGTGCGGGAGCTTGGTAAGGACAGCAGCACCAGCACTTTACTTGTACAGGTCAGCCGGGGACTACATCCCCATCACCCTTAGCGCCAGGAGGCGCCAGCGCCATACCCTACGCGCTGGAGGCGCATAAAGGCATGTCCACGCCCGTCGGAGACCAGAAGAGACTAGACTGGGCCCACCCTTTGACATCTGCGATCTGGGATCCCACAAACCCACTCAATAAGGTAGTCTGGTAGGATTGTGCGTGCTTTTCTCTATTTCACTCATACATGCTCTTAAATCTATAAATCATGGCTAAAAGGAAGACCCATGCTGATCAGACAGGGGGGGGCATGGCAGGAACATTAGATGCATTTCTAACAAGGGCAGAGACAGTATTGACCCAGGAGATCACAATAACCGAGAGATGCCTCTCCTTGGCCTCTTTGATTGCCCTGAAGCGCTCTTCACTTGGTGCTAGTGCTCCGACAACCCCCCATTTAGCTTCACCACCTCCTTTATCAGTACTATCGGCATTGCTTACACCCACGGCTGCATTGGCGGGCTCCCATCCTCTGGATAAGCCTTTAATTAGATCTAAGTCATCAATATTGGGCCGGGTTCCAACAGCTGCGCCTGATACGAACCGTTATCCCCCAGAGAAACGCAGAAGGAGTGGTGGACTGGAAAAACAGCCAGTGAAGCAGAAATCACAACCTAAAAGATATAGAGTAAATGTAGTAAATGAAGGAACTGAGAAATCTGACCTTGGTCCAAATTCCACCCTGTCTCCTGCAATAATTAAGGATCTTGCTACTTTCCCACTACAGAGAGCAAATATATGTGGAAGAGATTTGAGACACTAGTTACCGAACTGTTGAACCCATTGCAAGTCCAACTAGTGAGAATTGAGAAGCAACTGTCATATATTGAGGGTCTGGTAACAATTCTTCCATTAACCCGCTGGGCCTCCCCACCAACCCACTGGGCCTCCGCTGTGTTTACACAATTGACTGTCCAGGGAAAATAATATATCGAGGGGGAAGGGAAGGACCTGAGATTCCTAACACAAAGGAGAGGAATATGAATAGGCCTATCAACTTGAGAAGTATGCCTAAGAAAGGATCAGACAGAAAATACCATTCTATTGCTCGACAAAGCTTTGCACTGGTTGTCTCGTCAGGTTCCGAGTGGGGGAAATGGGTTGGTTCCACTTGCTAAACAAATTATTATGGCGAGAAGGGTGGAGTGGCTAGGCCCGACAAATAAAACAATGGACGGGGATTGTGTTACTGTGAACTTTAACAACAAACGCTCCCGTAAAGCTCTTCTGGACCATCTGGGTAGGGACCCCCCCCCAAGGGGTACACAGATAAAAGTATTACCCTATGGGTTCTTTTTCTCTAGACACCCTTTGACATTGGTATGATTGTAGACCATGTGGTAGTGGGGGACAAATGAGAAATGTTGCTCCTACCGAGGAGGGCAATAGGGGGATAACGCTCTATAATAGATGTTTACCCCTCAGTGATCTGAAACAATGTGATTGACTGAAATTACAGTCAAATCAAGATCAGAAAGGGACAGTAGATAGTGAAGTAAAGCAGGGCTCAGGGATGGCCAATATATAATAGAGGTCTTACCTATGGGTGGGTGGGTTGAGACCATGGCGTCCGAGGCAGGGGACACATATGAGGCACCCGAAAAAGAACCTCTTAGAGCCAGTACAATAGATACTGGACCAGTAGGACCACCCCGTAGGAAAGAGTTTGATTTCGTAACCTGGAATATGAATAAGTTGATAAATAAGGTTCAGAATATTGACTGGATTAATTTGCCTACAGGAAACCTTGTGCATAAATTCTGTCCATATTGATGGATATTCCTCCTACTTCCTCGCAGCTGTTGGTTCATAAGCAGGTAGAGCTAAAGGGGGTTTACAGACACTTATTTCTAATAAATGGTAATGGTTATACAAGTTACTCTAGTGGAACCTCAAGCACAGATCTTATGGGTAAGTAAAAATAGAGGGAAAGATCCTATTTTAGTAAATTTTTATAATAACATTTTTGATTCTACACGTATTAACTTGGAATAGTGCTGGAGGCACTCTTGTGGTTTGAAACCCTGTAATGACCTTTGACTACCATTATTTTAACTGACTTTAGTGTGTTATTTCTTCCTAGCCTGGATGTACGACAGTCCTGCATATGCCTGCTTCTCTTCTTTCTTGTAATCCTGCTGTCTTTCAGTGGGAGCTGGCACGGAGTAGAATAGCCTTGCCAAAAGCCGAGCGCGTGGATTGTGTATTTGAAAGCATGAAAGGGAGAGAGAGGTGTGGAATGTACTCTTTGGTTTCAAAGTGCAGTGTTGTGGGCAGTGATGCACACGTGCTCTGTGTTGAACATTGAGAGATGAATGAGAATTATTAAGTGCCTACAATTGGCTTTGACATGGCCTTGTGTCATCCTTTTTCCCTGGGTTTGCCTTGGTTCAGCTTTTCTGCATGCGCAGCAACGCTTGCAAGTTGCTAGGGTTATTCACGTTCAAGGTTTTCTGTTTTGGTGAGGGATTGTTTATGTATTCTGAAAGGCTTTGTGAGCTGTGAGCTTTGTCAAGATAAAGGCTGGAACTTGTGAGATTTGGAGTAGGGAACGTGAGAGCTCCTTCCTGCCGTGGGAATGCTTGCTTGGAACCTGGCCAGTTCTGGTAAGATTGCTCTGGCCCAGGGGGAGGTCTTTCTCGAACCTTAGTGTGTTTAAAGCTGAGGGTTGTGGACTTGGAAACTGGGAGTTTGGAATCCGAGGGAGGACGGGGAGGAGGAGGCGCTTAGCTTAGCAGCATCTCCTGAGGCACAGCCGGGAGTAGGCCCCTCTGTTACATTTTAAAATTGCACGTTTATTTTGTCTCTGAATACTTTTAACTTTACGAGCATTGCCTTTGCTCGGCGCTCAGCGCTCTGACAGCTGATGCGGGCGGGTGACTGGAGCACTAACGCGAACGCCATTGGCCGATTGAAGGCCACGCCCCCTGCCGAGAGACACGCCCCTCTGCATTACTAAAGCGCGCGCTGTTCACGAGCGTGGCGCTTAGAATAGCAGCATCTCCTGAGGCACAGCCGGGAGTAGGCCCCTCTGTTACATTTTAAAATTGCACGTTTATTCTGTCTCTGAATACTTTTAACTATACGAGCATTGCCTTTGCTCGGCGCTCAGCGCTCTGACAGCTGACGCGGGCGGGTGACTGGAGCACTAACGCGAACGCCATTGGCTGATTGAAGGCCATGCCCCCTGCCGAGAGACACGCCCCTACATCTATTCCTCATATAAAAGATGTGTCCTTATAGGAAGCGCAGCGGACGTGCGCAGCGGGCGCGACGAATGCGCGCCGAAGGCTCGCCAAAGGCGAGCCCGTCTGCGCCCGTCCGCGGCCGGCCGGGACCAGGGGCCACAACCCCTGTCTCCCAAATTATAGATAGATCAGGCAAACCTCTGCTGGTATACTCGCGTGGTGAGCTGCTTATGCTAAATACTCCTCTAACAACTTCCCTTTGTGCCAAAGTTGGACCCTCCTACACCATGGGCCCCTTTAGCTGCCGTCATTGTCGATGGAAGTGTAACCACTTGGAGCCACCCTTATCGGAAGCCACACCTACACAGGACTACACATGTGTTTATGTCAATGCTAGGTCCCTCCCCAAACACTCCACTGAAATATGGGACATGTTACAGGATAGCAGACCCGATTTTGCCTTCATTTCGGAGACTTGGCTCGGCGAGCACAATACCCCGGATATTACCGCAGCCCTACCTATTGGGTATAAAATCATTAATCTAAATCGACAAATTAAGAGAGGAGGCGGAGTAGCTATGATATTTAAAGACAGTTTCTCATGTTGCCAAGACAGAGTCACTCAACTTGGCAAACACGACGTGTTAACCATCTCCATCTCCATCAACACTCAGGTTATCCTCGGATGTGCAATCATCTACAATCCCCCAAACTGTACAGCTGACTTTAGCACTCAACTCCTCGAACAAATCCTTCCATTCTGCCTTAATCATAAAAATATTATAGTCATTGGAGACTTCAATGTTCATTTTGATTTAGCTGATAATTTCCTAACTAAACAACTTGCCACAGATATGGAAATCCTACAACTATCTCAGGTAATAGCTTGCCCCACACACAGAGCGGGGCACATGCTAGATCTCATATTTACAAATATATTGAAGACCAACATCACGAATATAACTCCTTTGACATGGACGGACCACCATAGGATAGATTTTACTTTAAACCTACCTGTAAAAACTAACAGATCGCTAGCCCAGTCGGCTAACTCCACTAAATGTTGGAGCAAATTCTCCTTGGAAAAGTTCAAGGAAGATTATTCCTTTTTTCCTAGTCCTGAAATGACATGCGAAGAAGAAATTCGCCTCCTACAAGAAAACATAGAGATAGCACTTGACCACTGTTCACGGACTCGTGTAACCAATCGATTAAAATCAAAAACCTCTGAGAAATGGTATGGCCCAGACCTAAAAATTGAAAAAAGAAAATGCACCTCTCTGAAGGACAAATGGAGAACTAGTAGAAACATCGAAGATAGAACATCTTACAAACATCAGTTGAAAATATACCATACTGCCATACGCAAAGCAAAGAAAGACTACCTTTCTCAAAAAATTCTAGAGAATAAAAATTCGTCCAAGGAGCTTTTTAAAATTGTAAAAGATCTTTGTAATCCTCCTAGCCTTACATCCAATTTGACACCATCACAAGAGAACTGCACAAAAATCAGTGACTTTTTTTGTAATAAAATTGACAAAATATATGCCTCTTTCACAAACAACGCCCTGGCCTCTGTGGAGTATCGGACCAGCTGCTCTACCTTTGGCCCATTTTCTGAAGACGAGGTCACTAAAGCCATGTCAGAAATTAAATCTGGCTCACCATGGGATGTGTGCCCACACTTTATTTTTTCTCAACTGACTCCCATAATTGGCCCCGCAGTTACAAAAGTTCTTAACAAGTCTCTGGAGCAAGCTGTTTTTCCCGAAGTTTGGAAAAAATCAGCAGTAATTCCATTACTAAAAAAGGCGGGTGCGGATATAAATGACCCAACCAACTACCGCCCCAACTCACAGCTCCCCTTTCTATCGAAGGTTTTAGAAAGACTGGTAACAAAACAACTGTCAAGTTATTTAGAAACCAACAAACTCCTCGACGCCTCCCAAACAGGTTTCAGATCTAATAACAGCACAGAAACAACGCTACTGGCCGTAATGGACGACATTCGTATGCAGGTCGATAAAGGCAAAACGGTTGCCCTGATACTTCTCGATTTATCAGCGGCATTCGATACCGTGTCCCATAAACTGTTAATCCACATACTTGCCGCAAAAGGAATTCAAGGTAAAGCCCTAAACTGGCTGGAGTCCTTTCTATCAAACAGATCCCAGTCTATTTGTTTAGGCAACTTTACCTCCACCCCCCGTAAGATTAAATATGGAGTCCCCTAAGGAGCCACATTGAGCCCAACATTGTTCAATGTATATGTCTCCTCTTTGGCGTCGATTGGCAAGAAATGGGGCATTAATATCTGCTCCTACGCTGACGATACTCAGCTGATGGTTACCCTAAATGGAGATAACGATGCCAAAAGCAGACTACACAACTGCCTGTCAGAGCTATCCAACTGGATGCAGGGCCATTATTTAAAACTGAACGCTGACAAATCTGAAATTCTACTCTTTGGTGGGGCCAAACAGCTCTGGGATAACACCTGGTGGCCAACTACTTTAGGTTCTCCACCAATCCCTACATCATCTGCTAGAAATCTAGGAATTCAGATGGACACCACCCTATCAATGAAAAGCCATGTCTCCCTAATATGTGGCAAAGGATTTGCCATACTAAAAAGGTTGAAAAGGGTCTTCCCCTGGATCCCACTTGAATGTAGACAGATCCTAGTCCAGTCGTTACTGGTGAGCAGGCTGGATTATGGCAACTCACTATTTGTAGGTATGTCGGACTACTTATTTAGAAGACTACAGCTGGTCCAGAATGCCGCAGCAAAAGCTGTCTGCAATAAGAAAAAGTACGATTCAGCCACAAGTTGTCTGAGAGCCTTACATTGGCTGCCCATGAGACAAAGAGCCACGTTCAAAATGCTATGTATTGCCTATAAATCAATTCACAATACTGGCCCCTACATTTTACGAAATAGAATTAAGTTCTATGCCCCAGCGCGGAACTTACGTTCACAAGCCTCAGCCAAAGCAGCCACCACTCGGATTAAGCTATCCAGAATGGGCGGAAGTGCTTTCTCTCACATTGCTGCGAAATGTTGGAATGAATTACCCATCAACCTCAGACTCACGGATTCCTACCCCACCTTCAAGAAAAAACTAAAAACCGCACTATTCCCCACATCAGACTAAACAATAGGCTTCCTGTCTACTGCCTGGGTTTTACTGTTATTCTTTCCAGCGCCGTGATATCCTTGCAGGATGAGTGTTGCGCTCTACAAATACACCTAACAATAACAATAACAATAACGGACGCGTCTATCTAGGAGAGTGGGCCCTGGTTGCTGAGGCTCTCAATCACGGCTGTTTACTTCCACAGTCTGAGATTTGGTGTTTTTGCACCAGGTGATGTACTGAGTTTTGGTTGTTGCCATTGTGATGTGAGGCAGTGGCTGTGATCATTTGATGTGTGAGTGAGTGTGTTTTCTTGGTGATTCGTGAGTGAGCAAAGTGCACCTCCTGAGTACTCATTTGATGTATATATATCTTTCTGATTTCTTGCAGGACGGTAAGTATATTTACTTGAGTCTTAGCTCATATTATTTGCTGCTTGTTTATTAATCAGTATTATTCATGCATTTAGATTATTGCTAGCATATAAACACTTGTATATTTGAACCTTCTGCATTTGACATCTGGGTCAGCTTTTTCCGTAGGAGAGCATTGTGTGAAATAATAAAACCCCAGGCATTATTCTAAAAGAGAGAGTCCTTGTATTTTGTAAAATAAAAACCTTTTCTAAAGGTGCTGTGTTCAAGTGTTTTGACTGTTCCGGATGTTGAGCTACCATGTAGAAGATTCTGTGTTATATGATAGGCGCAATCAAAACATATTGGCGTCACTTTCACAGGATTGGAGATGAAAATTAAAAGGGGAAAATGCTCTCTAAAATGCCTATGTTTTCAGAGTCCCAGATGCCAACTGAGTTATTTGAAGAGGGAAAACAACTTGGTATTTCAGACAGAAACAGTGGTGTCATTTTGAATGCATTGTTTAGCATGGATCAAAAATTTGAACATTTAGAAAAATAATGTAGTGAGCTGAGACGAGAGTTGGCTGATGTTAAGTTTGAAAACAAGACTTTGAAAAAAGAGTTAAACATGTACCAAGATCCGATTTCGTTTGTTTTGACCAGCTATTCCGATAGTGAGGATGATTCATATGTGCAAAATGTGAAGCGAGTTAATCTGATGGCCTCACAGAGGGTCTTCATTCTTTTGAGGACGTTCCTCAGCCAGAAATGAATTTGAACTGAGAAAATGTGGATGTGCAGGAAAATAAAAAGACCAGTTTTTAGAATTAGCGATCGCTGGTTGCAGGTATAGATCAAACATGTCAGTGAATGATGAAGCTTACTCTACAAGGAAAAACTTTATTTTGAAAAAAGAAATGCAGCAATGTGCTTTTGAATCTGCACAACAGACTGTGCTGAATGTTTAAAAAATATGGTAAATTCAGAAAGGAGACAGTGTATCTTGTGTTCCAGTCAAAGAGCAGTGTGCTATTTATATTTACTGTGAAGAACAGGGAAATAAATTATGCTTGTAGACTGTAACATTATTAAACACTGGACAAATACAGATGCTTTTGTACTTTTGCACATTGAAATACACTGGGCAGAAGACAATAAGACAAAATGTGATTTGACAGTGGGAGGAAGCAACTATAATAAAATGGCATATACAGACAGACCACAGTTTTGCATCAACAGTTTGTGCAGGTCCCAATATAAAGTCCAGGTGTGGAGTTTGAGACATATGATTCCCCAGTAAAGTGGCAGATTATACTGCAAAGCACAGTTACTGTGCATGACACAACCTTTAATTCCCTTACAGATGAAAAGGCTAAAATCTTGGAGACAGAGGTGGTGACAAACAATTCAGATGTGGTGTGCATGCCTAAATACGAGCACCTAGGCGATAAAGACCCTACAAACAGGTGGGCAGAGAATTAATGGATTAATGTCCCCCTAGATTTACCTAGAAGGATTAGTTACTTACCTGTAATCCTAGTTCTCTTCCACGGGTATCCTCATCAAAGTCATTTGCATTAGAATATTCCCGCCCATGCGCGGGACCCCGGAAACACTATATTATATGTGCCCCACATATATATATACATATATATATAAAAATAATATATATATAAAAACATGCAATAGCAGCCAAATAACATCAGAGCTGAAATATACTGTGAAGAATCTCCACCATACATGAATAATAAGCATTAGAAACATGAAAAACAACACCAAAGATTGTTTAGAAACTGTTTTAATGCTCAGAAAGCAGTAGAAATTCTCATAAGACACTGGAAGCATAGGAAGCTCCCAGGCTGCATTGCAAAAACACAGTCTAAAAAGACTGAAAAGCTAACCTGTAGCTGAATAGCAATAAACTGACACCGTGCCTTTAAGGCACTCAAGACCCCCTGTATCCCATCATGCCCCAGGGGTGACAGTTAGGTCAGTTGTTCTTTTCGGAGACTGAAAAACAAACCCAATAACAAATAGGTTAACAATATCTCCTTATTAAAGAGTATCCTTTGCCCGGGGAGGCGGGAGGGTTGCTTATGACTTTGATGAGGATACCCCTGGAAGAGAACTATGATTACAGGTAAGTAACTAATCCTTCTCTTCCAGGGGATCCTCATCAATAGTCATAAGCATAAGAATAGAATAGCGAGCCTCTCCTCTTCCCTGCGGGCAAAGGAATGATAAGACAGTAATCTCATCAACAAGTCTGAGTAGACTATAGACTACCCAAACAGATTCCTCAAGGAGGCTTGCCCTACTTGAGTATCGGCCCTGGAATCAGATTCGAGGCAGTAATGCCTCGTAAAGGTATGAACCGATTTCCAGGTTGCAGCCTTGCATATTTCTGACATTGGAATGTCATGCAAGAAAGCTACTGTAGCGGCTTTCCCTCTAGTAGAATGCGCTTTTGGTGACATCAACAAAGGCTTGCCTGCAAGCTGATAGGCCAATTTAATGCAAGAGACAATCCATCTGAAGATGGACCTCTTGGCCGCTGGAAAACGTGTTCTCATTGAGCCATAGTTCACAAACAGTTGGTCCTGTTTCCTAATTCCTTTAGTCTTTTCCAAATAAAACTTTAGCACTCTCTTAAGATCTAAGGAGTGAAGTGACCGCTTGGCTGGGGTCGTAGAATTTGGAAAAAAAGAAGGGAGGGAAATAGACTGATTTATATGAAAATCAGAGATGACCTTAGGCAAGAAAGATGGATGAGCCCTTAGGACTACTCTGTTGTGGTGGAAAACAGTATATGGTTCTGATGGAGCAAGGATTCGCACGTAAAGCAACTTGCTCACATTCATGAACCTCGTTAACTTGTAACAGTACTAAACAATCCTGTTTGTCATTAATATTACACTTTTATAGTGCACGAGGGTTTCCTACAGATGCTTGCATATGTGTTTATTAATCCTAACTCCGCTTGCATACTACAGAATGGCCGCTTCGCAGAAATTTAGTCTGCGCATGCGTCGGTCATACCCATGTGATGTGACGCACTCGCAGATTTGGAGGGAGAGTTCGCTCATGCGCATTGTAGCTAACATGGCCGCTTATCTGTGACCACGCGTCCTGCTTGCTCATGCTGCTTTGCATTTCTATCCATTTCTGCTTAACCTTTAATCGCTATAGTTATTATGAAGTAAGGGGTGCAGTGTAGATTATCATGGTGTACCGTGTATTCTATTTTTCTGTGTTATTAATTTGTTTTCGCTTACTTTTCATGTACCGCGTATCTGGGGGCCTGGGAGTTGGGGAGCTTCTCCATCTTGGAAGCCTATGTGGACCCGATCACGTGATATGAGGACCGGGCTTGGCATCAGTGGAACTCAGCCAGCTGGCTACAGAAGCTGAGACGCTCCTGGGAAGATCACCTTTACCCCGGGAGAAGCTGCTGAATGTCACCTAAAATTGTTACAATTGTTTCTTTCCTCTGTGTACTCCATTGTCCTCTTTTACACGTATGCCTGGGAACAGGAATGTAAGGGGTGGGTACCGTCATTTGAATATTAACTATGGGAACGCAGAATTTTAGGTGGTGGCTATGACCTAACCACCTCTCCTGACCAATCGTAAGTTGGGACCCTGTCACTTGCAACATTTGTGGGTGGTCTGGGGACCCAAAAAGGGTATATCTAGTCTAGTTAGTTAGGAAAAAAATTGTCAGAATAGCTGACCTGTCACCGACCCCACGACTCTATAGGTGATAGATACAGAGAGCTGCGGAGCGCTCTGTCCGAATGTCCACAAACTCCAAGGGGTGGAATTAGTCTTAAGTGCTGGCGGAGCACTTTGCTGGGAGATTCGAGAACCCAATCGTGGTTACTGGCGGATTCCGTGCAGTGAGGGGGTAGCGCAGGCGTTGCATCCAAAACTGCAGGTGTTGGTCGTGCCCTTTTGATGAGCCCAGTCCTGACCCAAAATCCTGAGGGATATCCTGTCCTGATTTCCGTGAGCTGTACCTGCTCACCTACTGGCATCCTAAATACTTGAGGGTCCTTGTCCTCGTCTTTTCCTGAAGCTGACCCGTGGCCAGGGTTAGTCCTCATTCCTGTCCTAGGTAAATATACCTGTGGGTGTCCGTCACTATCCTTTTCTTCCTGCTCTTTAATAAAGCCTCTATGCCCATGATATTTCTCTCTGTTCACTCTACTGAAGTATTTGCAAATTGTTTGTTAGCATGTTCCATTTTTCCCCTTCCTGTAGGGCATATTTGAAAACTGTTTTTGGCTTAATTAAAGTGTGATGAACATTATAAATGCGTAGGACCCAAGCTAGATAGACTAAGATTAGGGATTGAATCACTTATAGGCTTTAGACATTCACTGACTAATGTGTTAAAATTACCGTCCCGAGGTTAAGCCTGAAACTGAATAGCATGTTCCCTGTTACCCTTACCCAATAGAATCCCAGTTGCCCTAAATGGTGTTTTCCCTTTTTCATAGTTACATAATTTTTGTGATTCTGCTTATTGATGTTTTTATCAACATTTGCCTTATACTTTTGTCACTTTAAATTTTACATTCTTACATAAAGACTTTAAAACGCCTCAGTTGTCTGTGGTCATTCAGAAAATTACAAAAGTGTTGTTAAATGAATAGACTAAATGTTTAGAATTATCTTGTCACCTGTCCTCAAACAGCTCCTGATCCATCAGGAAGAGCAAGTGCCTGTGGTAAGTCAGGTGCTATGGTAATAGTGTTACAGGAAACACATATAGAATACTGATAGTGGCGTGTAAACTCACTCGACTAGCAAAATTGTATTTCGCAAATCACGTCATGGGCCCGAGTGCGTGAAATCTGGTAAACTCTGAGCCGGGTGACCTGCGCACTCTATCAGTATTTTCTGGTAGCAGAGCTATGGTTAGGACTAGTTAGGATAGGTAGATAAGATAGTTACTGTTGAACCGTGAAAAATAGAATGTGCTGCTGATTTTTTATAAATATATATATGCTGCTATGATAAGGATTGTTGTTTCATTTAAATGTCATAGAATAAGTTTATTATATTTTATGAAATATTGAGTATATTACTAACCAATTGTGAGTAATTGTTTTGTGTTGTGGGGATCCCCGGGGAAAAGAAATAGCAAGTGGTGAGTAGAATCCACTTGGCTGTGAGGTCACTGGCTAAGAGGGAGATTAGTGCATGGTTAGGCAGAACTGGAAGTGCTAATCAGGACTTTTCCCAAAATTCATTAATGTGTAAATGTTAGCTATCAAAACCGTGGTGAAACTCCCGTTGTGATATCACCTAGTAAGGGTCACAGACGGCAGGAGTAATAGGTTCTTTGGAGCTTGAATGACAGCAAGGGAGGACATTGGTGAAAATTGACTTAGTATATATCCCGGAAAGAAGTGGATTAGTCAAAAGAGTAGAAGGATCTCTATTGCTTGTGTGAAAAGGATAGGCGGAAGGGATCTATCCGTAGTGAATGAAAAGTAGACAAAAGTGGTTTACTTGCAGTAAAAGAAAAATTCTCTTTCTTTTTAAAACCCTCAAGCACAGTGGTGTAATGGCTGACTTTTTCTGGCTCCTTTAAGAGGGAGAATGATGGAGAGTGACTCCAGTCTATCACCCTTATAGCATAGGGATTAGGACTATAGATAGGACCTCTGTCTTTTATATAGTAGAGTATTTTCGTGCCCCTTTCTTTAGAGTAGGGCTTATGAATTCAAGCTAGGGGATAGATATATAAGTATTAATCATGATCTGCCCTTTTGCTAGGGTGTTAGGATATTTTCCATGGAGTTATGCGTATTGTGGGCCCTGTAGGCCTTAAACGAGACAGACTCCATCCTGCCCTCTGCCTGGTAGCTCGAGAGGCCTTCTAGGTCAAGTGTAATGTTTTAGTTTCAAGCTGTTGTTCGCTTGGAGAGAACCGGCTCAGGCTGGCCCTTATCGAAGGAATGTATTTTTCTCCACTCCGAAGACACAACTTCAGGCCGGCCGGCTGGGAACGTGTCCTTGGTACGGGGAGGTACAAGAATTTGGTGGGCGGCAGGTTACTGGCCGTAGCTTTCCATGAAGGAACATGCTTTGATATTAGTGAAGGTGTTAGACAGTCGAGAGTTAGTTCGTAGGCGGCAGCTAGCCGTTAGCATCTCTGCCATTAATTATTCCATGGCGGACAGTCGCCATCTTTGAAGTCCGAGAAAGATTTAAGACCGAGACTCTCTGAGAAAGACTGAAGGAGAATTAGCGCAGAGCGCACTGAAACAGAGAGAGAGAGAGATACGGTAGCTAATAACCAGCAAGGTTCCAGTGGCTTGGAGGGAAGCAGACGAGATTGAGCCTAGCGGTGCAGACGTGTACTTGTGACGGCTGGGGTGTGACTGCGAGACGAGCCAAGACACAGAGACGAGAAGGGAACCTAGATGACTGCCGAGTCCCGACTTCACATTAATAAGGTGACCTCCGTCCTTTCCGTAATGAGAGCGCATTCTAATCTTTACCTTTTCTTTGCATGATCTGTGTTGCATAGTACTGTGTTATATGTTTATTGACAATAAATACCCTAGTTCTTAGTGAACTGATATGTGCCGTGTATTCTTGTTCAATCTTGGTAAACGGGGCTTCTAGTTGGTTGTTGTTTATATGAACGGATGTGTAATCCCGATCAGGTAAGTGGTGATCAAACAAATAGGGAGCGAGTGGACCTTTGATGCCAAGAATAAGAGGTACATTATACTATTCGGAAACCGTACTAAATTTTAGTATTATAGTTTTATCCCAAGTAGACAAATGAGAAATTGTTCCAATAGGTGCTCATAGGAATGTGGTCGTCGTTGATATACGGCGTTAGGGAGAGCGTTGGGGTGGATTACCAACGTGTAGGTTCGCCGGATTGCGACCGTGTGTAAGTGAGAGCGTTGGGGAGGATTACCAACGTGTAGGTTTGCCGGATTGTAAACCGTTTGGAAAAGAGAGCATTGGGTTCTGCAGGCCCATGTGTAGACAAGCCGGATTGTGTGTCATTTCTGCCCTGGGGTAGATCAGTCTGGGTCTGAGTGGCCGCGAGACTAACTGATGTGAATAAGATATGGTAGAAAACCTATGCATGTTTATTGCTATTTCCCCATCCTTAGGTACGACTTGTACATATATATATCTATATCCATTGTGAATACGTTCTAAGGAGGGAGGTGAGTACGTTCTGGCTGGGTTAGAGGGGCCCCTAGGGGCTGATCCCATCTAAGTGGAAAATCCGGCCATTACAAGAGGCAAACGTTTTACGTTGTTAACTAAAATCTGCACTTGCACTTTAAGAAAAATTCAAAGTTTCCGTTACCTTGTAAAGGAGGGAGTTGGTCGCAAGGCTGCGCTGACGTCACTCCGTGCCGCGCTGGTATTGGTTGAGCCAGTGGGTGTGTAGCGAAGCTAGAGTTGTAAGGGAGGGGTGAGTGCCGCAGAGTGAGACCGCATCTCACGAAGGGGCCGCGCACCCATTGGTTGACAGATTTTGCAACCTCAGTGCTGATTGGTTGCTGAAAGTTGAAAGACGCACTGGCATTGGAAGCACAAAAGTAGACAAAATTAATCAATCCGAGCTTGAAGATAGTTTGGAGAGGTGTATGTGGTATCCCGAATTCTTACCTAATCCGCAAAACCTAGGTTTTTATAAGGAGCAGATGCTAAGAGGTAGACCTTACAATATGTACGGGGGAAAGACAAAATTGACTTTTGCCGAAAAGATTAAGAATTATTTCAAGAAAGATAAACCCATTAGAACTAGGGAGGGTGTGATCATTCCACCGCCTAATACTCCCGCATCCTTCATGATGTTTGACAAAGGGTACCATACTTGTGTGTGGTTGGAAAATTGAGAATGACGGTGTCCTAGCATTTCCCCTCGATGGTACTTTTAATGGTAGAATCCTGTTTAACTTGAGAACTCGAATGAATGAATTACACCCCCGACCCAGACTAACGCAGTACGAAGCTTTAGAGGAATGGGAAATTGAGGCTCTAGAGCGAGACAGACCCAGAATAGATTAGGGAGTGAGCAAATGGTATCCAAAATTACAGCGAGAAACAAAAGAGCAGAAGATGAAGCAGTGGAGACAGAATATGATGGTTGAGGGACTGTTTCCGATGTTTGGGGTAACCGAACAAGCAGGTGGGAAAAAGACAGAGAAAAGTCGACATTTAATGGCCATGGGGGATTCGGAGGATGAATATCAGGAGGATTTGTTGATGAAAAATCCACCTCCTTATGCTGAAGCTTCAGGAACTCTAAGTTCAAAAAATCCTTTTCTTCCCCGTTCCAGAAGTAGAAGGGCAATTGAGACAGATGTAGCTGGCGTTGGTAGCCGACCCAGTAATAGTGATGACTTTTGCAGACCTAGTACAGCAGTCCCAAATTACCGACCTTTTGGTGAGGATAGACCAGGGTCAGCCATCCCCACTGCCCTGAATATATACCCTCCTTTAGTGCCTCAAATAATGCATGATAACTCGTCAGAAAGAGTGTTACAAGAACGAGAAAGAGATGCTCTGATTAAGCAACGAAATGATCTAATTCAGACTATAGCTCAGATACATCCCAGCCCTGACGCCCTGACAATCCCTGTAACTATCGGTCCTGCTATACCCCTTTATGGGGATAGGCAGGCTAGTCCTAAAACTCCAGTCATTACTCCCATCCCAGCACCCCCCAGAAAAGAACCACTCGTCGTTGATGACCAGGCAAGCGAAAGTGAGTCTGTAATCTCTTTGATGGATCTGCCCATAAAAGAGCCTGGTACCAGTGAATCTCGGTCAGGGAGTCAGGCTAAGGCCAGGGAAGTCCTAATCGAAACAACATCAGGGATCCGGAGTGCCACAGTGGTGACTCCAGAAGAACTAGATAGATGGACTAAAGAAATGGATCGAGAAACTTCCCCGCCCAAACCTTTGGATATTTACAGGCTAAGGATAGAAATGGAGGAGTTAATGGCCGGAAATGTGGGATTAGACAGATTAAATACTCTTAACAAAGAAGAGTTGCTGTTTATCAGCAAAAGCCTTACCCGGAATACTAGAGTGCTCCATGAAAAACTAATGGACGCTGCTGCGGACATGGGAATTGATGTAAGTCGATCCAAAGTCTTGCAGAAACCTTATAGGGCAGAATTCTCAGATAAGGATTTAGAAAATATGAATGTGTCAGGAAAGAAAACTCAGATAAAGGAATTGCTGAACATACTGCAGAAATGGGGAGATCTGGATAAATGGAAAGCCAGGTGGGCAAAGAAAAAAGAAGACAGTAGGGTAAAACCAACAGCTTCTGAATTCGTGTTAAAAGAAGTGGGCCAAGCAGAAAAATTGCGTCCCATGGGGGAAGTGCCAGGTGGGAAATATGTACATGTCCCGTGGTCCCGGCAAGACATTGTGTCATTTACCAACGACTTCCCAAGATTGAGGGAGAAGCCAGTGGAGTGGTATAGGCAGGTGGAGCGGTTTGTGAAAGTCCAAAAATGTCTCCTGAAGGACCTGGATGGGTTCTTTGACATTGTAGTTCCTGTAGATTTATGGACTGATTGCAAGATAGCCATTAATTGGCCCAGTGACGAATTACCAAGAGACTCCCGAACTGGAGCCCCTTCCCCAGATGTAATGAGAAAATATGACCAAGTCATCCAATATCTAAAAGACAAGGTACCAGCAAAGGAGACAGATTGGACCCGAATAGATAGAACTACCCAGGACCATAATGAAACGGTGCATTCTTATTATGAAAGGCTGTTGCAGGTATTCAAGACCTACAGTGGAATCGATAATATTGAAATGAAGGATATGACTCATTTCATTTATCGATTTGTGTTGTGGTTGAGACCGGAAATATCCCAGTGGATTAGAGATAATAAAATCTGTTGGCAGGGAAAGCCCATATATGATGTCCTCAAGTACGCTAAGTACTGCGAGGATGAAATGGAGAACAAAAAGAAGGCCCTTAAGGAGAAAGTGATGTGGGCACAGGTGAAATTGGCTGAGCAACAAGAGAAACAGTTAAATAAAATTAATAGCAATGCTCCAAACACTAACACTAGGGGGGAGGGAAACCTCGAGTAAAAATGAGTAAAGAAGAGGCTAAGAAGAAATTCCCCTGTCACGGGTGCGGGCAGATAGGGCACTGGAGAGACGAGTGTCCACATTTGCAGGCTGGTAATGCCCCCATAAACGGTTTAAATCCACAAGTGCAGAAAGAGGGGCCACGAAAGAATCAGCAACAGGTAAATCCACCTCCATTGCCTAGAGCTCCTAGACCTAATTATAAGAATCAGGCTCAACAGAATGAGAGGGTTGAAGTATGGGAAGGACAGAATGAGAGAAATTCGGCAACCTCACAATTCCTGTTAAATGATACATTCCTCTGTGATGAACAATACTGACGGGGCCTGAGGGGGGAGGAAGGGGAGTGCGTGCTTGGCGCCTCCCTACCGGTAGACCAGACAGGGCCATACATTGAAGGAAAGGTTGAAGGAAATTATGTCACCTTTCTGTTGGACACTGGTGCTACCCGTTCGACTGTGAGAACAGCGGACGTTCCTAACCTACCCCTCTCGGGAGAAGCAATCCAAGTACTGGGCGTATCAAACCAGATAATTAGCACTCCTGTAACTGAACCCATGGAGATTTCTATAGGAAATTTCAAAGAAATGCACAGATTTGTGGTCTGCGATTCCAGTCCAGTAAATCTACTGGGACGTGATTTGTTGTGCAAAATGAACTGTACCATCTTTTGCACACCAAAGGGTGTTGAAATTCAGACCCCAGATAAGATGGCCTGTACAAACTAATGTTGCTAAGGCCTGATACAGCAGTTAAAACTCTGACCATTCATGACTTACCCGAAGAACTCCAACAAAAGGTGATACCAGAGGTGTTTGATTTCACCGGGAGAGATGTAGGATTAATGGCAAATGTGGACCCAGTTAAAATAGCCATTAAACCCAATGCTACCTACCCGAAAACTAGACAGTATAAAATGAGTGCAGAGGTGAAAGCTGGAGTCGCACTAGAGATAAACAGATTATTGGAGGCAAACATAATACAGGAAGTAATGAGCAGTCCTTGTAATTCACCCATAATTGGAATTAAAAAGCCTAGCGGAAAGTACAGGGTAGTGCAGGATCTGCGAAAGGTGAACCAGATTGTTGTACCCTGCTGTCCCATTGTGCCAAACCCTGCAGTGATCCTGTATCAGATTCCTTGGAATGCAGAATGGTTCACTGTTATAGATCTATGCCATGCATTCTTTTCCATCCCATTGCATCCAGGCAGCAAGTTTCTTTTTTCATTTGAGTTTGACAGTCATGTCTATGTCTGGAATCGTGTCCCTCAGGGGTACACAGAAAGCCCCTCAATCTTTAATCAGATTCTAAAAAGATGCCTTGAATCCTTAGTTCTACCGAAGGAGTCTGCCCTGGTTCAGTACATAGACGACCTTCTAGTGGCGTCTAAAAGTCAGAGCGACTGTGTTACTGATACCGTTGCCCTGCTGAATCATTTGGGCAGAGGTGGACATAAAGTATCCCCTGACAAATTGCAGTTTTGTAAGAATTCAGTAAAGTATCTGGGACACCAAATAGAGAAAGGAATCAGAAGAGTTACTTCAGAGAGAATTAGAATAATTCGAGATACGGAATTGCCCAGAACCCAGAAGGAAGCCAGGATGTTCCTGGGAGTTGTGGGATACTGCAGACAGTGGATTGTGGGATTTGCTGTTCTAGCCAAACCTCTGATAAAAATGACCAGGAAAGGGGCAGATGATCCAGTTAGTTGGGATGATGAAAGCATGACAGCCTGGATAAAATTGCGAAACTGTCTGTGCTCTGCTCCTGCACTAGGCATGCCTGATTACTCCAAGAACTTTGAGTTATTCTGTGATACCCGAGACAATTGTGCACTCTCAGTCCTAACGCAAGAACACGGCCTGACTAGACGTCCTGTGGCCTACTTTTCAGCCACTCTGGACCCAGTGGCTGCTGGGCTTCCCGGGTGTCTGAAGGCACTAGCTGCCACCTGTACGAGTCTGGAACAGAGTGAAAACATTGTCATGGGACATCCTGTAACGGTTTATGTTCCACATTCAGTTGTGATTCTGTTAACCCGAACCAAGACCCAGTATCTCACTCCTAGTCGACTGACTAAGTATGAGAGAATTCTTATTGGTGCAGAGAATGTAATAATTTCCCGATGCAATATTTTAAACCCTGCAACTCTGTTGCCCCTCACCCAAAATGCAGAAATGGAGGGTGAGATTGAGCATAATTGCATTGACCTAACTGAGTTTAGTACAAAACCTCGTCCTGATATAAAAGAAACGGCCCTTCCCATTGAGGACCTAGTGATGTTTGTGGATGGCTCCTGCTTGAGACATGAGGATGGTGGGTTGAGTGCTGCCTATGCTGTAGTCACACTGGAAACGACCCTAGAGGCATCCTATCTAAGTGAAATAAAGTCTGCCCAAGTGGCCGAGCTAATCGCATTGGCCAGAGCTTGCAAACAAGGGAAAAATAAACGAGTAACCGTATACACTGACAGTCAATACGGTTATGGGGTTGTTCATGACTTCGGCCAGCTGTGGTTGCAAAGAGAATTCATAACTTCCTCAGGTACCCCTATCAGAAATGGAAAAGTGGTGCAAACCCTACTGGAAGCAATCCAGTTGCCCAAAGAATTGGCAGTAGTCAAATGTGCTGCTCACAAATCTGGTAATGACGATGTGACAGCTGGAAACAGATACGCTGACCAAATTGCCCAGTATTGCGCCCGATACAAAATGTCCCTGAAAATCAAATTATGGGGGGGCGGAAACAGCTGCCAACTTATGGTGTTTGAGAATGTATCTACCTGGAGGGAACTGAGAGAGTTGCAGCAAGCAGCGGAGGAGGATGAAAAACACAGATGGGAGACTGAGGAATGTCAGCACAGGAAAAAGGGATGGTGTTGTGGTTGACAAAACGGGTGTGCCTGTGTTACCAGATAGTATGGCTGCCCCAATGGCCCGGATGATTCATGGAGATACCCATATTGGAAGGGACACAATGTGCCGTGTGTTTGACAAAGTGTTCTACAATTCAAAATTCAGGAATATCGCGGAGATGCTTTGCCAGAGGTGCCTGGTGTGTCAGCAGTTCAACGCAGGAAAGAGGACTGTGGTAGAGCAAAGTACAATTGGAAAGGCAGAAGGTCCCTTTGTCAGACTACAGGCAGATTTTATACAGTTGCCTATGTGTAAAGGATACAGATATGTCGTGGTAATAGTCTGCCTATTCTCAAGGTGGGTGGAAGCATACCCAGCAAATTATGCCATTACTGTGGCCAAGTTGTTACTCAGGGAACTAATACCTAGGTACGGTTTTCCAGAGACAATTGAAACAGACAGGGGTGGGCACTTTGCCAACAAAATCTTAAAAGAGCTCTATACAGCATTCAAGATTGAGCCTAAGCTACACTGTGCATATCGTCCAGAGGCTTCTGGAATAGTTGAACAAGTGAATGGCACTATAAAGTCAAGATTGGCCAAAATGTGTAACTCCACAAAATTGAACTGGATAGAAGCTTTGCTCCTTGTCTTGATGGGATTGAGGAGCATCCCAAACCGAAAAACTGGCCTAAGCCCCCATGAAGTACTAATGGGAAGAGTGATGCGATGATTTGGTGCTAGAATACTGCAGGCAGCTGGGTGACCAAGTGCGTTCTATCTCTCACCAGATTGGGGAGACTGCTGTCGAATGGCCAACCACTCCAGCCCATAAACTGAGACCTGGAGATTGGGTGGTGTTGAAGAAACACACCCGGAAGAGTTGCCTTGGACCAAAGTGGGGAAAACCGAGGCAAGTGATCCTTGTAACTACCACTGCTGTAAAGTGAGCTGGCGTGCTGAAGTGGATCAATGCCAGCCATACCAAGAAGGTGACCGAAGGAGAGGCGGCTGAAGCTGAAGGTGGTACAGCTGAGGAGACTCCAGACGAGGGTCCGGTTCTAGCTGACGTAATACTACCGAGCACCAGTCAAGACGAATGGTTTCCAGCCGACGACCTGATTCTTGATCCAATAAGAACCAGAAAGTATTCCTACCTAGATAGAGAGTGGGATAGTGAGGGCGAGACAGGATTAGAAGGAGAAGGTCAGGTTATCGAGAATCACGTCATACCTGATCAGGAAATAGGCCAAGTAGGGACAGACCAAGTCATCGACACTCCTCCAGAGACTCCAGAAACTGAAAAGGGACAGATAGTGATTAAAGCTGAAGTTCATGCGGAAGAAAATCAAGGGGGCGAAGTGCATGAACAGGAACAGATAGAAATAGACGAACGTGTTCAGGAAGCAGAGTCAAAACCAGTTGAAACCCAAGATCAAATACAAAATATACCTGAACAAGGCCAGCTTAGAAACCAGGCAGAAGAAACTGATGAAAGACCTGGAACTAGTCAGACAGAGAGGGAAAAGGACGCTGCCAAAACAATAGTGCCACAACGGAGTGAAAACAAAAGAGTTCACGAAGAGGGTCAAGTTTCTTCGACCACTAAAAGGCTCAAGAAGAAAAGTGAACCAAGATACATAAAGAGGCTGAAACTAAGATTAAAAATAGTAGAAGAGAAAATAGAAGACCGAAAAAGAGCTGCTAGTGAAAGACAGAAAGCAGGAGCTCAGCAAAACAGACGCAGTACCAGAGTAAAGAGACTGAATAAAAGCTATCGGAGTCCTGAATGGACCTATTTGGTGTTGGAGGAGATTGACGACCCTGAAGAGAGTGACAGAAGCGATCAAGATTCGATTGAGGATCAGAGCTCTGAGGTAGAGGACCCACCTTGAAAAGTGAAACTGCGAGAGCCTCTTTTATTAAGAAACAAAGAGGGGTTGGAAAGCCACCTGTAAGCAAAAATGTCTGATTCAAGTGTAAATGGAAGACCTAGAGGGAATTGTTGTAAAACTTGCTGTAAAATATGCTTATGCAGCGTAGCAATAGTCATAGTAGTATGGATAGGACTAACAGTCTTTATACCTTTTATGATAAGTAAATATACTAACCTGTACCCTACTAAACCGATGACTCCAGACTCAGAAGTTGTACATACTGAAGAAACACCACGAAGCGTAGAAAGACGTGACAATTCAGTCAGCCTGAGACAAACACGACCTGACTTAGAAGCACCAGATGAGGAAGGACTACATTTTCACAAAATGAGAAACAGATCACATTTAAATGTCTTTGCAAATCTTTTAGTGCATTACGTAGAAGCTATGGAAATAGAAGATTGTTACGTGTGTATGAAGCTACCCACTTCTGTAGCTGAAGGCGTGACCTATCATCATTTACCCGTGACCTATGGAATTTCCTATAGTATATTAGCAAGCTTATTTTATAGAAGCACTTTACAGTACTATTATTCAAACACTGACGTGATTTTTTCTGAACTGCCTATTCGGAGGCACCTGAATATTGTGCATGTCAGAAGCGAAGTGACTCGTTATATGGGAGAATACTTTCTGACTATAGGTAACATAGATTTAAATGAAGCTTGAAGAGATAATTTGACTTGTTCATTACGTGAGCAAGAAAAAATGTTTTTGAAAATGGCAAAAAAGAGAAGGGAAAGTTTCCAAAGAAAGGCTAATGATGAGAAACAGAAAACTCCTAAATGGGCTGAAAACATGGAGGGCTCCTCAAATGGCGAAGCAAATCCTGCGCTGTTGCTGGATTTTGAACGGAAAGGGAAACTCTGTCTTCATAGAGAAAAGACTAGTTATTATAACAATGTATTCATCGGTTCCAGTGAATGCGAACATAATTACAAGGTAATTGGAGGTTGGGGTTTCAAAAATGGGTCAGAACCTGTGTTTCCCGGAATTTATTATATATGTGGAAACAAGGCTTATTTCAAATTGCCAGATCACTGGTATGGAAGCTGCTATTTTGGCATTGTCTTCCCGAAAATATACCATGTGAACAACGCCGCTGGAAGCAATGAAAATACTAATGGTTTAGTATGTAGTAGACGTGAGAGTGTAGGAGAAATTATAGGTGATATATTTAGTGCACTGATACCTGGAGTGGGAGTGGTTCTGAATACTCACCGTATCTGCAAATTGTCTACAGTAGTGGATCGGTTGTCAACTGACACTGCTGCTGGATTCCTGCTGGTCAATACTGAAATGGTTGCGATCAGATCAATGGTTTTACAGAATCACCTTGCTCTTGATACCTTATTGGCAAAAGAGGGCGGAGTCTGCAGAATGCTGAAGGTGCAACATTGTTGCACTTACATTCCCGATAAGAGTGTAGAAATTAAGAAATATGTGCAAAACATTACTAATTTGGAAAAAGAACTCAAACCACTGGAGGTTGATAGTGCCTGGAAGACACTGACTGATGGTCTCTCCTCTGTAGGTAGTTGGTTTACTAACATAGGCCGCAGTCTCGTGGGAAAAATACTGATGCCAATAGCTGGAATAAGTCTGATTGTGTTCATTATAATAATTTGCTGCAAATGTCAAAAGTGTAGGAAGAAGAATACAGTGAATAAAAGAGGAGTCAAGAGAAATATTGACGAACTTGAATTAGAGGAGTTAAGAAACCAGATTTATAAGAAGGCCAAAGGTTTCCATCCTAATAAGGATGCTGGAAAAAGGCTGAACAAACACATTTGTTGAGATAGAAATGAGTGAGATGTGAGAAAATTGAAGTTGGCATCTGTTTCCATTAATAGTGATGATAGTAAATATCATCAAAGAGGGGATTGATGGAGCAAGGATTCGCACGTAAAGCAACTTGCTCACATTCATGAACCTCGTTAACTTGTAACAGTACTAAACAATCCTGTTTGTAATTAATATTACACTTTTACAGTACACACGGGTGTCCTAGAGATGCTTGCATATGTGTTTATTAATCCTAACTCCGCTTGCATACTACAGAATGGCCGCGTCGCAGAAATTTAGTCTGCGCATGCGTCGGTCATACCCATGTGATGTGACGCACTCGCAGATTTTGAGGGAGAGTTCGCTCATGCGCATTGTAGCTAACATGGCCACTTATCTGTGACCACGTGTCCTGCTTGCTCATGCTGCTTTGCATTTCTATCCATTTCTGCTTAACCTTTAATCGCTATAGTTATTATGAAGTAAGGGGTGCAGTGTAGATTATCATGGTGTACCGTGTATTCTATTTTTCTGTGTTATTAATTTGTTTTCGCTTACTTTTCATGTACCGCGTATCTGGGGGCCTGGGAGTTGGGGAGCTTCTCCATCTTGGAAGCCTATGTGGACCCGATCACGTGATATGAGGTTCGGGCTTGGCATCAGTGGAACTCAGCCAGCTGGCTACAGAAGCTGAGACGCTCCTGGGAAGATCACCTTTACCCCGAGAGAAGCTGCTGAATTTCACCTAAAATTGTTACAATTGTTTCTTTCCTCTGTGTACTCCATTGTCCTCTTTTACACGTATGCCTGGGAACAGGAATGTAAGGGGTGGGTACCGTCATTTGAATATTAAATATGGGAACGCAGAATTTTAGGTGGTGGCTATGACCTAACCACCTCTCCTGACCAATCGTAAGTTGGGACCCTGTCACTTGCAACATTTGTGGGTGGTCTGGGGACCCAAAAAGGGTATATCTAGCCTAGTTAGTTAGGAAAAAAATTGTCCGACTTGTCCGAATAGCTGACCTGTCACCGACCCCACGACTCTATAGGTGATTGATACAGAGAGCTGCGGAGCGCTCTGTCCGAATGTCCACAAACTCCAAGGGGTGGAATTAGTCTTAAGTGCTGGCGGAGCACTTTGCTGGGAGATTCGAGAACCCAATCGTGGTTACTGGTGGATTCCGTGCAGTGAGGGGGTAGCGCAGGCGTTGCATCCGAAACTGCAGGTGTTGGTCGTGCCCTTTTGATGAGCCCAGTCCTGACCCAAAATCCTGAGGGGTATCCTGTCCTGATTTCCGTGAGCTGTACCTGCTCACCTACTGGCATCCTAAATCCTTGAGGATCCTTGTCCTAGCCTTTTCCCGAAGCTGACCCGTGGCCAGGGTTAGTCCTCATTCCTGTCCTAGGTAAATATACCTGTGGGTGTCCGTCACTATCCTTTTCTTCCTGCTCTTTAATAAAGCCTCTATGCCCATGATATTTCTCTCTGTTCACTCTACTGAAGTATTTGCAAATTGTTTGTTAGCATGTTCCATTTTTCCCCTTCCTGTAGGGCATATTTGAAAACTGTTTTTGGCTTAATTAAAGTGTGATGAACATTATAAATGCGTAGGACCCAAGCTAGATAGACTAAGATTAGGGATTGAATCACTTATAGGCTTTAGACATTCACTGACTAATGTGTTAAAATTACCGTCCCTAGTTTAAGCCTGAAACTGAATAGCATGTTCCCTGTTACCCTTACCCAATAGAATCCTAGTTGCCCTAAATGGTGTTTTCCCTTATTCATAGTTACATAATTTTTGTGATTCTGCAGCACGGCTCCTTTCAGGAACACCTAAATTTTCCTCAGTATCTGACACCCTCAAAAACTATCACTGGCTAACGATCCGCAACCGCATAAAATTTAAATCTTTATGCATAGTGTATAAAGCATTACATGACCAAGCTCCCCAATTCTTTAAGGCAAATCTGACACCCTATAAACCAACCAGAATGCTTCGATCCACCACTCTGAATCATCTAGTGGTTCCTCGATCCAAGACAGTATCTTGGGGAGACCGTCGCTTCCTAGTTGCGGCTTCAAAGCTTTGGAATTCCTTGCGTCTCTGCATCAAGTCCTCTCCTTCACTTATGCAATTTCGAAAGTTATTGAAAACCTGGCTATTCGATCAGTAGTCCAACACAGCCTGACATGAGGGAAAGGCTTAATTGGAAGGAAAAAATATCGACATTATTAGAAGGAAAAATTAGGGAAAGATGGGAATGTAGTAAACTTGCCCATTATGAGTATGGAGAAGGCTGTGGAAAGATGCTTGCGTGGAAGCTTAAAACAGACCAAGTTAGAAATAAAATAAATTATATACATCCGACAGACAGCTCACAAAATGGGTTTGAAGAGAAAGTTATAAAGGAAGAATTCTCTGCTTTTTTTACCAAACTCTACTCTGAGGATTGCAACCCAAAAATAGAAGAAATAACTAACTTCCTACTAACACAAAATACTCCAGTTTTAACCCCAGAGGAAAAAATAACTTTAAATAGTGAAATAAAACCAGAAGAAGTTGCCCAAGCTATTAAAGAGTTAAAAAGAGGAAAAGCTGCAGGGCCTGATGCCCTCCCAAACGAACTCTATCTCAAGTTAAAAGATACGCTGGTTCCCCATTTAACACTACTAGTTAACAAGATTTTTATAAACAACGCTAAAATTCCGGAGTCATGGAATGACGCCACCATCGCCATCATACTGAAACCAGGTAAAAATCCAAAGCAATGCGAATCCTACCGCCCAATATCCATCCTAAATTGCGATTACAAGATTTTTACTCAAATCCTAGCAAAGAGACTAGGGAAAATAGCGGGAACACTAATAAACTTTAATCAAAAAGGCTTCATGGCAGGAAGGCATCTACAGGACCTAACGCATGAGTTGATTGCAGCCATTGATATCGCTACCGTAGAAAAGATCCCACTATCAATAATCACGATTGACGCTGCTAAAGCATTTGATAGAGTAAACTGGTCTTATCTAAGCGAAGTATTAAAGAAATTTAATCTGGGGGAAAACATCGTAAAAGCTGTAGAAAATATTTACAACTCGCCCAGAGCTAAGATATTAATTAACGGCCACCTAACAAATAATATTCTGATAGGTAGAGGTACACGCCAGGGCTGCCCCCTCTCCCCCCTACTTTTTAATTTCTATATTGAGCCGATCGCAGAACATCTTAGGAATCTCCCTTCAATCTCCCCATTTTCCTTCCAAGGGTGGCACAAGAAAGTCGCGTTATATGTGGACGATCTCATGATCTTTACCTCAGACCTAGAAGAGGCTCTTAAAACAACAGAAGAGACTTTGATAAGCTTTGGGAGGATATCTGGTTATCAGATAAATCAAACAAAAACTGAAACCGTAAGTTGGAATGAAAACTTCGTATCCCCCTTTACTAAAGATAAAATAAGATATCTGGGTATTGATCTGGTAAAGGAGATTGATAAAATTACCCAAATAAATTTACATAGGGTAGAGTTTGAAGTAAAAAAGTTACTGAAAGTCTGGAAAGCCCTACCATTAACATTCCTGGGGAAATCAAACATTATAAAAATGGCAATTCTACCAAAATTCACCTTCATCTTCAACGCTATCCCTCTCGAGTTCAATAGAGATAAGATCAAAAAAATCCAGGGAGACTTATCCAGTTTCATATGGTCATCTAAAAAACCAAGAATTGCATGGCGTAAACTAAGAAGATCTAAAGAGCAGGGAGGAATAGCAAGCCCAGATTTATTAGAATACTGCAGGGCCTTCCAATTCAAAAGTAGTAGGGTGCTGTTGGGTCCATATGTAAACTACCCACTATTCTTACGTGTTTTAACAAGCAATACCAGCCATTTTCTATACAAATTTGGGCATCCAAAGTTCTTTAAAAAAATTAAACTAAAGGTCCTGAAATCTGCCGCTAGAGTATGGTATTGTATCAGATCTACATTGGATATCCCCTTCTACAGTGATAAGGCCCCGATCTGGGATTCTCAGACCACACCAGACTGCCTTAAGGATAGCTTAGCAACATCGCTAAGATCAGCAGGAATAACGGACTGGGGTCAACTCCTGTTTCAAAACAAACTGCTTGATTGGGATATTTTGTCTTGTTGCACAAACTATACTCTTTCGAAATTTAAATGCTACCAATTATTGAGTTGGAGTAAGTCTCTTAAAGAAATTAGAAAAGGGAATACCACCCTGGAGATAAAGATGCAGACGGATAAACCATTTCGGAAAGAAACTTCTTTCTGGTACTGGGCCTTAATTTCGGCTGGAGAGGAAGAGTTTCGAATTCCAGAAGGTATCTGGGGAAAAGATCTGCCGACGCTGGATATAAGTAACATATGGCAAGTATCTATGAGCATTTGCTGGTCAATTGTAACTTCTGCTGCTCTTAAAAGAAACCATTTGCTCACTGTACACAGAGCCTACTGGACACCGAAAAGGTTATCCAAATTTAACGGTGCCACAGTGAAGAACTGCCCAAAGTGCAATTTACAGCTGGCTGATGATTTACACATGTTTTGGCGCTGTCCTAGCCTGGATGCCTTTTGGAAGGAAGTGGGTACTACCTTAGAGGGGGTATTTGGAAGACAACTCTCTGTAAGTATGGACCTAGTTATTTTTGGGATATCAAGAACAAATGTAGAAAGACCACTTACTAAAAATCAAGAAAATTTACTTTTTATCTTGATTCTTTTGGCAAGGAGGGAGATTTGTGGGCGTGGCTTGGGCGCCGATGGCGATGGTCGCCTGAGAGCTCGGGTCCGGGACTGAGCCCGGGATTATCCTGTAAATCGGAGGCTGCGGGGCACCCCAGACCCCGCATTCTGCTGAGCGGACCGACGAAGACCTGCCGGGGCCCCTGGTGGGGCTCGGACGAGTGTTGATCCGGAGTAAAACCGAAGTTTGCGGAGTTGCGGAGTGCGACCCAACATGGCGCCCGGACTTCTTTGTCCCCCTGGTCGGACCCACTGACTTGGAGGAGCGTCGCGAGCGGCGACTTGCTCCCGGCTTTGCCATCCCCTGCTGCTCTGTGCACTAGATATCAGTTGGATCGGACTTTCTACAACAAGACTGCACTCGGTTGGGTGACTGGGCGGATGCCCACGTTATAGGGGACCCCGGGAGCGGACGCCCTGTGAACCAGGCGGTGGCCCAACTCACGACACCGCACCTAGCTACGTTTTCCTGGCCAGTCCACTTCCATGGGAGGCGCGACACTTTGGCGCCACAAATCGTCCGGTGGAGTTGGTGACCCTCACCCCGGGTCTCTAGCGGCTGTGCGGGCCTGCCCGACTTGGCGGCGGTTGTCTCCGCCCCCTCATCGGTGCCCTCGGACGCCGTGGCGGTGGCGCGAGCCGAAGCGGAGAAGTTTCCACAGGCCCTGGAGAAGGAGGTCTCCGATACTCGATTTGAGGACCAGTAACCGGGAGGGTCGTGATCGGCATCTGCACCCGGAGACGCCTACTCCGGGACCTTCACGGAGGGCCCCCGGTGACATGGGGAAACCTAGAGGAGCCAAGGGGACTACCCCGACCGCCTCGGACTCGGAGGCCCAGGACAAAGAGGAACATGGGGACCCAAAGAGTTCTGGTGGCGCATCGATGCAACAGCAGTTCGACCGCGTCCTGGAGGCGATAGCGACCACGAGATCGGCCCTCCAACAGGACATTGCCCAGGTGGCGACCAGCCTAGGTCTCCTCAGAGCGGACCACGGCAAACTTTCGGACCGGGTCAAGGAAGTGGAGAGCTCGGTGAAGACCTTGGAGCCGGCGCAGCGAACCTTGGCTGCAACTATGAAGGATGCCTTATCCCGAATTGCGACCCTGGAGCAGAGGGCGGAGGATGCGGAAGGCCGCAACAGGAGGAACAACATCCGTGTAGTGGGCCTCCCGGAAAAGATCGAGGATGGCGACATGGTGGCATACTTGGAGGCCTGGCTCCGTGACACGGTGGCCCCGGAGGGGCTATCCTCCTTCTACACTTTGGAGCGTGCCCACAGAGTCCCGGCGCGGCCACCGCAACAAGGACGCACCCCGAGACCGGTGGTGGCGCGGTTATTGCACTTTCGGGACAGAGACTTAATCCTCAATGCCGCCAGACATAATGGTCCATTCAAAGTGGCGAACAGTCAGGTGAACATCTTCCCGGATTACACCTACGAGACTCAACGCAGGCGGTTCTCCTTCCTGGCGGTCAAGCGCGAGCTCAGGAGCGAGGGCATCCAGTACTCGCTCCTCTATCCTGCAAGGCTCCGCATCATTGTCGATGACAAAACTCAGTTCTTCGACACCCCGGAGGATGTCTGTGCCTGGCTCGAGCTTTACAGGACAGGGAAAGATGGCTTCGGCTCCTCGTCCCAACAGGCGGATGAGCCGGAACAGAGACGGCGATCCAGGAGGATCAGGAATCGCCGCGGCCGCACGGCAGGGCCCTCAACTGCAGAGACGTCGTCGGAGCGGAGGGGAGTGTTGGAGGTATTGTCTGAGTTGTCTGGCGCACGGGACGAAGCCGTTGAGGAGGAAGAAAACCCGGGTGACGAGGAGGCACCATCGGAATCGGAGGATTCAATGACTGATAGCGCCCATACACCGGTGATCACACCGAAATCGGTGGAAGACCTTTTGGATGGACAAGGGTAACGGGGTGTGCTGCCTTATTTTGGGAGGGGGCCCGGCAGGGGGGAGGCGGTTGCCGTCAATTGCTGCTGACAACGAGGGAGGGAGGGGTGGGGTGCCCCTGTTTCTGCCCCGAGGGTTTTTGGCACTATTTTGGGCTTGTTTTGGTCCTGGTAGCCTGAGCGTCGAGGGCCCACTGCCTCCGCCCGGCCCGCACCTGGCCCTTAAGGCCTTCCTACGGTGGCGACCGTAGGATTAGTAGGGGTTATTGGGTTGCTGGAGGGCGAGGTTTGGATGGGATCTGGATGGTGCAGTTTGGGTCCTGTTCTGGGGAGGGTGGGGGGGGGGTTTGGTTCGTTCTTGGGTTGTTTGGTTTTGGTTGGGGAAAATGGCCGCCATGAGTGCTGGGATGAATGATGTCCTTTTTTTGTGGGAACCCGGATGGGGAGACTGTGCGAGAACAATATGGGACAATGGCTGATGTTGCTAACTTAAAATGTGTTACTTGGAACGTAAGGGGGCTTCATACTATGTCCAGGCGCCACAAAGTCCACGCTTATTTAGTGCGTAGGGGAGTGCAAATGGCGCTGCTGCAGGAAACTCATCTGAACAAGGCGGAAGGGGCGGCGCTACAGCGTAGATGGCGGGGGCAGGTCTTTTCCACGTCGTACTCCGCGTATGCCAGAGGGGCGCTAATATGGATCAGAGCAGGGGTCCCCTTCCAAGTCACGAAAACAGTGGTAGATCCAGAGGGGCGTTACGTAGCCATTTCGGGCACTTTAGGAGGGAGGGACTTGAACGTTTGCTGTGTGTACGCTCCTAATATAGACCAGACTGCCTTCCTTTCCAGGTTATCGGGCTCGTTGGCCCACTTCTTCTCCGGGCCCCTTCTGCTTGGGGGAGACTTCAACTCCGTAGTGGACGTAGACATTGACCGCTCGCATCCACCACTTCCCGATTCTCCGGTTCGTCGCACGGCTAAGGGTCGTCAGGATTGGCAGACCCGCTGGGGTCTGACGGACATCTGGAGGGCGCACCACCCCGCATCTAGGGATTATTCATACTTCTCGAGCCTTCATGAGTTGCATGTCAGACTGGATGGCTTTCTTGGGTCACCCGAACTGGTTTCGGCAGCGGTCCGATCTGAGTACTTGTCCAGAACCATTTCAGACCATAACCCCCTCCTGCTGGACCTTCGCTGGTTCCCCGGGACGCCGGTGGTGCCCACCTGGAAGTTGCGACCCGAGATTCTTGAGGATAGTGTTTTCAGGGCGGACCTGGGGGATAAGGTATCGGAATATTTTGCGTCCAACGGCGGCACCGCGAGTACACGAGCGTTAGAGTGGGACGCTTTTAAGGTAGTGGTGAGGGGTTACTGTATTTCTAAGAAGGTGGGCATGAGGCGCGTTATCCTAGCTGACTTAGATGCAGCGGACCGGAAACTCAGAGAGCTGGAAATTCGCCGCCCCGGACACCCGGAATTGCAGATACAAACGGCGGAGGCGAGGGAAAAGGTAGCGGCAGAGGTCGAACGGCTTCGCTGTTTTGACTATAAGGCCTATACGGTCCGATCCATCGCAGAGGGGGACAGATCGAGCGCGTTGCTGGCATGGTTGGCCAACCCTACGCGCCAGTCCCAATTGACGACAAGTATGCGTAAGGCAGACGGAACCGAGGTACACACTCAACCGGAGATTCTCGGCTGCTTCCGGCATTATTATGAACGTTTGTACCGCAGTCGCTCCGCACGAGACCCTGACCGGCTCGATAATTATCTACGTCCACTGGAGCTCCGCACAGTGGAGCAAGAAGTGGCGAAAGCCCTGGGGTCCGACATTGAATTGGGGGAGATCCGCGGGGCCATTAAACGGATGGCGAGAAATAAGACCCCGGGCCTGGATGGCCTACCCGTGGAGTTTTATGCAGCTTACGCTGACGTCCTAGCCCCTCGATTATTGGTGGTCTACAGGGAGGCGAAGAGGCTGGGGCGACTCCCGAGCTCGATGTGTGAGGCGTTGGTGGTTCCTCTCCTCAAACCGGGTCGAGACTCGTCCGACCCGGGGTCTTACCGTCCCCTATCGATGCTGACGGTGGACTATAAAATACTGAGCAGCATCTTGGCCTCGAGGCTGCTGGGACACATGAGTTCCCTGGTGCATGAAGGCCAAGCTGGTTTCATCCCACGGCGAAACACGACTATGAACATTCGCAGGTTGTTCCGTTTGCTAGGGGAACCATTTGTGGATGCCCCGTCCCCGGTTGTCTTGTCGGTGGACCTAGAGAAGGCTTTTGATAGCCTGGAGTGGGACTACCTCTGCACGGTGCTGCGGAGATTCGGCCTCGGTGAGGGCTTTGTCAGGTGGACCGCGGTTCTCTATGCCTCTGCATCGGCCAGGGTCCGGGCGGGACCACTGATTTCCTCACAATATCCGGTAGAACGAGGCACGAGGCAAGGGTGTTCATTGTCCCCACTTCTCTTTGCGCTGGCGGTGGAACCACTCGCGCTGCACCTTCGATCGGGAGCCCACTATACGGGCCTGTGGACGCCTGCGGGCCCGCATTATGTTTCGCTGTATGCGGACGACCTGTTGCTCTTCCTAGAGGACCCGCTCGACGCTTTACGTGGAGCGGCGGTGGCGCTCACAGAGTTCGGGGAGGTTTCGGGCCTCCGGGTGAATTGGTCCAAGACCTGTCTTTTTCCGGTACGCAAGGGTGCTCCCGCCCCTACCTTAAGTAGGGAGATTAGATGGGAACCCGACTGCTTTAAGTACCTTGGGGTATTCGTCTATCACGACCCATCCGACCTCCTGGATGGGAACATTGCCCGCAGCATTCGAGCACTTCGAGGCTGCATGGACTTTTGGGCCACGCTGCCGCTCTCGGTGGCGGGACGGATCGCCCTGCTTAAAATGGTGGCGCTTCCCCGACTATTATATTACTTCCGGACTCTACCGATCTGGGTCCCACCGGCCACGTTTCGACTGTTACGCTCTATGGTGGTCGGATTCCTCTGGGGGTCGGGCCGCCGGCGGGTGGCCCTCAAAACCCTGATGAGGCCGAAAGACGAGGGGGGGCTCGCGGTGCCGGACTTTGAAAAGTATTATCTGGCGGCGCAGCTCCAGACCTTCACCCAGGAGATCGCCAGGGAATTCCGGGGCCCGGAAGACAGAAGGGGGACGGGCATGGCCAGGCATGTTCTCTCCTTTATAGCGCTGCGACAACGTTTGGCCCTGCGGGATTTGTCGCTGGAGGAGCGGACTGTCCGCCTGTGTTGGAATCGGGCCCACGCCCGAGGCCATCTGAGAACACCGTATGCGCCCGAAATACCATTGGGGATGCTGACGGCCCTCCCCCATGGAGGTGATTGGTCACGTTTGGCGGCCTGGGAGGATGCCGGCTTACAGCTGGTTGGGGATCTGTACGAGGACGGAGCGCTCTTGTCCTTCCAGGATCTTATTGACCGCTTCGAGATCCCCCGTGGTGACTTTCTGTTGCACTCGGCCATTGTCCGAGCAATCCAGGCACACTGGAAGAGCGGGCAGGAGGAACCCGCCTTATCTCAAGTGTGCCAATACGTGATGATGTCTGCGGGCACGGTGAAGGCGGTCACTTGCCTTTACGGCAGGTTGATTAACGAAGGGTTGGCTCCTCTCACCACTCTGAGAAACTGCTGGGAGGAGGACATTGGCAGGGAGATCCCGGAGACGACCTGGTCCCAGTTGGTGCGACGAGCCTGGAAGGGCACACGCAACGCCCGTTTTCAGCTGGTCCACTATTACGTTCTCCATAGAGCATATCTGACCCCAGTGAAAATTAGGCGATATTTTGCCACGAATTCGGCGGAATGCCCTAGGTGCCCAGCTCAGGAAGCGGACCTCCTACACATGTTATGGGCCTGTCCAGGACTGTCATCTTACTGGAAGGAAGTAGAGAAGACCCTGGAGGAGGTGACGGGGAGATCCTTATCATTTGATGCGGCGGTGGGGCTCCTACACTGGTTCCCCCATACCCCCAGGAATAAAATTTCTAGTAAATTTATCGACCTAGGGCTCCTCCTTGCTAAACGAGAGGTGACCAGGAACTGGAAGGCACGAGTTGGTCCGACAGGCAGCAGATGGCACAGTGAGCTTTTGAAGTGGGCGGCGGGGGAGAGCGTGCTGAGATATCAACTAGCTTGGAGGCAGCGTAATGAGAAGGCGCAGGAGGCCGCGTTGGAGTGGGAAATGTTGGTGCAGGCCCTCAGGGATTATTGCGCCCCCAGCGACTCTGAAGGTGAAGAAGCGACTCGCCCCGAGTCCCGGTAAACATTTGCACTGTTAGTCCTATTGCTTTCCCCGTGGGTCCCATGGCAGATCCTGTGGCGGTTGCTCCCAGGCGCTGGTGGCGGGGTTGGGTGGGGTTTTCTTTGGTTAGTAGTATTTTGAGGGTGGGGGTTTTCTTTTGGGTTTATAGGCTTGGTTGGAAAAGCAGATGACGGACAGTGGATCATCCGGACCAGCTCAAGCATCCTGCTGAGCCCCCATTGCATTTCGCCGCCCGACCCCAGGGTTGTGGGCCGGATGGCTGTGTACGGAACTTACGGTGGGGGGACAGAGGGTTGTATTCCGTTGATATTGCTTGTGATATAATGCTGGTCGATATTGTAACGATTTACTAATTCCTGCAATAAAAATATATTTAAAAAAAAAAAAAGGAGGGAGATTTGTGTAAAATGGATAACTCCGGTTCCCCCTACTCATAATGAATGGTTGGCTTCAATCCTGAAAGTGTTTAATTTAGATAAAAATAAGAAGCATGCCTCTAAAAAATATAGATTCTGGGATTTGTGGGAAGAATACCATAAGAGGTGAATTAATGCGTGTGGTTTATATAATATGTGTATGTAATTGGAAACTAACATTCCTGGGTTCCCTAACATCTCCTCCGTCCACTGTCCACTGTCCAATGATTACGCTATCGCAACAATGATGAGAATGGCATGTAAGAGTAGCAATAATGGCTAGCTCAACCTACTACGTATAACCAGCCTTCTCACTATAAGTATGTGGACGTAAGGGGTTTCCTTCTCTTTTTCTAAGGGCGCCAAGAAGCTGAGAAAGGTCCCTGAAAACTCCTGACTTTTAACTGTTGCGTAATGAGGACAAAAAAAAAAAAAAAACACAGCCTGACATGAGCGATGAGGGAATTTAATGGAATCAATTAGCGCCGAGACGCCCACGGGTATTCGCCGCGCTCAACAAATTACAAAAATAAATAAATAAATAAATAAATATTGATGTTTTTATCAACATTTGCCTTATACTTTTATCACTTTAAATTTTACATTCTTACATAAAGACTTTAAAACGCCTCAGGTGTCTGTGGTCATTCAGAAAATTACAAAAGTGATGTTAAATGAATAGACTAAATGTTTAGAATTATCTTGTCACCTGTCCTCAAACAGCTCCTGATCCATCAGGAAGAGCAAGTGCCTGTGGTAAGTCAGGTGCTATGGTAATAGTGTTACAGGAAACACATATAGAATACTGATAGTGGCGTGTAAACTCACTCGACTAGCAAAATTGTATTTCGCAAATCACGTCATGGGCCCGAGTGCGTGAAATCTGGTGAACTCTGAGCCGGGTGACCTGCGCGCTCTATCAGTATTTTCTGGTAGCAGAGCTATGGTTAGGACTAGTTAGGATAGGTAGATAAGATAGTTACTGTTGAACCGTGAAAAATAGAATGTGCTGCTGATTTTTTATATATATATATATATATATGCTGCTATGATAAGGATTGTTGTTTCATTTAAATGTCATAGAATAAGTTTATTATATTTTATGAAATATTGAGCATATTACTAACCAATTGTGAGTAATTGTTTTGTGTTGTGGGGATCCCAGGGGAAAAGAAATAGCAAGTGGTGAGTAGAATCCACTTGGCTGTGAGGTCACTGGCTAAGAGGGAGATTAGTGCATGGTTAGGCAGAACTGCAAGCGCTAATCAGGACTTTTTCCAAAATTCATTAATGTGTAAATGTTAGCTACCAAAACCATGGTGAAACTCCCGTTGTGATATCACCTAGTAAGGGTCACAGATGGCAGGAGTAATAGGTTCTTTGGAGCTTGAATGACAGCAAGGGAGGACATTGGTGAAAATTGACTTAGTATATATCCCAGAAAGAAGTGGATTAGTCAAAAGAGTAGCAGGTTCTCTATTGCTTGTGTGAAAAGGATAGGCGGAAGGGATCTATCCGTAGTGAATGAAAAGTAGACAAAAGTGGTTTACTTGCAATAAAAGAAAAACTCTCTTTCTTTTTAAAACCCTCAAGCACAGTGGCAAACGTTTTACGTTGTTAACTAAAATCTGCACTTGCACTTTAAGAAATATTCAAAGTTTCCGTTACCTTGTAAAGGAGGGAGTCGGTCGTAAGGCTGCGCTGACGTCACTCCGTGCCGCGCTGGTATTGGTTGAGCCAGCGGGTGTGTAGCGAAGCTAGAGTTGTAAGGGAGGGGTGAGTGCCGCAGAGTGAGACCGCGTCTCACGAAGGGGCCGCGCACCCATTGGTTGACAGATTTTGCAACCTCAGTGCTGATTGGTTGCTGAAATTTGAAAGACACACTGGCATTGGAAGCACAAAAGTAAACAAAATTAATCAATCCGAGCTTGAAGATAGTTTGGAGAGGTGTATGTGGTATCCCGAATTCTTACCTAATCCGCAAAACCTAGGTTTTTATAAGGAGCAGATGCTAAGAGGTAGACCTTACAATATGTACGGGGGAAAGACAAAATTGACTTTTGCCGAAAAGATTAAGAATTATTTCAAGAAAGATAAACCCATTAGAACTAGGGAGGGTGTGATCATGCCACCGCCTAATACTCCCGCATCCTTCATGATGTTTGACAAAGGGTACCATACTTGTGTGTGGTTGGAAAATTGGGTAAAGTACACTGAGAATGACGGAGTCCTAGCATTTCCCCTCGATGGTACTTTTAATGGTAGAATCCTGTTTAACTTGAGAACTCGAATGAATGAATTACACCCCCGACCCAGAATAACGCAGAACGAAGCTTTAGAGGAATGGGAAATTGAGGCTCTAGAGCGAGACAGACCCAGAATGGATAAGGGAGTGAGCAAATGGTATCCAAAATTACAGCGAGAAACAAAAGAGCAGAAGATGAAGCAGTGGAGACAGAATATGATGGTTGAGGGACTGTTTCCGATGTTTGGGGTAACCGAACAAGAAGGTGGGAAAAAGACAGAGAAAAGTTGACATTTAATGGCCATGGGGGATTCGGAGGATGAATATCAGGAGGATTTGTTGATGAAAAATCCACCTCCTTATGCTGAAGCTTCAGGAACTCTAAGTTCAAAAAATCCTTTTCTTCCCCATTCCAGAAGTAGAAAGGCAAGCGAGACAGATGTAGCTGGCGTTGGTAGCCGACCCAGTAATAGTGATGACTTTTGCAGACTTAGTACAGCAGTCCCAAATTACCGACCTTTTGGTGAGGATAGACCAGGGTCAGCCATCCCCACTGCCCCGAATATATACCCTCCTTTAGTGCCTCAAATAATGCATGATAACTCGTCAGAAAGAGTGTTACAAGAACGAGAAAGAGATGCTCTGATTAAGCAACAAAATGATCTAATTCAGACTATAGCTCAGATACATCCCAGCCCTGACGCCCTGACAATCTCTGTAACTATCGGTCCTGCTATACCCCTTTATGGGGATAGGCAGACTAGTCCTAAAACTCCAGTCATTACTCCCATCCCAGCACCCCCCAGAAAAGAACCACTCGTCGTTGATGACCAGGCAAGCGAATGTGAGTCTGTAATCTCTCTGATGGATCTGCCCATAAGAGAGCCTGGTACCAGTGAATCTCGGTCAGGGAGTCAGGCTAAGGCCAGGGAAGTCCTAATCGAAACAACATCAGGGATCCGGAGTGCGACAGTTGTGCCTCCAGAAGAACTAGATAGATGGACTAAAGAAATGGATCGAGAAACTTCCCCGCCCAAACCTTTGGATATTTACAGGCTAAGGATAGAAATGGAGGAGTTAATGGCCGGAAATGTGGGATTAGACAGATTAAATACTCTTAACAAAGAAGAGTTGCTGTTTATCAGCAAAAGCCTTACCCGGAGTACTAGAGTGCTCCATGAAAAACTAATGGACGCTGCTGCGGACATGGGAATTGATGTAAGTCGATCCAAAGTCTTGCAGAAACCTTATAGGGCAGAATTCTCAGATAAGGATTTAGAAAATATGAATGTGTCAGGAAAGAAAACTCAGATAAAGGTATTGCTGAACATACTGCAGAAATGGAGAGATCTGGATAAATGGAAAGCCAGGTGGGCAAAGAAAAAAGAAGACAGTAGGGTAAAACCAAAAGCTTCTGAATTCGTGTTAAAAGAAGTAGGCCAAGCAGAAAAATTGTGTCCCATGAGGGAAGTGCCAGGTGGGAAATATGTACATGTCCCGTGGTCCCGGCAAGACATTGTGTCATTTACCAACGACTTCCCAAGATTGAGGGAGAAGCCAGTGGAGTGGTATAGGCAGGTGGAGCGGTTTGTGAAAGTCCAAAAATGTCTCCTGAAGGACCTGGATGGGTTCTTTGACATTGTAGTTCCTGTAGATTTATGGACTGATTGCAAGATAGCCATTAATTGGCCCAGTGACGAATTACCAAGAGACTCCCGAACTGGAGCCCCTTCCCCAGATGTAATGAGAAAATATGACCAAGTCATCCAATATCTAAAAGACAAGGTACCAGCAAAGGAGACAGATTGGACCCGAATAGATAGAACTACCCAGGACCATAATGAAACGGTGCATTCTTATTATGAAAGGCTGTTGCAGGTATTCAAGACCTACAGTGGAATCGATAATATTGAAATGAAGGATATGACTCATTTCATTTATCGATTTGTGTTGGGTTTGAGACCGGAAATATCCCAGTGGATTAGAGATAATAAAATCTGTTGGCAGGGAAAGCCCATATATGATGTCCTCAAGTACGCTAAGTACTGCGAGGATAAAATGGAGAACAAAAAGAAGGCCCTTAAGGAGAAAGTGGTGTGGGCACAGGTGAAATTGGCAGAGCAACAAGAGAAACAGTTAAATAAAATGAATAGCAATGCTCCAAACACTAACACTGGGGGGGGAGGGAAACCTCGAGTAAAAATGAGTAAAGAAGAGGCTAAGAAGAAATTCCCCTGTCACGGGTGCGGGCAGATAGGGCACTGGAGAGACGAGTGTCCACATTTGCAGGCTGGTAATGCCCCCATAAATGGTTTAAATCCACAGGTGCAGAGAGAGGGGCCACGAAAGAATCAGCAACAGGTAAATCCACCTCCATTGCCTAGAGCTCCTAGACCTAATTATAAGAATCAGGCTCAACAGAATGAGAGGGTTGAAGTATGGGAAGGACAGAATGAGAGAAATTCGGCAACCTCACAATTCCTGTTAAATGATACATTCCTCTGTGATGAACAATACTGACGGGGCCTGAGGGGGGAGGAAGGGGAGTGCGTGCTTGGCGCCTCCCTACCGGTAGACCAGACAGGGCCATACATTGAAGGAAAGATTGAAGGAAATGATGTCACCTTTCTATTGGACACTGGTGCTACCCGTTCGACTGTGAGAACAGCGGACGTTCCTAACCTACCCCTCTCGGGAGAAGTAATCCAAGTAGTGGGCGTATCAAACCAGATAATTAGCACTCCTGTAGCTGAACCCATGGAGATTTCTATAGGAAATTTCAAAGAAATGCACAGATTTGTGGTCTGCGATTCCAGTTCAGTAAATCTACTGGGACGTGATTTGTTGTGCAAAATGAACTGTACCATCTTTTGCACACCAAAGGGTGTTGAAATTCAGACCCCAGATGAAGATGGCCTGTACAAACTAATGTTGCTAAGACCTGATACAGCAGTTAAAACTCTGACCATTCATGACTTACCTGCAGAACTCCAACAAAAGGTGATACCAGAGGTGTGGGATTTCACCGGGAGAGATGTAGGATTAATGGCAAATGTGGACCCAGTTAAAATAGCCATTAAACCCAAATGCTACCTACCCGAAAACTAGACAGTATAAAATGAGTGCAGAGGTGAAAGCTGGAGTTGCACTAGAGATAAACAGATTATTGGAGGCAAACATAATACAGGAAGTAATGAGCAGTCCTTGTAATTCACCCATAATTGGAATTAAAAAGCCTAGCGGAAAGTACAGGGTAGTGCAGGATCTGCGAAAGGTGAACCAGATTGTTGTACCCTGCTGTCCCATTGTGCCAAACCCTGCAGTGATCCTGTATCAGATTCCTTGGAATGCAGAATGGTTCACTGTTATAGATCTATGCCATGCATTCTTTTCCATCCCATTGCATCCAGACAGCAAGTTTCTTTTCTCGTTTGAGTTTGACAGTCATGTCTATGTCTGGAATCGTGTCCCTCAGGGGTACACAGAAAGCCCCTCAATCTTTAATCAGATTCTAAAAAGATGCCTTGAATCCTTAGTTCTACCGAAGGAGTCTCTCCTGGTTCAGTACATAGACGACCTTCTAGTGGCGTCTAAAAGTCAGAGCGACTGTGTTACTGATACCGTTGCCCTGCTGAATCATTTGGGCAGAGGTGGACATAAAGTATCCCCTGACAAATTGCAGTTTTGGAAGAATTCAGTAAAGTATCTGGGACACCAAATAGAGAAAGGAATCAGAAGAGTTACTTCAGAGAGAATTAGAATAATTCGAGATATGGAATTGCCCAGAACCCAGAAGGAAGTCAGGATGTTCCTGGGAGTTGTGGGATACTGCAGACAGTGGATTGACCTAACTGACTTTAGTACAAAACCTCGTCCTGATATAAAAGAAACGGCCCTTCCCATTGAGGACCTAGTGATGTTTGTGGATGGCTCCTGCTTGAGACATGAGGATGTCCAAGTGGCCGAGCTAATCGCATTGGCCAGAGCTTGCAAACAAGGGAAAAATAAACGAGTAACCGTATTCACTGACAGTCAATACGGTTATGGAGTTGTTCATGACTTCGGCCAGCTGTGGTTGCAAAGAGAATTCATGACTTCCGTAGGTACCCCTATCAGAAATGGAAAAGTGGTGCAAACCCTACTGGAAGCAATCCAGTTGCTCAAAGAATTGGCAGTAGTCAAATGTGCTGCTCACAAATCTGGTAATGACGATGTGACAGCCGGAAACAGATACGCTGACCAAATTGCCCAGTATTGCGCCCGATACAAAATGTCCCTGAAAACCAAATTATGGGGGGGCGGAAACAGCTGCCAACTTATGGTGTTTGAGAATGTATCTACCTGGAGGGAACTGAGAGAGTTGCAGCAAGCAGCGGAGGAGGATGAAAAACACAGATGGGAGACTGAGGAATGTCAGCACAGGGAAAGGGATGGTGTTGTGGTTGACAAAACGGGTGTGCCTGTGTTACCAGATAGTATGGCTACCCCAATGGCCCGGATGATTCATGGAGATACCCATATTGGAAGGGACGCAATGTGCCGTGTGTTTGACAAAGTGTTCTACAATTCAAAATTCAGGAATATCGCGGAGATGCTTTGCCAGAGGTGCCTGGTGTGTCAGCAGTTCAACACGGGAAAGAGGACTGTGGTAGAGCAAAGTACAATTGGAAAGGCAGATGGTCCCTTTGTCAGACTACAGGCAGATTGTATACAGTTGCCTATGTGTAAAGGATACAGATATGTCTTGGTATAGTCTTCCTATTCTCAAGGTGGGTGGAAGCATACCCAGCAAAGAAAAATGATGCCATTACTGTGGCCAAGTTGTTACTCAGGGAACTAATACCTAGGTACGGTTTTCCAGAGACAATTGAAACAGACAGGGGTGGGCACTTTGCCAACGAAATCTTAAAAGAGCTCTATACAGCATTCAAGATTGAGCCTAAGCTACACTGTGCATATCGTCCAGAGGCTTCTGGAATAGTTGAACAAGTGAATGGCACTATAAAGTCAAGATTGGCCAAAATGTGTAACTCCACAAAATTGAACTGGATAGAAGCTTTGCCCCTTGTCTTGATGGGATTGAGGAGCATCCCAAACCGAAAAACTGGCCTAAGCCCCCATGAAGTACTAAAGGGAAGAGTGATGCGACAGGCATGGGTACCTGGACACAAACTGCTGAGAATTTCTGATGATTTGGTGCTAGAATACTGCAGGCAGCTGGGTGACCAAGTGTGTTCTATCTCTCACCAGATTGGGGAGACTGCTGTCGAATAGATTGGGTGGTGTTGAAGAAACTCACCCGGAAGAGTTGCCTTGGACCAAAGTGGGGAAAACCGAGGCAAGTGATCCTTGTAACTACCACTGCTGTAAAGTGTGCTGGCGTGTCGAAGTGGATCCATGCCAGCCATACCAAGAAGGTGACCGAAGAAGAGGCGGCTGAAGCTGAAGGTGGTACAGCTGAGGAGACTCCAGACGAGGGTCCGGTTCTAGCTGACGTAATACTACCGAGCACCAGTCAAGACGAATGATTTCCAGCCGACGACCTGATTCTTGATCCAATAAGAACCAGAAAATATTCCTACCTAGATAGAGTGGGATAGTGAGGGCGAGACAGGATTAGAAGGAGAAGGTCAGGTTATCGAGAATCACGTCAGACCTGATCAGGAAATAGGCCAAGTAGGGACAGACCAAGTCATCGACACTCCTCCAGAGACTCCAGAAACTGAAAAGGGACAGATAGTGATTAAAGCTGAAGTTCATGCGGAAGAAAATCAAGGGGTCGAAGTGCATGAACAGGAACAGATAGAAATAGACGAACGTGTTCAGGAAGCAGAGTCAAAACCAGTTGAAACCCAAGATCAAATACAAAATATACCTGAACAAGGCCAGCTTAGAAACCAGGCAGAAGAAACTGATGAAAGACCTGGAACTAGTCAGACAGAGAGGGAAAAGGACGCTGCCAAAACAATAGTGCCACAACGGAGCGAAAACAAAAGAGTTCACGAAGAGGGTCAAGTTTCTTCGACCACTAAAAGGCTCAAGAAGAAAAGTGAACCAAGATACATAAAGAGGCTGAAACTAAGATTAAAAACAGTAGAAGAGAAAATAGAAGACCAAAAAAGAGCTGCTAGTGAAAGACAGAAAGCAGGAGCTCAGCAAAACAGACGCAGTACCAGAGTAAAGAGACTGAATAAAAGCTATCGGAGTCCTGAATGGACCTATTTGGTGTTGGAGGAGATTGACGACCCTGAAGAGAGTGACAAAAGCGATCAAGATTCGATTGAGGATCAGAGCTCTGAGGTAGAGGACCCACCTTGAAAAGTGAAACTGCGAGAGCCTCTTGTATTAAGAAACAAAGTGGGGTTGGAAAGCCACCTGTAAGCAAAAATGTCTGATTCAAGTGTACATGGAAGACCTAGAGGGAATTGTTGTAAAACTTGCTGTAAAATATGCTTATGCAGCGTAGCAATAGTCATAGTAGTATGGATAGGACTAACAGTCTTTATACCTTTTATGATAAGTAAAGATACTAACCTGTACCCTACTAAACCGATGACTCCAGACTCAGAAGTTGTACATACTGAAGAAACACCACGAAGCGTAGAAAGACGTGACAATTCAGTCAGCCTGAGACAAACACGACCTGACTTAGAAGCACCAGATGAGGAAGGACTACATTTTCACAAAATGAGAAACAGATCACATTTAAATGTCTTTGCAAATCTTTTAGTGCATTACGTAGAAGCTATGGAAATAGAAGATTGTTACCTGTGTATGAAGCTACCCACTTCTGTAGCTGAAGGCGTGACCTATCATCATTTACCCCTGACCTATGGAATTTCCTGTAGTATATTAGCAAGCTTATTTTATAGAAGCACTTTACAGTACTATTATTCAAACACTGACGTGATTTTTTCTGAACTGCCTATTCGGGGGCACCTGAATATTGTGCATGTCAGAAGCGAAGTGACTCGTTATATGGGAGAATACTTTCTGACTATAGGTGACATAGATTTAAATGAAGCTCGAAGAGATAATTTGACTTGTTCATCACATGAGCAAGAAAAAATGTTTTTGAAAATGGCAGAAAAGAGAAGGGAAAGTTTCCAAAGAAAGGCTAATGATAAGAAACAGAAAACTCCTAAATGGGCTGAAAACATGGAGGGCTCCTCAAATGGCGAAGCAAATCCTGCGCTGTTGCTGGATTTTGAACGGAAAGGGAAACTCTGTCTTCATAGAGAAAAGACTAGTTATTATAACAATGTATTCATCGGTTCCAGTGAATGCGAACATAATTACAAGGTAATTGGAGGTTGGGGTTTCAAAAATGGGTCAGAACCTGTGTTTCCCAGAATTTATTATATATGTGGAAACAAGGCTTATTTCAAATTGCCGGATCACTGGTATGAAAGCTGCTATTTTGGCATTGTCTTCCAGAAAATATACCATGTGAACAACGCCGCTGGAAGCAATGAAAATACTAATGGTTTAGTACGTAGTAGACGTGAGAGTGTAGGAGAAATTATAGGTGATATATTTAGTGCACTGATACCTGGAGTGGGAGTGGTTCTGAATACTCACCGTATCTGCAAATTGTCTACAGTAGTGGATCGGTTGTCAACTGACACTGCTGCTCAATACTGAAATGGTTGCGATCAGATCAATGGTTTTACAGAATCGCCTTGCTCTTGATACCTTATTGGCAAAAGAGGGCGGAGTCTGCAGAATGCTGAAGGCGCAACATTGTTGCACTTACATTTCTGATAAGAGTGTAGAAATTAAGAAATATGTGCAAAACATTACTAATTTGGAAAAAGAACTCAAACCACTGGAGGTTGATAGTGCCTGGAAGAGACTGACTGATGGTCTCTCCTCTGTAGGTAGTTGGTTTACTAACATAGGCCGCAGTCTCGTGGGAAAAATACTGATGCCAATAGCTGGAATAAGTCTGATTGTGTTCATTATAATAATTTGCTGCAAATGTCAAAAGTGTAGGAAGAAGTATACAGTGAATAAAAGAGGAGTCAAGAGAAATATTGACGAACTTGAATTAGAGGAGTTAAGAAACCAGATTTATAAGAAGGCCAAAGGTTTCCATCCTAATAAGGATGCTGGAAAAAGGCTGAACAAACAAATTTGTTGAGATAGAAATGAGTGAGATGTGAGAAAATTGAAGTTGGCATCTGTTTCCATTAATAGTGATGATAGTAAATATCATCAAAGAGGGGATTGATGGAGCAAGGATTCGCACGTAAAGCAACTTGCTCACATTCATGAACCTCGTTAACTTGTAACAGTACTAAACAATCCTGTTTGTCATTAATATTTTATTTTTATTTATTTATTTGATTTGTAAAGCGCTACAGCTACCCAAAAAGGGTTTCCCGGCGCTGGTAGAGGGATTGAGTGCGGAAAAAGGAGGGGACGGATATAATAGCCAGGACAGGATTACTGGTTGAACAGCCAGGTTTTCAGAGATCTACGGAAAGTACCAAGATTAGTTTCAGTGCGCATTTTTAAGGGGAGGGAATTCCATAACTTAGGACCTAGGTAGGAAAAGGACCTGCCTCCCATTCTGGAAAGCCGGACCTTAGGCACATTAAAAAGGCCCTGAGAAAAAGATCTCAGATGCCGAGTGGGAAGATAGACATGAACTAGGGATTTTAAGTATCTAGGGGCAGAACAAAATGTTATCTTATGCATGAAGCAGTACACGCGGGTGTCCTAGAGATGCTTGCATATGTGTTTATTAATCCTAACTCCGCTTGCATACTACAGAATGGCCGTGTCGCAGAAATTTAGTCTGCGCATGCGTCGGTCATACCCATGTGATGTGACGCACTCGCAGATTTGGAGGGAGAGTTCGCTCATGCGCATTGTAGCTAACATGGCCGCTTATCTGTGACCACGCGTCCTGCTTGCTCATGCTGCTTTGCATTTCTATCCATTTCTGCTTAACCTTTAATCGCTATAGTTATTATGAAGTAAGGGGTGCAGTGTAGATTATCGTGGTGTACCGTGTATTCTATTTTTCTGTGTTATTAATTTGTTTTCGCTTACTTTTCATGTACCGCGTATCTGGGGGCCTGGGAGTTGGGGAGCTTCTCCATCTTGGAAGCCTATGTGGACCCGATCACGTGATATGAGGACCGGGCTTGGCATCAGTGGAACCCAGCCAGCTGGCTACAGAAGCTGAGACGCTCCTAGGAAGATCACCTTTACCCCGGGAGAAGCTGCTGAATTTCACCTAAAATTGTTACAATTGTTTCTTTCCTCTGTGTACTCCATTGTCCTCTTTTACACGTATGCCTGGGAACAGGAATGTAAGGGGTTGGTACCGTCATTTGAATATTAAATATGGGAACGCAGAATTTTAGGTGGTGGCTATGACCTAACCACCTCTCCTGACCAATCGTAAGTTGGGACCCTGTCACTTGCAACATTTGTGGGTGGTCTGGGGACCCAAAAAGGGTATATCTAGCCTAGTTAGTTAGGAAAAAAATTGTCCGACTTGTCTGAATAGCTGACCTGTCACCGACCCCACGACTCTATAGGTGATTGATACAGAGAGCTGCGGAGCGCTCTGTCCGAATGTCCACAAACTCCAAGGGGTGGAATTAGTCTTAAGTGCTGGCGGAGCACTTTGCTGGGAGATTCGAGAACCCAATCGGGGTTACTAGTGGATTCCGTGCAGTGAGGGGGTAGCGCAGGCGTTGCATCCGAAACTGCAGGTGTTGGTCGTGCCCTTTTGATGAGCCCAGTCCTGACCCAAAATCCTGAGGGGTATCCTGTCCTGATTTCCGTGAGCTGTACATGCTCACCTACTGGCATCCTAAATCCTTGAGGGTCCTTGTCCTCGTCTTTTCCCGAAGCTGACCCATGGCCAGGGTTAGTCCTCATTCCTGTCCTAGGTAAATATACCCGTGGGTGTCACTATCCTTTTCTTCCTGCTCTTTAATAAAGCCTCTATGCCCATGATATTTCTCTCTGTTCACTCTACTGAAGTATTTGCAAATTGTTTGTTAGCATGTTCCATTTTTCCCCTTCCTGTAGGGCATATTTGAAAACTGTTTTTGGCTTAATTAAAGTGTGATGAACATTATAAATGCGTAGGACCCAAGCTAGATAGACTAAGATTAGGGATTGAATCACTTATAGGCTTTAGACATTCACTGACTAATGTGTTAAAATTACCGTCCCTAGTTTAAGCCTGAAACTGAATAGCATGTTCCCTGTTACCCTTACCCAATAGAATCCCAGTTGCCCTAAATGATGTTTTCCCTTATTCATAGTTACATAATTTTTGTGATTCTGCTTATTGATGTTTTTATCAACATTTGCCTTATACTTTTGTCACTTTAAATTTTACATTCTTACATAAAGACTTTAAAACGCCTCAGGTGTCTGTGGTCATTCAGAAAATTACCAAAGTGATGTTAAATGAATAGACTAAGGGCCCGATGTAGGTAGGGCGTTACCGATCGATAACGGCCGAAAATACCGATTTTTGGCCCTTACCGATCGGTAAACAGCCATCGAGATGTAGGGAACCAAAAACAGAAAGAATCGGATAGAAAACCGAATCGGAATGAGTACCGAATGGGAAAGAATCCGATACGTACATACCGAAAATCGGATATGTAACGAATCGGAAAAACACCGAATCGGATGCAAAGACCGAATCGGTCCATGTACCGAATCGTTAGTAACACCGAATCGGAAAATCACCGATTCGGTCCAATTACCGATTCGTTAGTGACACCGATTCGGAAAATCACCGATTCGGTCCAATTACCGATTCGTTAGTGACACCGAATCGGAAAATCACCGATTCGGTCCAATTACCGATTCGTTAGTGACACCGAATCGGAAATTCACCGATTCGGTCCAATTACCGATTCGTTACAAATACCGAATCGGACATGAGCCGAATCGGAAAACATGCCGATTCGTATGAATCTCCGATCGGGAAATTCCCCGATTCCGACAGTTGGGGAGATGTAGGGAGGCACAGAAACACCGAAATCGGCTCAAAATCGGTAGAATTCACTCGGTATTTACCATGGATTGCAATCAGGTGGTAACCAACTCCAACCCATATAAACAGTCCCAAAATGCATTGCAACTTGCAGGATGGCAGCTTTCTATGTCATTGCGAGGCGGCTACGGCTACAGCAGGAAGGACAGAGGGAATGGCTAAGAAATGAACAGGTCTACAGACAGAGGATAACCCTGTTCATGCTCACTGAGGCTGAGATCCTACAGAGATACAGGCTGGACTCTGACACCATACTTGAGCTCATCAGGGACCTTAAGCCATTCTTGGACCACCACACCCCAAGGGCACACGCCATCCCTGCGCACGTCCAGGTGCTATGCAGCCTACACCTGCTTGCGTCTGGCAGCTATCAAAGTGGAGTAGCAGCAGCAGGAGGGGTGAGCCAGAGCAGCCTGTCAAGGTTCTTCCACATATTCCTTGACGCCATGATAGACAGGATGGACCAATACATCTCTTTCCCTGCAACCCACGCAGAACTGCTACAAACTAAAGCTGACTTCTACCAGATGGCACAATTTCCCCAAATCATCGGTTGCATAGATGGCACGCACATTCCGATTTGCCCACCAGCGGACACCGAATACATATACCGCAATCGGAAATCTACACACACCATCAACGTGCAGGTGATCTGCAATGCCAAGTGCACCATCACAGACCTGGTAGCAAAATTTCCAGGGAGTACCCATGACTCCTATATATTCCAACAGAGCGGCATATATGCACGGCTGATGGCTGGCGAATTTGGAGAAGGATACCTCCTAGGTGAGACACATCATCAGACCCCCATAACACATAGTAGGTAGGTGTAATACATGTATGCATGTGTCTAATGTGACCCCTTTCTCTTCCAGGCGACAGTGCATATGCCCTCCGCTCATTCATACTCACCCCCTACCTCAACCCCTCCACACCCAGCCAAAGGAGGTATAACCGGGCCCACATACGCACAAGGAATGTTGTTGAACGGACCTTTGGCATCTGGAAAAGTAGATTCAGATGCCTGCACAAGAGTGGAGGTGCAAGGCAGTATACCCCCATCACCTGCTGCAAGATCATAGCTGTATGTGCAATGTTACACAACCTTGCGGTCAAGAAGGGCACTGAGGTGGAGTTGTCTGACTGATGGCAGATACAGACGTGAGGAGATCACTGAGAACTATTTCTGACTGAGTACAGATGCAAAGACAGCTAAATGTTGCTTGCAAAAAAACAAATTTTAATAGTGTTGCACCACACTTACAGCACTGATGTGCATCAAAAAATGGAGTATGTAAAATCAAATAAAGTCCAGGGTTCTGGTTGCCTCATCCCCCCTTGCCAGGCTATTTTTTTGCCCGCTTGCCAGACCCACTGGGGTGTCCCTCAGCCCCCTCCGAATGCCCAGCAGCATCAGCGGATCGCCTGGTGCTCCTCCGGGGCTCAGATGCAGCGCTGGCCGGGCTGCTGCTGTCTCCAGCATCACCCAGGTCCAGGGCAGGATTGGAGGCGGTGTTTGATATTATCATGGCCTCCATAGCCGTGGTGATCCTGGCCATCCCCCTAGTGAGCTCAGCCGTATGCTGACTAAGCACAGATTCTTGGTTGGAGCTGCGATGGCACAGTTGTGCCGTCGCCGCTGCAAGGCGGGCCATGGCCCGGTTCAGCACCCGGGCATCCCGCCTGCGCGCCACCTCATGCTCCTCCTGTCTGGCAGATGAGTGGGTGATGGCAGTGGTCAGCCTGCCTAACCCTGCTGCCACCTCCTTGTTGGTTTCCACAACAGCCTGGAATCCCTTCACCAACTCCCCCATCTGCATGTTGTGCTGCAGGAGCTGGCGTTGGCAGGCCATGGTGGATCTTGCCTGTTGCCTCTGGATTTTAACCATTTGTCCCTCCAGGCCCAGGAACACACTGCCCTCCCGTGCTGGTGCAGCAGTGGTGGTGATGGCACGGCGTCGGGCACTGCTGCTTCCGGCCTGCTGAGTGGGCTGGGGTGCCACTGGTGGGGGTGTGAAGCTGGCCGGTCCCTGAGCCCCTGCTCCCAGGACAGGTTGGACAGGTGGCAAGGCCACGGTTGTGGCAGGAGCTGGTGTAGGCGGAATGGTGTGCCTTGTAGGGGAGTTTTCTGGTGAGAATTGCAAGGGGGGTGTGCTGGGCAGTACTGGGGAGTGCACTGCTTGGAAGTCAATGACCAGGACTCCCTCCATTCCTAGCCCTGGGGTGTCTCCTTCCTCATCCTCCTCCTGGCCAGCCTGGCTGGTGCTCGGCCCTGCGACTGCAGTGTTGGACGTTGCTGCTCCCTCTGCTGTCACAGTTGTTCCGCCTGATGGGGCCCCTAGGTACAAAGAAGCATTTGTAAACTGAGTGCCGATGTATTACAGTCAGTACAATTATGGCATTCCACATGTCCTTGCATCTCCTTACACCGTGTCACACTGTTTCCTGTCTTGTGATTCTGCACTGACATATTTGGCTAACTTCTGCTGACTACATGTACCATGATGCTTGTCTCTTGTATGTTGGTGACAGTACAGTGCTGGTGTTTGCCTCTGCATTGTGTCTAATGGGGAGGTGTCTGGTAGGGTGTGTCATGATGCGCATGCTTCTTACCTGTAGCTGTGGCTCTCGCAGAGCTGTCCAGGGTCCCGATTCCAACGACACTCTCCCTCTCAATGGTGCTGGAGACAATTTCCTCCAGCTCGGTGAGGGGTGGCGCCGGGTTGTTGCCTCCTCCAGTGAGTCCAGCCTGCCTTTGTATGTCAGCCAGCTTCCTCTTCGTGAGGCTGCGGATGTCATAAAACCTTTTTTTCAGTTCCTCTATGGACCTGGGGGTGACACCCGCAGCATTCACCTTCTGGGCGATGTCGGCCCAGATTCTCCTCTTGGTGCTGTCTGGCACGTTGAGGGACAGCTTGCCAAACAGCTGGCGGTGCACCCTCACCACCTCCTCAACCAGCACCTGAAGTTCGGTGGTGGTGAACTTGGGCTTCCTCTTCTGGGAGGACTTCTGGCTTCCTGACTGCTCTGCCATGTTCTCCAGTTCAGTTGGCAACCTCCTTCTCCCACTGCTGCTAACTGTGAGTGTTGGGCTCAGGCAGGCTTTCCAGAAACTTCTTAATTAGCTGCACCTGCCAGGGTTGCCACTCCCTGTTTGGGTGGGGGAGGGGGAGCCACCTCATTAGCTGAATCGCCTATTGCCGAATCGGCTTTTACCGATTCGGTAATATCCGAATCGGTAAAAGCCGAATCGGTATTATCCGAATCGGTAAAAGCCGATTCGGTTCATTCAATGCATTCCTATGGGCTTTTTCGCCATGGGTCTGTTTTCATGGCTACGAATCTATGATTGCCGAATCGGATTTTACTGAATCGGCTTTTACCGAATCGGTATTCGCCGATTCGGGAATATCCGATTCGGTGGTAGCCGATTCGGTGATTTCCGATTCGTTGTTGGCCGATTCGGTACTTTCCGATTCGGACCGAGCAGAATCGGAACGTACCGAATCTCATTACCGATGCCGACCGAATCGGTATTCATTCGTTTTTTTTTCCCTACATCTCGTTTTCCGATTTCAGAATACCGATTCGGCCCGCCTCGGTATTTTGAAATCGGAAAATCGCGTTTACCTACATCTGGCCCTAAATGTTTAGAATTATCTTGTCACCTGTGCTCAAACAGCTCCTGATCCATCAGGAAGAGCAAGTGCCTGTGGTAAGTCAGGTGCTATGGTAATAGTGTTACAGGAAACACATATAGAATACTGATAGTGGCGTGTAAACTCACTCGACAAGCAAAATTGTATTTCGCAAATCACGTCATGGGCCCGAGTGCGTGAAATCTGGTAAACTCTGAACCGGGTGACCTGCGCGCTCTATCAGTTCCTTCACACAGAGCGCTTGTATCTCACTTACTCTGCGCAGAGGTAATTGCCACCAAAAAGGCTGCCTTCCAAGAGAGATGTTGCAAGAAGGCCTTGTGGATGGGCTCGAAAGGAGGTGACATTAACCTGGATAGCACTAGGTTTAATTCCCAAGGAGGAGAAGGATTTCGCACAGGGGTATACACTTTCTTCAACCCCTGGAGGAAGTCCTTAACCACTGGAACCTGAAAGAAAGACATCTGATCAGGTGATTTTCTGTATGCTACAATAGCTGACAAATGCACTCTAATAGAAGTGTACTTTAAACCAGCAGTTGCCAGGGAAAGGAGGTATGGTAAGATGACGTCCTCCTGCCCCTTAGTCAGATCTAAGTGATGATCCCTACACCACAAGTAAAACCTTTTCCACTTGAACGCATAGGACGCTCTCGTGGAAGGTCTCTTAGCCTCCTTTAAAATGTTCATGCATTCGGGAGGCAAGTTCAAATGTCCATATTGCAGGACCTCAGGAGCCATGCTGTTAGGTTCAATGATGGGAGGTTGGAATGCATTATCCTCCCGTTCATTTTGCTTAACAGGTCCGGCCTGCAAGGGAGCCGTTTGTGTGGACACACAGACAGATGTAGAAGGTCTGGGTACCACCACTGCCGAGGCCAATCCGGAGCAATCAGGATCATTTCCATGTTCGACCTGAGGAGCTTGGAAACTACTCTCGGAATCAGCGCTAGGGGAGGAAATGCGTATGCGAACATCCCTGACCAATTCATCAGTAGAGCATTCCCCTGCGTTCCTGGCCGGTGGAACCTGGACACGAAGGCGTGGCATTTGGTGTTTTCGTCGTCTGCAAACAAGTCTATGGATGGATGACCCCAGCAACGAAAAAGCTCTTCTACTACTTTGTCATGTAGCACCCAGTCTGGCTGATCTTCAAAGTGCCTGCTGAGTGCGTCTGCTTTTACGTTCAACTCACCCGGAAGGTGCACTGCCACTACTGAGAGCCCTCGAGAGAGAAGCCAATGCCAGATTGTCTGAGCCTCTCGAGAGGGTACGCGAGATCTTGTGCCTCCTTGTTTGTTCAGATAGAAGATGGTGGTCGTATTGTCCGTCTGAACTAGGACTGAGTTGGATTCGATCGCCGGTAAGAAAGCTTTGAGAGCCAGGAATACCGCTCTGAGCTCCAGCATGTTGATGTGGTATGTCTGCTCCTGCGCAGACCACTGGCCTTGAATTTGAAGCAGACCCATGTGTGCTCCCCAGCCTTGCAGGGAGGCATCCGTCACTATAGACTGGGAAGGAACGGGTTGGTGAAACGGTACCCCCACCAGCACATTCTTTCTCCGAGTCCACCATTTGATGGCATCTTTCATTGCCTGGGAAAGAGTGATATGGTCTTCCCAGCCTCCTGTCGCTTGGTCCCACTGATCCTCCAGGGCCTGTTGTAGAGGACGCATTCTCAGCCTGGCGTTTGGGATGAGAAAAATGCAGGACGCCATGGAACCCAGCAGGGATGCTACTTGTCGGGCTGTTGGAAGCCGAGACTCCAGCAGAACCCCACATTTCTGACTCATGGAAAAAAGTCTCTCCTCCGAAGGAAACGCTTTTCCCAAGCTTGTGTCCAGAACGGAGCCTAGGTAGTGGATGGACTGTGTAGGCCGCTGGACTGACTTCTCCAGGTTCACATGGAGGCCGAGCCTGTGTAGCTGGTGTAGGCACAGTTGTAGATCGTGTGTTACCTGTACCAGAGATGGGCCTTTTAGGAGCCAGTCGTCCAGGTACGGGTAGATGAAGAGTCCCTTTTTGTGAAGAAAAGCCGCCACCACTGCCCTGCATTTGGTGAAGACTCGTGGTGCGGACTTGAGACTGAAGGGTAACACCTTCTACTGGTAGTGTTTGTTCCCTACGACAAACCTCAAGTACTTGCGATGTTGTTGAGCAATTGGGATGTGAAAGTACGCATCTTGCAGATCCACCGAACACATCCAATCTCCGGCTTGAAGATGTGGACATATTTGGTGAAGCGCTAACATGCGGAACTTTTCTTTGACGATGACTTTGTTTAATACTCGTAGATCGAGTATTGGTCTGAACTTGTCCTCCTGATCTTTTTTGGGGACAAGGAAGTATCTGGAGTAAACTCCCTTTCCTCTGAGAGCGGGAGGAACCTCCTCTATCGCTCTTTTTTGCAGTAGGACTTTCACCTCTCTTCGGAGCAAGCTTAGCTGGTGAGGGCAAGAGCTCTTTGGAGGTATGCTCTTCGGAGGAGCACGGAAACGTTACTTGTATCCATTGTGCAGTATATTCAGGAATGGGTACTATATACAACAATTCCTTGCGTTACAACATGCAAGACATCTACAGAGGAGATGGTGTGAACTTCTCAGATGAGGGGAATAGAATATTCCTCCTTTATTTAAAACTGTGCATTGGAACCTACTTGTAGGTAACTAAATCAGCCACAGAACCCAATAGCTCTTTTCAGAGCTACCCTACCTCTGATCATTCTAAACGTTAATCTTTTTCTAACTTTTTTCACTATTTTTCATCGAAGTACGCTCCCCGGTTCGCTTACCGGTGCGCATACCGGGCGCTCCCCAGCGAAATTTTTCAAATTTTTTTTTTGTTGTTGTTGCCTATATGAGCGTCCTAAGCCCCCCTCAGAAAACCTAGAGGGTCACAAAGTGTCTACCGTGCCCCCTGCTACCCATTCCGAACATTGTTTCCCCTCCATCTTGTGTCTCAATTCTACCGATACACAAAATGGTGGACTCCCGTAACGCTGCCGGTTCGCGTACCGGTGCGCGCACCGGTGAGCGCTCGCTAAAAAGAGGTGGGAAAGTAATTTACAGAACAACCACTGGAGACACTTTCATCAAATATAGAATAGGCCCTACTACATAGCAGTCCCTACCATTTACCCACATTTGATGGAATTCCATTGAGAAAATTATGCTGTAGGACTGACTAAATATCCTGAGGTAAATTACATGACAGAAACACATATGAAGTGTTAGAATTGACAACCAATTAAAATGTTACTTTCATTTTCTACTATTATTTCATGACATTTGATTGGTTATGTACCTGAATATATATAAAGAAAGAGAGAGAAACACAGCCATTTTGACTACTACTTCCTGAAGTACATTTCAAGAGCATTTTGACTGTGAACTTTAACTTCTTTTTCAAAGGTAAGATATAATTTTAAAAATTTGAAAGGAGAACTATGTTATGCACTTTAAATTAAATAAGGAAAACGTTTTCAGATAGTTACATACTGTCCCCCTATAAGAGAAAGACTTAATTATTTAAATTATTGATTGAGTTAGGCTTCTGTGGTATAATTATGAATTTACTTAGCCTTCATCACATGCACTTTTTAATAGTTTTACTTCCTGCCTGAAACCATGCACTGCCCAAATATTACTTCACTGTTAAAAACTCACAAGCACCTGTGTGAACTTAAACCCAACAGTGCCTTATCTCCACTGATATATTTTTTTTATGCAATTTACAGCAAGAAAATGGAAGCACAACAGAAAGAAAATAATATTTCCTTTCAAATCAAGATTGAAAACAATCCAAAGGAAGAAAATGAAGAAATTGACTTTTTGGATGACACATTAGACGAAGAATTAATTAAATGTGCTGAAGAATGTGAATGTGATTCTTGGAATGAAAAGGAGGACATTCCTGATGATTTAATGCTACAAATTCTCTTAGATTATGAAACATCAGAACAATAAATTTAAATTTTAAAAGTTAAAATTGTTTGAGACATTATTCTTTTTAATATGAAAATTATGAAATAGTACCCAAAAAGATAAAATATAAACTGAGACTTAAAATATACTGTGCAACTTTTTTTGTGTTACATAGTAAGTTTGCTCATAGTTACTTCCTTTCTCCCACTATATTATCTCCAATGTGTATTTAACATCTCTTTATCATCTCCTGCCTCCATGTTCTTTCTGCTTTCCTCACAGACTATGCTATGAATTCCATATACCACAATAACTTCTGAAACAACATGCAAGATATCTCCAAAGAAAACGGTGTATATTTATTTTTAGACTCTGCATTGGTACCTACATGTTGGTACTTAAATAAAAAAAATAAAAAAATACAACAAAAAGAACAATCAATAAACATACAATATTTGAACATTCTTTCATTCTTTTTTCCGTATATTACGCTCCCCGGACCGCTTCCCGGTGCGCGTACCGGGCTCTCCCCCCGCAAAAAAAACGATAATAATTTTTTTTTTTGGACCCGCGGGGCCCTTTTAAAGCCCCCTCATCAAAACTAGGGGGTCAGGGAGGATGTACTCTGCCCCCTTATGCTCATTTCCCACTTTGTTTTTTCCACCTCTTGTGTCTCGATCCTACCGAGACACAAGATGGCGGCCGCTCCGGACTGTTTAGAATGTTGACAGTCACCGGGGAGCCAATCCGCTTCTCCTCGCGAAGGTCCGTTACGTGTCAGGTACGCGAACCGGGGCGCTAACCGGGACGCTGTCACAGATATATCTGTTTTTTCAAATGTTAATTTCTCAAAATCCGCTGGAGCACATATATTGAGACATAGCAAAGGCACGTCGGGCAAACCAAATCTACAATTTTGCCAAGTTTCGTGTAAATCCATTCAGCCGTTCGAGCTAAAAGTGATTCCAACCGCCCTATGGAAAAATGAATGGGAAAAACGCGTTTTGGGACCCCCCTTTTTTCTCGGCCCCCCTTGACAAAACCCCCCCAAATTTTCAGGGGCTGCTCAGAAACAAAATGTGCCATTTTCCTGAAAATTACAGTCAATTCCGTCCACAAACGCCAAAGATATTCAACATAGAATTTTCAGAAATCCCATAGGAAAAAAATCCTAACTATATATACCTACTGGCGACCGCCAGTAGGTAATATATATATATATGTGGGGCACATATAATATAGTGTTTCCGGGGTCCCGCGCATGGGAGGAATATTCTAATGCTTATGACTATTGATGAGGATCCCCTGGAAGAGAACTGTGATTCTTATGTGTCAATATGCACAAGCCAGACCAGTCTCACAGAAGTTGAGGGACGAGTTGAAGAAAGGAAAATTATCAGAGCATACAGAGCAGATGTGTTGCCGTGTGCTTCTGCCAATTGATAAAGGGAGAACGTATTCAGCAGTGAGTGGAAAAATAGGCAGGAAGGAGACTGCCCCAGCCCTTCTTACTGTTCAGGGAAAAAGAGAGTTGTATCCCAATACCAAGAATTTAGAGGCTATAGCGTGGGTAGAATTCTCAGATAATTCCCCAGAGCCAGCAGAGAACCATGCAGACAGGAATGATAATATTGTGCCTTCAGACTCCAAACAAGGACAGGAAAACATGCGCTTTTTGAAAAATGTTTTTTGCAAGAGGAGTGATGCTTGTGTCTTTTCCAGGTCATCATACTGTGACGTGTTGGTGTGCCTGATGTCCATGTTTGTGTGTCGGGTACTCCTCCCCGCAACCCTTGCGTGACCACCAGACGGTGCAAGCTGACATCTTATGGCTGAACAAATCAGACAGATCGCCAAAACCGATGACCTGATTTCATAGACATGAAGTACAATGTACACAGTTATTGCTTTGGATGCGAGAAGGCTGTGTGTCTTTCACATATGAGGACTGTTTGTTTAAAAAGAACGACAAAGATGTTGTGAAATTTAGTTAAAGATAAAAATGATAGGATTATGTTGCATTTATTTCTTAGCACAAAATATATAAGTTTGAATGCTTCAGCAGTAGTAGTTCCAGTATTAGCCATTTGAGACATTAGGGGCCAGATGTGGTAATTCCTATTTACCGACTCTTAAATACTGAATTTTACCAATTCGTTATTTAAGAGTCGGTAAATAGGAAGGGGGGAGATGTAGGTAATTCCAAATTTAGAATTACCGAATCGGTAGGATTCGGTATTTACCGATTCGTAAATACCGAATCGGTATTGCCCATTGATTCCTATGGGCCATGAAGCAAGTGTGCAGGGGGTGTCACTTTGACAACCTCTGGCACCCCAGTTCCGGGCATGTGTGCCATGTGACACACAGACATGCCCTTAGGGCATGTCTGTGTGCCACATGGCACAGATGTACATGCACAGATGTGCATGTACACCTGAATTCGGTATTTTACCACCCAATTGGATTGGGTGGTAAAATACCGAATCCTGAAGGCCTATAACACTGTGTACAGTGTTACCTACATCTGGGTATTACCGAATCGGTAAAATTACCGATTCGGTATTTTACAGAATCGGTAAATTTACCGATTCGGTAAATTTACTGATTCTGTAAAATTAAGCCCCTACATCTCAATCACCAAATACCGACCGGTATTTGGGCTCCTACATCTGGCCCTAGAAGCATTACTGAGTTCATATGCTTGATTCTATTTGCATCATTTATTTTGTGCAATCAACAAACATTTGTTCTTGCTGAGTATCCAGATATGCATGAGCTATTTTCACATGCTTTGAAATGATTATTACATGCTTTTATGATTTCACAGTTTTATACTTGTGCTTTCAGTTCAGCACACAAGCTAATAATGTTACCGTTTCAACATGAGCTTCAATCATAGTTGTGCTTTCAGTTAAGACATGTTTTGAAATTATTATTACATGCTTTTATTATTTCACTGTTTTAATGTGTTTTTCAATCATAGTTGTGCTTTCAGTTGTGAAAAACAAGTGCCTTCAGTTAAGAGGTTCAGTTTTTGATATATGTAGGTGATGATAGTCAAACATCAGTGTGGAATGTAGTGCTAGAGGCACTCTTGTGGTTTGAGACCATGTGATGACCTTTGACTACCATTATTTTCTCTGACTTTAGTGTCTTATTTGATCCTAGCCTGGATGTACGACGGTCCGGCATTTGCCTGCTTCTCTTCCGTCTTGTAATCTTGCTATCTTTCAGTGCGAGCTGTCACAGAGTCCAATAGCCTTACCAAGAGCACAGCGTGTGGGATGTGCATTTGAAAGCATGACAGGGAGAGAGAGGTGTGGAATGTACTCTTTGTTTTCGAAGTGCAGTGTTGTGGGAAGTGATGCACACATGTGCTCGGTGTTGTACATTGAGAGATAAATGAGAATGAAAAAGTGCTTACTATTGGCTTTTACATGGCCTCATGTCATCCTTTTGCCTTGCCTTGCTTCAGCTTTTTTGCGGGCACAGCAGCACTTACAAGTTGCTTGGGCTATTCACGTTCAAGGTCTTTCCGTTTTGTAGAGGGTTTGTTTATGAATTCTGAAAGGCTTTGTGAGCTTCGTCAAGATAAAGGCCGGAACATGTGAGATTTGGAGAAGGGAACGTGAGAGCTCCTTCCTGCCGTTGGAATGCTTGTTTGGAACCTGGCCAGTTCTGGTAAGATTCCTCTGGCCTAGGGGGAGGTCTTTCTCGAACCTTCTAGTATGTTTAAAGCTGAGGGTTGTGGACTTGGAAACCAGGAGTTTGGAATCTGAACGAGGACGGACGCGTCGATCTCGGAGAGTGGACCCTGGTTGCTGAGGCTCTCAATCACGGCTGTTTACTTCCCCAGTCTGCGATGCAGTGTTTTTGCCCTAGGTGATGTACTGAGTTTTGGTTATTGCCATTTTGATGTGAGCCAGTGGCTGTGATCATTTGATGTGTGAGTGAGTGTGTTTTGTTTGTGATGTGTGAGTGAGTCAGAGTGCACCTCCAAAGTACTCATTTGATGTATATATAGCTTTCTGATTTCTTGCAGGACGTCCAGTATATTTGCTTGAGTCTTATCTCATATTATTTGCTGCTTGTTTATTAATCAGTATTATTCATGCATTTAGATTATTGCTTGCATATGAACATATATATCTCTTTGTATATTTGAACCTTCTGCATTTGACATATGTGAAAGCTTTTTCTGTTAGAAAGCATTGTGTGAAATAATATCTCAAGCCTTGACCTAAAAGAGAGAGTCCTTGCATTTTGTAAAATAAAACCTTTTTCTAAAGGTGCTGTGTTCTAGTGTTTTGACTGTGCCGGGTGTTGGGCTACCGTGTGGAAGATTCTGTGTTATATGATAGGCGCAATCAAAACACTTGGTAACAGCCCTTGACCAGGCATAGGAAATATTTTTTGCTCTAATTAGCACTGATTTCGTGCTAATGCCGCCGGGAGATTTTAATATACAGACATGCAATATGCCCAGTACTCAGGTATGCAGCCCCACCCATAGTGACGGGGAGGGAACTGATCACTTTTGCCATAATGGGTACGGAGAGGCCCTAAACTGATTGTTAGACCTGGCACCCTTGGCGTGGGTCTCCCTTCCATTTTTATTTTGCTGTTGCCTCATGTGTTTTTGCTGGTGTTAGCTGCTCAGAGCAATGTGCCACTGTCAATCAGTGCCACAGTGCAAGTGCTCCCTGTATAAAAAAATGTATGTATTGATTGGATTCCATGATTGGCTTATTTGGTTTACTGTCAGACCCCAGTACAGTGCACCAGGAGTGCCCAGGGCTTGTAAATCCAAATGCTGCTAGTGGGCTTGCAGCACTGGTTGTGCCACCCACAGAGGCGGCCCGGTAAAATGTGTCTAAGGTCTGCCATTGCAGAACCTGCGTGCAGTCTGGTACTGTCATACTGGCTGGCCAAGTGCACCCACTTGCCAGTCCCTAAACCTTCCCTTTACTTCATACCAGTCACCCCTATAGTAGGCCACGGGCAGGGTGCATTGTAAGTGTAAGGTAGGACAAGCCCTGATGTGTGTGGCATGTCCTAATAGTGAATTACACCCATTTTCGTTTTTCACTATTGCAAGGCTACCTGTTCTCATAGGCCAACATGGGCTGTCAGAATTGTTACATTCTATAATCCTAACACACCCAGGGAACATGGTAGAAATTCAAGTTTAGTATGCCTGAACTCAAAATAATAAAATACATATTTTAGTAAAGTTTATTTTAATATTCTGTGTTTGCAGATACCACTTTTAGAAAGTAGGTATTTGCTTGCCTAACCATTTCAGACCGCCTCTGCTAGGATGTGTATCTCCTGTCTGGTTTCAGTGAGTGACAGGGCTGTGGAATTCCAGGAGACAGGCTGGGACAGCCCGGTGGTGAATAGAGAGATTTACATCGAGATGGGTGGGAGGAGTACACCTGGGCTCTGAATAGGGCTGTGCCTCTCCACCACAATGCTGGCTCCACCTCCTGTGAAGTGTCTGATGGCCATAAAAGACAACATACCCTATGCACACACTTGACAAGTAGAAAACGGATACAATGTCCAGATGTAAGAGTTCAATAATGCAGAGAAACAACAGTAATGTGCAACTAAATATGAATAAATTAATAAGTGTCAATAAAGAAGTCTTGGTCTCCTTGCTTTATTCCAACACAGCATGTGAACAACCAGCCGACACGTGTTTCATCGCATCTTGCGAATCTTCAGGGCTGGAAACAATACAGAAAACAAGGAGCTATACTTGGGGATATGTACATTTGTATGTGTGACCTTGAATAACACTTCAGGTCAGCCGTTGAGACAAGCATCACATTGGATTATCTCATGCGTAAGTCTATGCCCTTGAGATGGTTTTGGGAAAACATCCTTTGGTGTGCTAAGGTGCTTAGAATACGCTCGTATATACCATGCAATTGAGGTGAGCCGTCGTGCACTTAGGCACCCTAATCGATAATGTGAATTCACATGTATGTCCTTTACTGTAGTCTCCAAATTGTGCATGGTGAGGTGCTATGCTAAAATCTATGCCGATGTGAGGTATCATGCGTGCAATATGTGCTCGGTGACATAATATTTAAACATTCCGACACATACCTCCATTGGTTGTGTTTGGACTATATGGTCTGTCGTGATTGATAGATGAGGGTAGATTTTGATAAACAAGAGAAGGAAGACAATGGGAGAGAAGGGGGGGATAGAAAAGAAGAAAGGTCGAAAAGTTAGATCAATAAAGATATAATTTATTGTAGACTAATCACGTGACTAGGCACAGATTAAGGTTAGCTCTAGTAGATCGCAAAAAAGTATTTACTTTCTTTTCGTCAGTAAATTCAGGATATGCATTAAGTAGCGACAAGGAATAAAAGACGGAAAGCTCACCGCTCTTCCGGTGATACTTCCGACCCGGAAGGGCCCAAGACCATCCAATCTCTATTGAGAAGTAAGGTACAATAGCTGCAATAGAGTTGAAAGATATAGAGTTATATATTTCCTGGTATTTAAGAAGGGGAGTTAGTAGTGCTAAACATGATTATCGTTAGGGTTGATGAATTTTAAAAGGTGCCTTCTTAAGTTAGCGGTCCTCTAGTGAGAGGACTCAACCTGCACCGAGTGAGTACATGTTAGACAACATTGCAACATCTCCTGATGTGCTAACATATTAGTTTCTCAAAACACAATAAGTTGGGAATGCTAGCAACCCTGAAAACTTTTTTGTTGCTTCATATAGTAAGTTGACGCCACATTCTATTTGGAACGGTCAAAGTGTTGTACATAAGGGCCACTATTACTGTGAGATAGTTGATCGAAAATTTCTTGTTCTCATAAAGCGTATCACGTTACCTTGCAAGCGTAATGCGCTTGTTGTGGGTCACCCGGGGGAAGGTGTGGTTCTCAGTCACTTTGTATCTGAAATGCGATACACGTGCAAGGTGTTAGACTAACATATAAACCTGCTGGCACCAAGCATGTGTCTCTACGTTGTGTTTAGGATTTGGATTCAGGCAGCCTACCTGAAATTTCGATGTGTCTCGATTATTGGGGAATATTCCGTAGCCTGTTCCGGACTTGGTGTCTGTAAGACAAACAATCCGGACAGGCGGGTTAAAAAACCTCCAAGCTGTTGTATTTGGCCAGAAACATCATGCCCCATGAAAAAAACCCCGCGGTTGCGTTACCTCAAATGTCTGATGGCCATAGCCTGCTCCCTGAATGAAAAGTCAGTGACATGTCAAGAAAGTGCTCAAGAACCGGTTTTGGCTGGGCACAGGTCCCTCTACCCCAGGGGAACAAAGGATTTAGGGGTATAAGAATTGGGACCCTGCTCCCAAGAAATTAGATCCTGCTTGACAAGAAGAAACCTCTGCCTGAGGAGAAGGAACTGGGAAAGCTGTAAGGAGGAGTACTGTCCCTGACCTGGGGGATTGGCCTGCAGTGGTTGCCTTGCTGCTGAAGGAGAGGAGGAAAAGACTACAAAGACTTTGCTTCAACTTGTGCATAAAGATCTCTAAGGGCTTGTGAGTGAGTGAGCTTGCCCCCTGAACAAAGTCTTAGGACCAGTGGACTTCATCCGGCTCGCAATCCGCCACTAGAAACACTGTTTTTAGCATTTACCGAGGCCGGGAGCTGTGGACGCCTCGTACCACCAAATTTGTGTCCAGCATCCGCCTCAATCAACGCGTCCTATGATCCGTAGATCGCACCGTGGCTGGCCGACCCCGCCGCGTACAAACGCTTTGCCGCATCGAGTCATCCTGGTTAGTACGACTCGCACACTGCTGCCGAAGTTCAAAGCTGCCGATCGCATCTGAAGGGGGAGTACGCTCCGTGCGTCCGCCTTACACCGCAGCCAAGCCTGAAACCGCGGCTCCCACAGTACGGCTCGTACGCCGCATCGTTAAGTGAAAGTTTTGCATCCAGGACCGTCCGCCTCACTCCACGCGGCCCCCCGCTCTACTCCTCGCACCGACGACTGCACGAGCCAGGGCTTGCACCGTAAAAGGGCCGACAACGCTTCTGGATCACCTTCTGTTTACAGCGCATCGTCCGTGCCGGACACAACAACTAAGGTACTGTGAACGACTCGCACCACAGTGGTGTACGCTATGAACCGGAGCATCCGCTGCGACGTTTGACTCGATTAGACACTGTTTCCATCTCTGTGAGAGTCGGACAGAGGGTGCGAAACGCACAGAACTAGAAATTACACATTTTTAGGAGAACTCTTGATTGCTAAACTTTATTGTGGACATTTTTGTCGTTATTTGGTCTTGTGCTAAGCCTCTATATAAAGATGAACAATTTTTGATAAACCTAGTGTGGTGTCCATTTGTGGTGTGTCATTTGATTACAGTTCACAAATGCTTAACCCCCTACGCCTCTGAGATAAGCCTTGTCTGCTCGCGCCACACTACCTAGAGGGTGAGCAGGGGTTGTTTTGGAGGGTAATCCTCTTATCCTGACTAGAGGAGAGGGTCCCTGCTTGTCACAAGTATTTACCTGTGCCAACCAGAGACCCCCAATTCTAACATTGGTGGTTAGCAGTGAGGATTCTGAATTTGCATTTGTGATTCATGTACAGTGATTGGTGAACACTACTTAGTGATTTCAGACCATAACGCAGCCAGGTACTTTTTGAGTTTTGTTTGCCAAGAGATCTCCATTTTTTAAAGTCATACCTGGTTCAGCCATTGTAGAGAAACCAGCCTCTCTAGTCTCTGACATTGAAGACGTAGATTGGGATGAAGAGAGGCTAGAGAACTACACAGTACACCAGCTGAAGGGCTTCTGCAAAAGGTTCGGAGTTTCCCAGTCTGGATGTAGAAACAAACCACACTACCAAAAGGCGCTCAGGGCCTGGATTGAGTCAAGGTCACCTGAGGATGTGGTGGAAATTGAACAGGCAGAAAGCATCACTGGTTTCAGCAGAGTCCTGTCGCCAGAGGAGTTGACAGACAGGAAGGAAACCCGAGCACATGAAATGGAGATGGCAAAACTTAAATTGAATGGGCAACTGGAACTGGAAAGCAAAAAGCTGGCTCTGGAAGAGAGAAGAATCCAAATGGAGCATGAAATGAAATTGAGGGAGATGGAGCTAAAGGCTAAACGTTTTGAGCGTACTCCCTCTGGTGGCAGCACACCGCCAGTGCAGGTAGAATCAAGGGTGTACATACCAAAGGAGGTGGTTAAAGAATTTTTAAAAAACGATGACATAGGGCAGTGATTCAAGACCTATGAGGTAGCCATGTCTTCCCATTGGGTCCCTGAGAGAGATTGGGGAGCGGGGTTGTGGGGGCGGTTCTTGAGTGAGGGGTGGGACACACTGCTATATTTGCCCTCAGAGGTTCATAATTCTTACCCTGACATGAAGGATGCTTTGATGACCAGGTATGGGTTAACTCCTGAGTTGTATAGGCAAAGGTTCAGAGGTTGTGCAAAGATTCCTAACAGTACGAATGTTGAGTATGTAACTTGTTTCTGCAGAGTACTGGATGGTTGGGTGAAGGGTAGCAAAGTTAATGCTTTTCAATGTCTCTTTGATTTGATTGCATGGGAGCACTTGTCTAGTAACTATTTTTCTGAGCTACGCCAGCACCTGATTGATAGCAAGCTGACTAACCCTAGGAAGCTTGATGAGGAGGCGGACCGCTGGGTCAGTACCAGGGTCCACAAGGGTCAAGTGGGAGACTCTGCCAAGGGTGGGCAGGGTCCCCAGCAGAAGAGTGGGGGGGGACAAGGGCAAACAGAGGGAGTTTCAAAGAAGGCCCCAAAGTAATCCCCAAGGGAAAGGTTCTCAGCCTCCCCCAACCCCGAAACCGACCGGGGCCCCGACAGGTCCCCCTGTTCAAAGAGGGCCCCCTAGGTGTTACAGGTGTGATGAACTGGGTCATTTTGCAAATGATCCATAGTGTTGCCAGTTTGGTAAACCTGCACCCCCGAGTGCAGCCCCCCGGCATATGGCTAGCTTAGCCCTGGGTGAGGAATGGGTTGTCCAAGGAGGGGGAGGTCCTGCAGAGATGTCCATTGTCTCATTAGGAGACTGTGATATGGTCCAAGAAAACCAACTGCCCTCAAACGCTAAGAAATATGGGCAGTGGGTGACCATCAATGGCAAAAAGGTGGGGGCTCTTAGAGACACAGGAGCCAGTGGGACAGCTGTCAAGTGTCACCTGGTGTCTCAAGAGCAGGTTGTCTCACATGCATTCTGCCGAGTCGTGAACGCCGACAACACTGAGAGTCAGTGTCCAATGGCCAGGTTCCCTTTGAGTGGTGGTGGGAGGGGGGGGGTCTCTGGTACTCTTCAAGTAGCTGTGAGAACTGCCATGCCTGTAGACTGTTCGTTGGGGAACGATTTGGAGAGCACACCTAGGGAGAAGGTGGAGAAGAGTACTCACCTGACGACGTTGGGTCTGCCTGACTGGGCGTGCGTGACCACACGGTCAATGGCAGCCAGTAGGGGTTCTCAAGAGTTCCTGGAGCCTGAGGGAGAGGCCCAGGGACCGGCCTTAAAGAGAAGACGCAGGAGACGCGGGAAACCGGCCCCTGTAGTTCCCACAATCCAGGAGGAAGCAGACCTTGAGGGGGATGCCCTGGAACCTATAGGGTAACAGATAGCTGAACTGGGGGACCTGCCTGAGCTGACCCATTGGCAGCAGGATGGAGGCCCCTCCAGGAAGAATTCTGCAGAGGGCAGAAAGAATGTCTTTCTCTCGTGGGTCTGCGGCAGCAGGATGCAGACCAGGCCAACGGTGATCAGTCTGGAACACATTTAATTTACTGGGAGAATGACCTCCTGTATTCAGAGCCTAAGGTTGCTGAGCCTGGATCAGACGTGTGCTGGTGGTACCCCAGAGCTTCAGAGTCTTCCTAATGGGGCCGGCTCATGATGTGCCATTAGCAGGGCATTTAGGGGCAGGACAAGACCTTTGAAAGGCTGTCACTTTTATTGGCCTCAAATGCACAGGAGCTCAGATTTTCACTGCAGGACCTGTCAAACTTGCCAGGCAAGTGGAAAGAGTAAGACGAAGCAGAAGGCTCCTCTCCAGCCATTCCCTGTGGTCAGCACCCCATTGCAGCGAGTGGGGATTGACATCGTGGGGCCACTGGACATCGTGGGGCCACTGGACCCCAGGACAGCCATGGGCAACAGGTTTATCCTGGTCCTGGTGGACCATGCCACCCGGTAATCGGAAGCCATCCCTCTGAGGACAGTGACGGCCCCCGTGGTGAGACGTGCGCTGATGGGAATTTTCTCCAGAGTGGGATTCCCTCTAGAGGTTGTGTCTGACCGGGGTACCAATTTTATATCCAAGTATATGAAATCCCTTTGGCAAGAGTGTGGGGTAACCTAAAAGTTTACCACATCTTACCACCCCCAAGGAAAGGGATTGGTTGAGAGATTCAACCGTACCCTCAAAGGCATGATAATGTGTCTGGAAGAACTCATGAGGCGTAAGTGGTACGTCCTCTTACCGTGCCTTCTCTTTGCTTACTGTGAGGTGCCGCAGAAGTCTCTAGGGTTCAGCCCCTTTGACCTCCTGTATGGCCACCCATTGAGAGGACCTCTAAGTCTGGTCAAAGAAGGCTGGGAGCAGTCTCCCAGGAAAACTCCCCAGAGTGTATATAGCTACATGATGGCCTTCAGGAATCAAAATAGGCTTTTCAGAGCACTTGCTGAGGCAAATCTGGAAGCCAGCCAGGAGGAGATGAAGCAGTGGTACGGTCAGAATGCCACTCTGGAAGAATTTCAGCCTGGTCAGAAGGTGTGGGTCTTGGCCCCAGTGGAGCCTTGTGCGCTCCAGGACAAGTGAACTGGCCCCTTTGAGGTGGTGGAGCGCAAGAGTCCTCTTACCTATTTGGTGGACTTGAGGTCTCCCAGGAACCCCTTGCGGGTCCTGCATGTCAACCGCTTTAAGCCCCACTTGGAGAGGTCCGAAGTGGGCATGCTCTTGGCAACAGATGCTGGAATGGAGGAGGAGACTGAGCCTCTTCCTGACCTCCTGGCCGCCAGAGAGCAAGATGGGTCAGTGGATGGAGTTAACCTCTCTCCCACCCTGACCCCTGAGCAACAGAATGACTGCCGCCAGCTGCTGGGACAGTTTTCTGATCTGTTCTCCCTGGTTCCTAGTATCACAGATTGGTGCGTCCATGATGTGGATACAGGAGAAAGCTTACCTATGAAGCACAAGGCTTACAGGGTAACTGACAGGGTCAGGGCTTACATTAAAGAGAAGGTCTCAAAGATGCTTGCACTTGGGGTGATTGAGTCTTCCAGCAGTCCTTTGGCCAGCCCAGGGGTCTTGGTCCCGAAGGCTGCAGCGCCGGGCGCCACACCCGAACTTTGGTTCTGTGTGGACTACCGAGGGCTCAATTCGGTCACAAAGACTGACGCGCACCCCATCCCCAGAGCTGATGAGCTCATTGATCGGTTAGGGGCTGCACGGTACCTCAGCACGTTTGACTTGACGTCTGAGTACTGGCAGATCGCCTTGACTGATGGGGCAAAAGAGAGGTCAGCATTCTCCACACCAGATGGGCATTTCCCGTTCCGGGTTATGCCCTTTGGGATGAAGAATGCCCCTGCCACCTTTCAGAGGCTGGTCAACCAGGTGTTGGTTGGGCTGGATGAGTTCACTGCTGCCTACCTGGATGACATCGGAGCGTTCAGTGTCACATGGGAAGAACATCTGCGCCACCTCTGGGAAGTGTTGTTGGCACTGCGGAAGGCAGGCCTCACGATCAAGGCGAGTAAGTGCCAGATCGGGCAGGGTTCCGTGGTGTACTTGGGACACCAAGTTGGGAGCGGCCAGGTGGCGCCCCTTCAGCCCAAGATTGAAACCATCCTGGCTTGGGAACCCCCTAAAACCCAAACGGAGGTGAGGGCCTTCTTAGGACTCACCAGGTACTACAGGAGGTTTGTCAAAGGGTATGGCAACATTGTTGCACCCTTGACAGAGCTGACATCCAAGAAGCAGCCCAGGAAAGTGATTTGGACTGACACCTGTCAGAAAGCTTTTGAGACCCTGAAAACTGCCATGTGCACGGCGCCCGTGTCCTGGCCCCCAACTTCTCCAAAGAGTTCCTTGTGCAGACAAACGCTTCAGAGCATGGTGTAGGGGCTGTTCTCTCACAGATGACTGAGGAGGGATTTGACCAACATGTAGCCTTCATCAGTAGGAGGTTACTACCACAGGAACAGAGGTGGAGTGCAATTGAGTGTGAGGCATTTGCTGTGGTCTGGGCACTGAAGAAGCTAAGACCCTACCTGTTTGGGACTCACTTCCGGGTTCAGACAAACCACAGGTCCCTCAGATGGTTGATGCAGATGAGGGGTGAGAATAAAAAACTGTTGAGGTGGTCCATTTCCCTACAGGGTATGGCTTTCACATTGGAACATCGCCCTGGTTCAGACCACGCCAATGATGATGGTCTGTCCAGATTTTTCCGCCTTAGTGATGTCAACTCCCTGGGGTAGGGTAGTTCTCCCCACATTTCAGCTGGAGGCGACACGTGTTAGACCTGGCACCCTTGGCGTGGGTCTCCCTTCCATTTTGTTTTTGCTGTTGCCTCATGTGTTTTTGCTGGTGTTAGCTGCTCAGAGCAATGAGCCACTGCCAATCAATGCCACAGTGCAAGTGCTCCCTGTAATTAATGTATGTATTGATTGGATTCCATGTTTGTCTTATTTGATTTACTGTCAGACCCCAGTACAGTGCACCAGGAGTGCCCAGGGTTTGTAAATCCAAATGCTGCTAGTGGGCTAGCAGCACTGGTTGTGTCACCCACAGAAGGTCTTAGGTCTGCCATTGCAGAACCTGCGTGCAGTCTGGTACTGTCATACTGACTGGGAGAGTGCACCCACTTGCCAGTCCCTAAACCTTCCATTTACTTCATATCAGTCACCCCTATGGTAGGCCCACGGGCAGGGTGCATTGTAAGTGTAAGGTAGGACAAGCCCTGATGTGTGTGGCATGTCCTAATAGTGAATTACAGCCATTTTCGTTTTTCACTATTGCAAGGCTACCTGTTCTCATAGGCCAACATGGGCTGTCAGAATTGTTACATTCTATAATCCTAACACACCCAGGGAACATGGTAGAAATTCAAGTTTAGTATGCCTGAACTCAGAATAATAAAATACATATTTTAGTAAAGTTTATTTTAATAATCTGTGTTTACAAATACCACTTTTAGAAAGTAGGTATTTGCTTGCCTAACCATTTCAGCCCGCCTGTACTAGGATGTGTATCTGCTGGGACAGCCCGGTGGTGAATAGAGAGATTTACATCCAGATGTGTGGGATGAGTACACCTGGGTTCTGAATAGGGCTGTGCCTCTCCACCACAATGCTGGCTCCACCTCCTGTGGAGTGTATGATGGCCCTAGCCTGCTCTCTGAATGAAAAGTCAGAGACTTGTCAACAAAGTGTTTAAGAACTGGTTAGGATTCAGAAAAGGGGGTGGTGATGGACAGAGTATCTGAATTAAGCAGAACACTCGTACCCAGTCAACATATCAGGGCTTGATCCATCACTGTTTTTTAGCTCACTGCACCATCCCAGCTTAGAACCTGGCTACATGCAAATTAGTCTGTCCCTGGCCCAGTGCCTCATGGGAACAGGGCAGACCAAACTACCAAGCCAATTCTTTTACTGGAAAGGAAACAAGCTTCCGGGGACCGGTTTCTGGCATTACAGCCGTCTTCGGCCCGGCTTGCTTGAATCCTGATGGTGCAGTGAGCAAGAGACTCACATCTGAGCATACCCTTTCACGCTTGTGGTGGACAAAACGATTCAGAAAAGGGGGTGGTGATGGACAGAGTATCTGAATTAAGCAAAACACTCGTACCCAGTCAACAGATCAAGGCTTGATCCATCACCGTTTTTTAGCTCACTGCACCATCCCAGCTCAGAACCTGGCTACATGCAAATTAGTCTGTCCCTGGCCTAGTGCATCATGGGAACAGGGCACACCAACTACCAAGCCAATTCTTTTACTGGAAAGGAAACAAGCTTCCGGGGACCGGTTTCTGGCATTACAGCCGTCTTCGGCCCGGCTTGCTTGAATCCTGATGGGGCAGTGAGCAAGGGACTCACATCTAAGCATACCCTTCCAAGCTTGTGTTGGACAAAACGATTCAGAAAAGGGAGTGGTGATGGACAGAGTATCTGAATTAAGCAGAACACTCGTACCCAGTCAACAGATCAGGGCTTGATCCATCACCGTTTTTTAGCTCACTGCACCATCCCAGCTCAGAACCTGGCTACATGCAAATTAGTCTGTCCCTGGCCCAGTGCATCATGGGAACAGGGCAGACCAAACTACCAAGCCAATTCTTTTACTGGAAAGGAAACAAGCTTCCGGGGATCGGTTTCTGGCATTACAGCCGTCTTCGGCCCGGCTTGCTTGAATCCTGATGGTGCAGTGAGCAAGGGACTCACATCTGAGCATACCCTTCCACGCTTGTGGTGGACAAAACGATTCAGAAAAGGGGGTGGTGATGGACAGAGTATCTGAATTAAGCAGAACACTCCTACCCAGTCAACAGATCAGGGCTTGATCCATCACCGTTTTTTAGCTCACTGCACCATCCCAGCTCAGAACCTGGCTACATGCAAATTAGTCTGTCCCTGGCCCAGTGCATCATGGGAACAGGGCAGACCAAACTACCAAGCCAATTCTTTTACTGGAAAGGAAACAAGCTTCCGGGGACCGGTTTCTGGCATTACAGCCGTCTTCGGCCCGGCTGGTTAGGGGCTGCTGTAACGAGGAGTACTGTCCCTGACCTGGGGAATTGGCCTGCAGTGGTTGCCTTGCTGCTGAAGGAGAGGAGGAAAAGACTACAAAGACTTTGCTTCAACTTGTGCATAAAGATCTCCAAGGGCTTGTGAGTGACCTTGCCCACTGAACAAAGTCTTAGGACCAGTGGACTTCATCCGGCTCGCAATCCGCCACTAGAAACACTGTTTTTAGCATTTTCCGAGGCCGGGAGCTGTGGACGCCTCGTACCAACAAATTTGTGTTCGGCAACGCATCGTACCCCGCCTGTCCACCTCAATCAACGCGTCCTACGATCCGTAGATCGCACAGTGACTGTCCGACCCCGCAGCGTACAAACGCTTTGCCGCATCGAGTCAACCTGGTTGATACGACTCGCACACTGCCGCCGAAGTTCAAAGCTGCCAATCGCATCTGAAAGGGGAGTACACTCCGTACGTCCGCCTCGCACCACAGCCAAGACTTAAACCGCGGCTCCAGCAGTACGGCTCGTACGCCGCATCGTAAAGTGAACTTCTCGCATCCAGGACCGCCTCGCTCCACGCGGCCCCGCTCTACGCCTCGCACCGACGACTGCACGAGCCAGGGCTCGCACCGTAAAAGGGCCGACAACACTTCTGGATCACCCTCTGTTTACAGCGCATCGTCCGTGCCAGACACAACAACTAAGGTACTGTGAACGACTCGCATCACAGTGGTGTACGCATCGGACCGGAGCATCCGCTGCGCCCGTTTGACTATTTTTGATTAACCTAGTGTGGTGTCCATTTGTGGTGTGTCATTTGATTACTGTAGGAGTTCCCAATGCTTAACTTCTAACGCCTCTGAGATAAGCCTTGTCTGCGCGCCCCACACTACCTAGAGGGTGAGCAGGGGTTGTTTAAGGGTAATCCCCTTGTCCTGACTAGAGGAGAGCGTCTCTGCTTGTCACAAGTATTTACCTGTGCCAACCAGAGACCCCCAATTCTAACTCTGATGATATTAAAATATGATCTCCACTTACTTAATGAGGCTGTGGACCCAATAGGGTCATATTACCAACCTTTCTAGAGAGAAATATGTACTCCTCATTAATCATATGTCAGTGTCTAACTCGGAAATATTAAGGTGTGGCAACTATCTTTGTTCCCTCTATCCTGAGTGACTACAATCTGCTTACCTCATCTTTGTTTTTTTGGGGGCTTAAGGAGTGAAGTATTTGATTTAGCCAACCATATCACTCCTTTTAGGATAAATGGAGTCAAAATAAAGTGGACGGGTGTTGATCCAAGTAGGATACTAAAGCAAATAATAATAATCTGTGAGAAATGGCTTACTGCGTCCAGGATGAGATCTCCCCAAATATAGTAATCAGAATTTTTAATTGTGTTACCAAGTTTATTAAATCACTTTTAACGAGGCAGATTGGTAAAATATCCCAAAATAAAAAGGGGTGGTTCGACAGCACTTGCACCAAAGCACTTCAGGTGCTAAAGTATGCATTGTCCAAAACACAGCGAGACACACTGGCAAATAAATCCCTACGACAATAATATAAAAGAGCTTTAGCAGCCCGCAAAAAGGAAATACAGGAAGAAGCATGGGAAAATCTGAATATTTCCTCAGACACCAGGAATAATAATGTTTTCTGGGATACAGTAGGAGCCCCATTTCTGAGGAATGATGACATGCCAGAGTTTTGGTCCTTTATTATGGCAGACAAATGGGTGACACATTTTACTGGAATTTTTAGTAATGAGGAGATTGTGGGGGGACCAGATCAAGAGCCCCATTACCTGTGAAGAAGTTCTCCAGGCATTCCAGGAGAGTGCTGGGGGACGGCACCAGGCCCCGATGGAGTCCCAGTTGATGTTGTTAAATCTGAACCAGAATTATGGAACCTATTTTAACAAGAGTGTTAAACTCTTCTGTGTATATATATATATATATATATATATATATATATATATATATATATATATATATATATATATATATATATATATATATATATGATTGTGTCCCTATTTCACATCAGACAAAATGGTTTATATATAGTGTTTCCAGCTAGGCCAGCAGTCTGTCTAAGGACACACGTGCCGATATGTTGTCATTGTTTTTGTCCAGTGTCCCTACTGTTCCAGTCGACAGATTAGATTACATCATATTTTCTAATATGATAATGTTTATAATCCGATTTAATCTGTCTGCACATAGTTTTTAAATCACAATTATCTTCACTTGCACTTTTTTCCAACCAGTATGACCTTTCAGTTTGTCGATGATTCAAGCTGATTCAAGTGTATTTTATGAATAAGTTGTCTGTTTTGACGGTGTACGCACTTCAACGATGGCGTAAACAAACATGTGCACTTATTTTAATCAATATAGCGGATTTATCCAGGTATTGACATAGGCATAGAACTGTTATAGCCTTTATTTCTAATATTGTTGCACACATATGCTGAGCATCCATCTGTTCATGTGTTTATTATATCGTGTTTGATTTCATTACGGATTGATCCGGATATTTTTAAAAATCACCCTGTGCATGTATACACATGCAAGATATATAAACTAACATTTATATAATGTTCCGTGCGGAGGGATTTATCCCAACACTGTTAAAGACTACCTATTAATTGTGTACATTGTCGAAATTGTTTTGTACGCGATGGTTTTGCAATATTGAGATTTCATAGTATTTTAACTATGTCTATTGCACTATGCACTTTATTTCTTTCTGGTTGGTTACCGTTATCAACACTAGCACTTTAAATTCTGCCTTTCGACTGCATAACACCATGTGATCAAGGCCTGTGAGAGGCCGAAACGTTATGCTGCCGTTTGTTGCTTAATAAAATACCAACTCACGGAATACTTGGTCCTGCTGTTTTTCTTCGAGGTAGCGCGGCTAAATGAAGCTTTGAGTGCCTTGGCGAGGACCCGTTTTGGATATATATATATATGTATATATATATATATATATATATATATATATATATATATTCACATGTACCACGACATGGGCGAGGCTATTATTGTCCCGATTTATAAAAAAAGGGGGCAGAACTGACCCTAAAAACTACCGCCCGATTTGCCTCCCAGATAACTCTCTAAAAGTTATGAGTAGGGTCTTACTTGAAAGGCTGGAGGAATGGGCTGAAGAGTACCTTATTTTAACACCTGTGCAGTATGGGTTCAGCTAATGCCTGGGGACAATCGAACAATGCCTTAACTTGGAGCTACTGATCGGTAAATACACCAGGGCAAAGAAAGGAACCTTATATTTATGTTCCGCCGATTTAAGTAGAGCTGTGATTTAGTTGAACACAATTTACTTTGGCAAACTCGGACTTCACTCAGCTACTGATTCATACCGTAAATCAAACTAGGCAGGTCGAAGAATTTCAATGATGTGAACATTTATGAAGTGCTACATATCTAGGGAGGTAAAAGGCACTATACTATTTGATAATAAATAACATTGGAAGGGTGCTACTCAATTAGATTTGGCAGTAAAATCACACAGAGAACAGCAAAGTCTGTATGGAGTATGGCTTAGTTAGATGTTTATAAATGTCCCACTGATAGCGATAGAGTGGGTTAATGCACACTACTGTTTAATTTCTGTGAAATAATCTATAATATAATATCAGTTGTAATACTATAGGGATACTGATTAAATATAATATCCGTGTAGTACCATATAATTTAATATTATATAACAGCTTATGTAGTAGATAAAGAAAGGTCTGAAATTGTTACATTGTGGAGGGGACTGGTGGAAGTAAAAAGACTAAACAATCAACTAAAACTGAGTTCTGTGTCACTTACAAAGAATATTATGGGTTACCCAAAAAGTACTGAAATTCATCGTCAATGTACAGACCTTCGCGACAGCCCTTAATATAGGTAACTGGACATAATATCGACTACATAATATCGAATGGACAAAATATCGACGGAAAAATATCGACAATACCAAAATATCGACTATAGGAATATCGTAGAAAAAAATATCGACTGCAAAAATGACCCAAAAATATCGAATACAAAAATATCGACTCAAAAATATCGACTAGACAAAATATCGAAATATAGTGAAAGTAAAAAATATCGAGAAAATTATAGAAAATATTGATTTTATAAAATAATATATATATAATATATAAATAAATAGTACCTAATGTTTAGGAGCGGGTTGTGGGTTTATAGGGGAATAGGGTGGGAAGTAATTTAATAATAATTAATTAGTTAATATATGTTTGGTAATTGTTTTAATTAGATTTTAATTGGTAATTAATTAATATTAATTAGTTAATTGTTTAATTGATTAATTAGCATATAATTTAATTGATTAATTGATTAATTGATTATTAATAATTAATATTTTTAAAAAGTAATTTGTATATGATTTTAATTGATACATTGTTTATTAATTAATAATAATTAGTGATTTATTGTATTAAGAATTAGTATATTATTTACATTTATTAATTGCTAACACATTATTTATAATTAGTTAATGATGTAATTAATATATTGCATATCATTTAAATAAATTAATTGGTAATTAATTTATAATAATGACTTAATTACATTAATTGTATACATTTAAATGTAATGTGTTAATTTATGTTGATGTTAATTAATTAATTGGAATTAAACAATATTAATTAATCTAAATTATTATTATAGCTAATGTGATAATATATTTTATAATAGTTTTTTTAAAAAAATGTGTTTTTTTTATATATTTATGTTTAATGTAGTGTTCATTAGTATTTATAGTGTTCTGGCTCACTTTCATAGTTTTTGTTATAGCTTAATTTTTTAGGGATATGGGTCATTTTTCTAGTCGTGAGTAAAGGTGTATTTAGTGGGATTTGGGAAGTTTTTACGTTTGTGGGTAAATGGGTATTTTTGAGGTTGAGGGTCAGTTTTCAGTTCTTGTGTAAAGGGCTATTTGTAGAGTTCAGGGTCAGTTTTCAGTTTGTGGGTAAAGGGGTATTTGTAGGGGTCAGGGTCAGTTTTCAGTTTGTGGGTAAAGGAGTTTTTTTAAGGTTCAGGGTCAGTTTTCAGGTTGTGGGTGTAGGGGTATTTGTAGGGTTCAGGGTCAGTTTTCAGTTTGTGGGTAAAGGGGTATTTGTAGGGGTCAGGGTCAGTTTTCAGTTTGTGGGTAAAGGAGTTTTTTTGAGGTTCAGGGTCAGTTTTCAGGTTGTGGGTGTAGGGGTATTTGTAGGGTTCAGGGTCAGTTTTCAGTTTGTGGGTAAAGGGGTATTTGTAGAGTTCAGGGTCAGTTTTCAGTTTGTTGGGAAAGGAGTAGTTGTAGGGTTCAGGGTCAGTTTTCAGTTTGTGGGTGTAGGGGTATTTGTAGGGTTCAGGGTCAGTTTTCAGTTTGTGGGTAAAGGGGTATTTGTAGGGTTCAGGGTCAGTTTTCAGTTTGTGGCTGAAGGGGTATTTGTAGAGTTCAGGGTCAGTTTTCAATTTGTGGGTAAAGGGATATTTGTAGGGTTCAGGGTCAGTTTTCAGTTTGTGGGTAAAGGGGTATTTGTAGGGTTCAGGGTCAGGTTTCAGTTTGTGGGTAAAGGGGTATTTGTAGGGTTCAGGGTCAGTTTTCAGTTTGTGGGTAAAGGAGTATTTGTAAGGTTCTGGGTCAGTTTTTAGTTTGTGGGTGAAGGGGTATTTGTAGGGTTCAGGGTCAGTTTTCAGTTTGTGGGTAAAGGGGTATTTGTAGGGTTCAGGGTCAGTTTTCAGTTTGTGGGTAAAGGGGTATTTGTAGGGTTCAGGGTCAGTTTGCAGTTTGTGGGTAAGGGGTATTTGTAGGGTTCAGGGTCAGTTTTCAGTTTGTTGATAAAGGGGTATTTGTAGGGTTCTGGGTCAGTTTTGGCCTTTAGGGTGAAGGGGTCTTTTTAGTGTTTTGGGTATTTTAGAGTGCAGATGTATAGTTTAACTTAACAGTGATACATTAAATTTATTACACACAAATAGCTATTATTATAACTTTACATTAGTACCCTTTATTTAGATCAAAACAATTTATGTATTAGCATGTTTCCAGACAGTAGCTAGAGTGGAGTTGGAATTCTAATTATTAATTGGTTGGTGTCCTGCACCATCAGTAATATTACCAACACTGGAGTTGGATTAATAAAAATACATTGGTTAGTCTCCACCACATTTTATGGTATTACCTTGAGTGTAGTAGGAATAGTACAATAATTTTTGCTAGTGTCCTGCAGCTTCTATGATTTTAGATTGACTGGAGTAGTAACAATACATATAAAATTGGTCAGTGTGCAGCACATTTGTATACATTTGTTCATTACTGTTTTAAAAAAAAAAAAATTAATGCAACATACATGTTTTCAAATAAGTTTATTAAATAATTTTTAAATTTTTTATTGTGTACTACAATAAAATCACAAACAAATATAACATCACATTGTTTTTGACTTTTATTATTCACACAATAACAACTTTACATTTATATACATGTGGTCAATGTAAAAAATAATTTGGATTACTAGATTCTTTCAGTAAATTTAACATATTCCCATCAGTCACTTACAATTTAAAGTATTTATATAGAAATACATTAAACAATTATTTGTTATATATTTCTTACATTAATATGTAATAATGTTAATATTAAATATTAATATAATAAAATATATAATACATATTTCTTTTTAACAAGTAACATGACTATTATTACATTTGTTAGGATAAATTGAAATACAAAGAAAAATTCTCGGTGTATATTTCACACAATGTTGTTTTTACATAAAACATATCAATCGATTTGGTTGTAAAGTTTATAATTGTATAGGGAAACAATATGTTTCATTATAATATCTGGTATTTATCAAATATTAGTAAAGCAATTATATAATTTTGTTATACTTAGAAATAATTATATAATTTTTTTACTAATTAATTATTATTATTATTATTAATTAATAAACATAAACATTCATTTATTATTAACAAAAATATATACATTCACAGATAAAATAGAGACTTTTTTCAGGCCATTCTTTATATACTAAATGGTTCTACTTGTTATATTAACAATAAATAAGTTATATTATTTATCATTATTAATCATTCCCATAAACATTTATAATGTTTTATAAAAATTATACACAAAATTATTCATATAAATATACAGAATAACTAAATATTTACATCTTTTATTCAAAGTTTTACATAATTATTTAATATTATTAATATATAATACATATTATATATTAATTTATATTAAATATATTATTTTTTGTTAATAAAGGAAAATTGTCATGAGTATAGTGTATTAATTTGTTACATTATACATGTGTATGTATTATATATTTTACATTTGACATTGTTTATTCTATTATCCTTTTACACAAATGGGTTAAGGGGACTACTTTTTTACCGCGTAAGGTTATTGCGCTCCATTCAGGACTGGAGAAGCTCGCGGTTGGGAGTTGTTTCGCGTGGAGAGAGGTAAGGTTATTTTTAACTACAAATTATAAGTAAGTGGTCATGTTTGAGGGTATAATCAAACTCTGTAGTGTTTTTTGGTGTATGTATTAATAGTTTAAGTAGCGTTTGGGTGAAAAGTCTCTGTTATAGATGTGTCGTGCTTTTTTTACTTCAAGTTTAATTTTAAGTGTTCGGAAATGTCTTCTTACATGGTTAATGTTAATTGTTAGTATATTTACAAATGTGAAGGGGGTATTTGTGGGTGGCTTTCGTTATGTATGTTATTTTACAGGTTTCGGTTCCTCGCATGAAAACTACATGGAAGGAAGCGTGTTTTTTAACGGAGAAACAAATGTTTAAGTTATTATGCTTATATTTTGACTTTTTCTCCTATTTTTCGTGTTTGCCAGGAGCGGTTTTTTAACTTTTTAAACCTTTTTCGGGTTTTTTGGAGGGTTTCGATTCGGATTGATACATTGATATGCGTGACCGTTTTTTTAAAATAGTGTGTATATAACTTTAAATCCTAACGTATACACACTACTGTTTTCGGGATTTCCTGGAGCGTTTTTTTACGTTTTACTATTTATTTTCGGGTTTTTGAGGGTTTCCCATATTGGAATAGTAAGATATTGGATTGGATTGTATGGATTGATTTTTCCTTGATTGCGTCTCTCAAGTCCAAAAATTGTAAGTATTTATTTTACAATTTTGATTGGGTGGGAAATGTCGAATTCTAATGTTATGTGTATGTTATAAAAAATTATAAACATTGCATATTTGTTACGAATTTTTTTACATAAATTTTTAAAGTTTGTGAAACAAATATGTTTTATTTATAATTCATTATATATGTTTATGACATGTGAATTTTATTAGGATTGTAAGAAGACATTCGTATATTTACTTGACATTTTTATAGTAGACTTTTTGCTATTATTGCCAGGTATTCTAAACCTCTAGTTGTAGGGTATAATGTGACTTGACTTTTGATATTTGATATTTGATATTTATGGGTATTTGTATAGCGCGAGCGTTCGCCCCCAGGGGAGCATCATGGCGCTGGGCGAGTTACAGAGGAATAACTGAAAAAGTGTGGTGAATGGAAGATGAGGCTAGATGGCAGCCAGGACAGAGGAGTCTGGTAGTTTGTAGACCCATGTCTTGAGAAGTTTCCTGAAATTATTCTCATTGTTAATGGCTCTAAGGTCAGTGGGTAATGTGTTCCATGCTTTAGCTGCCAGAACATTAAAGGATTTTCCTCCTCTGGTCTTATATTTAAATCTGGGAATTTGAACAAGGTTAGTCCCAGAAGATCTCAAGCAGCGCGAAGGATTATATCGCTTGAAGCGGTTTGCAAAGTAACGGGGTCCTGTGTTTTGCATGGTTTTGTGGACTGTAAGAAGCAGTTTGAAAAAGATTCTTTTGTGCAGTGGCATCCAGTGAAGTGAGTTCAGGGCTGCAGATGCAGATGACCTTCTGGGGAGTTGTAGTACTAGTCGGGCTGCAGCATGTTGTAGGCTCTGCAACTTCCTGAGGGTAGATTTTTTCACCCCGGCCATAAGGCCGTTGCAGTAGTCAAGTCGGGAAAGTAAAAGGGCTACCGCGACTGACTTTCTGGCTGCAATTGGGAGGAAATCAAAAAATTTCCTCAAGGATTTTATTAGTCCAAAGCAGCGACCGGCAGTGATCTTAACGTGGTCGTCAAAGGTGAGGGAAGAGTCAAATTGTACGCCCAGATTTCTAGCTGATGTAACTGCACTAGGAGGGGCCTCGGATCCTGTGGGCCACCAATCTTTAGGGGAAAAAGAAGGATTCTTGCCTATTGGGATGATCTCTGTCTTTGCACTATCACATCTAAGATGATTAGTGTTTAGCCATCCAAAGACATCAGAGAGGCAGTTTTTAAAGCGTTTTTTGAAGTAGTCGGAACATTTGTTGGGTTTGTTTAGTGAGTTTGGGCCCTATTTGTGACACTGATTGTTCCATTCTTAGTTCCTGATAGCTTTGTTCTTTTTTCAAAGCTTCAAGAAGGTTGTGGAATGTGGGTTTGCCTCTGTTTGTAGTTGCTTGGAAAGCATTATGCCACCCTTCAACACTGTTGTTGGTTTTAGCCTCTTGGTTTAAAGTACTGAGATAGACATTCCACCAAGGGATTTGGAATTTGGGCTGGCGTCGATGTCCTGATCTGTGCAACCTTCCCACCCAAGTGTCTTCAAAATAGTCTAGCAATGGTGTTAGCTTATCCTCATTCCTCTTATAATATGCGCTGTCAATTAATAAATTGTAATGTTCAGCAACATCTGTAACAGGGACGTAGGCCAGGGCTATTAACTTTTTAACTTGATAGGCAAAGGTGCTATCTGTAGAGTATAGTACACTTAAAGTAGATTTTTGGAGATGCCTCCATATACTCTGATTAAAATGATAATAGCAACCCTGGATGGCTGTGTGGGGAAATGTTCTCAAAATGCTATTTATCATAGCTAATTCGAAATCAATAATTATTTTTTCGGGAAAATAATTATTGATTTCCGTTTTGAGAACATTTAAAATTTCGGTGTAGGTTGTTTGCTGTTTGTTGGGTAGCAAACAGTAAATGAAAGGTATGTTAGAATGATGGTATAAACCGTGGATGGAATAGAGTTGGTAAAAAGTGTTTTGGGCAGGGTTTAAATGTTCCATCCATCATCCATTGGGGACACTGTTGGATTTTTCGTAAATTACTTGCAGTTGCAAACATAATTATTCGGTTTGTACTGCTTTCATTATCAAAAAGAATAAATTTATCTTTATTGTGTGTGATGGCCATTTCGGGTGAAATAATAATTTCTTCAAAACAAGTTGGGTTGGGTTGGGTTGTGCTAGTGAGTCGTTTGGTGCGTGCAATTGTGCGTTTCAGGGAGTCAATAGAGGGTAGTTGCCCTGAAGCATGGGCAGGGATTTTTACCAGTTCTTCTTTAAGTATTTGTGTGGTGGGTTTGTCACTTTGTGTGCTAGCACTTTTAATACTTTCTAAGGCATCTCTAATTTCAATTTCTGTGACATTTGGGGGATGATTATGTTCTCTAGTAAATAGCACATTAGTTTCCTCGGTAGTGGCCCTCCCATAACATTTGTTGGAGTAATATTTTGTACACTTCCAAAAAACCTTTCTACCACTTTGTCTCTCCTGATTATACACATAACCCATGTAGCATAATAGCAATTTATTTTTCTGAGACATGACAAATTCTGCACCTTCAGTCATTTTGATTTACTTGTTCTAGGAAAGAGTAGAAAGAAACAAAATCAGTACACAGTTTTTTAATTATGTGGTGCTAACATCATTAGTGATGAATTTATACTTGCAGTTAATCAAAGTAGTAGTCACAGAAGCAGAAATGTCTTTTGAATGATGTTCTTGTATGTATGTCTTTATTTGCTGTTGGTATGAAAATATAGAAAAACAACGTTAATGTTTATATATAACAAACGTATTTCCTACTCAAAAGCAGTTGTCATTTTTGTCTACTAGTGCATTTGATGTAAACATTACATATACGTACTTGTTTAAACAGTAGAATAGTAGTAATTGCTGGAGTTCATCAATTTAGTACAGGTATGATCTGTAGAGTAGATAGAAGAAATAAAAGCAAAATATTATAATTTTAATACTGAACCGTTTGGAAATGTAACAGATTTAAACGTATACTAACTTCTAAATATGTCGTTTTCTTTGTTGTAGGTAGAATAGCTGTATGATGTATTCAGAATATCTGTAGAGGAAATATAAAATAGATAAGATGTTGTTAAGAACATAGTCTGTGTTATTTTCGGCAGTTTTAGAGAAATGATAAATATACTTACATTTTTTACAAGGCTATTCTTCTATATTGGTATATTTTGTGTAGGATGTTTTCATATGATATGTAGAATAGATGTATGATGTTTTCTGAATATCTGTAGAGGCAATTCAAAATAAATAACATGGTTTTAAGAATATAGTTAGCGTTTTTTGTGCCCACATTTTAGCAAATAACAATTATACTTACATTTTTCTGAAGGGTATTCTTGTGTTTTGCTATAGTTGATCTTGGAACTTTCAAATGATCTATAGGGAAGATGTAAAAAGCAAGATATGTTGTTTAAAAATGTGCATTAATGAAATTGGCCGTTTTATAACAAACACATCTATACTTACATGTGTAATTAGGGTAGTTCTATCGTTTTTGCTGTAGAAATAGCACAATTTCAGTATATCTGTAAATATAATGTTAATGAAAAATAAATACTCTTGTAAATTAGTGTTTTAAAAAAGCTGTTGGTGTGTAACAGAGAATTATTATATACTTATATATCTGATTATATACTTTAATATCTGATTTTGCACATGAAGAAATATGACCATGTAATAGGAATTGTGTTGGAGTAGTTTCTATCAGAAAAGTAGGAAGACATGAAAATAAAATAAGTGTAAGACTTAGGAGATGTAAGGAAAATAGTGCACTTCTAATTTAGTTTTCTACAAAAATGCTGTGTTACTTACTTGATTAATTAGCTAGTAAGCTGGATCTTTAAAGATGTTTATTCTGCAACAAAATCTTCAAAGTGTTGGCATCTACTTTCCAGAGAGGTAGCAGCAACAAATGGTAGAATGCATGTAGGCCTTTTATAGTATATGTGTTATGTGTGCTTTGATTTGATTGGTTGTAGGATGTAAGGAAGCATAGTATAGGCTAGTTTGAATTTTTTAAAGTTAATTGGAGTGTTTGTTGATGTGAGAATGGTGGTATGTGGTTATTCCCGCATTAAAGCAGGTTCGTGTTTAAATGAAATATATTTATATGTGAAAATAAGTAATGAAAATGTTAGTTAAATGCAAAGAATAATAGAAAATGATAAAATGCATGTAATAGAATGTATAGCAAATGTGGATTAATAGTAATTTTATGTAAGAAACAGGTATTATATGTGAAAAGTTTTTTTAAGTGAGAAATGACTTTTATTGATGATAAAGATGGTATTTTTGAAAGAAAATTGTGCAAACATGAACTCGATATTTTTTTTTTTACGATATTGTGGTAGTCTATATTTTTGTAGTCGATATTTTTGTAGTGTTAGGGCTAATTTCATGTCCAACGATATAATTGTAGTCGATATTTTTTTAAGCGATATTTATGTATTCGATATAGTTAGTACTCGATATTTTTTACTCGATATTTTTGTAGTTTGTGTAATAAGTATAGTAAGTCGATATTTTTGTCGTCGATAATTTGTCAACGATATTTTGGTAAGTCGATAATGTGCCCGTCGATAATATTTCAGTGATCCCTTAATATAGTCATCCACCATGCTCCATTTGTCATAATTTCAGTTCCCAATATCTACTCCTTTGACCAAAATCAATTACTTCATACCATCAAATTGGAAATCAGCCTGTGATTCTACTGCTTCACAGGTCATAAAATGCGGAGTAATCAGAGATCTAATGTCCCCATTACATGACTCTAAAATATTTTAATCGTGTTGCCCACATAAATCTTATCAAGGGCACAAATCAAAATACAAATTGCATATTTTGAATGAGGGTTGATGTTCGTTCCAATATTATATACAGGACTCCCAGTGTAGCCAAAGGTCTCCTTTCGGTCTATGATCAATCTGCACATGCTACACCATCAAGATACAGCATAAACACTCAAAGAATCGTCCAGTAAATATTTTCCAGCATTCTAATATGTGGATTTCACACTGGGTTACTAGAGTTACAAATATTTTTAATTGGTCTGCCCCTACAGTATGTGATACTTGCATGTCAACTCATCATTTGCTAGGATATAACAATGTCTATTCAGAATAAAATCACATTCCTGCCATAAGTATTGATAAGTCTGATTACATCCTTTTTATGACTATCTGTTTTCTTATTTTCTTTCAATTTTACGCTGATCTTAGACTCTTACATGTATTCTGTGTTTCGTATCCAAAAGGGTGTCATAAAACTTATTATCATTACTACCATACCTTCTTGCTCTAACCATTTCCTCATGGGGAATGGACTTAATTTAAGTTTGTGGATGATACTGTGATGTAAAATGGAATTACATTATGTTTTTTTATGTGACATTGAGCCCTGTATCGTCTATCCCTTAGTTAACAATTCAATAATAAGAAACAATATCTTCTGTTTACCGTTGGTCAGAATAAAGCTCATTGTTAGTTTCTATATTAGTCAAATATGTGTAATCTCATTTCATTACCAGTCCTAATCATTAATACATCATCTATAAACTAATAATGTATCTTGATTTTCCATCTTGAACCACTCCGACCCCAGAAAGCATATAATCGGCGGTCACAGGGAATATTATTGTACAGCGATACTAAAAACAATGTCACCTGTGTTATGTCATATTTCTATGTTACATTATTCATTAGATTCAAAATATGTTTAGTATCGCAAACGTGTGAGGGAAGATTCATTACATATGGCCTTAGAAACACATCTAAGAATTCAGAGAGTTTCTCTGTTGGTGAAAAATAGCCTGATATAATGGGCCTGCCTGGTGAAAAATGAATATTTGTGTACTTTCCTATATAGTCAGGGATATCAAGGTTTGTCCACTTTTAAGTACATATATTCTTCACCATTTAAAAAACCACTGTCTAACCACTTTAAGTTTATTTTCCAATTTAGGATAGCATGTTGTATCAGTAAGTTATGACACAGCTATACTAACATAATCTGATTTATTTCATGACCATGATGCTTCCTTCATCAGCATCTTTAATAATTAGATCTTTGTCCAATTCAAGCTGTCTGAATGTTAGTCATTAATACTTGGTAAGGTTATCAGCTTTGTAGAATATGTGATTACTCCCATATTGTTCATTCCATTCGCCAAACTTACAGCTTTAACCCCTTCGCCGTGGCACGAATTTCGCCGTGGCATGGGGAGTGAGCGTGGCGCTGCTGTGCTCATGACGGAACCACACCGTCATGAGTCACGGGCGGCGTGTGCTCATGACAGCGTGGTTCCGTCACGGCCCGCCCGCTCAATAATTCGCTCGCACATGCAGGGAATTAATGCCGCGTGGGCGGAGCGCCAGCCACATGACGGAACCACGCAATCATGAGCACATGCCGCCTATGGCTAATGACGGTGTGGTTCCGTCATGCGCACGCACGGGTTAATGAATCAGTCATGTTAATACTTTCTTGCTAGTTGTGGTGTAAATTTTAATTTCAGTCTCAATCTACTGTACATAATGAGACTGGTATTGAGTTATAAATCTGGTGGTAATGTGCTTAACTAAAGTATTAATCTCAGCCACAGGTAATCATTCAGGGCTGCATCTTAGTTCATCGTTATTTTGCACACTTTGCCACCTCAGTTTGGATCCAGACATAAATGTAAATTTGATACTTGTATAGCGCACTACTCACCCGCAAGGGTCTCAAGGCGTTTGTACGAATACCGCTGTGGAACCCATCCTGGCTTTCCCTGTGAGGCGTCCACTCCTGGGGACCCCCAAGGTGGAGGACAGGCATCCTTAGCGTTGTGGGGGCCGTTGTGGAGATTAAGCAAGCTATTGCCCATAGTTGCAGAGTGGGACTCCATGATTGGAATAGGCACCGAGGAGAGCATTATCAGGTCCGTGGAATTTTGAGCCCAAGACCCACCGAGGCGGGGAATTGAACCCTGGTCCCGGGCTAGACCTCTGCATCAGGGTCTACCGCTTTAACCATTGAGCCACACTTCTCCATATGCAAATTCTGATTCTACATATGCAAATCAGTCCTGACCCTGTTCCAATAGTAACAGCCCAGGTCAAACTGCCAGGCAAGGTCCTCTCTGAACTAGTACACAATAACTCTATCCCAGTTTTACCCTGATTGAGTCAAGTTTAGCTTGGTTCTAATGGCATAGTGAGAATGGTACCCATGTTGCACTTAGGTTGCAACACTGAAAAATACAAAAAAGTGATGGGTAGAATGTATTTATTTATTTTTGAGTCTTGTAAAGCGCAACAAATGCCCTTGGGCATCTCGGCGCTGTGGACTAAGCAGAATCAGAGGCCAGCTTATGGGATAAACAACCATGTTTTTATCATTTTGCGAAAGTTTAACAGTGACTGGCAGGAACGGATCTGCAACGGAAGGGCATTCCACAATCTTGCAGCTGTCACAACGAAACGCCTGTCTCCCTAAGACACTGTCTTTGTACATGTAGCTGGTATGCAGTGGAAGAACGAAATTGTCTATTGGGACAGTATGTGGATTACTGATTTATCAGGAACTGGGGGCCTAATTTACGTAAGGCTTTGAAGGCAATACATAACGCCTTAAATTTTATGCGATTCCTTACTGCCAACCAATGGTAGTTTTTGATCACATGAGTTACCAATTTAAATTTAGGGGCCCCTGACAACATTCTGGCGGCTGCATTTTGAACCGTTTGCAGTTTGTTGATTACCCTGCTTTGTGCGTTAGCAAACAACCCATTGCAATAATCCAAAGATGACATCACCAGCGTTCTGACCAAAGTTTTTCCTGCCGTTTTGGGGAGATATGGAAGAATTTTCTTAATCAATCTAAGTTTGTGAAACGCTGTCGAGACCACTTGATTGGCATGGGAAACAAAATTCAGACCACCATCAAAAATAATTCCTAATTTCCTAACCTTGGTGACCGGGTTGGGCAGAGAACCCAATAACGGTGGCCATCAAGAGCTGGACCATGAAGGAGACAGCTTTCCGAAAATATTGACCTCTCTTTTTTCGGAGTTCAATTTGAGGCAGTTGCTGCCCATCCAATTACTGATGGCCAGCATGCCTTCTTAGAAGCTTGCAGCAATCTTCTCCCCGTCATTGTTTACTGCAAGCACCAATTGGGTATCATCCGCGTAGGACGTAAGGCCCATCCCATGAGCTTTTATGACTCTAGCTAAGTCCGACACATAGATATTAAAAAGTGTCGGACTTAGGGATGAGCCTTGGGGAACTCCACAAGGTAGAGTCAGTTGGGCAGATGAAAGGAACTGGGTCCTGTTGGAGAGAAAGGAGGTGAGCAGTTCTTTTGCCTTGTCTTGGATGCCCATAGCCGAGACACAGTCGGTCAGGATGTAAAGATCGACGTTGTCAAATGAAGCTGACAAATCTAGCAATATGAGCACCGCTGTGCCTTCCCGGACCCTGATAGTTCTTATATCTTCAGAGGCTTTAATTAAAGCCGTCTCAGTACTGTGTAATTTACGAAACCGAAATTGTGTATCGTCCAACAGTTGGTGGTCCTCAATATATTCGGAAAGTTGTGAATTCATTGCCTTTTCTACCACCTTGACCAGAAAAAGTAGGCTAGCTATAGGCCTATAGTTCAATGTGTCCTCTGGATTCTTAAATTAATCTCAGCAACTGGTAATCACTTAGCCACATGCCAGTACATCATTATTTTGCACACCTTGCCACCTCAGTTTGGACCCAGCCATTTGCAAATTAGTCTTGATCCTGGTCCAAGACCTTTAAAGATAGCAGTCAAAATATCGCCAGCCATGTCTCGTAAAACATGGGTATACCACCACAGAAGACACCTTGTTCAAGTATCTTAAGTTTAAACTAGCAGAAGAGACCAATCTCTTACCGAAGGCTTTATTATGCATTCGACTCTATCGAAGGATTGGCCAGAAATATATTAGGAGCGACTTTATTTGCCAACGCCTGTACCACCAGGCTTTCAAATATAGGATGCTTTTTCCGAGAGTGGGGACTGCAGGGCACACACTGACTGAAAGAGGGTTGAAGCAGGTGTTGGACAAGGTGATAAGTGTGTCTGTGAGGGCCTTATTGAAAGGAAATAGTGGCTCAGAAAAGGTAAGATGTGGTTGAAGGATCTCAGTGAACAATGCAACTTTAGTTTCAACATTAGACAACTGCAATTCTAGCACTTCTGCTGCCCTTTGCACATCTCTTGAGAAAGAGGCACATTCGTCTGTTGTTGGTCCAGGTGATGAGTCCAGGTCAGTTTGAAGAGACAGATATAGCCCACTGGCCTTTTTGTAAGTCTGGTTATAGCCTCATCATAATCAGTGTTCTGAGAAACATTTTTCATATTCTGAAATGTATGAGTGGTGGATCCTGTAGGCTCTGATAGTACTGGAGTCAAGGCAGAAGCCGATAATTAGAGTCTGGAAGCAAACTGACTGGCTGCACTCTTGTTATTTTGTACAGCAATATAAGCTTAAAGCAGCCGGATGGTGGTTTGGGGTTGGACACTTGCTTCGGAGTCGGGCATGGCGCTGGTGAAGTAAGCATCAGCACAGCACAAAATAGACTGGCCTGGACCCAGGGGCAGCAGTTGGAGCAGTCACACATGGTCATTAGCATCAAGTAAGGAACAGACAATAGAAGTCTGAGGCCCCTTATGACTACATGGGGCCTGAAGGCCATCTAGAGTGAGCCAGAAACATCTGAAAGAGGTTCAGCACAGCCACCTTGAAAGGAAGCTAATTGCAGCATGGTCAACAATGGCCCGAGGAATTTTGGGCATCTTGGGGCCAGTTTCAGAACCAGAACAGAGTGAGACGATGTTTGCGGTGTATGAACTTTTGATAGACGCCTCACACATTCTCGCCTGATGTTGAGCAGAAAAATGGGGTTGAGCCCCGCTTAGATTTCTTTTGCTCAAAGGAAGACGTAAAGCAGAAATAGCACTTCACACAAGACCGTCTCCTTGAACTGTATCACAAGCAACCTTGTTACTTGGAGCAGAAGTGGGACTTATATTGTGATCTCTTTTTATGTTTGGTGACAATGAGCTTTGCCTCCTGCTCCTGGATCACCTTTGGGTTCACAAGGGCACCTTTATCGCATGACTTCAGTGATAACAGGAGTTCAAGCACCAAAGACACACATCAAGAGTGTCCACGACTGACATCTGCTTCTTGCAGTCTTGGCTTGAATCCTGTCATTTTTCCAGGGGAGACACTTGTCCCTTGAAGTTAAAATCTGAAGTTATTGGAAGACTGAGAAAGTTGAGAGTTGAGTTCTGGGTCTGGGTCTTGGGGCATGGAAAGAAAGATATTGACAACAGCGAGCAGAGATGGTGCTTATAGACCGCTCCGATCTGTCACCTACAGGTAGGTTCTGAGTCACCTGGAACCACATAGTGGCATTTATGGGTGTGTGTGAGCATTGCTGTCAATTTCTTCTTATCCAATCTGAAACCTAGGGATATTTTAAAGGTGAGGACTCTTCAGTCAGAAATATCTATCAGAAATTTTAATACAAGTGTTGAGTTTATTGGCGTCCAATTAAAACATATGCATCGGAACTGTTGAAATTGTAAGATGTAACACAAGGTGACCACTATGCTTTATCCTAATGGAAACAAGTACTGCAAAACATATATCTCTGCCTTAAGAATAATACAATTACCATTTAAGAAATACCTTTCATTCTCTGTTTTCTTACACACTGGAAGGTGAGCTTTCTCAATTTTCCTGGAATCCTGTCTCACATTTGTAATTTTACTTTCCTAAAGTTAAGAAAGAGGAAATATAATTTTCTGAAATAAGCGTACTGTTGTTTGATAATACTCTTCTTCAGCTGATCAACATTTCTTAAAAATGGATGTGAAACTTTGAATTGAAGCTTTAAAGATGCAATCACACGCACACCGCTAGGCTCTTCCCCTTCCTATGTATATCACTATTAATTTCTGAAATCTTCAGGTAAGTATATTTATTTTTCTTAATTTATGAAGTTTTATAAAGCACACTAAACCTGACGATGTTACTGTGGTGTACACAGAACAAGGTGAAGATATCCTTGAACATTTTATAGAACAAAAGTATTTTCTAACACTACAATAACAAATATTAAACATGAACGTTCAAAAGATGGGGAATTACATGGTATGCAATAGCAAAGAAAGTGATGGAAGGGTGGACTAATAGTGTGAGAAAGTGCCTCTTTTTTGCAAGGTAAACCTCTACATTTTGTGGACTGATGCTCATGTTTTTTTGACTCTGCGCACTGGGACACTGCTAACTCGGCTCTAGTGCATGTGCCTGACCCCTAAAACACGTTGAAATTGGCCAACTCCTAATTGGCACATTTGAGTTTCCTATGAAGCCTTAGTATATAGTGCCCAAAAATACACCCAACTCACTACTGTACTGTGATTGGTGTGACTAGGCAAACATCACTCCAGGCCTGCCAACACATCAAACATTCAGGCCTGTCATCACATCAAACATCACTCCAGGACTGCCACTGCAGCTTGGCAGCCGCAGTTTAAACCTCCAGGCTGATCTGTCAAAATAAATCCTTTTTCACAGGAGAAAACCTTCATTTTAAATATTAATATCACCCAAATTTAGGCCTTGAAGTCAACAGAGCAGGCATCATGGAATTTAAAAGCAGAACATGTAGAAATGTAAAGTTAACATGTCTTTACCGTGACTAGAACCTAAAAGATACTTTTACTGTAGCAAGTCTAGATGGCAAATGGAGAAACACTGGAAAGCAATATTAATTTTGCTATCTCTGGGGCGTGGCTACGGAGGCGATGGCCGCATCCGACTAGAGCTCCGCCAGTCGGGCGATGTCACCAGCCTCGATCCTGCGTTGAGCGAGCCTCTTCACACGCCAATACCTCCCCCCTGTGAGAGCGGGGCTCGGCTGTGTTTGATGCCGCCGTAGCAGCTGAGGCGCTCATTGGGACGTCGCTGGAGCCTGATGCCGCCTGACTTCATCTCGGTGCCGCCGGAGACAGGGTGAATCCTCGCCCTTTTCCTCCCCCTGCCCGTTCGCTTTTCCCTGCTCCCGCCTGCCAACGGGCCTGCTCCCGCAGCCCGTTACCCAGTTGCCTCTCCCCTGCCTGCCCCCGCAGCTAGTGCGCTTCCTTTGGCCTTCGGGCCTACCGTGCTGCAGAAGCCAGGGCCTAGAGTAGGTGAGCAGGCCGGAGCTGGGGGCGGGCGGCGGGGAGGTGATCTGGGGTTGGGGTGGGGTTCTGGGTTTAGTGGTGAGCCTGTGGGGGTGGGCGTTTGTTCTTCCTCCCCCCCCTCGGCGCCTGGAGGGCGCTCTGTGGCCGGTTGGGCTGGGGACCTTCCTAGTCCCTCTTTCCTTCCGGTTTAGGGCCACTATAGGTCGCACCTGAGGGCCCGATCGCCCGGTTGGGCTGATGGCTGCCGGGATTCCCAGATTGGCAGCCGTCCCTGCCGAATGGCCCTACCTTCGCTCCTGATCCTGCCTGAGGGGTTGCTGTGCCCGAGCCCATCCTGCACATGGGTGAATATTGATCGTTTCCAGCCATTGCGGACCGCCACATGACTTTCCCCTGGCCGTTCACACTGCCACGACGGTCCCGCCTGGCGCTGTGCTGGTCCTTCCTGCTGCTCCATTCTAGTGGCTCCTCTGCTGCTACTGGCACGCTGTTCGTTTGGGAGCCTGGATTTTGCCGTTAATTCCACAGGGCCTGCATTCCGGACCACGTGGGCGGTTCTGCTCCTGCCCTAAGATCAGTGGTTCGCCACCGCTCCTGCCCTCTAGTCTGGTTGAGCCTTCCACACGTGCCCTATTAGTGGAACTTGATATTGGTTATCTTCATCGCAATTTGGCTGCAACTTGAACAATATGACAAGCCACCGGCTGCCACGTCGGACCCCACGGCGGACTCGGCCGCGGAAGCCGCACCCCACAAGAAAGAAACCGACTTGGCCCCTGGCTGCTGCTATTATAGCCGAAATGAGAGCTGGCTTCAAGGCCCTTGATGCCCGTTTCGATGACCTGGATAAGAATCTGGCTGACATGAACGCGAAGGTCCAGGGTCATGATCGCAGGCTAGATGTGGAGGAATCCAGAGTTTCGGATCTTGAAGACGGGTCCTCCTCTTCTCTGAAGCGGCTGCAGAGGGTCCTTAAGGAAGTGGCTATAAAGAACGAAGATTTGGAGGCCCGGGGGCGCCGCAAAAACATACGAAATCTCGGTGTTCCGGAGACGACAGCCACTGGTCGATTAGACACATTCGTGGAGCAGCTTCTTTCTGACTTGTTTGGAAGAGAATCCTACACCCAAGGCTTTGTTGTTGAGCGAGCTCATCGATCCTTAGGCCCTCGCCCCAAACCAGGCTTACCTCCCAGACCAATTGTCGCAAGACTTATGAACTTCCGTGTTCGGGACACTGCCCTCTGAGAGGCCCGCGAGAAGGGCGAGATCCAGTGGCAGGGTTGCAGTCTATCTTTCTTTCCGGATTTCACATTCATGGTGCAGGAGGCCAGGCGAAAGTATCAGAGTATAAAAGCCATGATTGGAAATTTGGGGCTCCAATATGGCATGCTTTATCTAGCTCATCTCAAGGTTGACATTGATGGCAGGCCAAGGATCTTCGACACCCCGCATGCTGCACAGGAATTCTTTCGAGACTTCAAGAATAACAAATGTGGGGCGTCAGGCAGCTCACGGCCCCATTCCCCTTTACTGCAGACCTCACAAGTCAGCGTGGACCTCTTTTCCTAGACGGGGAATGGCGTATTGTTCATTGGCCCTGAAAGTGTTTTATTGTCTTTGGCTCGTTCGCATACTTATCTGCTATTCGATTGCTCTGTTGTTTGATTGCTGGGTTGCCTGACTGGCGTGGCGTCGACATGCCCCATGGTGAATACCTCCATGGTTTGTTTTTTGGGATGTGTTGTTAGGGTGTTCCTCTTTCTGGGTAGTGAGAGGGTGGGCGGGGGGAGGTGGGGGGGGTTTTGTTTTGTTTTTTGATGGCTCATTTAGTTTACAGACGATGAGGATTGCTTTATATGATGTGATGCATTTTTACACTGACTTCCCTTTTTTTGTACTGTATATATGATGCAGTTGGGAAATGTGCCCGGTCCTTCCAGACTTTTGTTATTAACGTGGAATGTGTGTGGCTTGAATAATAATAGGAAACGTCGACAGGTTTTGAACTATGTAGCACGGCATAAGACTGATATCCTCTTTATGCAAGAGACCCACTTGGCAGACACAGTCGCCAGCTCTATGGCTTCCGGTTGGGGTCCACACAGGTACTTCTCTGCTTACAGTTCATATTCAAGAGGAGTCGCTATTTTTGTACATAAAAGGATCCAGTTTGCACACTATGACACATAATGTGACCCTGAAGGTCGGTTCTTGATTGTCAATGGTCAGTTGATGGGTCATAGGGTTTCACTTGTATGCATGTACAGTCCGAACACTGACTCTCCCTCATTCTATCACTCCCTGTTGACTCGCCTCCTTGCCGTAGACGCAGGGCTCTTGATCATGGGTGGGGACTTTAACCTTCTCCTGGACCATTCTAGAGACAGCACTGCCTCCACTCCTGACTCCAATCCCCATGCCCGACTAGCCCTTCGTGAGATTTGCACACAGTATTCCTTAGTAGACATAGTCCCACCTGCACGCACACCATCCTGCCTTCACTCATTACTCTGGGTTTCACAACACCAGGACCAGAATCGATTATTGGCTGGTCTCCCCTGGAGTGGCTGGCTGGTTAGGATCGGTCCAGATTCTCCCTCACACTCTTTCCGACCACTGCCCGGTTCTCCTTCAGCTATTTATTCCTCGTGAGGGGGGTTATGAGAGGCAATGGCGTTTTCCCGGCCGGGCCTTGATGGACCCCGCTTTCAGTAAGGAGGTAAGACAGGCTATAGAAGATTATTTTGATTTGAACACGGGCACTGTCGACACGTGGGCGGTCTTATGGGAGGGCTTTAAAGCTTACATAAGGGGTGTCTGCATTTTTAAACATGCCGGAGTCCTTCGCGATCTGTGTTCTACTTTAGATCAGATCGAAAAGAAAATCGCTGCGGCGGACCACAAACTACTCGCTTCTCCCTCGGATTCTCTTTCTGCCCACCGTTTGGAATTGTGTGTCGAATTTCGGGACGTGGCTGATAGGGAATTGTCGTTTCTTAATAAACATTGCATGGCGCGCGATATGGGGAAGGCGAACGTCCGGGTCGCCTATTGGCCAACACGCTGCTCCCCCCCTAGGGGCCCCACATGCTCCCCCATTCATTCTACCCTAGCGGTCTATGAGTTGTTTCTCACATATTATAAGACCCTTTATGCCTCGCGCCTGTCCGGGGATCTCAGCGGTCAGGTAGATTATCTATCTGAGGTGGCTCTGGTGTATCTGGAACGCTACATGCAGGAGTTCCTTCTGACCCCCATTACCTCTGACAGCATCGTGGAAGCGATCGATGCTCAACGCACGTCATCTGCCCCCGGGCTGGACGGTTTTTTGGCTGACTTTTATAAAGCTTACAAGGACCTTCTGGTCCCGCGCTTGGTCGAGGTCTATGCGAAGGCCTTGGAGGTGGGTATCCTCCCCCCGACGTTTTGGGAAGCTGTGATCATTTTACTGCCTAAACCCGGGAAAGACCCCATGCAATGCGGCTCATACAGACCACTGTCATTGCTAAATTTGGACGACAAGATCTTAGACAAAGTCATTGCCATTAGACTATCGCTCTTGATGGAACTTTTCATCTCCCCTGTGCAGTCGGGTTTCGTTCCACACAGGTCCACCTCTCTCAATCTTCGTACATTGTTCACTGTACTGCACCGTATTGATCCTTCCACGCCGGCCGCCGTAATTCTTTTGGACGCGGAGAAGGCCTTCGACTCCCTTGAACGGCCCTTTTTTCTTTCAGTCATGCATCGAATGGGAATGCCGGAATGTTTTGTGGCCACTGTTACTCTTCTATACACTAAACCCACTGCCCGGTTGCGTGTTAACGGAACTTTGTCTGATCCTTTCCCTCTGTCACAAGGCACTAGGCAGGGCTGCCCCCTTTCCCCTCTCCTATTTATTTTAGCCATGGACCCCTTGGCTCGGCAGTTTCAGGAGAACCACCTCCAGCGTAGGTTGCAATTTCGCACTGGCCCTTTGTTGATGTCCATGTACGCGGGCGACATAGTATTATACGTTCAACAGCCTCATGATAATTTGTCATCATTGATTCGGGAAATCATACGATTCGGCAATTTTCCGGGCTCCATATCAATTGGCACAGATCAGTTATTTTTCCGCTCACAGCCTGCACTACGCCTTGGTCATTTGAGTTTCCGCTAGGATGGTGCGATGATTCCATTAAATATCTGGGTATTCACATTCATTTAGACACTGCATCGGTAATCCGTCTCAACTATGGCTCCGCTATCGACACATTGGAATCACAGATCACCCGATGGATCCGCTTACCCCTATCCATGGCGGGTAGAATCGCAATTATTAAAATGATGATATTATGATATTAAAATGAATGCCCCGCTTTTTGTATTATTTCAATAATATTCCCGTTCCCTTAACCAAGGTATTTTTCACGCAACTCCGCTCTCTTCTGCTTCGCTTGATCTGGGGAGATAAGACACCCCAGTCAGTTGGAAAGTATTGACCTTCCCACCGGACAGAGGAGGGTTGGGTGTACCAGACTTTTATTTGTATTATTTAGTTGTGCAGTGCGCCTACGCATATGCTTGGTTCCATCTGGACGCACGCATACTATATTTACGGCCAGAGGCAGATCTGGTTCTCCCGAGACAGATCCTTACAATTCTCCCCACTGGCTTCCCTCGTGACCCCCGAGACATCCAGACTGTCTCCACCACATGCTGGGCCTGGATTAGATTACGTAGATTTTTGGGAATAGATCTCTTATATTCCCCGGCCTTACCCCTTGCCAATGCCTCCCTTTTCCCCATTACAGGGGAGGCTTTGGTAGAGCGCACCCTGGCGAAATTCAACATATGCACCCTCGGGGACTTATTCCCAGATGGGCATGTATTCTCCTTGTCGGAGAAGGCCCGGTTTAGCGATCGCTCTTTTATGGACACATTCATTCTCACCCGGATTCGCTCAGCTTTGAGGGCGGGTTTCCCTCCTTTCCTTTGGCCCCGGATGAGACGCCTCCCCTCACTTTGGTGATTCAGAACCCAAATAATGCGCACCTGATTTCCAAATTGTGTAAACAGTGTGGGGCACTCAAACCAATTGAAGACTCCAGGCTCAGGGCCGCTTGGGAGGAGGACCTGGGTGGGTCTACCTATGATGATCAATGGGCATATTGCTGTAGGACCACAACAGACGTCACTTCGAACAGTGGTCATAAGTTGCTTCAGTTTAAATTTCTTCGTCCTATTAGCCAAAAGGGAGATAGCATTGCTGTGGGGCAGTAGGTGTGCCCCTACTCTTCGCTCCTGGTTAAACAGCTTAGCGTTCTGCAATGTGAATTGCGAAGAATTCAGTACCTTACTCCCCACTTCTTCCAGGCCAACCGACATCTGGGGCCCGTATAGAGACTATATCTCCCGGCACCAACTAGCCCATGATTCTCAGTTACAGTCCGGCATCACCCCTACCGGAGTGGGATAGTTCCACACAGACTCTGGAATGGAACAACAGGGAAATGATGACGTTACATCTGTTTGGCTTTTGGTCTCTGCTCTCGACAGTATCTATTGTTTGCAGTTTTGTCACGAGATTGATTTTTCGTTAAGTATAGTATAATTGTTGTTGTCAGTACTTATGTATCGCATTGTCCTTATTTGTCCTCATGATTTGTGTTCATATTTTATTGATATGTTTTTCAGATTCTTCGCAAATGTCATTTGATGTTCCCATATTGCAATTTCATTGTTTGTTTTCTTTTTCTTTTTCTTCATGCAAAATGGAAAATAAAGTTAAAAATAAAATAAAAAATTGCTATCTCTGGATTGGGACCAGATAGAAATATGATTAAACCACTATTTGTATTGTTTATGAATAGCCCAACTCAAAGGTGGAGTCAGATTATTAATAAAGATTATTAAAAGGTAATGTTTAGAACGTTACATTTTCTTTGCTAAACGTTCTTGCAGGCTCATTTTTATTAGTCCTCCAGCTGTCACCTAGCTAATAAAAAGACCTGATGAGGTGTGAAAACTGCTACCAATGCAGAGACAATGGCCTGAGTGTGGGAGTGGTTCTGTTCTCCTGGCAACTTCAAAGGGGCCTCCTTGTCACAAACAGATGTCATAAAACACCTCAACAGGCCCCTTCCTTTGTCCTCCCCGTCAGGCAGGCACCAAACACAGTGGGACGGAAAGCTGTCCCCCAAACTTGTTTGGAATGACAACAAGGAAGGGCTGCTTCAATACCCTAACCACATCTCTGTGTGGGCATAGAGGGTCAGCCCAAGGGAAGAAGTGTTTCTCCATCTGGGATTTCGTTAGTGAGTGGCACTATGGGGCTGTTAGTAATAGGACGCATAAGAACTTTAGCAAAAGTCGGCGGGGTTACCTTTACCCATATTGTTAAGGAAGGGGACACGAATCACCACCTTCCACAAGCTAGTGCCAGACAATAATATGGCACCCAAAGATGACTTCTTCAAAACACTACAGGACCAGAGGAAGAACTGAAGCAGACTGGCTCTACTGCCTGTGACCTGCTCCCTCATATATACATGGAAAAGAACTGGACTCCAAGAGTCAGATGGGTGGTCTGTTTGGCTGCAGGGACGTATAACTGTCTTTGTCCTAGAACTTCCAGCAGACCAGTTCCAATTGGACATACTGACACCAACCTGGGCGTCACGGAGGGAGCCGAGGAACACCGCAGCCTTTCTGCGCTTCTCCCGCTGTTTCGGCTAGCCTTCCTGCCGACTGCCACCTCACCCACTGGACATCGCAGCGGATCGGGACCACATCCCCCAGCGGCCCTCACAACAGGAAGTTGCGCACGCCCTGTCCCACCCCCGGAGGTGCTCTTAAGACCAGCGAGAGCCCCCGCGTCGCGGGACACGCCGGGCTAAGCCCGGGCAAAGGGCTGTGGCTGTCCGGGGCAGGACGAGGCAGGGCAAGGCCAGCTTTCTAACATCTACATCTACACATGGGTAAGCGCAAGAAGGCTGTGAATGCAGAGGAGGGTGGGAAGAAGGCTAAAGTGCCAAGACACTCCGAATCCATAATTTCTTACCTCTCATCAGCTATGGGGGCACTGACAAAGGAGGTTGCGAACGCCGAACATCAGCTGGGATTGGTTCTCTCCCTACCAGCCAACCCTACACAGCCCCATGACCCCGCTCACGTGCCCCACATCCCCCTAGAGCCAGAGGTGGTTGTGGTAAACCAGAACCGGAATGTGGCATTAACTGTGTGTCCCCCTAATGACATCATTGAAGCTCCGCCTTTGTCACAGGGCCCACAGGTTACTGCCCATAATCAAAAACGGTCCCTCGAAAAACCAGAAAAATACGGAGGGTACTTTGATTACTGCCAACGGGTCTGCCCTGAATATTGGCGACCAGCTAAAGTCCTTGTTTGTTGCTCGCATTGAGCCCTTGTTGGTGGACATAGCCAAAGACATTGTGGAAACTTTGAACACCTGCCTTGCTGGCTTACTAAAGAAATGTACCCTAATTGATAAAATTGTCAATGATCTGACCCTAGTTCCCGCTTTACATAGAGGGGATGTGGTTTCACATTGTATAAGATCTGATGTTTTGGCAAGCTTATCGGGCACTTCACCACTCAAGAATGGGCGGGTTATAAATATTGCTAGGCCCAGGGCTACCCACACAGTTTCCCACAGAGCCTGTGCTACCTCGGAGGCAGCTCACCCGATTTCAGGTAATACAGGCAGTACTGCCCATCCCCCAAAAACACCCCCAAAGTGGCGGGTAAGGGATCGCCACACAAGAGTTGATTTGCCCCCGGAGGCTGCCCCTTTAGCTGCAATATTTATTGGGTACCCCCTTTGGAAGAGGGCGCACCTGAACCTGCACGAGATCTGATTAATAAAGCCAAATTGTGGTGTACTGAAGCTAGTAGTGGTGGGGTCAAAATTTCAAAAAGGATCATCTTTGCTAGAAGGGTGGGTTGGATAGGGAGACGGCCTAAGATAGTCCAGGGGGACTGTGTGATAATACATTTTGACACCCCAGACCTGGCAGATAGACTGTTCTGGGATGGCTCAGAGATATCAGAGGCAAGCCATATGAGACTGGTTCCCTTGGGCTTATTTTACCCATTCCCTGGCACACATATGGCCCATCCCCTAATTCCCATAAGGAGGAGAACGACCCCACTAGTGAGGTTGGATAGAGTAGATGGGCACACACAGACCCAGCATCAAAGAAGGGGGCGAGGAATCGAGCCAGTTTCTCATCCACAGCCAGCTGACCCACCCTTGCTGGGTGGCGGGCCAGCCCTGAGCAATTGCTTTGCGCCCCTTTCAGCAATTGAGGAAAACGATTGACAGCCAGCCCTAACGCAGCCTGCCATGCCTGGGGCATCTGTCCCGGAGGAGTTAGCAGCCTGCAAAATCCTTAGTTGGAATATAGCGAAAAGGACAGACGCAGCTTGGCTTGACTTTATTACCAGCCACGACATTATAGCTTTCTAGGAAACATAGGACATAACTTCCAACTTTTGGTTACACGGCTTTACTAGTTTTTCAGTCCCGGCCGCCCCCAGTATCACTGGTAGAGCGAAGGGTGGCCTTATTTCCCTTTTCTCATTGACTCTTAGGGGGACCCTAAATATGATCCAAACTAGTTCACCAAATTTATTAATTGTGGAATGGGTAGTCTCCCCATCTAACAAAATAATTCTCATCAATTTTTATAATTCCTGGGACAGAGATAATGGGACTGAACATATTGATGCCCTGGGTAATTTTTTTTTTACATACAGTCAAAATAATCACACTAACTTTTAATTGATTTTATTGGGTGATTTGAACATACACCTCTGTATGGACCTGTGTACCACAGGAGAACATGAGGGTCCACCAGGTTCGGTGTTACCCCAAGCTAGGGGGGGCTCTCGAAGAGTTGGCGGCCAATTTCAATCTCTTTCAATTTCAAAATCTTTTTGAACCCTGCAACACTGAGGAGGGGACAAGAACAATCACCTATAAGGGCTCTGACCCTGGCTCTGTGATTGATTACATCTTTTTGACCCCGAGCATCCTAAATAGGTTAGCATCCTACAAAGCCATAGTATCAATATATAGTGACCATAATCCAGTGTTGTTGGAGGTGCTTTGGGGGGGACTCTATGGGCAAAAAGAACCGCCCTGTTCCACCAGGGCCCACACTGCGCACGGTGGACCAAGGGCGTAGGTTAAAATGGGCCAAGGTAGTCCCTGATAATTTCATTGATGATTTACTCCCTAAAATTGAGGGTTACATGGCGAAATGCCAGGATCAATACGCCTCAATTACCGACATTATGGGGGCGTTTCAGGCCATCTGTGTACAAATATCTAAAGCTCTGACAGTCAAATCAAGGCAGGGAGATAATCTCCACAGATGGTTTAATTCCAAGTGCTCTAGAGCGCATCGGGCCTTATTGCTAGCTCTGAAAACCACCCGAGAGATAAGGCAGTTGTCGCCCGGTTAAGGAAGGAGTATAAGCATACAATCAATGAGAGGAAGACTGAGATAAAAAATGCCGCTTGGGAGAAATAACTCTCTATTGACGTCTTGCGTGATAGTTCCCAGTTCTGGGCCACAATAAATCAGCCCTTTTTTTCATAACAAGATAACGCCACTATGGACTGTGTCATCCCAGACGATAAATGGCTTACCCACTTCAGGGAGGTGTATGGCGATACAAACTCTGGAGCCCAAGGCAGTCCTTGGTTGGCACCGGAGTGTGCTCCCCTACTTTTTAATAAGGCAGAGGTGGAGAGAGCCTTTTTAGAGACATCTAAAAAGAAGGCCCCGGGGCCGGACGGCATCCCTGCGGACCTTTAGAGAGATTCCCCAAAACTTTGGGCTAGGGTCTTAACACATGTGTTGTCAGCCGCAAATGGTAAAGTATTTCCCTCCACATGGGTCACCTCAATTATCGTGCCAATTTTTAAGAAGGGGAGGCGCGATGATCCGGGGTGTTATAGACCCATCTCCCTCCTAGACTCTGCCATTAAGATCTTAGGCAGAGTCCTATTGTCCAAACTAAGGGCTAACATTGAGAACAGTGGAGGCCTATCTAACATGCAGTATGGTTTTAGAGAGAAGAGAGGCACCTTGGACCAGTGCTCCAACCTGCACCTGTTAATCTCAAAATACACGATAGCCAAGGAGGGGTCTGTGTAGTTGGCATTTATGGACCTCTCCTTCGCCTTCGATTTAGTAAACAGGGCAAAACTCTGGAATATAATACTGGAGATAGGGATTGATACATCGTTGGTGAATTTCATGGGGTCCCTCCATCAGGAGCTGTTTGCAACTGTAAGGGTCACCAAGGAGAGACGGTGCACGAGCCGCTTCAGTTCAGTACGAGGAGTACGCCGGAGCTGCATCCTGGCCCCCCTCCTCTTTGCAATTTATATAAATTGCCTGGGCAAACACCTAGAGGCTGAGGAGGTGGACGTTCCGCGTGTAGGGGAGGTACGATTACCGGCTCTCCTATACGCGGACGATGCAGTCCTGCTAGCCCGTACTGGGGTGGGTCTCCAATGTTTGTTGGATCTTTTCGGCGCCTTTATGGACCATTTAGATCTAAAAATTAACTCTAAAAAATCACACATGATGGTGGTCGGTCCCCGTAGAATTAAGAGTAAATCTAAATCTTTTATGTGCAAGGGTGAGGTGGTTTCTAGGGTTACAGTCTTCCCCTAGTTTTCAGTCTTCCCCTACCTAGGGGTGATTTTTGACGAGAAGGGATCGTGGGGCCCCCAAATTAAGGCCAAGAGTACATCCAAGGCCAGAGCAACATCTGCCTTTATAGGGTTTTCCAAAAGACTGGGGGTCAGGCCTATGGAGGCGCTCTTTAAAGTTTACAACACTAAATGTATCCCGATTGCCATGTATGGCTCACCCCTTTGGGGGTACGTGTCTCAGGAACTAATCCAAAAGGTGGAAAATAGGTTCCTGCAATTTCTCTTGTCCGTTCCTCAGTCCACTCCCACCTTCTCGATTCATTGTGAGGTGGGTCTGGACTATGTAACCGACAAGCTTACATTGGCCCCACTAATATTCTGGGTAAAGACATGGTTGAACCAAGAATTAACCCCCAACCACGCAATCCTGACTGATGTCATGTCCTTGGACCATGCTAAGTACATTCCCTGGTTGGAATACGTGAGACACACTTTCGGGCAGTTGAGACGCCCGGAACTCTTCTTATTACCATCTATGATCAGGAGTGAGGACGTCAATTGGACCAAAAAGCATTTTATGGACAGAGCCAGACTAGCTGGGGAGGAGCAAGAACTGTTAAAATCTACTGTGAGATCGCTATATACATTAGTAATTTCTTCCTCACTCGAGCCATACCTCAGGATTGTAACCAAGCCTTTTCATAGATTCTTATTAACTAAATTCAGATTTAACTTGATTCATTTCTATTTAGGTAGTTACCAATCCTGGTGTAAACCTGAAGGGGGTCCATGTTGTAAATGTGACAATTTTTCCATACAGGATACCATGCATTTTATTATGTTTGTGGGCTATACACGGAAATAAGACAAAGACACTTGTTACCAATACTGAGAGAGGCCGGCTTTGCCCAAGTCAAGCCTGCCCTAGTGTACTTACAGTCTTTGAGTAGCACCCGCATCATATTTGGAATGGCAAGTTTTCTGGTGGCAGCATGTAGAACTAAAACCAAAAATAGCGTTCTCTAGAGTATTTATACCTTCTAAAGCAATTGTTCCATCCACTCTGTCTATGGTCCAGGTTTTGTATTGTACCTTTTTAAATATCCCTGCATGGTGTTTGTAAATTTAAAGTTATGAATTATGTGCTTTTAACTTATGTATATACATGTTTTATGCCTTTTATGATTTTTAAAAAAAATCGAATAAAGTGAATTTGACTGACTGAACTGGACTCCAAGAGTCAGATGGGTGGTCTGTTTGGCTACAGGGACATATAACTGTCTTTGTCCTAGAACTTCCAGCAGACCAGTTCCAATTGGACTTGACCTGGACCTTGCTGGTGCCCTCTGCTAAAGTGAGTCTTGACCCCCAAGTGTTGTTCCTGAGAATGTGGAACGGTTAGCTGCATCTAACTGTTTGGGCTCCAAGACAAACCAGGACAGCCCTCAAAGCCAATCAGCCCAATGAGCAACCTCGCTGGGTTGAAAAAACAGGTTCCCCCCACTTGGAGCTCCTCCGCAGCAGTAAATCGGTTTAAGCAGGACCTCGATGAAAAGCTACTTCGCCTCATGGAACCCACATCGGACACAACTCGAAGTCTTGTCCTGCTGGAGGGTTACGAGCTCCGAAAAAGAGACCGAGGGCTTGGTTTCGATCTCAGCAGACGGGTTACTCTGTCACAACGGTGACAGATATCCTGTCTGCCGAAATATAAATATCATTATATCCTATTAGATTTATATTTCGGCGGACAGAATATCCGTCACTGCTGTGACTGAATAATCCATCCGCACGGATCTAAAATCATGCTCCAAGTACGAAAATAGAAATCTTGACCGGGTGAAGGTGCCAAAGGTATCCGACCGGTGGGAGCACTTCCCCAGGCGCGACGTTTGAATTTCTCCAACTCTGAGTTTTTATCATTAAAACCAATGGTTTCGGCTGCATCTCCCCCAATGCCTTCCCAACTTCATGCCAACATTCTTGGATACAGCCCTTGCCCCACTGAAGGAATTTGACTTCCAGAAAAAGACTTCCACTAAAAAGATTAAGTCCCAAACTAAATCAATGACTGGGCCAAACCTCATTGATGTATCTGACCCGCACGCCAAGAAAAATTGTGGCAATATTGATGAGCATATCATTAACGTGCTTGAATATTTCATGGTTACCCTTTCTGGATCTAATGGTTTTTAAGAAAATCAACAAAATTGTGCTTTAAAATGAACTATTTGACCTAATTTTTTTAAAAAAGGGGGCAGATAGACATGGAGTGGAGGACTTTCTAGTGAAGGTGAGCAGCTGTTTGGCTGCTAGTATCACATGTCCTGTTGTTCACCTACCTGGAGTTTTGAGAAATGCCATTAATGTATGATATTTTGTTTTGCTGCAGACTTAATACAGTAAAGTAAGAATTGTAACTTCACATTAGGTAGCATATTTTAATGTTGTCATTTTATTTTAGGATCATTCATGTAATAATTTCCTAGCAATATTCTTCTCCTTTGAGTTACAACCTGCAGGCTCGCAGCATTTTAAATGAGCTCTAAAGACAGTCCTGAAGAAGGTGCCTGCAAAGACGCAGGAAGTTTCAATTAATCGTCAGTAACAAGAAAAATAAGCCTGTTATGATCGAAGCAGTAACATGCTTTTTATGACTATAAGTGTAAAAACCTAATCTATGTGCATCTAGTGCCAATCCGTCAATAACTAGGGTCTTTATGGTCCTTTACAAAATGTTAATTTGTTTTTGATTATTCAGTTAAATGCATGTCTTCGTTCTCCTGAAAAGGTCAGTTTTACTATCTTCAAGCAGAGAGTAGGTACCTATGAATTTGTCTGTATATGTACTTTACTGTACTTATGTGGATGGCAGTCTTTTCATTAGAGAAATGTGAGATGGTTAGTATGGCCAGAAACTCATAATCCAGTAAAGGCTCTTCCTTACTTTTGGCAGAGAATTCTAAATGCCCCGAAGAAAATACGACATGAGAATGAAGCTTTACATGGCTACTTTATTACATCTCCTGAAGCTTTAGACAGGCAGGTCTGCCCAGTGTATTCTAATTTAAGCACTTCCTTAGGAGGAAAATGTGCTACTGGTTATTGAGTTTATTTTTTAGCATTAACTTTTATAGCGCACCTTGGCACTGAAGAATAGTGCTAAGTAGTTCAGCCAGAAACTTAATATAACAAATCATTTTTTTAAAGTTTTGTAATTAGAAAGAGCTATTCGGACAAGCCATTCCACATTTTGGGCCCTACGAATCGAAGCAATGTTCTGAAATGCACATGTCACAGGCTTCTGGCTGGAACTTAGAGTACCAATATATAGGGCACAAAGGAATGAATACCAGATCAATATAATCTTTACTAAATAAGAAAAAGCCTCTCTAAATCGATATGCTGTTTCGAAAGTGGAAATAGACACTCAGTGGTTAATACTTAAACTTCTTGGACTACATACTAGGTCCTCCTCTATGTTTAAGCCTTTGCAGCTTCCGGATTAAGATGTCGGCGATGCGGACGCTAAAAGCATTTCCACATTCAAGATGCGACAAGCTCACGGCTCGCACCAAGGTTGCATGTAATGACATCACCATGAAACAATGGTCTAAACATTTTATACGGATTTACTCTTGTCCAGAGACAAACCAGCTACCAGTAAAAGAATAAAAACTACAAATGTTATTTTTGATGATAAAAATTAACTATGCTTAAAGTACCAACCTACCTGTTTGCATTTCTCAGGAAGAGGCCATACCCACAGTTGAAAATATGTAACTCTGTGGGTCCATTTACTAGAGTATTGATAAATGGACTGGTATTCTCCAGAGCTGTGGATTCTGAGGTTCCCGGTAAATCCATGGGTGGTGAAAGTCTAGAAATAAGTCATTTCTCAATTCATCGACTTACATCTAAAGATTTCAACTACTTTTAGCAGCTGGGCTGGTTAGGTGAAAATAAACAGATATGCATTGATGCTAAGAATCTCATAATTTCAAAGGCGATGTTAACTGCTGTACCAGCCGAACTGAAAAGAAGTTGTCACTCAATTCAATTCAAAGAATCTTTATTCGGTGATTAAAAAACACCATAAAAGCACAAATATGTATACATATTAAAAAGTCATTAAACATTTTTAAGATCCTTTGTACAGAGAGTTGACAAAACATAAAATACAAACAGTGAGACCGTATATGACATTAAAAGAGATAAAATTAGAAACATTTCAGTCTTCTCCCCTAATAAGCCTTAAACGGAGCGCTATCTTAATAAAGTTCATGATACTACACAATATTAAGGGTTCCGAAGCTTTCTGTAAGAATACTAGTGCTTCCCTAGCGTGAGCCAATTTGGCTTTTTTAAGAGGTTTACAAGGAATCTGCGCCTGGGCATTGAGTAAAAGGGGCAGAGTAAGACAAAGTGAAGGGAGTCCTGCGGAGACCTGTTGTCGCAGCCGCAGGGCCCCTTCTGTTCGATTGGTGTAGCAAATCCTGCTGGTACTGCCAACATAAATGGGAGTAGGTTCAGTCTGAAACGGCACATCAAGAACCTATCCTGTGCGTTATGCATGAGGTACAAGTATGGCTCCATACCCTCCACACTCTTCACTAGGTGATGGGCCCTCACTGTCTTTTTACACCCTTCAGCCTCAGCTCTGCATAGGTTTTTCCGCTCTAGAAAAATTTTCCCTACTTGCAGCTTATTCTGGGCTACAATGGTTGCAGGGTAAGTAAAGAGGTTCCCAAAGCCTAGCTCCTCTAGGGTGTTCTTTACATAATGGAGCCAGGGGATGCGCATACACTTGTCCCTCGCTAATCAGTCCGATAAGATTTCTCTACTAAGTGTCGCATCAGGATTGACCCAAATTTTTAGCTAAGCTACAATGGGCCTCAGTTTTACCAGGTCTTCTATGTATGGCCTTCCTAACTCCCTGTGTACAATCAGTCCAGCAGTACTTTGGGGTGCCCTCAGGATTGATTTCAAGTATTTGTTTTCTTCCCGTTGGATTCTAGTGGTGTTGACAAAGCCCCATACTTCTGCCCCATAAATTACCTTGGAGCATGATACAGAGCTGTACAAGTTCATCACCTGTTCCGGGGACCATCTTCCTAGCCTCCTGCCATAGCTAGCTATTGCCCCGTTAGATGCAATCATTTTACCACAACGCTCCTCCACCAGGGAATCAAACTGTAAGTTGTCACTCATAAGGAGGGCCTACTTGGTTGCAATAAAGTATATTACTACAATTTATCACTTTAAAATACCAAAATGAATATGTCATTGTTCTCTCTCAGGGCATCCAAATTGATAATGATAAGCACAGAGTAATCCTGAGAATGTGTGGGGACACCAGATGACTTCTTTTAAAATCACAGTGTCTTTGTCTTACTTTAGAAGGGGCAAGAGTTATATGTGACAAAAAAAATAAAGTTTGATACAACCTTACGACAGACCATGTTAATAGAGACGGATAGGGCGATATACCAGCATAGGCTACAACATGGAAAACAATGAAAATAGAACACTGAACCTTTAAGGCCAACATGGCCTCCACTGTCCCATCTTGCCCTGCAGGTGGCAGTTTAACCAGCTTTTTTTCCGGGTCCTGGTGACAGAATCCTGGAGCAGAGTTCTGCCCTTTTTAAGGCTTTTTCACTTACAATTGTTCATCAAAACTATTTCAAAGGTGGTTCACTCAACATCTGGGTCAAGAGTATTTCTCGAAATTTTCCTGCCAGGGAAATATATCAATGTTTTTTGCAAAATGCCATCCCTGTTTGCCAGATATACATGTTGTAGTGGTCTGGTGTCTTTAGGAATGTTGAACATGTCTTCTCTTTTGGAATACTTTGTGAAGAATGCTATGATGTTCTTGGAGCGTGTGTTCCCGTGGATTCGATCAGCTGTTGGTGGTCGTGATCCGAGGAAACACACTGCTACGCACCGTGGCTTAAGAAACCTGTATTTTTTAATAAAGAAGAATTCTCTCAATCTACCTGCAACTTCGTGGAGTCTCTTCTAACAATATTTGGCGACGCTGGGAGTTTCTTCTGCCACCTGAAAGTTTCTTGCTGGAACCCGCTGAAGGTCACTCGTCATCCTCTTAGCGGAAACCTTTGGTGCTACCTTTTTGCTGGAATCGGACTTTGTTCGTCCTTTAATAAGACCGATAGGAGCAAGTATTGCATGTTTATTAAAGTCTTTGTCTTCGGGGTCGTTGGCGGCTCGAGCGGCGGCTTGCGCTGAGGCTAACGGCCGGGAGCAGTGTTCCCTTGATGTCACAGTATCGCGTGTGCGCAAAGGATCTTGGTAAGGGTCCAGGAAAGCGTCCTCACACTGTTTACGTGACGGAGCGGCCATTTTGAATTGGGAAAGTGACTGCAGTTTCCTTGTCTACGCGCTGCGTAGCAAACACCGATTTCTTCATGATGGAATGTCCGATGGCTTCACAGCTCGTTTTCTGTGTTTCACGGCGATACACACACCTGTTTTGGGCAAATTGGAGGTACAGCTCGGAGTTTTTACCTCTATTTATTTTCTTTGAGTTAATTTTTAATTTTTTTTTTTTTACTCTTCGTGGAACTATTATAAGCCTTGTTTTGCATGAATCTATAACAAGATACTTGGAATCCCAAAGTTTGAATTTGCCTGCAAGACGGCAATAAAGTCCAGTTTATATCATCTTTCATTTTGTTTGCAGTTTTTGAGCAGTTTGAATATGGCTTCAAACCAACAGCAAATTATTCAACTTACTCAACCTCCTCCATTTTTGGCTAAGTCGGGTAAGCCAAATCTTATTTGGTCTGAGTAGTTTGGGCTTTTCGAAAACCATTTGTAGCCATAGATGCAACAGAATATTCTCCTGAAAGGAAATATGCTCTTCTTTTTGGCAGTTTATGTTTAGCTTCCCAGCGTATTTTTCAGAGTTTACCTCCTATTCCACTTCCACCTGGTCAGTCTGGGTCTGGGGATAGACGTTGGAATGTCTATTTGGAGGCTACAGAGAGGCTTAAAAAACAGTTTTCAGAATCACCTAACATTATGTTGGAGCGACATAAGTTTTATAAACGTAAACAAAAAGAAGAGGAGAAACTGGAGGAATATATTTCTGCATTGAGAGTACTAGCTATAACTTGTGAATTTGGTCCAACAGTTGATGATATGATTAGGGACCAATTTGTTTTTAATTGTTCTTCACATAAAATACAAGAAAGGATTTTAAGTTTCGGAAGTAGTTGATTTGGCTCTGGGCATCGAAAGGTCCACTATTTCTACTAAAGCTTTGCAAGCTTGTGCTGCTAAAGTTAATATAGTTTATCAGCAAGAAGATTCCGCTGATGAGGGGGTTCTGGCTATAGGTGGAAAGGTCAGCGAAAAGAAACAATCTACACCATCAATGTCAGTTCAAAGAAAGCCTCAAATTTTTTGCTTCAGATGTGGATCAAAATTTCACATTGGTAACTTTCCTAACTGTCCCGCTTTGAACAAGCGTTGTTCAAATTGCAAAAGGTTTGGCCATTTTCAAAAGTTCTGTAAGGTGCAAAAAAAGAGAGTAGTTCAAATTAGCAATGTGAACAGCAATGTTGAGTCCTGTTCAGAAAATGTTGATACTTTGCTACTCACTCTGGATCATAAGGAGGATTTTTTGGAGATAAAGGGTCCTTTTTGCGAAGCATTGAATGATGGAATTCAGACTACTGTGATGGGAGATTCAGGTTCTCCGATAACAATTTTACGTGACTCTTATTTTTATGACAATTGGGGAAAGGATGTTCACTTAGCTCCCCCTGATGTTAATCCAAAGGCGTTTTGGAGAAAAGGATATTGACATGTTGGGGTTCTTTTTTTCAAAGGTTGAAATTCTTGAACGGTGTATTATGACAAAAGTGTATGTTGCAATTAAGGGGAAAAATATTGTGGGGTGGAAGGACCTCGCAAAAATGGGCTTGTATTTGGTACCAGGGGATGAGAATCCCATTAAGGTGAGGAGTTTGGAGGTCATGAGTGTGGGAAGTTCTGAAATTGACTGTAAGCACTTGCTTCAAGATTTTAAGGAAGTTTTTTTTAAAGATCAAGTAGGGTGCATAAAGAATTGTAGTCATAGAATCAGACTGGTTCCTGACGCTCAGCCGGTCATGCATAAAGTACGTCCTGTTCCATTGAGTGCTAGGGAGGAGTTGAAGAAAATGTTATATGACCTTTATGATCAAAAAATTATTCAACCTACAGAGCCTTCCCAATTGGTCGCCCCGATTGTCGTGGCGAGGAAGAAAACTGGGGAGATTAGGCTCTGTGCAGATTTGAGGGGGTTGAATAAAAATATTCTGGTGAATTGCCATCCCCTTCTTAAGATCCACGAACTCTTGGCCAATTTGGGGGGGGCTAGGTGGTTCTCCCTTATTGGTTTAAAGCCCGCCTACCACCAGATTCCTTTGAGTGAGGAGTCTCAGGAACTTACTACGTTTGTTACACCTTTTGGTGCGTTTAAGTTCCTGAGACTCCCTTTTGGGCTGGCCTCGGCAGCAAGTATTTTTCAGAGGTTGATGGACTCTATGTTCAAGGGAATGGTGGGGGTCCAAGCTTACTTGGACGATATTCAGATTTTTACAAAGAACCGTGATGAGCATTTAACTCTCTTAAAAAGAGTTCTGGGCACTTTGGAAGGCAATGGAATGACGATCAGGGCTGACAAATGTAAGTTCGGTGTGAATGAACTTGATTACATGGGGCATGCGATTTCTGATAAGGGCATTAGTCCAAAGTTTTTCAGTCATGCTAGTTTAAATGGGCTAGGTGCAGTTCTTAGTCAAAATGTAAAAGGTCATGAGCAAATTGTGGCTTTCGCATCAAGAGCACTGAAGCCTTTTGAAAGAAATTACAGCACGATAGAACGGGAGTCGCTAGCCTGTGTGTGGGCGGTGCAGAAATTTAAAATGTATATCTAGGGAAGGAAATTTCAGATTTTGACTGACCATTAGCCTCTGTCTTTCATTTTTAACAAAGTTTCAAATACCAATTCTATGTCTGCTAGGTTGACAAGATTGGTTTCAAAGCTGCAGGAGTATAATTTTGACATAAAGCATATTCAGGGTAGTAAGAATTTTCGTGCAAATTGTCTGTCCAGAATGCTGATGGATAGGAAAGATGAGGAGAATTTTGAGGAGGATGATGTTGAATGCGTGGCGATGTTGGACGCAGTGGAAGGTTGTGGTGCCCTTATTTCTGAAGAGGAATGGAGTAAAGCTTCTCTGGATGATTTAGTTCTAACTAAAGTTTTGAGCTGCTGTAAAGATGGTTGGCCTGATGTGAGAAATCTTTCTGGGGACTTAAAGAATTTTGCTTTGGTCGCGGATGAACTTTCTGTAAAGGATAATGTTGTTCTCAGAGGCGATACATTTGTGCCCCCGACTAAATTGAGGGAAGTAGTTATTATGATGGGTCATGAAGGCCATCTTGGTGTTACCAAAACTTGTATGAAAATTAGACAGCATTATTGGTGGCCGGGGTTGGAAGCTCAAGTTAGAGGACTTATTGATGGTTGTGAAGAATGCTTGCTTTCTGATAAGCACTGGAAGATTCCGAAGTTGTCACTTCATCCTACTGAATTTCCTGAGCAAGCTCGGATTTTTCCGGTCCATATTTAATTCTTCCGGAGGTGTGTAGGTATTTGATTCTGGCTGTTGACTATCATTCCAAATGGATGTATTATAAGTTTATGGACGCGCCTAATACTGAGAATACAATCTTGTTTTAAAAAAAATTGGTTTTGGTTGAAGGGGCTCCTAGGTGTTTAGTCACCGATAACGGGACTCATTTTGTGTTGGAACGGATGTGTTCGTTTTTGGGGTTTCTGGATATTAAAGATCTGAAAGTTGCTAAGTACTCCCCCGCATCTAATGGTTTGGTGGAGCGTGGTAATAAGATTTTTAAAGAAGGGATTTAAACTGTTGTGGCGTCTGGTTTGGAGGTCAGTTCATTTTTGGAAGAGAAAGTTTGGAGTTACAATGTGTCTCCGCATTACACCATTGGGGTAACTCCCTTTGAGTTACTTAGGGGAAGAAAAGTTAATTCCTTACTTCTTCCTTCTTGGTTGGTCGGTAAGAATGTGGTGAAAGTGCAGGCTTCTGGTGTGTTGGAGAAGGTGATGCGTAGTCAGGCTCTCATGAAAAAACGTTTTGACGGTAAAGGGTCGGTGGATGATGTTGATATTTCTGTTGGTGATTGGGTGTTATGCAAAAAACCCTTTAACGTTAAGAAAGGTGAGTCTCATTTTTATGACCCGATTCAGGTTTGTAAGGTTAGTAAAGGGGCTGTTTTCCTCAACGGTAGAGGTTGGCGGAATAAGAGACAGTTAGTAAAGTTGCGAAAAGATCAGGCTGAGTTAATTTAAAAAAAAAGAAGAGTAGTTGTTCTAATGAATTGGAATGAACTTTTTGATTGCAGGATCAAGGTGGAAGTAATGTTGTTGCTGCTCCTGCTTCCAGTGTTAATGGCAGTGCATTTGTTGTTCGTACTTCTAATGCCGCTGTTCCGGTGGAAAGGAATGTTGTGGGGGACAGGTCTGCTAGAAGTGGGCGCACTATTAGATTACCTGCTAGGTTTGGAGATTTTGTGACTTATTGAACTTTATTTGTTGCTTTCAGCTCATGTATTGCTTTTTTTTTTTAAAGGGGGAGGTGTTATAGTGGTCTGGTGTCTTTAGGAATGTTGAACATGTCTTCTCTTTTGGAATACTTTGTGAAGAATGCTATGATGTTCTTGGAGCGTGTGTTCCCGTGGATTCCATCAGCTGTTGGTGGTCGTGATCCGAGGGAACACACTGTGCCGCACCGTGGCTTAAGAAACCTGTGTTTTTTTAATAACGAAGAATTGTCTCAATCTACCTGCATCTTCGTGGAGTCTCTTCTTACAATAATGATCCAAAGACATGTAGTCATAGCGGTGGGTGGAGGGGTGGGTAAGAGAAGAGAGAGATTGCGCGAGAGAGAGAGAAAGAAAGAAAGAATTTGCCAGCATGGTCAAGTAGAGCGCCGAAGAATGCAAGATTCCTTGGCTTTAGAGACATCTGAGAGGCGAGGAGAGACATTTCCCTCTACCAGTGCCCCTATCTCACCCTCTGAGGAGTCTTGTATGGGAAAATCCAAAAAGAGAAAATCTGGGGAGACATGACGTCACCATTTGATGTTGAGGACATAGACGTTAAGAAGAGGTACAGTACCTACTTGTTCTTCAACAAGGGCTGGTTTAACGTGGAGGGCACACATGACATCAAGGAGGAGGAGACTGCAGAGCGGTACTTCTACATCAAGACATCAGTTGTTACCACAAACTTCGACATTAAGACATTATTCCACTACATAGGAGAAGAAAGCAGAATGGCTTTGGGCATGAAATCTCGCAGGCTCCAATCAGAATTGGATTCTGAGTGCTCCAGAGCCTATACTCCATCCAGAACAGCTTCTCCAGTCATCATAATGGATTCTCCATGTACCATGCCTTCCCCACTCCCCCAAATTCTGTCTGAGTCTTCTCCTCCTCCGCAACTGGTTATTTTACTGGTAAACCCCCTACCAAGTCTGCCAGCCAGTCCTTTTCAGTTACCACAGTCACCTGTACTAGTTGTACCTCCCCCAAGGTACTCTAGATCTTTTTACGTCATACTAGACCTTGAAACAGGTCTAGGTTGTGAACAATGTCAAGATTCCATAGTCATCATTACCGTTCTAGATCTCCTCGATGATCACACTAAATATGAAGATGGGATGATCCATCCCGATCGAGGTCTTGAAGATCAAATTAGTACTTCTTCTAGTGTATATTTTCCTAGCCTGACAGTCACCTAAAGCGATGATCTCTCCTATTGATGATATTAACACCTTTCTAAAGGTTCTGATCAAGGTTGTTAAAAATTTTTAAAATTGACATGTCAACTACCACAGTCTCCACATTGGAAGTCTGTTAGACACTGCACCAAAGGCCCGTCTCCAGAACATAGCTATTGTTCCAGGTCTCATAGAACCAGCAATGGATGTATTCCTGACTTCAACGTCTACTAATGTTGCTCAATGCAGCCTACGAAAAAGTACAGATCATAGGATAAAGATCTATTAATTTTTTTGCATTGGATCCCACACTGGACTCTCATCCTTTCTGCAGCCCGCAAACTTCATGCTATGGCCCCTTCTTCGAGTGTTCCTCCTCATAAGGAAAGTACGAAGTTAGATTTGGTGGGCAGAAAAGAGCATGGCAATTGAACTGTTACTATGAAGATATAACAGGTCACATTAGGACTCTATTCAGGAATTCATAGGTGTCTTTCCAGAGACAAACATCAAGATTTCAGAGAAATTGGTAAGAACGGCATAATGGTATCCAACCAGATCATCTTTGCTGCAGCGGATACATCCATCCCTGCAGCACATGAATACTGTCATGATTTAGCTCTACGCTACTGGCTCAGACTCACAGTGCTGAAGCCTGAAGGTCAATACTAGATCCTGACTTTTTCAGGGAACACTTTATTTGATCCCAATGCTAACGATCACGTCTCGCATGAATACTTAATTCAACACTCTTCAGGTCGTAGGTCTGGAGGGGAAAAAAAAAAAAGAATACAGGAGACATTTCTATAGGCCCTACGACTGCCAAAGTTTCCACGGAAGGGGTCGAACTCCTCTTTGGCTCCAAGGTCGGCAACAACAGCCACAACAAAGATATCAGTAAAGAGGCACAGGAGGTCAAAAGCAACCTGCCCAAGCCACTAACCAAACACCGGTGGAAAGCAATGGGTGTCTTCTTTATTCTCCTCAGTTACACACTCTGGTAGGGGGTAGCATAGCATCTTACCTGGAAGAGTTGACAAATATAACAAATGGGTTTTGAATACTGCAAGAAATGGATACTATCTCAGAGTCAATTATCCTCTCTACCAGCAACAACACTAAAGAAATCACCCCAGTTCTATCTGGAAGTACTACGGCAAAAAATCTCCAATAGGCCTGGGCGCAAATTCCATTCCGCTTGCAGAAATTGCGATAATTTGACATTTTCGTGTTTCGCGGAGAGGGCGTGAATGTTAAAAATTTCCGCAATCCGCATCTTACCGGAAATATTTGTCTTGCTCGCACTGTAAAAACATACATTCTCACACGCGCGATCGCCTTACCTGAATCCCCGCGTTCCTCGACAAGTTTTCCCAATTCGGTCGCGTCCTCCACGAGATGTTGGATTGTGGTAGCCATTAGGCGCTATCTCTCGAGAGTTCTCGCCCACAATCACGTCATTCATCGCGCGATCATGCACCGCAAGAGTATGAGATAATTGAGTTCTCGAACACGTCATTCTCAACCGCTAGCGAGAGCGTGAGGATGCGGAAATGTCATATCGAACGCGACAAGGAGCGAGAGAACCCAAACACGTCATATCCAACGCGACAGGGTGCGAGAGAACGCAATCATGTAATTTTGGATGCGCCGGCGGAAGTAATGTGAAGCTCGAGAACTCGAACATGTGAAATTTTCAATTTGGAGAAGAATATCAGCTCTAGCAGCATGAAGCCTTCTCTTCTGGAAATAATGATTTGGATGAAAAAACTCCTCAGATTGACATTTGGCTGTTCTAAGGTGGGGAGAGGGAGGAAGAGCCACAGAATCTCCAACTTCCTGTTCTTGTATAGCAGGCTCCTCCCAACGCTTTGTCCATATGCTGGACATTCTGCCTTTGGATTTTGAGCTGGAAAGATCACTCTTTTTGTCTGCTGCATCATTGCAATTGGATTTGAGGATTTTTGAATGGACATTTTACAAGTAAGTGATTGTTGTGTCTGTTTGATTGGGGGCATTGCAGTTGTTGCAACAACAATTTAATTTAGGTAACGATCATTCCTTTTTTAGGTCGAAGCCTGCTTTGCAGCGCATGGCTGTTGCAGGCGAGAGTTCTTGTAAGCAAGAAGGGGCATGAAACCACACCCCTTCTGCCATTGGCCGGCCTCGCGAAATGGAGGCCTGACATTGGACAATGCCCCTGTTTGGATGATTTGTCCGCTATACTCCCTCCTTTTGAGGACTCCGTGACCTGACTTCTGGTGTCGCAAGCCGATTTTCTGAAACATTGCTATGGCAACCACGAGGCCGGACACGGAGTCCTGGAGGGGAGGGATTCAGTAGCTGTTTCCGCCCCCTTTTTTTTTTTTGTGCGTGCAGTTTTCTGTCATTGTTACCTTGTTCTCCTTGCTGGAAGGAGGCATTGCAGTGGTTGTATATGCATATTATTGCCTTTAGGAGTTAGAGGATGGACCCTCCTTGTTAAACCTGCACTGCGAGGCGCGAGCTCTTGTTAAGACTATTTCCATGTCTAATTTCAACATGGCCATTGCTTGGCTGACTGTACCGGATTACCACAGTATAATATACTCTTTCAACGATTCATCGGCATGACCTTCAGTTTTGTTTAAGACTTAAGCGGAGCCCACTCAGTGCTCCGAAAGGAAGGACTTTATTTGGCCATAATCCCTTTCCCCTCAACAACACCCTTCCCTTCTCACCTTCAACATTGTTATCTCGAGCATTCGTTGCAAACGCCAAGAGTACGGGAACTAGCCAAGGGCAAACTTCCCACACAAGAAACCTAAGATGGTTAAGACGTTGACAGACAGAGGAGCGACAAAACGTGTTTTAAGAGCTCTTCTAATTTCTACCTCTTAATAAAAACACATTCTAGTTGTGGGAACAATAATCAAAAAAAAATACAACACACTAAAGGTTACTGAACATTTAAGTCTCTGTTAGCAAACAGATGTTCCGACCAAACTACCCAAAATAAATTGCACTACTGCGTGGGTGAAAGGGGGTGGAGCGTGGAACTTTTGCAGGTACGGAATTGCAATCAACGTGCATGCATTATAAAATAAATACTGGTTTTCGTTTGCGACGCGGCCCAATCTTTTTTCGACTGCAAGGAAATGATGCATTTATAACCCCGCCCCCCCGGCTGCGAGGCAACAACAGACGTGCAGAACTTCATACATAATGCAGCATCTATTCTATGGTGAGTACTTCTAACTGGATAGATAGAGTCGCGCTCTCTATGCGTTTGCACTGCTCGGTTTATGGCTATCAACTTTTTTAGCCGTTGGATTATATGATGAGAAATTCAACATTTAATCGCTAATGGCAGCAACGGAAGTTACATTTTTTTCCCTCGGAGGTTTTTATAGCGCGATCTTTGAGAGCGCTTTACATGAGCACCTGTTGATTTAAGGCAAAACCACGGATGTCTGGGTGGTGGGCTGAATGGTCTAGGATCTGTTGTATTACAGTTTTTATATTATGTTTACCAGTGGTGACTGATGACCTTAAAAGTGTAGGGCGTAAACCTTGGATCGAATTCAAGAGAGTAAGTATGACTTCTCAGATTATTTGCCTACTCTCATGCGCACTTGCACTCACTTTTTACTTACTCTGACTCACTCATTCTCACCGTCCTAAGCAGTGTCACTCATTCCCACTTATTCTGCTACACTCACCCATTCTAACTTAGTCTCACTCATTCTCATTTCAGAGGTTACAATTTTTAAGAGATTTGAATTCTGTGGTCTCTTTGCCGTAAAACCCGGAGCATGCCATAAATATGTGCTTCTACACTGCTGAGCATGTGCTCAAGAATTTGCAATTTTCCAGCATTTATCATTGATGGGTGCTCTCTCTTTTGGAGTACTGATTGTTAATCTGTTTATTGCACCCCAGTCTGAAGGGAAGCCGATGGTGACGCGTACTGTTATTTCCTTCTACTTATACCCTACCGCCAGTGGCCACAAGGACACATCTCTTTTTATTTCATCGTCGCACGTGTAAGGCCTGGACTGAGAGGCAAAGACCCTTTTACCTCCTTTAGACAGAGGGTAACGTGGAGGCCGGTCTCTTTTGATTCCTATTCGTGTTCAAATTGCTCTATGCAGAGTTTCTCTTGGCAGCTTTTAGAGAAAAGAGAAAATAATAGGGCTATGTTACTGACTGCCAATTGTTTAAGGTAGCATGTCTAGTCCATTCTCTCCACATCTCCTGTATGTTTACTGTGCTCTTGGAAGCTCTAGGCTAGCAGTTGGCCAAGGAAAAGGTATTCCAAGGTGTGAAGAGTCCTTTCACCAAATGAATTACTCACTGGTTCTCTGTTTCTTGTGTAATGTGATACGCCCAGAAAAGTGGAAGCAGCAGAGCAATTAGTGGTCAGGGAGAGGAAAGACGCATGTGATAAGTAACGAGGGATAGCTAACAAAACAAGCATTGGCATAGCCAATAGGTCTCGCCTTTGGGACATTATAGGTGTTTAGCCATGCAACAGTTGATGTTGCACCAAGGGTATTGTGCTGCATAATTAAATACTTATAAGGTCCCAAAGGCGAGACCTATTGGCTATGCCAATGCTTGTTAAAAAATGTTGTGGGTAGTAGTTGTCAGTAGTAGGCCAGGGCTAGTCATGGCCTCGTGGGTGTCGGCATGATGAAGCAACTGTTCCTTTGTTGTTTTTTAATGTACTTCATTTTCAAGCATGATTTAGGGCCTGGATGGCATTGGATTGAGTTGGGGAATGTGTTTTTTTGGGGTGGACTTTCTGTTGTTGGGCCTGGCCTTGTGGCTGGTGGCCATCTAGAAGCCTAGGCTTGCAAGCTTGTCTGCCTACAGGCCTGCTTTCATCCAGTAGGCTCAGAGCAGGTAGCCACAGCTTTATTAATCAAGTGTTTCTGTGTGTGGTCTGTTGAATTTGGACATCATTTAGGGCATGGATGGCACTGGATTGAATTGGGAAGTGTGCCTTTTTGGGGTGGGCTTTCTGATGTTGTTGGGCCTGGCCATGTGGCTGGTGGCCATTTTGAAGCCTAGGCCTGCAAGCTTGTCTGGCCTTGTCTGCCAACAAGCCTACTTTCATCCAGTAGGCTCAGAGCAGATAGCCACAGCATTATCAATCAAGTGTTTTTGTGTGTGGTCTGTTGAATTTAGACATCATTTAGGGCATGGATGGCCCTGGATTGAGTTGGGAAGTGTGTTTTTTTGGGGTCGGCTTTCTGATGTTGTTGGGCCTGGTGTGGTAAATAAAATTTACCCGGACATAGTTTCTATACATTAATACAGAATAAGGATAGCTCATAAAATGAGAGGCAGAGTCCGTGGTGTCCAAGTCAAAAGGCCTTTATTTCAATGGCTCGAGCCAGGGGAGAATCGGGTTCCATCACCACTAAGGTTCAGGAAGGGATATCTAACGTTTTATTAACATCACACATTATATATAGAAAAACCATACAATTGCAATGAATACAGTAGGCGGAACACTCCAGGCGGAGCAGGTGAAAAGAGAGAGATAAGAACACATGGGCGTGAAAAAAGGCGTGTAAGGAGGCGTACACGTGGGTGTCCACTTGATGAGTCATAGGTGTGTCATAGGTGGGTGGATGCATAGAGGAGGTCTGCAGGGTCAGCAGAAACCTTTACCCTACATGTGTGTGCAACTGGTCATGACGTGAAATTGACGTGTAACTGGGGAGAGCTGGGGGCTGACTTTGGCACTAGTAGAGGAGTCTGGAGTCTGGGATGTCAGAACAACCTGCACCTTTGGCACATCTGATATCTTGTGTTTGGAGGATGTATTGTCTGAAGTAAAGGTCTCTCGAGTAAAGGCTGTTCATCACTAAATGCTAGTGTGCACATATATTTCTACGTGCATTACGTGGGAGCCATGGGCCTACTATGGCAACGGGTTCAGTAAATCACTTACATGGAGACAGGAAGGCTAGGCCCTATGCTCTACAGGCGGAAAACGTTTACCTCTTTCACTAGACTGGAATGTGTTTTTGCGGAGGCTGAGCAGATAACTGTAGGCAAAATACCATCTTGGCAGGCAGGCCAGGCCGGGCACCTCTCGGCTGAGCAGGGAGTAAGGGAGAGGTCAGGGATGCATACCTAAACTGCAGCTTTCAGAGACAGAAGAGGCTCGGAGCCTGAATTCAGGGCCTGGCTCGGCTGGGCCACAAAAACGTATGCTTCTTGACTTTTAAACGTGTGCCATGTAAATGCATTGGCAACGTAGGCCACAATGCAGAATTAACGTTTCATTCATGGAAGGCCTAATATCTGACATGCCAACATTAGACGGAAATGCAGGGACATTATTATGACAGGCACGGGAAGGGAATTACATGATAACATGGACATGCATGGGGCATAGGTACATGGATAGGGTGCGAGTGGGGGACACACTGACCACATAAAATTTCTGTTTCCTCACTGGCCATGTGGCTGGTGGCCATTTTGAAGCCTAGGCCTGCAAGCTTGTCTGGCCTTGTCTGCCAACAAGCCTACTTTCATCCAGTAGGCTCAGAGCAGATAGCCACAGCATTATCAATCAAGTGTTTCTGTGTGTGGTCTGTTGAATTTAGACATCATTTAGGGCATGGATTACACTGGATTGAGTTGGGAAGTGCGTTTTTTTGGGGTGGGCTTTCTGATGTTGTTGGGCCTGGCCATGTGGCAGGTGGTCATTTTGAAGCCTAGGCCTGCAAGCTTGTCTGCCAACAGGCTAGCTTTCATCCAGTAGGCTCAGAGGATGTAGCCACAGCTTTATTAATCAAGGGATTCTGTGTGGTCTGTTGTATTTGGACATTATGTAGGGCATGGATGGCACTGGATTGAGTTGGGAAGTTATTTTTTTTTGGGGTGGGCTTTCTGATGTTGTTGGGGCTGGCCATGTGGCTGGTGGCCATTTTGAAGCCTAGTCCTGCAAGCTTGTCTGGCCTTGTCTGTCAACAGGCCTACTTTCATCCAGTAGGCTCAGAGCAGGTAGCCACATCTTTATTATTCAAGTGTTTCTGTGTGTGGTTTGTTAAATTAAGACAATATTTGGGGCATGGATGGCACTGGATTGAGTTGGGAAGTGTGTTTTTTTTGGGGTGGGCTTGTGTTACGTTGACAGTTTCCTTGTCGCGCTTTGTCCCTCGCATGCCCCCGTCCCTGCCGCGCGACCTTCCCCATTTGCATAGTGTTACGTCAGTGGCTCTGCCGGTGACAGTTCAGAGAGTTGACAGTTGACGGGAGAAGTGTGATCCATGTGGTGAGCCCTTGACCGGAGCGCTGCTGTTCCTACTGGTGTGTCGCTTCGCTACGAATAAAGCTTGGTTTAAATCTACTTGCTTGCTTCATCTTTACAGCTTTCTGATGTTGTTGGGCCTGGCCGTGTGGCTGCTGGCCATTTTGAAGCCTAGGCGGCCTTGTCTGCCAACAGGCCTGCTTTCATCCAGTAGGCTCAGAGCAGGTAGCTACAGCTTTATTAATCAAGTGTTTATGTGTGTGGTCAGTTGAATTTAGACATCATTTAGGGCATGGATGGCACTGGATTGAGGTGGGAAGTGTGTTTTTTAGGGTGGGCTTTCTGATGTTGTTGGGCCTGGCCATGTGGCTGGTGGCCATTCTGAAGCCTAGGCCTACAAGCTTGTCTGGCCTTGTCTGCCAACAGGCCTGCTTTCATCCACTAGGCTCAGAGCAGGTAGCCACAGCTTTATTAATCAAGTGTTTCTGTGTGTGATCTGTTGAATTTAGACATAATTTAGGGCATGGGTGGCACTGGATTGAGATGGGAAGTGTGTTTTTTTGGGGTGGGCTTTCTGATGTTGTTGGGCCTGGCCATGTGGCTGGTGGCCTTCCTTTGTGCTGAGAGTTAGTAGTGTTCTGCTTTTGGCATATAGGCCTGCATGGTTTTCCTATTGGCTTACTGCTTCCACCCATCCACCCCCTTTGCCAGCAGCAGCTCCATGAATGATGTGATGCTCTAATAATTTAATGTCAAATAGGGTCCACCCCACTTCCATTACATTTTTTATTTGGTGGTTCCTATTCTCTTTCCTATCCTTCCTGAAAGTGTAGTGTGTATACACAGTAGTATAACATAGCCCTTGTTGACAAAGTCTCAGAAATGGGTAGACTATATCTTTTGTACAGTAGTAACTTAACCACACAACAAGAAATGCAACATTTCACTGATGTTCTTCTCCTGGCTAATTTGCTTTTAGGTGCACAAAAAGCCAGAGGAGGAGGTGTCATCATCATCACCCGTTGTACTGCCAGCCAGACAGAAGTCCTGCTGCCCATCACGTCCACGTGTGAACACTACTTGTTGTGCATCTGTGTCGTGTCTGACATCTGAAGAAGATGGCCCCAAAGAAAGGTACCAAGTCCAGTACCAGGAAAGTTGCTGGTGAGAAGAAGGAACAGAAAAAGGAAGTGCCATTAACCACGACTGGTGTGCCGGCCAATGTTTTTTTGGGAGCAAAAACGTTACGCCTGCAGCAGCGTTATCCGGGAACCAAGCTGGGAGCAGCACCTCCGCACCAGCGGTCCAACCCCACCAACCTAGGCCCAAGCCCTTGAGTGTCGCCAAGGAAGCCAGTCTACTAACGAGCAGCGATGTTGAAATATCATCATCGCAAAGTAGTACACAATCAATGCAGGCAATTCAGCAGATAAGTGTGCAGCAGCAACAACAACAGCAGCAGCAACAACAGCCGCAGCAGCCGCAACAACAGCAGCAGCCGCAGCAAGAACAGCAGCCGCAAAAACAGCAGCCGCAAGAACAGCAGCAGCAGCTGCAAGAACAACAACAGCAGCAGTTGCAAGAACAACAACAGCAGCAACCGCAAGAACAACAACAACAGCTACCACAAGAACAACAACAGCAGCAGCCGCAAGAACAGCCCACAATAGTAGTTGTTGCTCCTGACATAGGGGTATTTCAGGAAATCGTGCTTACTGCAGACAAAGTGGAGCAAACCATTGTTTCGGAAGATCTATTGTCTTCCAGACCATCAGCAAGGAAAAGGAGGCTTAGTACATCATCTTCTTCTTCATGCCCCGCTTCTGATGACCATGCTGCCACTTGGCAGCCACCAGCTCAGTCTGAGAGTGATGCACGCCACAAGACAATGCTTCTACAAAGGAAGGTTCCAGAAAAACTTACAGTTATAGAGGTAGGTGTAGAAGAGGGGGGGTGATGTTGATGAAGAGGACGAGCCAGTCATCACGCACATCACTCCCGCCCTAAAGGGGATGGAGACCAACATTCTCACCCTATTCAGAAAGGCTGCTACTGAGCGGGATGTAGCACGGATACCACCAACGCAGGTTACACCACCACAACCTCCAGCTGCCATATTTTCCAAGGCCCGGCAGCTCAACCATCTCAGAAGGTAGTAGTAGTAAAAGTCCCAGTGTAGCTGTACAAAGCCACATTCCAAGCACACCCTCCAGTTCATCTGGTATTGAAAGTGGCGCATCCAGCAGTGCCAGAAAGTTCTCCTCCCCAGTTTGGGACTTCTTATCTGTTAGCACCAAGGAGGAGAACATTGCAATATGCTCAATTTGTCGCTCAGGTGTTCGGCGCGGTAAGCTTGGTACAAACTATGGTACCGGAGGCCAAGCAAGTCATCTCAGAATACACCACACTATTGTGTGGGAGAATCACCTACTTAAGTTAAAAGAAAGTAGAAAAACTCAAACCATTGAAGTTGGTCCGGAAGAATCAGGGGATGATATTATTGCGGTGAAAGGTGGAGCGGGAGGCATTTCTAGCCCTGTCCCCAGTAGTGTAGTGGTACCGCCCACATCCTCCTCAGTAACATCTGAGTTGCACCGCAGTAAGAGCCATACTCGGAGTCAGGCTGAGATACCAAGGAGTCCGAGTACAGCAATGAGACAAACTGCGTCGTCGAGCCTAAGTGGGTTAATGAAAACAACAGCACCACAATGGAAAGTAATCCAGCCTACCATAGAGAGCATGCTTAGGTTGGAGAGGCAGTTCCAACTCAACCACCCAACGGCACTGTTGTACAATGCAAAGCTCACTAAAATGTTAGCACTGGATCTTCTCCCTTTTTCATTTGTGGAAGGGGTGGGTTTCCTTGAATTTGTGTCAGTCATCTGCCCTAAATGGAAGGTTCCCAGCCGTTCCTATTTCGCAAGCATTGCTGTTCCGGCACTACATCATGATGTGCTTTGCAGCAGAGTGCTGTTCACAATATCCACCTGACTACAGACATGTGGACCAGTTGCCAAGCCACAGATTACATGTGCATCACTGCATACTGGGTCTCTTTTGTGGGGGTTAGAGATAAGCTATCTGAACGAGATGCTGTTGACACAGCTGAGATTTTTAAAGCTACTCAAAAACATGCAATTGTAGCCATGTTCGCCATGGAGAAATCTCATGCTGCTGTACACATTTTCCCCAAGAGGGCTTATTATTGGTTTTGTTGCCACAGATAATGGCAGTAATGTACTTAAGGCCATCGATCTTGGTTCCTATTTCAGGGTTACGAGTTTGGCGCACTGCATAAACATTATAGTTCAAGACTTTCTGAAAAAAAGAACCCATAGTCAGCAACGTCCTGAGTATCTACCGAAGAATATGCACTCAATTCAGCCATCCTTTTAAAGCTCTGAAGCAGCTGAGGATCATTCAACATGAATATAGGATGCCAGTCAAAGCACTCATCCAGGAGGTGGCAACACGTTGTAACTCAACGTATTACATGCTTGATTGTCTGTTTGAGCAGTACAGGCCACTCAATGAATATGTCATGCAAAGAGGGGATGCTACTGTGAAACGCATGACCCTTCAGATGGAGCAATGGGACCTAGTTAAATGCCTGATTGAGATGCTTCGTCCTTTTGAGGTCTTCACACTGGTAGTCAGCAAGGACGACTGTACAATGGGCCAAGCTATCCCATTATTGCAAATGCTAGAGCATCAGCTGAAGAAGTTGTCTGAATCATACAAAGGTGTAGAGGACAAAAAGGAAGCCTTTGACTTGGTGGAGAGGTTAGCCTGTCACTTAGCTGAAAAAACAATGATAGAAAATAAAATGTTGTCACAAGAACATAACATTTCTGCCACAATTCTGGATCCACGGACAAAATTGGGACTGAAGACATTCTTTCCTTTTTCAGAGATTCATGTTGCCCGCTACAAAACTTGGATAGCTGAGGCAGCGAGTAAGTTGGAAAATGAATGGCTGTTAATTAAAAGCACGCAAGAGCAACCCACAAGAAGTACTGCAGAAGAGCATGCAGCATCTAGTGCAACTTTGGAGGCTGAGGGCAGTGCATTTGGATCACAACACTCACCATCACTATCGACAGCAGCAACAATAACTGGATCATCATTAGGCCCAGTAGTGTCGTTAGATGATTGGTATTTACAGTTAGGCATTAATAAGCACAGTGCTGATGCACAGAGAAAAGATCCCGAAAGGTTAGCAGTAGCACCCCTGAACATTGAGCGGATGGTCCAGGCCAATCTGGACGACCCAACAGAGGTGTACATTGATCAAAACCCATTGCAGTATTGGTATAGGAAAAGGTCTGAATGGCCACTGCTCAGAAGGCTGGCGATAAGCTATCTGGCTTGCCCAGTCCCAAGTGTCTCTCCCGAACGGGTTTTCAGTGCTGCTGGTTCCATTGTAACAGTGAGAAGGACCAGTCTCTCGCCAAAAAGCGTGGAGAGGTTTATTTATTTATTTATTTATTTATTATAACATTTGTAGAGCGCGAACGAAGGCCCTAGGGCATCTCGGCGCTGATAACTGAAATGTTAAACCCACAAGGGGTGCCTAGGTGATAGTCAGGATCATTGGTTAAAAAGCCAGGTCTTCAGATTCTTTCGAAAAGACCAGAGGGAAGTACTGGCCTTGATAGAAAGAGGAAGAGTGTTCCACAGCTTCGGTGCCGCTACGAGAAATCGTCTGTCACCCCAGTGGACCGTTTTAGTTCGGGGGACCACCAGGTCAAAAGAGCCGGAGGAACGCAGTGTTCTGGAAGGACAGTAGGGGGTCAAATTCTGAGTGAAGAACACTGGTCCCGCGTTATGTAAGGCCTTGTAGATCAAACACAATGACTTGAACTTGATCCTTTTCTTCACTGGGAGCCAATGGAGTTGCCGTATGATGGGGGACCCTGATTGGTATTTTGTGGTTCGCCCTAGCAGCCTGGCTGCCGCGTTCTGGATGGCCTGCATTTTCATTAACACTCTCTACTGGGCACCTAGGAACAGAGCATTGCAATAATCTAGGGTGGAGAGAACCAGGGCACTAACCAATGTTTTGGCAGCATTTTCAGGCAGGAAGGGCAGAATTTTCTTAATAAGCCGTAGCTTGTAAAAGGCTGAGGAGGAGATCTGGTTTGCGTGGGGGAGAAAGTTCAGCCGGTCGTCGAACAGAACGCCCAGGTTCCTCACCTTGTTGACCGGTTCTGGGGGCTGACCCATGGATGAGGGCCACCACAAGGGGGACCACTCCGGGGAGAGGTTGCCAAAAATGACAACCTCTGATTTATCAGAGTTTAATTTCAGGCAATTATGGGCCATCCAGCTCCCAATTGCCTGCATACCCTGATTGAATGTATCAGCTTTTTGAGGCCCGTCATTCTTGACGGAGAGGACCAATTGGGTGTCATCTGTGTAGGATGTTAGGCTCATCCCGTGTGCTCTGATGACATTGGCAAGGTCCGACACATAAATGTTAAACAGTGTCGGACTAAGGGATGAGCCTTGAGGAACACCACATGGCAGTGACAAGGGAGGTGATTCAAATGGTCCTACAGTGACAACCTGGGTCCTGTTAGCCAGGAAGGAGGCAAGGAGATTTTTAGCGTTGCCTTGGATACCTATACTCTCGACACGGTCGACCAAGGTAGTGTGGTCGACCGTGTCGAAGGCCGCCGATAGATCCAGTAGGATCAAGACAGCAGTGCCTCCCGCATCTCGAATGGATCTAATGTCATCCGCCGCCTTGACCAAGGCGGTTTCGGTTCCGTGAAATCGACGGAAACCGAACTGAGATTCGTCCAGACATTTGTTTTCTTCTATAAAGAGGGAGAGTTGTGCGTTCATGATTTTCTCGACTATTTTGGCTAGCAGTGGCAGACTCGCAATGGGTCGGTAACTTTTTGGTTCTTCTTTATCCAGGGTGGGCTTTTTGAGGAGCGGTTTTATGAGAGTTTTCTTGAGGGTGTCCGGATAGGTGCCTGTCAAAAACATGGAATTGCAAATTTCGGTAATAGCAGGAAGAACTTTGATGGTAGAGGTGATGTTTAATACCTGAGAGCAAGACACTTCTCTGAACTGATGAAGCGTGGTCCGGCACAGTGAGTGGAGGGCCTGTGGGAGCGCGTTGAGGAGTTGGCAAAGATCCGATAAATATCGTCAACTTTGCTGAAAAAGAACTTGGACAGAGCATCACAGAGAGCTTGGGACGGGGGAGGTGTAAGATCCATAGAAGAGCCAGCTAGTTGTTTAGTAGTCTCATAAAGACATTTATGTGAATTTTGAGCGGCTTCAATTTTGCTACTGTAATACTTTTTCTTAGCGTCAAAGATAAGATTTTTGTATGTAGCTACCGACTCTTTATACAGGGATTTAGCTTCCTGATTGTAGTCTTTTCGCCAGTGTCTCTCTCTGTGTCGGCATAGTTGCTTTTGTGTGCGTATTTCATCTGTGTACCACGGGGCCGAAGGGGTCGATCTGTTGCGTGACCGTTGTTTAACTTGAACCAGGTCTTTGGCTGCGGAGCTGATCCAGTTATGATATTGGGTGGTGGCAGTGTTTGGGTTAGGAGAAAAGGTGGGGAAAGTATCGTTGAGCGTGGTTTTTAGCTTGCTTTCATCTATATCATCCCATGCCAAATAAGGCTGGCGAGGGTTGGGGTTTGATTTGTTGATCAGGGAATCGCGTATTAGTAAAGTTCTCAAAATGAGGTGGTGGTCAGACCAAGTTAGGGGAAGTATTTGTTTGACTTGAAAGTCTGTGGCATTGGAGAAAATGCCATCTAGGGTGTGACCTCCTTCATGCGTGGGAGAGTGGACCAAGGGAGTGAGGCCGAAAGTAGCCAAGTCAGCTGATAGCGTAGCTGTATCAGGGTTGTCAGGGGCATCAAAGTGGAAGTTAAAATCTCCCAAAATGGTGAAAGAATTGTTAAGTGCAGACGTTTCCAGCAAGGACCTAAAGGAACTAATAAAGTCGTGTCTAGGCCCTGGGGGGCGATAAAGAAGGATCCCTTTAAAGGTATATGAAGGGGACAATTTAATAGCAAATTCTATGGCTTCGCAAGAAGTCTGTGGGATAATGGTGAACCTTACAGTGTAGGTGTCGCGGGCGATGATAGCAATCCCACCTCCCTTTTTCTTAATTTGCCTATCTAATCTATGGGTGGTAAACCCAGGCGGGACAGCTAGGACTAGGTCCGGGTCGGAGGTTTGGCCCATCCATGTTTCTGTCATGAACAGAAGATCTATTTTGTGGTCAAGGATCAAATCATGAATGTCTTGGCTATGTTTGCCAAGCGAACGGACGTTAGTAAGAGCTATGGTATGGGATTTCATGGGGTTATTCTTGTGACTCTGGGGTTTGCTGGTGGGAAGTATACTAGTGTGACAACCCGAGCAGAAGGTGACAGAGTTAGAAATCAGAGAGTTGGGGTGGGAAATAGTGCAGTTTTGGCAGATCTTGGGACGGAGATGCTGGAGCTGGGCGGCCGAGTAATATATACGAGGGGACTGGGGGGATGAACCAGGGGGGGTGGCCCTAGGCCCGGCGCGGGCCTAGGGCCTGATGATCAAAATGAATCAGCACTTCATACCACCGAATTACACAATACATGAAGCAAGGGAGGAAGATGAGGAGGACAGCGGAAGTAGTGTGTCACATGATGATTACCTACTACTGGCTGAACCCCCAGAGTTTGAGGACGAGCTATACTTTCCTGACAATTAGGCTTGCACTTTCTCCCTTTTTTTCCTTTGTTTTGTCTTTTGGCTAGTCCCGCCAAAAGAAGTGGAACATGATGACTACTATAGATATCCTCCTTTCAGAGCCGAGAGAGACTGCCCATGAAAATGAGATGGAACAGGTAATGATGATTGATGCCATGCATTGGACGCAGAGTCGCAGACTGAGTGATTTTGTTGTTGTTTGTTGTGCATGAAGTTATGTCATTGTGCACTAATCATCTTTCTAGAGTACACACTAAACGTAACTCAAGGTGAATTTCCGTCTTCTTGCAAATAGGAAATTTGGACTTCTACTGCAGCTTGATACTTTGCTTTTGATTGAATACACGAAGGGGACTCAATACGCGCACTGAGTATGACAACAGCACCGCCCATGATGATGATGGCGAAAAAGACGGCCTGTTAACTAGATGAGAAGGAACAGGTAATGAAAATGAATGGCATGAATTGGACACCTGACTGAGCGATTGGTGTTTTTGTTGTTTGTTTGTTGTGCACGAAGTGAAGTCAAAGTGTACTAGTAGTCGTACTGTACACACTAAAGAGTGACTCAAGTCAATAATAGTTCTACTCTTGTTGTGTAAACATTTTACTTCTACTGCAGGCTGACCTTCACAGTTAGTCAGTACAAGTATCAGAGATGATTGATGGAATAATAACATGCCAGGAGGACGTTTCATGCGTGGAATAAAAACCTAAAGGTAAACACGTCAACAACAACCACAGCAGACCCAAATGTCTGTGTAGAAGTGGAGTTGAGTGTAGCGGTGGGATGACTGGGGTGCTTTTAATTTACTAACTTAAATTGTAAAATGCTATGTTTGGAATGGATATGTGCTTTGCCTTTATCCAACTCTTTTAAAAAAAATACTCTAAACGGAGGATCTGCTTATTAAGCAAGGTGCCGGCCCGTCAGGCCTGTCACTGTGGGACTGCTCTGTCCTGTTGTTGTTGAAGGTCAATGCTGGAAACAGACTAGAGTAGAAATTATGCATACATGCCGCCTCAAAAAGTGTTCTTGTGTTGCACTATGACTACACCATAACTTGTGCATTTGTTTCAACTTTGTTTCTCAATATCCCCTTTGTGTTTCCATCTACAATTACAGGCCGGGCTAGCCCTATATACTTGGGAAAACATAACAATGCACACTTACCTTACCAATAAATCTACATTTTTTTTCAGGCGGGCAGTGGCGACTGGCAACACCCAAGATTGATGGACGAGAGGACCAAGAGGAATGCCGAGATGCAAATCCAGTCCACATTTTTGACCAGAATAACACCGTTACAGTATCAACTTTCACCTTCTTTTAAATAATTTGATTCATTTTGTTTGTCTACAATCTTTATAATAGTGTGTTCTTATTGTTGTTGTAATTATCATTAGGTTTGCTCTCTGTTTATGATTCATTCCTACCAATATTTAAAAATTCTATTTGCTATCTGTAAAAGTATTCAGCCCGGAACAACTGAACAAGAAGTGTATGAAATCCGGGTCTCTTTATCAATCATCATCATGCATGCATTTCCTTTTTCTCCCTTACCATATTGATATGGATATGGTACTCTTCAAAGTTTGTTGTTTGTTTGTCCTTTTGTACTGTTTTTCTCTATCAGACCTTCCCCCAAAACCCCTTCCCATCCATTCAACAAACCCTAACCCTCTTCCCCCGGGCTGTGTGACTTATTGAGGTGTGACTAAATTAAATGGACACCAATAATTAATCACACGCTTGCTGGGGCGGATGTGGCGAAAGCAATAGTACTTCAATTTCAAGGCAGAGCGATGATCTTCATCTGCTTGCCCACATATGAGCAATATATTTTAGAGGTGATTTTTATTTAACAAAGGAACATATACCTCCGCATTGATTGGATTGGTTGGCATTCATCATACAGAGCACTAACTGTTATGCTGTAGGCCTAGTCAAGTGACTCGACACAACTATAGTTTTTGTAACTCTGTCTAGTAGGCTATCCCCACCACCATTAGGTTTTATTGTAAAATATTTAGCATATTATTGTTGCTCGGTAAGTTCTGTTCTGTACTTCATTCTACTACTCCTCGAACAGTCTCTCATAGGCGACTGACTGTCTCATTTTCTTTTTTTGCAAATGCTGCTGCCCTGCCAGTGTCTACTACTACTACTACCACCACCACCCCAATCATGGCATGTTAGAATAGAAAAAGGAAACCATCTTCACCATGCAGCCATCATCAAGCAAAGGTAAGAGAAGTTTGGGGGGGGCAAAATTAATGTTGGACATGTTTTCTATGAATTAACACACCCCTTTGAGTCCAGATAAAGAATGCATAGACTAGAAGAGAGAGACAATGTACTGGTAGGACAACTCAATCAGTGAGGGGTGTCACATCTATCCGTTTGTGTCTTACATAGTCAGCCAATTATTGAAATCAAACACTGGCTATGGGCGGACCTGCACCAACAAGGAAACAGTGTGTGGTAAAACAGTAACTCCACCTACAAAACATTAACAACATTGCATGTATAGTATAAATATATATTTAATTTACTTTAACAAAAATAAACTATGTAAAACGGAAGCCCACAAAAGCTGACCCACCCCCCTCCCCAACCCCAACCAATGTCCGTAAGAAAGAAATTGAAGTCCAAATGTCCAAAAATCCCCAACGCCCAATTCCCACCCACCCAAACAAGAATTAAAAAAGGGGCAGAACTAAGACAGGGACTTTCTTGGGATTGAAGGACGACACTCATTTGCTCCTCTAAACGGCGGACACGGCGCTTGAGAGTGCGGCAACAGGAGCAACAGTGGTGGGGGGCACCGGAGATGGTGTTGCGGCTAGGGCGGCGGGCGACAGCCAGATGGAGGGCGGTGGCTGGGGCCCGGGGCACTGGAGGAGGCTTCAAGTGTTGCAGCAGTCTCCTCCTCCTCCGCCAAGACAACCAGCCGCCGTTATTCCCATTGTATTTCCTCCGGTTTCCGGCGACGTGCCTTGTCGGCCAACTCCTTCATATCAACCTTAGAAGGAGTAGCTGTATATCAAAAAGAAACAAGACAATTGTAAAATATACTCTTAGAAAAACAGTAAGACAAGTTATAGTTATACACATAGGGGGCATATGTAGGTAATTTCCATTTTGCAATTCTCAAATAGCGGTTTTTAAGGAATCGCTATTTGAGAATAGGAAAATGGAATGTAGGTAATAATTCGCAATTTTTTTGCGAATCTCTAACATTCCTTATTTGCGATTAGCAAATTGCGAATCACAATTAAGGAATGAGTGTCCCATTCATTCCTATGGGCCAAAAGGCCCATAGGAATGAATGGGGATACATTCTCAAATTGCGATTTTCTGTGAGAAAATCACAATTTGAGAATCGCAACTCCAAGGGTGCCAGGGTGTCCAAAGGACACCTGTTGCACCCCTGGAATGTGCCTGTAAGTAAATGTGGCCACATGGCACTTTGATTTTTTTTTTTTTATGCATTTTTAAAGGAAATCACAAAATACCATCTACTTGAAGTAGGTGGTATTTTGCCATTGCTTATGCCAAAAGCAAGTTTTAAGTCACCCCTACATAGCATTTAAGGAATCGCAAAATTGCGATTCCTTAAATGCTATAAGCAAAAATAAGGTATCGCAATTTTTGCAATTCCTTATTTTGCTAAGTGCCACCTACATACCAAAGGGCTGTTTGCGATTCGCAAACACCGAAATTCTGCGAATTTCGGCGTTTGCGAATCGCAAACGCCTACCAACATATACCCCATGGTGGCATGGTAGCACTATAAAGCACAGTAAGTTCATAACATTTATTAAATCTCGCCCTTTCTTCCTTCCACCTGTCTTTCACTTTTTAGTTGAACACCAGGTGATCTGATCTGACCATCAGGCGGCGGGCGGACAAAGTCAGCCCGCCATCTTCACGCTAAAATGGGACCACCCGCCATAAGGGTGGGGGTCCCGTGGGGACAATTAGGATGCGCCCGCGACAGTGGCGGGCGCATCCCGTATTTTTAACATTGTGGTGGGCGGTGCCGAAAGCACCGCCTGCTGCAATGCTAAAAATACATGTCGTGCTTTTCCAAGCACAACATAACAGGCCCCGTACGGAGCCTGCCACGTTGTGCTTTGAAAGGCAGGGGGTACCATAGCATAGGCAATGCCGCCACGGAAAGGCATTCCAAAATGCAGATTATATGGCTGGCGGTGTGTTCAGACACCACCACCATATTGAAACCTTTTCCGCCCGGTCGACATGTCAACTGTGGGGAAAATCGGCGGATGGTTTCTATCCGCCGTGGACCCCCCACCTCTTGTAATATGGCGGGGGTCTTTTCTACAGGGATGGTGGGAGGTTTGCCCCTGCGGGTTGGGGGTGACTACCGCCGGCCTGGGGGACAACCCTTGCAATGAGTGTAATGTCAACAATAGTTAAGGATTATGAATCTAACTTACCACCGCCCGCCACTGGTGCTGGCACTCCCCCTACAGCTAGATCGGTATCCTCTGCAACTGCTGCATCCTCTCCTTCGTGGCGCCTTGGCTGGCCCCGGCAATGCGCCTAGAAAACATTACACTTTTTTAGGCGTCATATACACCTCCCCCTATTGGTCAGTAGCAAGATTGAAAAATAAGTTAATGGTATATAACATACATCACTAGTACAAATCAGGTAGTAGTCAAGTAGACACTAGTAGTTATGTATGGTCCCCAGGGTCATTCTAGCCTTTGCTTAGTTAGCTCGAGCCATGCAACCATTTTACCTTTGTGTCTTATTTTTGCACATGTGACGTTACCTTGCAGCTTGTTATATAAGACACCTTTGAGCCCACATGACCTCACACTGCTATCTAAGCGATGCGTACGAGCGGTCAACCAAAAATTAACAAGCCTCTTTTTTATGAAGTTCTGGTGTACTGTTAGTCCATATTGCTGATCCATAAATGCTACACTTTTTGGCACGGCTAAGAAATGCTTGCAATATACTAACGTGCACCATTTCATTTTTCGCATTACAGACGTAAGATTACCTTCTACGAATCAGAGCTTTGCAGAGGTTATGATGCAACAACTACCAGTACTAGGTTCTTCTAAGGTGAGGGGTCCCTTCACTCAGAGATCTTCAGTTATAAATTTATACCTAGAGGATGGAGGTGCTTCCACCACTGTTCAGTTATCATGATTTAATTAACAACTGTAAGTAAGTGTAACAATGTTTATGTTAATGTACAGAGCTTGTCAATAAACATTTTGAACTTACATAGACTTGTTGGTATTTGGTGTGGACTTACACGAGTGAGCAAATTAAAGGAAGCATGCGCATTGCTTCAACTACTGAGAGGTTGGGTGTGTTGGGTGTTTTTTGTTCTGGGGTGTCTACTTGTTGGGTATCTTGGGGAGAGGGTTCAGAGAGCTAATAGTTATGACAAGACACTATTTTTACTAGTCGGGCAGGGGATTGTGGTGGGTTATAAACTTCTGGTTGAGGAGTGTAAGGAAGGTCCAACCTACCATCACCAACATCCTATTTTCTTGTGTAAAGGTCTGTATGTGCAAAATCCCTACAACATTAGTAGTATGTCCTATCATATCAAAATAGTAATACCTGTGCTTGGGCATTTGTTGGTGTGAATTGTCAAGGCCTCAAGATTAACAAAGACTCAAAATCAATAGGACTAGAAGTAGTACAAGAGGACGACCCAAAGAAAGGACTGGACTCAATGGCTAGAGCTACTGATGAGTTTTATTTACAACCTTTTAAATAAAGAGTGGCCAACGGGGCACGCTTAGCTACTACAGTACAGACAGACTAATAGTAGCAGTAGTACAGAGAGTCATCATAGCAAAGGCAGGGATAACAAGATTTTCGAAACAGTACAGATCGAATGATAATTGTTGGTGAAAAATAGCATTAGGAAACTGGAACAATAGTTCGGGAAAAATATGGTGCGGTACAAGTTATGGAATAAGAATTATTATTAAAAACAAGAAGACTTACTAGGGCCAGCAGAGGTGCCCTCGTTGGTGTTGTCCTGGTGTTGTGGTTCTCCTGCCGACTGAGTCCCATTCCCTGTCTGTGTCTGCCTGCCTCTGGGTGCTGAACAGGAAAGATATAAGAAAGAGACAAACATTGATGGATGGTGTCAAACAAATGAAATATTTTGAAAGAACGGTCAAAAAACACTTATGTAAACAACAATTGCAATAACTAAATTGACCGATCTCATCTGGTCAACAAATAGTATCGGGGGATTCGTCGATCGACTACTTCCTATTTATCAACACTAATCCAGTCTTCCATTCTGATTCCAGAATACTAACTAAGCATAAGTACGTTGTACCACCTGACCTAGCCCACCTATTCCAGGCATGCCAATTGTACATTAAGTATGCATTTCCCCTTCTTTTAATCCTCAACAATGCATATGGTCAATTGGAAGACACATGACTACATTTTTTGTATACACCAAATTTTGGGTTGATTATAGATTGATGCTGATGTTCTGCTAGTGCCAAGCGTATTACCACCACTCATTGAACAAACTAGAAAAGGTTCTAATAAAGACTGGGGTACCAGCAGCACGTGACATAACTCAGGGGGCATCACGCATACCACAAAAAAAATTACAAACTCATACAAAGTAACTAAACCTAAGTATCAATCCGCCTCTATCTCTTAGTGATAGGACAAAGTAAGGACTAGAGTCACTATAGCATTACGTAACTTAATTTCTCTAAAATAAACTCTTACATAATCACGCTACGCGAACGCAAATGCAAAGTTGCACACAAGTAAGATTAGTAGTAGCGCAGAGTAGCACCTGTGTCATAACAATGACAGAAGACTTGTAAACCTAATTAACCTGGAACGTAAGCAGCAACATTCTAGCTGGTTAGAAGAAAAATAGATAAACGCAATATATAACACATAGCAGAAGAACAGACACAAAGTAGTAATAATTAAATAGTTACTCACCAAGACCCGGGACCACCACTCCTAGCAGGTCCAGCAGGGCCTGCTCACGGTCCAGTATGTCGGACAACCAGTGCGTCAACTGCACTTGGGGGCGCCGGACCCCAGAGCAGCGGAATACTGCCCGGCGCACCTTCCCCCAGCCCTGTTGACACTCCCAGGCCTGCCACCTGCTGCGAGGGTAGAGGGGAGGTGGCGCTGCACAAAAAAGATAAGTGCAGCCAACTCCACCTCCCCAAATAAGGCCCGTGCCGGCACCCCTTGTGGGCGCCGCCTTCAGCAAGGAAGGCGGTCGCGGCTTTGGCTGCGGCGAGCCCTACCCTTTGGCATGGTTCTGGGGGGAGCAAGACGGGGCGGGAAAGAAAAGGTAATAACATTTAAAAAGTAAGTAAAGGAAATAGCAAGGAATAGAAAAAGAGTGAAAAAGTAGCTAAAAACTCAAAATAAGTAGACAAAAAACAAAAATATCGGAAGCAGGAAAATAGTTAGAGAGATAATAAATAAAAAAAGATTTTAAAAAAGTGACTGGAAACAAAGGATTGCAAAGATACAGGGAGGATTCAAAATCAGGCCCAAGAACCATGCAATAGAGTGAAAAACAAGATGGCTGCGCCCATTGCGACCACATGCGCAATTTCGCACAATATTTTCTCCCCGAGCACGCAAAAAGCGGCGTGAATAAGTAAAAGCTTTCCCGAACGAAATACTACCGCGAACGAGCGCGAGCATGCATTGCGTGACCCGGAACAGGAAAAAAGCATCGCGGGCGGGCGGGACAAGTGAGCAACCGCATGGGTAGGTTGGAGAGCCGCGACCACGCAGAAAATATTGCGAACGGGCGGGGAAAAAACCTCTGCGTCTTTGCGAAATTTTCCGCGTGATCGCAGAGATTTTTGACATTTTTGCGATAGTTAGCAAAAGCGAATTTCGCAAATTCCGCCCACCCCTAGTCTCCATCCTCTTGCAAATACATGCTGTGGAAAGGGTTCAACTCTTCTTTAAGGATGGGGAATTTATTCCTGTTATTTTCTTATAAAGAAATCAAGAAAAAAACAAGTTCAGCTCCATTTTAGATCTGAAAAAAGTAAACAAGGGGGTTTGCAAAGAGAAGTCCAGGATATTGGCCTATATCAAATCTATTGTCAACTTCATCAAGGAGACTGGCTATGTACAAAAGATCTGCAAGATGCCTATTTTCACATCCCAAAAGCAAAGAAACATCGGAAATTCCTGCAGTTCACGTTAGGAAGAGATCACTAACAATACAAAGTTCTCCATTTCGGTCTCAAATCTTGACCCCGGACCTTTTCAAGTGCATGGCGGTCATAGCAGCTCACCTCGTGAAAGTAAGGAGATTCTTCTACTCATGCATAAATTACAGTCCCATCAAATAGTAGTCTTACGGACATTTGTGCCAATATTATTAGATGACTGTTGAAATTCTTAATCAACTAGGAATACATATAGATCATAATAAATACATCTCCATGCCAGTTCAATACCCACACTATCAGGGAGCAGCCTTAGACACTGTGCAAACAAAAGGGTCCCCTTTGGAAGAGAGACAATTATATATCCTTTGGCAGTATCACAAACTGAAGACAACTACCCATCCAATGGTGAGGCAAATACCCTCTCTTCTAGGAGTAATGGCATCATGTATCTTTCTGGTCCTGAATGCACGTCTGAACACAAGTCTACTGCAACAGGGTCTGGAGCATTAATGGTATCAATTCTCAGGAAAACCGAAGTATAGAGATCCTAACAACCCATGCAAAGTGGTCAATCAACTGGTGGTGTTGGTCAAAAAACCTTCTGAAAGGTATGCTTTCACATTGCTCCAGAGTGGTTTCAATAACTGAGGTTTGTGAACCTTCACCTCTCATAGTGTTCACACAGGATGCTCCTGTGAAGGCAGGACCTTCCTCAAAAGGACTAATCAGATGCCAGCCATTATTCCTCTATCAATATGTTGGCTTGAATCACCTCAAGTGATCTGGGGTTTGTCAAGTGTAAAGGGTGGCAGGAAAATAGTGGTACTCACTACCAGCCATAATTTCCAATGGGGTGAGATGCTGCAAACATTTAACTGTGGTAAGTTATGAACTGGATAACTGTGCAAATATTTATATAGAATGAATCTTTCTTTATGAAATAAGAACTTCTTGGTGTCTAGGAAGGAGTGTGGGGCATATAAAAGGATTTTCTAGAGATCATTCTGCAAAGTGTGTATCAGTGTACGAGTAGGTCAAAGAATAGATGAGTTCAAGAATGTTACTGTAGAGGTGCTAAGATGGCAAATACCACACACGTATAAAGCTTATTTGGGATGATAGACACAGGTCATAAAAAAGGGTAGAGTGACTTTAGAGAATGAGGTCCATATTCTGTATTTGACTACTAACTTTATTAAGCTATTGAAATATGTATGATACCTGAAATAAAAAGTCCTGTAAGAGTGCTGCTATTTCAATCATAAAGTAGGATCCTTAACCCCTTCGACGCTGATGACGAGCTGGGCTCGTCATGGCGTAGCCTCCTCGCACGCTGATGACGAGCCCAGCTCGTCACGTAAAGTGCGTTTCCGCAAAACCCAGCGTGCGAGCGGAATTCCGCTAGCGCGCATGGTGTTAAGAAGGCATTTTGAGGAACCTTTTGACAAAAAAGAAAAAAGCCCTCTTAGGAATGATTTCCATGGCTGGAACGAGTTTATAAAGAATAATCTTCATGACTGGGATACATTTCACAACTGGAACTAAACTTGACTATTAACCTTGTTACGTTTTTGTAATAAGTACAATATTTCTTTGGGACTGCGGTCATCTTTACCATAAAAATGTTTTTTTTTAATGGTGGCTTGGCGACAGTGTTGCCGTCCACTTGCGGGGTGAGTCTAGTGCCCCGCTCCCTTGCCACCACCTTGTTGACATGATTGCCCTGTGCCTGAACTGCAACCCGACGGCGGTTCCAGACAGCACTCCTAGAGGGTGGTGCTGACCTCCTATGACCCGCCTCCACTTCTATTCCTTGGAGAGTGACATCTCTGTGATGGCCTGTGTCTTCGTGCCTGGCTTATCCCCGAACTAAAATAGACTCTGTTGGTCACGATGGCCGTTGTTATTTTTTGAATGCTATATCTCTTCTTTCTCACTTTTCTCTTTTCCCTCTTCCTATCTCTATCCCTGGCGGTGGGTCAGTCCTGATCGTGGTGAGAGTTCTCTTTGTATAGAGGACCTTCTCTCTCCAATCACTGCGCTAGTCCTTACAGCGAACACCACGGTCTTTGTCTTCTATATTTTTATTCAGAGATGCATGGGTGGGAGGGAGGAGTACTCTGAGTCCTACCCCTACTCTTCTGCGTGAAAGGCTGCTCGCACATGGTATACTGATATGAAGACTTCTGCACCCTGTCTGAAACTCCTCTCCCTTAACGTGAAGGAACTTAACTCCCACAACAAGTGCCGCCTGATATGGCATTACCTCGTACTCCAAAACCCGGATATCATATTTTTGCAAGAAACTCATCTTCTGAGAGAGGACGTCTCCGCATGCCTCATCGTCGATAACCTCTTCAACTCTGGGCATCGCACCCACTAAATCAGCTAGGGTGGCTATCCTCTGCATTCACCAGGGGAACTCTAGGGTAGTCCGTAGTAAGGATGGCAGATTCCTTTAAGTGACCGTCAACATTGGGCAACGAACCCTCACCTTATGCAACACTTACACACCGAATCAAGCTCAGGACTCCTTTCTGCGGGGTTTGTCGCGGGAACACATAACACACGATGATCCTGGTCTCATCTTGGGGGGAGTCTTCAATCTGGTTTGGGAGGCGGGACTTGACCGTAGAGAAGCCTGATTCCATGGCATGGCGGCTATGTCCTCTGCCTTAAAGAAGCAACTAACTAAACTGGGCCTCATAGATATTTGGCTGTACAACTCCCCAGACGCCCGTGACTACTCCTATTACTCACATGTTCACCGCTCCTACTTGCACATAGACTACCTCTTCGTATCACACTCCCTTGTCACAGACACCCTCTCAGCATTCATGTCAGACATCTCTGTTTCTGACCATGCTCATGTGGAACTTCTCATTCAGGACCACTCTTTTTCGTCCCAAACGTCCCTCTTGTGCCGTTTCCCCCCTCATATCCACAAGGATCCTGTAGAGATGGTACCTGGGCCACCACCGAAGCCGCCAAATGCAGGCATTCTAGAGTTACTACTCGTCCCTCTATGCCAGGGAGTCGCCCGATACGGATTGGGTGCTCGCTGCCTTGGAGGCTTGCGAGTGGCCACCGATTAGCAGATACCACTCTCAACTACTGGAGGAACCTATCATTCCGGAGGAGCTTGCCGGCGCTCTAAAAGACCTTCCTCTCAGCAAAACCCCAGGGCGGCCTGCCGGTCTTTGTCTATCGTGCATTCATCCCGCAACTTAAATCCCATATGCTCCGCCTCTTCAATTCTTTCTCCAACACTGTAGGACCCTCCACGGATATGGCCATGGCTGAAACTGCTTTGATCCCCAAACTGGGGAAAGATTTTACACTCTGCTCCTCCTTCCGTCCCATCGAGCTCCTAAACACGGATCTCAAACTCTATACTAAAATACTAGCTAAACGTCTCGCCTTGCACCTCACGGGACTCAGAGCCGGATAAGGTGGGCTTTATTCACCAACGGCAAGGGGCAGATAATGTACGGCGTGTTGCCCATTTAATCGGGAAGGCACACCATTGGAAGATACCCTCCTGCTTGCTATTGTTCGATGCTGAGAAAGCATTCGATCGAGTAGATTGGGGGTTCCCTCGAGCTGTCCTAGAGAAAATAGGATTGGGCCCGCAAATGATCACTAAAAATATGGCTCCCTATCTCTCCTCTCTGGCTCGGGTGCGGGTAAATGACCAGCTCACGCAACCCATCTCAATGCACAGGGGCATCCGACAGGGCTCTCCCCCGTCACCCCTCTTATTTGCTCTTGTGGTGGAGCAGCTAGCCATCACGATCCGCCAGTCCCTCGATATGGCATCACACTTAGGGGATTAGATCACAAAATAGCCTTGTTTGCCAATGCCCCTCTTCTCACTTTATCACGCCCACAAACTTCTCTATCTGCCCTGCATAAGTTGCTTCAATCGTTTGCATAGGTCTCGAGGCTTAAAATCAACCATGAGACATCATGGGCTCTCAATATCACGATCCCTGCGGAGGAGATCTCCACTTTCCAATTTCTTGTCCCTTATCAATGGGCGTCACACTCTATTCGGTATCTGGGGCTCAATTTGACCCCTAACCTTGCCACATAGACTCAAACAAACTGGCAGTAGTGTAAAGGCACCGTCGTAGCTGAACTGAGAACGTGGAGATCCCTTCCACTATCCTGGTTGGGACGCTTGAATTCGGTCAAAATGTCAATCCCCCCAAAGATACTTTACCTCTTCCAGACCCTACCCACACCCATCCCGAAGCACCAGATTCAGGGCCTTGAGCGCAAGCTCATCACGTTTATATGGTGAGGCAGTAGGCCGCGTTTCGTTTCTCTAATAAAATACTCATGCTTCTGCGCGATAGGGGAGGGTTGGCCTGCCCCAACTTGTTGGAATATTATTGGGCATCACTTCTCCGCTTCATCTCGGAGTGGATGGCATGGGAGAGTGAAAAAGTCTGGTTTCATATGGACAGGGCAGTGACTTGTCGCCCCATCTGGGACCTTGCATGGCTTTTACAGGAAGCCCGCTCGCGCAGCGCCTATATCGCGGTTCCCATGAAGACGGTACTCGAGATTCGGAACAAATTAGCAATATGTAGAGGCTTCACATCCTTCCCGTACCTCGCAACTCCCACTTCCCGCCCGCTCTTCACCTGCCCTATTTCGCAGACTGGACGGGGAAGTGGGGGTGGGGGATTTGCAGGACAATTCTGGACCTCTTCATGTGGGACACCTTCAAAACTTTTGAACAATGTAAACGGGATTTCCAGCTACCAGAGGGGGCTAGATTTCAATACATTTAACTCAGACATTGGGTTCAGGCGTCTTCTGTGACACGGGCCGCCACTCGACCCTTCACTTCATTCGAGCGACTGGTGCGCTCCTTCGATAACTCCAGGGGACAAATTTCTCGCACTTACCAAGTCCTCCAACATTCACCGCGAGCCACTTCACATGCCTACCAGCTGTGGTGGCTGTCAATCTCAGACACTGATATGACACCCACCCAATGGGAACTCCTGTGGCAAGATATCCCGTCGGTCTACCATAGCATACCCCAGCGGGAATCCGCATGTAAGGTTATGACACATTGGTACTATACCCCTCACAGGCTCCATAAAATGTTTCCCACTTCTTCACCTCTATGCTGGTGTTGCACTAATGAACCAGTGGATTTTCTGCATATTTGGCGGATATGCCCACTCTTGACCATCTATTGGAAGGAGGTTCTCAGTCATATCAGACTGGTAATAGGCTACTGGTTGCCTGAAAACCAGCTTGTGATTGTCCTGGGCCACCAGCCGATCAACGTGCGCGCCATCACCCGCCGTGATGGGCATCTCAGCCTCCACATGCTCAGGGCTGCTAAGCAAATCTTTGCTCTTTACTGGGAAAAAGCTGAAACACCCCTTATCAATGTCTGGTTCAGCCGCTTGTGATACACGATAGCGCTTGCAACTACAGGACACTAAATTCGCCAAACTGTGGCAACCACTGGTGGACGATCTTTGCAGACTGGAACACGCTCGACTTCAACCCACGAGGTTGCGGGCTCTGTGCCTCTTCGTAAACGCTGTATACCCACCGGACGCAGATAGCATCTGGAAATCCCCGATGGACTCACTCGAACCCCTCCCCGGGCGGCACTTGTTTGACAGACTCTAGACACCCCCACACCTCCTCTGAATTAGGTGAACCAGGCATTTACCTGCATGACGCCAATGACCACCAATGATTTGTGCAACCACAGTGCCTACAACGCCTCCGGCATCAGGCAGCGATAGAACCCAGCCCCTCCGCCACACCTCTCCCACACATCTCGCCCCCTTCCCCTTCCTATCTGCTCTCTATCTGCTGTCTCTTTCTTTATCTCTTTGCTCTCTATGATGAATGTATTGTTCTTGGTAGAAATTGTGATTCCTACGAGCAGCCTTAAAAGTTATGTCCCTTAAGACAAAGTTTGCTGGCTTTGAGTTTCCTTTCGAGCTATGGTATTTAGGCAGAAGCCCCATGATTGTTAAAACACTGAGAGTGCACCTACGGGAGACCCGGCCTTGCCATTGTGTCCCCTTTTTGTAATCACCATCCTGCACTCCATGTACTGTCTCTGAAATCAACCCAGTTGCGTTAGATAGCTGACACTAATGGACACTATGCAATGGCATCTGCCTTCTGGCTGAAAAGATCTGGTGTAATACTGTGGGGAAACAGCTGATAACACTATTGAGATCTGCTCCTGTGTGATTTCTATAAATGTCATTAAAAACAAGTTTTAAAAAAACAACAACAATGCACTCAAGAGAGGATGAGTTTTGGACGAAACAGAATATTGGAATATTATAAGCATTTAGGAAGCACAGAGTGATCCAATTAATGTTAGTCTCAAAAGGTTACATGCAACTATATGTAAATCGTAACAGCGAAAAATTGGACATAAATTGACACCGAGATGCACTAAAAATATGAAAGAATGTGTATGAGTTATTATTGAAATAAATGATAAGTAATTGTGTTCAATAATTTACATTTAGAGAAAGGTAGCTATGCAATTTGTGATTTTATCATATATGGACTACACATAAAGATTATGGAAATTTGGACGTGATTACAAAGGTGTCCCACATTTGGTTTGGTTTTTATATACGAAATCTAAAGTATTAATTACAAGTGAGTTGTGATCAATATGATCTAAATATAGAATGTTTATCAATACATTACGAGACCGGTTTATAGGGATGCATTTCTCATATTAATGAATTCAAGAGATTATGGCGATATTAAATGAAAGAATGAATTGACTTTTTGAACATTGTAATGCAGCTGCTTTATACAGTTGCACATAGGACACTAGTGAAATTAAGTGGTATTATAATTCAAAATAATAGCAAGACAAAAGTACAAAGTTCCTCTGATTGAGTGAGATCAAGGGGGGTACTGAAAACGGTCTGATAGTGAAATCCAGAAAGATTAACCAATGTGTGTGTGAAGGAGAAGGAGTGCTCCTTGTTGGAACTAGGGCTCTCACACACCTAGCAAGCTAGGTGTCATGCTTCATCATTTGAGCCTGCCCCTCGTCAGGTCGGCGCTGCAATATCTGACGGGCACCCGAAACCAGGGCTCTTTGTCGGGGATTTTTGTTCCTGCCGGTGGGTGCAGTGGAGGTGAGAGGCCAAGGGAGTGTAGTCGAGGTAATGGAATTAAATTAGGTCAGTTAGTCCTAAACAAACCTTATTATGGAGGTAAACTGCCTAGTTAAAATAGTGATGAGAGGACCCAAACCTAGTCATTAGGTGTCTAGTGGTAGGGTTCCACTCTCTTGTGATCGACATGTTTTGTGTCTCAGAAGTCAGAAACGATCAGGACACTTCTTGAGGATCGAATTGTATGCTATCTACACTTAAAATTAGAAGTAGGTGTGTGACTACCTACCCTGTCTTGTCGTAGTAGATCTGTGAATGAGAATAAAAACAAGAGGCATAAAGGACTAATAAAGTAACACATTGGTAATAACCATCTCTCTGTGTGATGGACAATGGATCCCTAATTTGTGATCAACATGAGTGTTACATATAAATGATAGATAAAGTTATCTATCATGGCAATAAGATATAACACCAATCTTAGTGAAGTATCCTTATGCACAGTTATCACTCATTTAACCATAGTTTGTGAAATCCCTATGTATTAGAGGTGATTCACTAGAAAATGCATTAATTTTGTGCCAAACCAAATGATAGAAACAATAGGGAGTTTATAAAAACAAGGTACCCAGTGTAATGGGTATGGAGGGACTCACCTAAACTATCCGCACAAGACGTGGGCTACAGCGGTCAGAGGTCAGAAGGACACCGATTGGGTCCTATTTAAAGTGAGATGGGAAATTTTGGAAAACAACTAAGTCAATCCATGAGTATTGTTAAGGTGGGCAAAAGAGGCTCCAATTATCTGCAATAGCAGCGTATAGCCTTCCAGTTAGTCATGAGGCAAAGTGTAGGCGGAGCAGTGCCGTGGCTGTGAACACGATGAAGAACAACACCCCAGCGTGCAATCCCAGGACACCTCTAGGGGGTCAGATGGTCCACTGGGTGAAGAGCACTGGGGCTGCGCGTTCAGCATGCGCACAAACCAACAAACCCGGGCCATGCCAGGTAGCGAAGCCACAGAAACGGAGGCATAACAATTTGCGCTTACCTGGAAACAGGAGGAATAGCGGTGGGGGTACTAATTGGAAGTTATTCGCAGGATTGGAATCACGTGTGTGGGTCCGTCAAAGAAATCTGTGACGGTCCAACCGAGGCGTTTTACTTAGTGATGTGGCGGCCATATTTAAATGTGCAAGTTAGTTGTAAGATGTTGAGGAGCACTTTGCCTCATGACTAACTGGATGGCTACACGCTGCTATTGACGATAACTGAAGCCTCTTTTGCCCACCTTAACAACACTCATGGATTGTCTAAGTTGTTTTCCAAAATTTGCCATCTCACTTTAAATAGGACCCAATCGGTGTCCTTCTAACCGCTGACAGCTGTAGCACACGTCTCATGCGAATATTTTAGGTGAGTCCCTCCATACCCATTACACCGGGTACCTTGTTTTTATAAACTTCCTATTGTTTTTATCATTTGGTTTGGCACAATGAATGCATTTTCTAGTGAATCACCTCTAATACATAGGGATTTCACAAACTATGGTTAAATGAATGATAACTGTGCATAAGGATACTTCACTAAGATTGGTCTTATATCTTATTGCCATAATAGATATGTTCATAGATAGATAGATCATGTTGATCACAAATTAGAGATCCATTATCCATCACACAGAGAGATGATTATTACCAATGTGTTACTTTATACCTCTTGTTTTTATTCTAATTCACAGATCTACTACGACAAGACAGGGTAGGTAGTCACACACCTACCTCTAACTTTAAGTGTAGATAGCATACAATTCGATCCTGAAGAAGTGTCCTGATCATTACTGAATTCTGAGACACGAAACATGTCGATCACAAGAGAGTAGAACCCCTACCACTACACGCCTAATGACTAGGTTTGGGTCCTCTCATCACTATTCTAACTAGGCAGTTTAACTCCATAATAAATGTTGTTTAGGACTAACTGACCTACTTTAATTCCTTTACCCCTACTACACTCTCTTGGCCTCTCACCCCCACAGCACCCACCGGCAGGCAACAAAAGATCTCAGACAAAGAGCTCCGGTTTCGGGTGCCCGTCAGGTATTGCAGCGCCGACCTGACGAGGGGCAGGCTCAAATGATAAAGCATGACACCTAGCTTGCTAGGTGTGTGAGAGCCCTAGTTCCAACAAGGAGAACTCCTTCTCCTTCACACACACATTGGTGAATCTTTCTGGATTTCACTACCAGACCATGTTCAGTACCCCTCGATCTCACTCAATCAGAGGAACTTTGTACTTTTGTCTTGCTATTATAGTCTTCCGGGCCTGTGCACTGGACCTCTTTAAACTAGCCCTCAGTCCCCCTCTTTGGTCTTACATTATAATTCAAAACCCTTGATTTATGAAGATTGTGTATTAACTTTAGTTTAAAAGAGATTTTTAGAAGAGGTGGTTCAAAATATTTGATATTATATTTATATGTATATACTGGTCATTTACATCCTTGAAAAAGTCCCAATGAAGACAAAATACGCGGCAGCCAATGAATAAGATTGTGAATTTTTAATGAAGTTTGGGGAAATGAAGAATAAAGGATATATGCATATTTAGAAGACATTCCGACTGGAAGAACATTTTTTTGAATAAATGGGATATTGTGCAACAAATGAACTTGAGGCACAATAACATTACGATTACTGGGTGCAAAGCAATATTGAAATAATTTAAAAACCTGTTATTTTGGGACAGTATGGGGATTCAAAGCAGCTGATATTCCAGTAATTGCAACAGTTGGGTAAATGGTTTGAAAGAAGGGTTGATGGGCACAAACTGCTATTTGTAAATCATATGGTTTTTGGGATTAAGTAAATGCATCCTCTTATCAGGATACCTTTTTATTTTTCAATGGGGGCGGAAACTGCCCTTGCTCGCCTTATGGGTCCTACTTTTGAGGCTCTACATAAAGCCTCCCTATAGCACATTTCCTGGAAGACTTTCTTCTTGGTCGCTATAACCTCGGCACATCTAGGTAGCTAAATACACTCTCCATGTTCCCAGAAATCTTACACAGTATTTCAAAGTGATGGGGTAGTAATGAGGACCCATACTAAACTACCATGGTACTTTATGACCAGGGTTTGCCACTTTTTTTTTTGTCCTCATACATGCCACCAGAATATGTTTGCTCTAGATGGGATCTCTCTGCGCCTTTCACACACGCAAACTTAGTTTCCGCCCTGGAAAATATGTGCGGCAAACAGGATTCACCCAGAGGTAGGTTGTCTCCTTGTCCAACTCCCATTTAACTTGATGAACTATAATTACCAGGGAGGACCGGACCACAAACCTCTGGCATAATCATTGGACCCAAGTTATTCTCTTGACCAGACCTCTAGTGCAGACCAAATTTTATTAGCACTCTCTCCGCCACAAGCCATATCTGACTGGCTGATCATCATGATATTGTTTAGACAATCAGCGAATCTGGGTCGGGCCTCCGACTTCCATTCTCTACATATTTCTCTCCTAGCGATGACAATCACATAGAACAGAAACTGTGAAACCATATCATTCATCAGGTACCCCAGCGGCGGGCCAAAAAAGATCAATCTAGGACAACATATAATTGGCGTTAATAAAACCTCCTCAAGGAAACCACATACTGCCTCCCAGCATCTAGTGATCTCTGGGCAATCTATAAACTTGTGTTGATCGTCCGCTGCCGATAGTTTATATCTAGGACAGTAGTAGTTCTCCGCTGTTATCCTGAACAATTTGGCCGGTGTCCAATATACCCTATAAGCTGTAAATAGGTGATTTCTTCTGAGATTTGCTGGTTTGATTAGCCTCTGAGACATAGTGAATGCATCAGTCCAAATTCTCTGTACCTCCTCTGCACTCTCAGTTAAAACATTGCCCCAAAAGATTCGCCAGTTCGGAGTCCAGACTGTCATTTACTCCCCCGAGTGTTCTGTACCAGAAGGAGACCTCCCTTTTCCAGACCCTCCCTCTACCAATAGAATCTAGAATTAGAGTATCCTCTCCAGCCCCTCATACTTGTCTTCCCCACCATGCAGACAACTGATAGTTCTTAAATCTGGTGAGGGACCCATTGGTTAGATTCACAAAGGACTCCCAGTCCATAAGCCGAGTATTAACACAGAGATCGCCCCACTTTTTAAAACATGCTACTTTAAGTGGCTGTGACAATCGATCTAAAAGACATTCTGGAGTGCCAGGGGAATCCCATATTGGGGCCTGTAAGTTATAATACGTAATCTCCAGAACTCTCAGGATATATGTCCAGTTTTTAAGTGCCGCCTGTAAGATCTTAAGGCGGACTTTTTCATAAAATTTTTGGTCCCCAAATTTAAAAAGAAAATAATTCCAGATCCTGTGGCTGGTCAAATAACATTGCCTGGAAGAGACGGCCCTGTGAAGAGGAGTCTAACTTATTGGCCAATATTCTAAAATTCTTAAAATGGAAGGATTGGCAGTATAAAAGTAAATCGGGTGGGGCCAAACCTCCCATCTTCAGCCCTCTCTTCAATTTCTTCCAGGCTTTCCTGGGTGATTTTGTGGCCCATATGAATGATCCGATCTTCCCTTGAAGGCTAGCAATGTCCTTAGGATTAAATGAGAGGGGGATAGTATTAAACAGGAAAGTTATTTTAGGGAGGATAGTCATTTTGACCAGTTTAACTCTCCCATATATGTTCAGAGGCAAACTTCCCCATCTTGACAGTAACTTGCTCACTTCCTTCACTACTAACTGCCAGCTGGTTTTAGGAGTATCCACCAATTTTTGAGTAAGATATATTCCCAGGTACCTGATTTTTTGTTTAGCCCCCTGTACAGGGATTACGTTGTTCCAACCCATTATGCCTGTTTTCTCTTTATTGATTTTATAACCAGATACCCTTCCAAATTCCTCGGCGAGTTTAAATAGATGGGGTATTGCGTCAACATAGTTTGATGTATACAGGAGGAGGTCGTCCACATATAGTGCAGTTTTAAGTTCCAACTACCCCTTTTTAAGGGGTGAAAAAAATCAAGAGATTTAAGAGAACAGACAAACGGCTCAATATAAACATCAAACAATAAGGGTGACAGGGGACAACCCTGCCTAGTACTTCTGGAGATGTTAAACCATTCTTTTAAACCGCCATTACCTAGAACTTTAGCTCGGGGGCTCCTATATAGGGATTTAACTCCTTGAATAAAGGTGGAAGGAAACCCAAACCTGGAAATGGTGTCCCAGAGGTACGCCCATTTGACCTGGTCGAACGCTTTAGCTGCGTCGATAGCTATGATGGCAAGTGGCAGCCCTCTCTCCACCGCAAAATCTATTGCCCCCAATACCTGAAAGGTAAGCTCATTAAGCTGCCGCCCAGGTATAAACCCTCTTTGGTCCGGGCTTAATAATTTTGGCTGATCTAGTAGCCAGTATCCCGGAAAAGATCTTTAAGTCGGAGTTTAGAAATGAAATTGGTCTATAAGACTAATTTTTTTGTGAGTCTTTATTTTGCTTTGCTATCAATGTAATAGTGGCTTCCAACCAAGAATGGGGAATGCTGTCCCCTTGTAAAAAGATTCTATTGAAAAGTGTCCTAAGCACCGGCACAACTACCTCCAAATTATCCGAGTATACATCAACTGGCAGGCCATCAGGGCCATCAGCTTTGCCTCGGCTCATTTTCATTAACTTGCAATCTTATTTCCCCTTCCGTGATTTTGCTGGCTAGATGTAACTTGTCTGATTCTGACAATTGGGGCAGGTCTCTCAAGTTTAACCAGGCATTAACCTTCTCTACTCCAAGGCTATTATCCTCTTGGTATAAACCATGCATAAACCCCCTGGCCTCCTCCCTAATCAATTCATCCTCAGAAATCAGCATACCAGATTCCCTCTGGATTAATGACTTAATATTATTTCTACTCCTCTCAGTCCTCGATTTCCAGGCCAGGAGAGCACCACATTGCTCACCGTACTCAAAATTCTTCAACCTGCTGACCTCCCACCTTTCCTTGATGATCTTATCACTTCTGGCTTTAAATACTGCTTGTAATTCCAGCAGTTCTTTTTCCAACTTCGGGATACTATCCCTAGGTGTCAGGGCCGCCAACTGTAGTTCCAGTTATTTCTTCTTTATGGCCTCAAGATCGTCAGTTTCTTTTTTCTTCATGGTTTTCCTCCTAAAACTCATCAGTGAACTCAATACACCCCGTAAATATGCCTTAAAAGATGCCCAAACTAATTGCTTGGTGCATGAGCCTATGTTAAAATTGAAGAAATCAGTAATTCTTTGTTTAACCTCAACCTTTACCCTATCATCCAAAAAAAGTGTTCTATCCAGAGTCCATCTGTACTCTATAGGCCTAGACTTAAGATTGATTAGCAGTTCAACCACTGAATGATCTGAGATACCAACTGGAGTATGAGATACCGATACAATATCCGCAAGCAATACCTGATCAGCTAAAAAATAGTCTATTCTTAAGTATTGCTTGTATTTTTTGCTATAGAACGAATACTCTCTTACAGCACCATATTTAGCTCTCCACACTTCCAGCAAGTTGAAATCTTTCATGATATTCCTGAGAGCTGATAGTGTACTGGATGTGACACAGTATTTGGCCCTAGACAATCGGTCCAGCTGCTTATCGAGGACCCGATTAAAATCTCCGCCTAATATAGTCGGTGTTGCGTACCGTAGTAAGCTTGCCCCCAGTTTCAAAAGAGAACTAGAATTGTCCTCATTCGGGCCATAATACACTGCGCACGTAAGGGGTAGGCTACCTATGGAGAGGGCTGCCACTAGCCATCTACCAGACTGATCTGTGTCCCAATTCTGGACCTTAATCCCCTTGTTTACCCTAATGATAATTGCTACGCCCCTTGAACATCCCTTCTGCCTTGAGCATAGTACATCCTATACCCAACCCAATTTACCAAAGACTTGTTCGCATGTTTTGGCCTCTAGATGGGTTTCCTGCAGAAGGTATACATGGGCTTCTGAATTTTTTAGATATTCGCGGACCCTAGATTGTTTCCTTCCTCCTCCCAAGCCATTAACATTCCAGGAGAGGAATTTATTACCGATTACCCTGCTATTGGCCTATCCAAGACTGCCCTATATCTAGAGCTTTTACAAAAAAAACCATTTTGCAACGTATGAGGACAATATTTTCATTTCACCCGTCCCCCCTCTTCCCCCCCACTGTGACCCCTCCCTAACCCTCCCCTGGGGAACCCCCCTTCATACTAGGCGCTGGTATCGCCTTTAAGGAACCCACACAACGGCTAATTCATTATTACCGGGTGACATGTTTCTATAACCCTATTACTACTACTGCGCCTGCTGTAGGGACTTCTTTATTGTTTATACATAATTCTCTCCTTCCCTCTTTTCTTCCCTTTGTTTTTTTTTTAAAAGAGTGTTTTATGTATTTGTTTTCCTCCTATCTTTAAATCTTTAAGTCATATATTAGTCATATATAAGTGATTATTTTTTCCATTTTTTTTTCAATAAATGTTTTCCCTCTTAAAACCTTCCACATCAATAAGTTCCCTATAGATTATATATATTCTCCACAACCAATTTTCTCGATTGCTGTTTTAGGAGGTCATCCACATCTTCTAGTTGACTACAATTATACATTTTATTCTTCCACATCACTTTCAGAAGGGCTGGAAACTTCATTTGAACCTGAGCACCGAGTGACCTTAACTCCCGCATTCTAGAACCGAGCTCCCACTGTCTCTGCGCAGTTCAGCCACCAATATCTGATTGAATTTGATAAGGATTAGCCCGGTAATGGAGGGTGGATCGAAATAAGCACCTGCTTAAGATTAATTCCTTGACACTATATGTCTGGAAATTAACAAGGATCTTTCTGGGTGCTTTCCTGTCTGGATGTAACCTAAAGGGGTCCCTATGCACCCTCTGTATTTCTGCCTCCAAATCAATATCGGGCCGATCTTTCAAAACCCCGTCTCTTAGCAGTTTGCACACAAACCCCTCAATCTCAATTTCAATCTCAGGCTCCAGCTCAGCTTCAAGCTCAAACCCCAGTTAAGGTCCAGCTGTAGACTCAGGTCCATAGTGTCCCGCAGTGGTCAGAGTGCTCAGACGATGACGGGGATAGGTTAGGTTTTCTATTTCAGTCATTGAGGGGGGACCTGCTAAGTAAGTTTGAAATTTCGGAGAACAACCAAACAAGTATTCATGATAGGTTTGATCTGTTGGAGTCAAGGCTGGATGACATCTGTACCCGGACGGGGTCACTTGAGCTCAAAGTTACCACACTGTTGGAGTCCGTGTTGGGAAACTCTAAGGATATTGATGCTCTAAAAACGCAAAACCGGTCCCTTAGGATGGACTTGGAAAGATTAGAGACGCAAGCCCGTAGGAATAACCTCAGAATCTTGAAGATTCCGGAAGGAGAGGAGGTGGAGGATATCAAGGGGATTGTGTGTAAAGGATTTGCCACTTCTAAACAATCCTATTCTAGATTTTCTCCTGGATAATCCTGTATTACCAGAAAGGCAACAAAGCCTTACTTGAAAAACTTAAAAGCTCATTCCACCATCGGTTAGGTGGCTACTACTGCGTTCATCATAAATATTCCAATTTGAGATCAGCAAAGCTGCAACTTGGAGTATATTCACCCCTTTCTAAGGCATGATTGTCTTGATTCAGATGGACAGCAGATGCCCAAGTGGGGCAAGCCACTGTAAGAAATCTATTTTCCTAAATATATAATACCTTATTTATCTATTCCCTCGCTGGGTTTTAGGGGATGAGCTAGCTATTTTTTTCAATGCTTATGATTATCAAAGGAGATCCACTAAGACAGAAGGAATGGTTTCTTACCTGTAATCCTTTTCCTCTGTCAGGGGGCTCTCCACTGAAATTATAAGCAATCCTCCTTCTTTCCCAATGGAAGTGACAGAGGGGCCGATTTAATTCTTGGCAGTAAGGATATTACTTCGCAACGACGATGGAGTATCCTTACCGCCAAGAATACAGTACACACGCCAAATGTAAAAGCAGATGGACCTAATGGTTAATTACAGCGGAGAATACGTTGTCTCTGATTAAACAAAGAGGACTAGCTTAAGTTGACCAAAGTGTTACAGTACTCAAATTAGTTCTGTCACGGGCACCTTGTTGGTGTATTCATGAAGCCCTCACCCACCAACCTAGTTGGTGGCATGCTTCCTGTAGCCTTACTTTTAACCGCTGGTGACGGCCCATTAATTAAAATTTAATTTACCCTCGGGTACTGGGACCACCACCAAGCCGTTTTAAATCACAATTCACCCAACCTCACTGCACTCTCAGCAATATACCAGCTCCGCTGTAATCAGGCGTCGTAGCACACCCGGGACATACTAGGTGTCACTGGGTGGGTCCGATGATGAAGCATGCCACCAACTAGGTTGGTGGGTGAGGGCTTCATGAATACACCAACAAGGTGCCCTTGGCAGAACTAATTTGAGTACTGTAACACTTTGGTCAACTTAAGCTAGTCCTCTTTGTTTAATCACATATAAACTCTCGGGGGCTCGGACTAGCTAACTAGTCCTCTCTCTCCCTCTTGTTACACGCAAATACGTTGTCTCTGCCATGATAGTGACCTGGTGAAGTAAGGGTCTTCGGAGGCTGACATTTCATTCTGCCCACCTAAATTAGATGGATGGAATGACCAGTCAGATTACCCTGCCCATTGAAGCCGGGAAAACCCAGTAGGTAAGGGGCAGTGAAAACTGCTAAATGGTCCTATCGCCATAGAAGAGGCTCTCAAGGGCAAGGGGAACATTGCGTTTTTTATTTTCAAAAAGAAAATCAGTTTCAAGAACCCTGTATTAAACAGAAAAATGCATTGGCAAGAACCACTGTGTTGGTGGTTCCTGGCAATGCTTTATAAATGACTACCTGCTTGGCAGTTATTTATAAATCTGGAGGACGATCCCTCCACCAGGGCAAAAGAGTAATTTACTTCTTCCACCATAACATAAATGAAAGCCATTGTGCGGTTAACTCTATCCTGTTATAGAGTAAAAATGAAATGGCTAAACATCACCTGTAGGGCATGATGGGACACCGGAGGTCAGGGTGCCCTTAAAAGTGTAGTTTTCTATTCTCATTGTTTTCAATGCTTCAGCCTATGCAGTTACGTTGCCCTACCCTTCCCTATCATTCACTTTAAAAGAAAGTAAAAAGAGTTTGTGAAGAAAGTTCTTTAAAGTCACTTTTTCTGATTTCAGCAACTATTAAAGGCTGTAGGTTTTTTCTTCCCTCTTTTAAACTACATTAACAGAATTGGCAATATAGCCTGTCTTAACGCTACATACAACATTGTTTTGTTACCTATGACTTCTGGTATTTCCGAAACAAATATGAATTTAAAAGAGGTGAATAAGCACATTCAGTGCTTATGATATCAAAGGAGATTTCCCTGAGAGGGAAATAGGATTGCAGGTAATAAACTTCCTTACCTCCACCAACTGAAGTTCATATCGATCAGTAGACATTATGTTACAAATTAAATCATAGTTCAAATTGTAAAAATACCTTAGTACCCTAAGAATGTTTACTCCATTACATTAAATATCTGCAGTTGTTTTATGACATAGCATAACTACTAAATAAAATAAACAAACCTGAATCACACAAGTCAGATGCAATGTCGGAGATAGCACCTTGCAACATGTATGCTCACAGAGCCTGACAAAACCCAGAAAGATTTGTCTCTTCATACAAAGAGGATTCACAATCCAGAAGTACAAAGTCAAAAATGAATATCTTCTTTAAGAAGCTTAGCCTTACCGGTTTGATCAATGACTCGCTGTCCTGCTCCCATATGAAACTGCCAATTTGTCTTCTAATTTCTACAATTATCAATATACTTAGTTAGAAACGTCAAGAAAATATATTCAGGAATATATACTAATGGCAATTAGTGAATGTAATTGTGCGTAAGATTAATTGCTAAAACTTACTGGGAGTGGGTTGTCTCATTACGAAGGATAAACTCAATTCTACAGTGAGAAAGTCATTGTTAGATTTTAAATATATTAACCTTTGTAATCTGGTTAATAATTGCAAAATACATAGTGCCTCTCCTTTCCAAAGTTTATAACTTAAAAAAAGAACATCTGGGTGGTGGGAGAGTTGCGGGAAGGTTTATTTTAGTTGTTTTTTTTATTTAAAAAGTTTTTTATTGTTTGTTTCCAAATGAAGCAGTACATACAATACATTAAATGAGGGACATACGGAATAGACATACGAAATTAATCATAGAAGAAAACAATAATTAAAATGGCAAAGCAGATGACATCAGTGGGTAAGGTGGTATGGCAATAAATCACAATTTAACACATTTTAAACGAATGTAATTTCAAGTGAAGTTGCATGAAGGCGACTGAGCAGATTAATGGTGACAAGAGGTGTGACCAAATGAGCAGCAGGAAGAGTTCTAGCACAGGGATCGTGTGACTGAGGTAACTGTCTTAACTAATGGACCCTGATGTAATAGACCGGTCATGTGGGGTGATTGGTTTAACATGTTTGGTGTGATTCATGGCGGTTTGTGTGAGCTAAGGTATAGATCAAGAGTGTCCCACATATGCCTGGAAGAAGATTTCCACGGCGAGTTCTGGAGAGTTACGTTATCAGCCCCTCTTAGGTTGGTGAGCCAGTTTAACCAGCATTAAAGGAAGCTTTGAGTGTGCCTTTCCAATTGTTGAGTATAATCTTAACCGCTGCTATTAGGAGTACGTCTAGGAGCGTCCTATCTTTTTCAATCAGCGACTCTGCTCTAAGGAAACTAAAAGCTAGTGATGTTAGATCTCTACTAGGGGAGTATGAGTAGAGATTAGATATGAATTCGAAGACCTTATCCCAAAAGGGTACCACACAATCGCACTGGAGCAATAAGTGTTCTAGGTCACCTGTTTTATCATTGCAATTGCAACAGATGGGATCCTCCCTGATTTTGTGCGAGTGGAGACGGGCTGGTGTCCAGTAGGCCTTATGCAATAGCCAAAACTTTGTCTGGGACAGTACCGCTCTGATTTTGTTTCTCATGGTTGAGACCCAAGTTTTTGTCCAATCCAGCTCTGAGATCGGGGAGGAGGAGTGAGACTCCCAGAAGGCTATCAGATTCTTATTGAGGGTAGATTGTTGAGGGCGTATTGGCTTGTAAATCCAGGAGACCTGGTGATCTGACTTATGTAGTTTTGATAAATAACTCGGGAGGGAAGGGGAGAGGAGAGAGAGTTTCGCTTTAGTTAAAGCTAATTTTATTTTTAAGAAGTTATAGAATTCAATTGAGTCCAGATTGTATTTAGATTGTATTTCTTTGAAAGAAAGAGGATAGGCACCGTTGAAGAGTTGCTGAGGGAAATAGATACAATTGTTAACCCAGGCGTCATTGGGTAGAGGGTTTCCTTTATAAAGTATTTTATGATTGTTCCAGAGTGATTCAAGATTAGAGCCTTTAATGCTAGTGTCTAGTAGTTTATCAATCTTCAACAGGGCAGATGTTGTGTTCTTGAATAAGGACTTTGAGCAGGTGACCTCAGTAAGGTTTGCGCTCAGAAGGGCCACTGGGGTAAGATTCACTAGAATTGGTTTCTCAATGTCTAGCCACACAGGGGTGTAATATTCTGATGGCACGAGCCAGTATGAGCCTTGTTTTGCTAAGAAAGCCAAGCCGTCTGGTAAAGTTTAAAGTCGGCTAGCTTGACCCCACCTAGTGATTTATCTAGTCTGAGTTTTTTCATGCTGCTTTTCGCTTTCTTCCCTTTCCATAAAAATTTGGAGAGTAAGATGTCAAGCTTATGGTGAAAGTCCTCAGTTAGAATGAGGGTGAGCATTGTAATTAGATAGTTTACTAGGGGAGAGATCATCATTTTGATGGCCTCAATCCTACCCCACCATGTTATAAATCTTGGGGACCATGCTTCAAAAAGATTTTTAATTTTCTCTAGGAGGGTAGATTCGTTACGCTGGAGCGTCTCTAGTATTGTGCTGCCGAATTCCATCCCTAAATACTTAATGTATCCAGGCTGCCATACGAGGCCAGAGTCACCTAACATATCTCTGGTACCAAGGATGTTCAGTGGTTTGACTTCGGACTTGTCACAGTTTAATTTGTATCCGGAATGACTACAGTATCTTTCTATGGTGGACATGAGTGCCTTAATGGAGTCACTCGGGTTTTCTGTAACCCCCCAGGATATCATTGGCGTAAGCGGCCAGCTTCACTTTGGTTTCTCCCAATTTTACTCCCCTTATATCGTCGCACAAGTTACTTACCTTCGGTAACGATATATCTGTAAGAAACAGTAGTTAGTATTAGATTCCTTACCTTAGAATATCCCCAGGCGTCAGACTGGATCCGGAAACTTTTGCGTGGCAGTACCCTTGCGCGCCGGTAAGCGTAGTCTGCGGCTCCGCGTCCGTCGCCGGCGCCGTGATGACGTTGGAGTACTTAGACGACGCCCTCGCGAGCTGACGTCAGTTCTTATACACAGCTCTTCCTCGCCAGAAACGCAGAGCCATGATAAAAACCAACACTGGTGCCATGAAACTAGGGCCCTGGGGGCGTGGCCAAGATGGCGGGCTAGAAGGACGCACTCTCCGTCAGCTCCCGTGTCCCCGTAGCCCTGTACTGCTTCTAAGCCGCTGATCTCCCCCAGATCGAGCGGAAAAGACGCCTACTGGAGACGAGGACCCAGCGGTGCATTCCGGACCCGTCATCGGTCCTGTAACCCCTGCTGTGCGGTGATCGGGCCCATAGAGTGAAGAACAGCCGGGAGGCAGACTGAGGCCCGAGGGTCCTGCGACTGGAGCCTGCCAGAGGGGTCCGTGCCTGGCGCTGGTGGAGCAGCGGGAGACCTGGAAAGGGAGTCGCGCCGGAATAGGAGACGCTGCCGGGCGCTGAAGGTACCGGCGTGAGCTGAGACGACCGGCGACCCGGCCGGAGTGACGCAGAGAGGAACGGGAGGAGACAGACTACGGCAGCCCGGGGGTCCGGAGGCCCAACTAGGCCGGAGCGCTGCGCAGACCCCCGGGTCCGCCCTTCTCGGGCCCCACGGGAGGAGCGGGAGCGGAGGCGAGTTGGGTGGTGCATCAGGGGTCCCCACAACGTAAACTCAAGTATTGGGCCCCGCCCTGGTCCGGCGTCTGGCGGCCCCATCGTGGGAGACAACTGCATGGACTCGAGGCCCGGACTGGGCTTGGGCCTCTGCTACACCCCATAACGGAACGGGGCCGGCGATTGAGGCAAGAGTGTCCCGGCAGACCAGGGGCGAGCGCTGGAGACTTTCTGCTCTTAACACACAGGGGCAGTGGCTGCGCTGCGGACGAGGGCGGATAGGGGTGCGACCTGGGGCACCTCTCGCTGCCCCACTGTATAGCGCGGCCCGTAGGCCAAAGGCGGTGGCAACGGGAGTGGAACGGTGGTCTACACCCCGAGGACACGGTGAAACGCTAGTGGAGAGAAGGAAGACATATCGGCAGCCATCACCACAGGGCCTATCCTCTTGTTCGGCTGGGCTACGAAAGAGACCTTCCGTGACCTACAACACCCTTCCCTGCACAGATCTTTTGACTCCCCCGGGGCCCTGTTGACGGAAACAGTAAGGAGAACCGACGCCTGAGAGGGGGTCTTGGCGCTAAGAACAACTGGGGCATCAAAACTTTTGCATTGCCCTGTCGTTCGGACTCCGAGGGTGCACGTCCACTCACTCAAGATGTCGGGCTCCAGGGGAGGAAAGAAAGGCGACCGCACCTTGCCCGAGAAGCTGAGCAGAGGGGCCCCACGCCAAGACAGAGGTCAGACGGCCCGAGTCCCCCAACTGGCTCCCGGGGAGCGGAGGGGGGGGGGGAGCCCCCGGTGACAAGATCCTTTCTGGAGTCGCTATTCGGCACCCTCAGGGAGGACTTCCCAGCGCCAGCGCTAAAGCAGGAGGTGGCAGGGAAAGTCCGCGAGGTAAGAAGAGAAGTCGACTCGCTTGGAGAAAGAGTGTCCTCTGTGGAGGAAGCGGGCCACTCCTCGTTATCTCCCGTCACGAGAACCGACCTACAGAGGCTCTTCCCCATGAACTGGTCGAGGGATCTAGTGCCTTATCTGGGCATCCTCCTGGCGCCCTCTATTCCGGCTATGGTGACGGCCAATTACACGGCCTTAGGCAAAAAAATCAAGGAAGAACTAGCCCGCTGGGACAAAGGAACGCTGTCACTGCTGGGCAGAATAGCTGCGGTGAAAATGACCCTCCTACCGCAAGTCCTGTATCTCTTTCGGGCCCTACCGCTTCAGCCCCCTAAGGGGTGGATTAGACAAACCCAGGCGGATATCGCACGCTTTGTATGGCAAGGTCGCAAGCCCAGACTTAAAAGAACCTTGTCCACGCTGTCCCCTGAATCCGGCGGTCTTGGCATACCGGACCTGACCAAATATTTTCAGGCGACGCAACTAAGATACTTAGTGGAGTGGAGCAGATGGGAATCTGACAAACATTGGTTGTTTCAGGACCAGGCGGTGGCGGGCCGGACGTTACAAGAAGTGCCCTTCTTGCGTAGACCCCACCGCCCACCCAACCTTTATGCGTCATTTGTCATGCGGGTACCACTACAGTTGTGGGACGCTGTGAACACCAAACACGAACTCACCACCTTCCAGTCTCCGTTCACACCGATAATAGAGAACCCAGATTTCGGCCCCGGCATGGAACCTGGAGCCTTCGCGCGCTGGCGTATGGCTCGATGCTCTGCATTGTTCCACGTATATGGCCCGGAGGGCGCCGTGCCCTTCCAGGACCTCCGACGAGATTTCGACCTGCCTGAAACAGAACGCATGAGATATATGCAGGTGCGTCACTGGGCACTCCAGCCACAGGTGCGAGACCTGGCGGATCGGAAACTCACGCCTTATGAACGAAGTCTGGTGACGCGTTCCTCAGACGCCAAGCTCATCTCAGATCTATATAGGCTCCTGCAGCCCCCGTCGTCCCACATCTACAACCCCGGACGGGAGCGCTGGGAACGGGAACTAGGAAGGCCGTTGAGTCACACTGACTGGGATCACATCTCCTACCGGGCACGACACTCCGCTTATCACACTGGACTCACTGAAACATTCACAAAACTCTCCACCTACTGGTACTACACTCCCGCACGTCTGCACGAAATGAATCGTAGCATTCCACAGACTTGTTGGCGAGACTGTGGACAGATTGGAACACTTACTCATGTCTTATGGGAATGCCCTTTACTAGGTCCCTATTGGGAGGAGGTGTTGGAGGAGATAGACCGCTGATTTGAAATTGAACTACCACGCTTCCCTGCCTATGTTCTGCTGGGTCTGCCCAATGGCCTGATGTAACCCCTGAAATCTAAGAAAGGCAGACAAATAGCGATCGCACTGGGCTCGGCAATCCAGAACATACTCATTTATTGGCGTACTACCACGCTTCCCACGGTTGTTGGTTGGTTGCACAGGTTGTGGCATGTCTTAGGAATGGAGAAGGAGTCCCTTATGGCAGCAGGAGAGGTGGATACATTTAAGGAGTTGTGGTTGCCCTTCCATACCTTATTACAGTCAGAATTCAGGGAGATTACCTGTCCCAGGTATTTTAGGCTGCTTCGACTGACATCCCCGGTAGCCCCATCCACATGAAATACTCCTATGAACGGTAGAGACGGAGGAAATGACCATACTGCAAAGTTGAAGTGGTACGGCGCCCTTAGCACAGTACGGAGGGTGGGGGCGGGGTTTAGTACTGGGAAGGGAGGGGGGGAGTTGGGTAAGGGGGAGTTGGTTGTTTTTGGAATTATCTCTCACGCATGTGTGCCTGGCATACAGACTTGAGAACTGCTGGTCCTATATCACTGTGGTTGCAGGCCGCACCCCTATAACGAACTATTTGCACTACTCCAATTGAGACAATTGTAGTTGTTGATCTGTATTGTTTCTCCTTTTTGTTCAATAATGCAATAAAATACTTTAAACCTGAAACTAGGGCCCTGAAAGGGGATGACCTTAACCCTAGATATCGGTATGCAGAACGGGGAGGATGGGTGGGGCGGTAAGGAATCTAATACTAACTACTGTTTCCTACAGAAATATCGTTACCGAAGGTAAGTAACTTGTGCATCTGAAAGAGACAGGTTAGTATTAGATTCCTTACCTTAGAATAGATAGCCCAGCAACACCAACCCCGGTGGTGGGTCAACCAATAATCACACCAGAAAGTCCTGGAGGACGGAACGGCCAAAGAAGCCATCCCTCCGGACTTGACTGTCCAGACAGTAGTGTCTTGCCAACGTGTGCAGCGAGGCCCACGTCGCTGCCTGACAGATGTCCTGCAAGGGGACTCCCTGGCCCTGGGCAGTAGTTGCCGCCATGGCCCGAGTGGATTGGGCCCTCAACCCAACAGGAGGCTCCTTCTTAGCCAAGGAGTAGCATGCCTTGATGCACAACACGACCCACCGAGGGATGGTCCGTTTGTGCACCGCCCGTCACTTCTTAGCGCCCACGTAACCAACAAATCAATCAATCAATCATTGCATTTATATAGCGCACTACTTACCCAGAGGGTCTCAATGCGCGGGGGGGGATCTGCTACTGCTCGAACAACCAGGTCTTGAGTTGCTTCCTGAAGGCGAGGTGGTCCTGGGTCAGGCGGAGGTGGGTGGGGAGGGAGTTCCATGTCTTGGCGGCGAGGTAGGAGAAGGACCGTCCCCCTGTGGTGGCTCTACGGATGCGGGGGACGGCGGCGAGGGCGTGGCTGGTCGATCGAAGCTGGCGTTTGGGAGCCTAGAAGTTGAGGCGGCTGTTGAGGTATCCTGGGCCTTGGCTGTGTAGGGCTTTGTGTGCGTGGGTGAGGAGACGGAAGGTGATTCTCTTGTTGACCGGGAGCCAATGCAGATCCCTCAGGTGTCCGGAGATGTGGCTGCGACGGGGGATGTCCAGGATGAGTCGTGCTGAGGCGTTCTGGATCCGCTGGAGTCTCTTCTGGAGTTTGGCGGTGGTTCCGGCGTAGAGGGTGTTGCCGTAGTCCAGACGGCTGGTGACGAGGGCCTGGGTGACCGTCTTCCTGGTCTCGGTGGGGATCCACCGGAAGATCTTACGTAGCATGCGCAGGATGTTGAAGCACGACGAGGAGACGGCGTTGACTTGTCTGGTCATGGAGAGGGAGGAGTCCAGGATGAAGCCCAGGTTGCGTGCGTGGTCTGTTGGTTTGGGTGCGCTGCCTAGGGCGGGGGGCCACCAGGAGTCATCCCAAGCGGCGGGTGAGGATCCCAGGAGGAGGACTTCCGTCTTATCTGAGTTCAGTTTCAGGCGGCTGTTCTTCATCCATTCGGCTACCTCTTTCATCCCTTCGTGAAGGTTGGCTCTGGCGGTGGCGGGGTCGTTGGTAAGGGAGAGGATCAGCTGGGTGTCGTCAGCGTAGGAGATGATGTTGAGGTTGTGCTGGCGTGCGATGTCTGCGAGGGGGCTCATGTAGATGTTGAAGAGGGTTGGACTGAGCGAGGAGCCTTGAGGGACGCCGCAGATGACTTCGGTGGCTTCAGATCTGAACAAAGAGTTAGTCATCCACCGAGAACTGTCGTGTGCGATCCAGATAGAATGAGAGCGCACGTTTTGGGTCCAGACGGTGGAGCCGCTCTTCCTCTTTAGAGGGATGCGGAGGCGGAAAGAAGGAGGGCAAGGTGATGGACTGCCCGATGTAGACAGCTGTGACTACCTTGGGCTGGAAAGAGGGTCTTGTCCGCAACACAACCTTGTACGGATGGACAGAAAGGAAAGGAGGTTTGGAGGAAAGAGCCTGGAGCTCACTCACTCTCCTGGCAGAGGTGATGGCAACCAGGAAAGCAGTCTTAAGCGTAAGAAGACGGAGAGGACAGTTATGAAGTGGCTCGAAGGGAGCGCACATCAGAAAAGTAAGTACAAGGTTCAAGTCCCACTGAGGCATCACGAAAGGAACAGGGGGGGTACATATGAGTGATGCCCTTTAAGAACCTATTAACAACCGGGGACTTGAACAAAGAAGGCTGATCAGGTAGCCTTAAGAAGGCGGAAAGGGCAGAAAGGTAGCCCTTGATAGTGCCTAGAGCAGAGCCCTGCTGGGCAAGAGAAAGAAGGAAGAGGAGAACATCAGAAAGAGGGGCAGAAAGGGGAACCACAGCCTTTGCTGTGCACCATGCCACAAATTTGTTCCACCTGCAGGCATATACCGACTTTGTGGAGGGACGCCTGGCTGCCAGAATCACATTACAAACTTCAGGAGGCAAGTCAAATGGCCTCAACTGTCCCTGCTCAATCTCCAAGCATGGAGGTGGAGACTGGACAGGTTCGGGAGGAGGACAGTCCCCTGCTGCTGCGACAGAAGGTCCTCCCGAAGAGGCAGACGAATTGGGGGATCGACAGACATGTTGACTTGCTCGGGATACCAGTATCTTCGTGCCTAGTCCGGAGCCACAAGGATAACTTGGCCCGGTCGCGTCTGATCTTCTTCAGCACTCTGGGCAGAAGTGGTATAGGCGTACAACAGACCGCAGCTCCACTTGCGATGAAAAGCGTCGCCGAACGAGTGCCGCCTTGGAAATTCCAACGTGCAGAACTGATGACATTGCGCGTTCTCTTCTGTGGTGAATAGATCTAACCAAGGCTCTCCCCACTGCTGAAAGAGACCTTGTGCCACGTCCGAGTTCAGACGCCATTCGTGATCCATCATGCACCAACGGGTGAGTTCCTCCGCCCTGGCGTTCAGGGAACCTACCAGGTGTTGAACCACCAGGGTCACGCCCTGATGTTCCAGCCACTGCCAGAGGCGTGGAGCATCCTGGCATAGGGTCCACGACTCCACCCCGCCCTGTTTGTTGCTGTACCACATGGCAGTGGTGCTGTCCGTGAACACCTGCACTACACTCCCCCGGACAGAGGGGAGGAATGCTTTCAGTGCAAGTGGGATCGCCCGCAGCTCCAGAAGTTTGATGTGAAGCCGGGACTCCGCCGGAGACCAGAGGCCTCTGATCTCCTCCTCTCCCATGTGGCCCCACCAGCCCTGGAGGGACGCGTCCGTCACAACTACGTGCTCCGGTTGGGGTAGGGAGAGGGATCTGCCGCTGACTTAATCGCGGTCCGTGAGCCACCACTGCAACTGTCTTGCAGTGGCCTCCGAGATCAAGACATGGTCGGACATTTTGCCCTGATGCTGGGCCCACAGAAACTTCAGGTCCCACTACAGAGCCCACATCCGCCGCCTGGCGTGATGCACCAGAAGGATGAAGGAGGCCATCAGCCCTAGAAGCCGCAGCGTCAACCTGACCGAGACTCAGGATAACGGCTGAAAGATCGGAATCAGAGCCTGAATATCCCGAACCCGCTGCTCAGGAGGATTAACCCGAAACTGCGTCGAGTCTAGGACCGCTCCGATGAAGAGGAGCTTCTGAGAGGGGCACAGGTGTGACTTCGGCACATTGATGGAGAACCCCAGCAGGTGCAGGAGGTCGGCCGTAGTCTGAAGATGGCTGACGACTCTCTGGGGCGAGCCCGCCTTCAACAACCAGTCGTCGAGGTAGGGGAAGACTGAAACCCCTAACCTGCGCAGATGAGCTGCGACCAACGCCATCCCTTTCGTGAATACCAGTGGGGCACTGGTAAGGCCGAAGGGGAGCACAGTAAACTGAGAGTGCTCGTGGCCTACCGTGAACCGCAGGTAACGCCGGTGGGCCGGCAGGACGGGGATATGGAAATAAGCGTCCTGCAAGTCCAACGCTACCATCCAGTCTCCTGGGTCCAGGGCAGCTAAGACCTGAGCTAGATTCAGCATCTTGAACTCCTGCCAGAGGAAGCCGTTGACGTTCCGCAGGTCCAAGATAGGGCGTAGGCCCCCTTTGCCCTTCTTGGGTTCCAGAAAGTAGTGGGAGTAACAACCACACCCTACTTCTGGCCCAGGAACGTGCTCGATGGCCCCCTTGGCCAAGAGGGCCATAACTTCCTCTTGTAGAAGTATCAAGTGATCCCCGACACCACGCAGTGGTACTGTGGTGGCATGGCTGGAGGGGTCGCCTCTAAGGGGAGGGAGTAGCCCCTTCGGTCGATTTGCAGCACCCACTTGTCCAATGTGACAGTGCGCCAGTGGAGGTGGTGATGGCGAACCCTGCCCCCCACTGGCGTCACATGGGCCTGGAAGCTCGGACTAGGAGGGTTTTGAAGCGGATGCTGTAGGGGCGGGTGTGGACTGGCCTCGCCGTTGTCCCTGACCTGCGCCACCATGGTTTCCACGTCCGCCACCGCGCTGGACGGTATTCTGCGGCCCATGGCTGGAAGGACGTGTGGGGGCGCCCCTTCCTGGCCACGAAAGGAGCGAAAGGCAGCCGTTTGCTGGCGCGGGGCCAAGAGGCTTAAGTATTTGGCCGTAGCCCTGGAATACTGAAAGCGCTCAAGCGCATGGTCTGCCTTGTCGCCAAAGAGGCGACGGCCATCAAACGGCATGTCCATAAGGGTGTTTTGGACATCAGCCGAGAAGTTGGCGGACCTCAACCAGGCGTGGCGACAAATCGCCACCGCTCTGCCCAGTGAGTCTGTGGTATCCAGCCCACACCGGATGGAGTATCGTGCCGCATCTCGACCCTCCGCAAGGGCTTGGGCGAGTTTAGTCCGGACCCCCTCCGGACATTGTTGCAGCACATCCGTGGCCATGTCCCACAGAGAGTGGGTATATCGGCCCAAGAGGCACGCGATGTTGACTGACCGCAGCCCTAATCTCAGGGAGGAGAATACCTTTTTCCCGTATTGCTCATACCTCTTGGATTCCTGATCGGGGGGAGCCGTCGGGAATGTGGTCTGGGAGTTAGAGGCCTGGATGACGAGGCTCTCGGGGGTGGGGTGGGTGGACAGAAAGAAAGGGTCGACCGGAGCCGGGCGGTGGCATCTGGTCACGTTCCTATCTACAGGCTGACCTGTAGCGGGCTTGGAACAAGTGCCCAGAAGAAAGTCAGACACGGCCTCATTAAACGGCAGCAGAGGCTTGGCCGAGCCTGCCTGTGGCTTAAGGACCTCAGTGAGGAGGTTAGTCCTCACGGCCAAACGGGAAGCTCTAGGCCCAAGGCCTTGGCCGACCTCGTCAGCACCACACTATAGGCAGCCCCCACCTCCGAAGCCACGGTAGGAGGGGAGACAAAACCAGTGTCTGGAGAGGTGTCCAGACCACTGGCCTCCCCAAGCTCACCAGTCCAGTCCTGATAAGACTGGGACTCCTGTGCCAGAGGGTCCTCAGACCCCTCCCAATCCCCCTCGCCACCCATCTCCTGAAACTCAGGGTCAAAGGATGGGGCCGGGTCATAGAAGTTGAAATCTCCCATCGGCGTCAAGAGCGGCGTCGGTCTGGCGCCAGACCCGAATCAAGGCAGGGATCGGGGATGGCGCCGCCCGAAGGCGACACCTTGGGGGCCGGCGCCGGCGAGGTCGTTAGATCGACCGACAACTACCCGGATCCGGATCCCGCGGGGGCCTGCGGCGCCGGGACCGAAGTCACCGGCGGCGTCGGGACCGAAGCACGTGACGCCGTCGAGGCCAAAGCACCCGACCCGCTGGTGCCCCCAGTCAGGACTGCTGGGCCCGAAGGCACCGCGGAGCCCGACGGAGGAGTGAGCGACCTCATGGCCGTTAGGAAGGCCTCGATCTCCTCCGGCATCACGTTCTGCCCAGGAACCGACGAGTATGAAGCAGGCCGCGACGCCTGCGGCTCCGGCGGAGCCGCGAGGGCGGTGTCGCCAGAAACCCCGGCCGCGTCACGCGCGTGTCGGGGGTAGTCGGAGGAGCAAAGACGTCTCTTCGACTTCTTGTGCTTACCTGAGGACTTCGAGCCCGAAGACCGAGGACGACTCCCGGAGCTATGGTGGCTCCGACCCCGCGACCGGTCCCTAGACCTCCTTATGGACCGGAACCTCGGGCGACGCGGGCCGACTGCCAGAGCTCGAGCCCCTTGCTAGACCGCTCCCGTCTAGCTTTGGACGTCAGGGCCCGGCAGTCGGGGCAGGCCTTGTTGTCGTGGTCGAGGCCCAGGCAGTGAAGACACCGGCGAACGGGGTCGGTAACCAGTCGGTCGCAGTGGGCGCAGGGTTTGAACCCGGGCATCTCTACTGGCACCGTCGGAGCGTTAGATTTCGAAAAAGGATCAAAAATGATCGAAAAAGTTTAGTCAAAAATTGACTAAGGGTACCACTTTTTCCGGATCGGCACTTGCTGACGCGGAAAAAAGAAGAACTGACGTCAGCGCGCGAGGGCGGTGTCTAAGTACTCCAACGTCATCACGGCGCCAACGACGGATGCAGAGCCACAGACGACGCCTACCGACGCGCAAGGGTACTGCTACGCAAAAGTTTCCGGATCCAGTCTGACGCCTGGGGATATTCTAAGGTAAGGAATCTAATACTAACCTGTTTCTTTCAGATATTGCGTTTGATATCCATGATTAGTGCTTCTAAGGCCAAAAGAAACAGTGCAGGAGAGAGAGGGCAGCCCTGCCTGGTGCCCTGTTCTAAATGGAATGACTCCGACAAGGTTCCATTAATAGCAATTCTGGCAGTAGGGTCTGAGTATAGTGTGAGCACCATAAGAAATATAGGCATCACCAAGATTAAAAGATGACAAGCATTGTTTTAACCCCTTCGATGCTGATGACGAGCTCAGCTCGTCATCAGCCACGGTGGTCGTGTGCGGATGACGAGCTGAGCTCGTCATCTAACGCGGCTTTTAGAAAAAAGCCGCACAGCGGAAAAATAACCGCTGCAGCGATGCGGTTAAGAATGACCATGCATGATACCCTGTTTAACGCTTTTTCTGCGTCCAGGGTAATGGCAATAGAGGGGACGGCCGTTATTTTAGCTTTCTCTAGGATATGACACCGTAATCTTGTGTTGTCATTAGACATGCGATACTTAAGAAACTCCACCTGCGAGTTACTCATCAATTTTGGAAAGATCGCATTTAGTCTATTGGCTAGAATTTTTGCAATCCAGGTTTAAGCGAGATTGGTCTATAATTTTTTTATAAAAGGGGGTATTTTCCTTCTTTGGGAATGACAATGATATTGGCTTCACCCATTGATTTGAAGACCCAGCCCTCTTTATCTATAGAGTTGAATAATTTTCATTAGGTATGTTTTAGCGACTTATCAAACTCCTTGTAAAAGGAGGTCGAAAAAGCCATCTGGGCCTGGGGCTTTATTGTTTTTGAGGGATTTGATGGAGATCAAGAGTTCTTTTTCAGAAATGGGGATCCCTAGCGCTGAGCTATCTGTTTGTTGTTGTAGGTTCAGTGACTCTAGGTATTTAGTGCAGCCCTCAGGATCTAGTGTTTGTTTATTTTTATGTAGATCCTCGTAGACGGCTTGGAAAGCATTTAGTATCTCGATTTGTTTGGTTTGGACGATGTTCTTGGAGTCCTCAATCGAGGATAAGGTCAATTGTTTCTGTTTGAGGTATGATGCCAGCAATTTGCCTGCAAATTCCCTTCACATAGCTTGAGTGCCTTCAATTTATTAATCCACACACCAGCTCATTTACTCACTATTTTATTGCATTCGTATTTCTTCTCAATCAAAAGAGAGGCGGTGTCTTTATTATCTATATTCTCAGACTGAGTTATTTCGAGTGACTTGATTTCTTTCTCCAGCGATTCAAGTTCTTGGTTTAGTTTTTTATTAAACTGCGCTAAACTGCGCTTAATACCAATTATGACACCTCTAATGGTCGCTTTAAGTGCATCCCATAAAGTGGATGTGCTTGTTTCAGGGAGGTCATTTAGTGCAATGTATTCCTTAATTGCAGATTCAATCTTTATTTTGTTTTCTGGGTCAGAGAGTATGTCATTGTTGAACCACCATCTTTTTGGCGGTAAAATGGTACCTGGGGGTTTGGCGCTGATGCAGGAGTGATCGGAGACTAGTTTTGGAGCTATGTCTGTTTCGTCTACGAGGTGTGTGAACGAACCTGAGAGTAGGATGTAGTAAATCCTAGAGTAGGAGTTATGTGGGGTCGAGTAAAATGTGTAGTCTCTTGCGTCTGGATGTTGGAGACGCCATGAGTCCCTTAGGTTAAACTCGGAGCATATTTTTTTGAGGATCTCGTGTGAGCGGGAGGGTTGATATTTGCATTTAGATTGGCGGTCTATGTGGGGGTCTAGCGGCAAGTTGAAGTCTCCTCCAACTATAATGAGATCTTCATGAGGAAGGCTCTCAGGAGTATTGGAGATTTTCTCCCAGAACTCGTGTACATCAGTGTTAGGGCCATATATGTTGACAACATGAATGGGGTCATCTCCTCTGTGCAGGTTCATGACTTAGAGTTTTCCATCATCTGGGGAGCTTGAGATAGTAGTAATGTTGGATTATTTGGCATTGAGGGTAATCACACCTTTTCACTTATGGACTGCGGGGGAGCATAAAGTATGAGAGATCCAGTTGAGTTTTATGAACCCTACATCCTCTTCTGAAAGTTTTGTTTCTTGTAGGAGAATGATATCCCCTTTAGTTTTCAATAAATATTCGAAGATTTTACTACGCTTCACCGGGTGATTAAGGCCTTTAACATTCAGAGATACAATATTAAGGTTCTCTGCTAAGGCTTTATTCTGTGTCATCTAAGTGTCTGCTGTTGCCATAGGTGCGATACGCCCAACGGAATATGCAAGCGTGGAAGGGTTGTCTCTGGTTAGTTTGTGGTGGTTGGATCATATATATCGGATCATGGGATGCCGCGTTTGGGAGATACTTCTCTTGGTGGTAACCAAGTGGGTGTTGTCATTGAGCAAATACATTATGCAGGGGTATCTGACACTACAACAGAATTTGAGTAGTCAATACGACAAAAAATAGAATAAAAACATAGAGGAAACAGCCAAAGTTACACGACCCCCGCCCCAGTCCCCCTCCCGCTGCCCCCCCCCCCCCCTTCCCTGGTAAACTCGAACGCTGGAGCTGCGACGGCAGATCCGTCTGAAGGCAACACAGAGGGTTTTAATTGAACATTGTTACATCAGGAGAAACATTTGTCAGAAAACTATGAGAGAGTTGCGGTTACGACTATTGGCTGTTCGGCTATTCTGACCTATGTAGGATTATCGTAGAACATATATGAGCATATATAAATTGTGTAATTGGAGAGCCACAACACCTCTTACGAACATTGAGCCGAATTGTGTAGGTGAGTATCAGTGTTTTTTAGGGGTAAACAGCATTATCTTAAAATGTGTTGGCACCGCTACAACAATCTCAAGAGGTAAAAATCATTATCTAACGTGATTTAACAGTTAACATGTAATTATCCTTAATTATGCTTAATTGTGAGGATGCACCTTGTGCGAAACTTCTCTGTGTGACCAATTATGTAAGATCGAATGTAATGGTGCAAGAATTGTACGGCAGAGAATACTGTTCAAGGGCTATAAAGTTTTCCGTTAGTTGGAGGATCCTCCAGAAAGGTCCATCTCCTGGGCAGAACTTTCTTCCAAGTGTTGTGCGAGGTCTTGGGGGTTTGTAAAGATGAGTGATCTGCCATTCTCCACTATTCTGAATTTCGAAGGACCTGAAAATGAAAATTGAATGTTCTTCCCCCTCAGCCTTTCACGTAGTTGTAGGAATCCTTTCCTTGTGTCAACTGTTTCCATAGAATAGTCCTGTGTAAAGGTTATCAGTTGGCCTTCCCAGGTGACGTGATGATTTTTCCTGGTGAAGTTTAAGATGGCCTCCGTGTGCTGGTAGCGGAGTGGTTTACTAATCATGGGGTGAGATCCTTTTCTATTTGAAGGGTTAAACAACGGAATTCTGTGGGCTCTGTCTAATTCTAGGCCATGATGGAATTTTATCCCGGTTATCATTGGTATCCAGGACTCAAGGAAGTCCACGCATGATCCTGCATCAGACTCTGATCCTTCCAGAATACCAAAAATATGTTCCCTCTTCTATTTCGGTCTTCCAATTAAGCGTTCTGTTTCTTGAGTTCACTGGTGATATTGTGGAGATGTTTGATTTCTTTGGTAGCCTGGGAGGTCGTATCCTCATCATCGCTAATTCTTTGTTCTGCTTCACGGATTTTCGTATTAATAATGTTCATATCAGCGCAAATTGCTGTCAGTTCTAGTTGCATTGAGTCTGTGTTTTGTTTAGAAGAGTTTGCTAGGTAATGAACCTCTGCTAGCTTTTTTAGTATCATGTCCATCGTGCTGTTTAGGTCTGGTTTGGCCTTAATTGGTGAGTCCGAGGTGGTAGGTTCTGGTTTCACTTTCTTGTAGGAAGATCTGCTCTCTTTGTCCGCCATTTCAAGCAGAGTTGAGGTGGTTAAAGTAGTTGAAATGATTAGGCCCAGACCTTCTTTTGATGATCTATAGATCTATAGATCTCAGGCTTACTTTGTCAAGGTTTAGTTCTCAGTCTCAGTCTCAGTCTCAGTTAGAAAGATGAATGCAGGATCGTGCTATAGTGCCACAGCTGGGTAGACGTTGTTAGGGATTTCTTGAAGGACACTTTTAGGTGTATTAAGTATTATTTAGTGAAGCGCTGATGACTTGAGTAATAGTCTTTTTCCTATGGCACTGCTAGCTCTTTCGGCGAGACTTATGAGCTCTCTATGTGTGTGAGGGTCACGTGTGGTTGGAATCGTAGAGGCGCAATTGCACGGTGTAGTTTGGTTATGGAAAGGTGCAGGAACACTGGTAAAGAGCACCACTGTTCCGCCAATTATCAACAGAGGACTCAGGGCTCTCCAGGAGAGGAGGTCACTTGAGTGGTGTATGGGCCTGGTATAGTGACAGTGTTGTCTATGCCTAGTGCCGGGTATCTGTGGTTCCATCAATTACAGCAGTACCAGCAGTGCCAGTGCCAATGGTTTCCGGGAGCGTCTGGCTTAACGACAGTAGCGTCTTCTGCTTTTAATCCGCTTTATTCCTCTTTACATGAGGCTCCGGCGACAATGTCAGCTAGTATGATGCCGTAAGTGGATAAGTGTGGCTCAATGGTTAGAGCGGCAGACACTGATGCAGAGGTCTGGACCGGGACCACGTTTCAATTCCTGCCTCGGCGGCTCTTGGGCTCAATTTCCCCGGACCTGATAATTCTCGCCTCGGTGCCTATTCTAATCATGGGTCCCACTCTGAAACTCTGGGCAATAGCTTGCTTAATCTCCACAACGGCCCCAACAACGCTAGGATGCCTGGCTTCACCTTGGGGGTGCCCAGGAGTGGGCACTTCACATGGAAAGGCCAGAAAGGGTTCCTCAGTGGTATTCGTACAAGCGCCGAGATGCCTCATGGTGATTCGTGCGCTATACAAGTACCATTACATTACATTACATTACATATAAGTGTTGACTGGAGATGGAGGGAATGATTCCATGGAAAATAGTGTGAGATTGTTAGAAATGGGATCTCTGGCTGGCCAAGGCTTGCGCCAAAGTCAGTCAGAGACCACCACTCTAACTCAGGGCAAGGGAGTTACACGCCAAGAAAACGCCTGCTCATCCCCTTGGTAACGTGACATGAGCAGTAAGGCTAAACTCGGAGGCGATGTAAGTTAAGTATTTGCGCACGCAATCAGCAACAACACCCAAGGCCCACCACAAAGGAAACTCCACACAAGGTTATATATAAAAATAGCCTTTGTATTATACCAAACACATTAGATAATAAACACACAATTTACACTGTGCCAACAGGCACGGGCAGAATTTACAGGGGATTATATGTACAGGACAGGGCCACATGGACCACTGTCAGGAATATGCACTTTTAGATTTAGAATACTTGTTAGACCATAGAATGATAATCACTTTAGCACAAAATAGAAAATAGAGCACACAACCAGTAACTACTGGTAACAGGTAAGTACCACCTACGCAACCCTAACCACCTTAGGAGAATATTACGCAGGGAACCAGGACCTCACTAGCAACAACTGTACTAGGAAGAACAACCACCTAAGTATCACTATACATTTAGGGGTATAAGCATGAGAACATTACACATGATGCATCACAACATTCAGAGGTGTGGGGGAAGAAAACACATGATGCATAAAAATACATTCAGTGGTGTAAGGAAAGCAACTTTGTACATGATGCATAAAAACACATTCAGAGGTACCAGAACACAGGGTGCGCAAAACATACAACACACAGTACATTTCCTAGCACCCTAAGAAGCACATAACTCACAACAAAGTCCAGGTTGCGCCACTGCGCCAAAAACCTAAACGTAGCAGCTGCCCACTACTTGCTGGGCAGCTGGGGGACAGAACAGGGCCTAAAAGCTGCAGCTGGCACTAAGTGCTGCCCAGCTGGGTAAGGCCAGGGTAGGGATGAAGGAGTGCGACTCACTCCTAAATCCAGAACATGTCCCTAGAAAGCAAAACCTAAACGGTGCAGCTGCCCACTACTTGCTGGGCAGCTGTAGGATAAAACCAGTGACAGGGGCTCTCGCTAGCTCTCCATAACAGAACTGCGCCAAACACGGGAGCCTTCTAAGCCCTAGGAATGCATGTTGCGCAAAAACGTTGGAGCCCTCTGGCTCTGAAAGAACTGATTTGCCCCAGAGAGCCATCTGGCTTTCCAAACATGAAAAGGTAGGAGCCACGGGGCTCAGCACAGGCCCCTCTGGGGGCCTTTCCAACAAACATAGCCCCCCAAGCTCCTCACAGGGAGTTTCAAAACGAATATGGGCCATTGTTGGAGCCTTCGTGGCTCTAGGCTAAACAATAAGCAAAAGGGAGGAGCGGCCCGCTGCCAAACAGGGCCGTTCGAATACTGCCTCCCATGGTGCTGTGCCTGGATCTGGCAAAAAACCGATAGACCCCACGGAGCCCCCAGCCCTTCTGTACTCACCGGGCTGCTCGCGGGGGACTCCTATCTCCGGTGCAGCGGTAGCGCTCGGCGGGGCTCTCTCTCCTCATGGGAGACCCGCCTACAAAGTGCGCCTGCTTCGCCCCGCTCTAGTCTTCAACCGGTCCCCCATCTCGGGACCGGGACTTCATGTTGAGCCTTTGTTGCTCCTCAGGCAGCATGTCTCTTCTCCCAGCCAGGCAGCCAATCGCAGCACGGAAGAGGTCGGGACTTCCTGGAAGCAAGCGGAAGTCCCGCCCTGCTCCAGGCGCCCGGCCGCCTGACTTCCGGTTCCGCGGCCATTTCTTTAACGCGGCTCGGGCTGCGGCGGGGATTCTCGGGCAGAGAGGAGGCACCCTCTGTACCAAAATAAAACATAGAAGCGGGGTGGGCACCCGCTAAATCTTCTAAAAATGGGGTAATACCCAAAAATTAAATAAGATAATGTGGGCACCCGCAGTGGAGCGATTTTGGGGGAAACCCTCACCAGAGGATTCCCTCTTAAAGGGGCCAAAAAGCAGGATGAGCACAGCGCTCTCAGGGCACCAAAAGAGGCAGCAAAGTCCTGGGTTACAGAAATGGAGCAACCAGCTCCACAGTAAAGGAAAGTCCTCCAGTCCCCCCAGGCCGGGCAGAGGGGTCCCAGAGCAGGAAATGACCACTACAGCAAGAAGGGTCCAACGAAGTCCTGGAGCATCAAGATGGAGCACAGCAGCTCCCATCAAGGCAATTCCTCCAGCATCCAGGGATCCAGGGGCTGGGCAGGGCCCAGGGAGACAAGCCTTCCCCTGGGCCCCAAACAGCAGCACACCCCTGGCAGATTCCAGTCAGAAACAAGAACATTTTATAAAAGGTCACAGCCTCTTTTTATACACACAATTCCTTTGTCTAAAGGTGCAGGCAAGGGGCGAACCAGATACAACTGGTTCCTGAGCACTTTGTTTTTGCTCAACCCCTCTCTCTATTCACAGGATGGGTCAGGGACATCAGACACACCACAGGGGGTGGAGCCAGCATTGTGAGGGGAAAGCCCAGCCCTATTCAGGTCCCAGGTGCACTCCTCCCTCACATCACTCATGCTAATCTCAATACTCACCACCGGGGCAGACCCATCATGACTCATTGAGCCAGGCTCCCCAGCCAGCTCCAGCCAATCACAAGTCAGACACAAATTACACAAACATTCCAACTTCTAGAAGTGGCACTTCCACACTAGACATAATCACGCCGCATTGATCATTGCGCAGCATTTAATCACACGTGTCCGCACATACCAAACTCGAGCCTGCACACCTCACGCATCAGGAACTACCAGAGGCCCAGACATTCCCAATGCATTCCTATGGGAGGCCAGGCCAATCTCACCACACGCACTCAGAGTGCGCACGCACTTTAAACTGCGCCACAGTGTCAAAGTGCGCAAAGACCAGAAATCACTATAATTATTTGATAATACCAGGCAAAAAGTTCCGGGGTGAACCTGCCATAAGGGCCAAGTCCAACAGAGACTTTGTTCTTTGTGCTTACTTTTGCACTCCTCCGTGTGCCAGCGCGAAGTTTTGGTGACCGATGTGCTGCTAGATGTGCACGGCGGGGGGAGAGCAGAGCAGCAGACCACAGAAGTCAGGCGCAGTGAGACAGTGATCCCGCTAAGGTTGGAAGGCAGTCGCAGCGTGAGTGGACTGAAGGGTATCCCAGAGCACCCACCTTGTTAAGATATTCAGCGCTAGCAGGCGTTGTGGCGGAAGAGTGTCTCGGAGCCGCCGACTTGTCAGAGCCAGCGCGATTCGGATGCCGCCACCATTTTGAGGATGTCCGGTGGGCACCGCACAGCGTAGGTTCCACACTCCTTAAGGGCTTGGACACCGAGCATTCTTCATGGCATGGAGAATCTTCTTTAGTGCAGGTGCACTGTTATTTATGGCACTGGTGTCTATGTACTAGTAACTACTCGCTGGGAGGCCATTACAGGGTTAACTTGCAAGAGAATGGGCGAGTTAAGGCAGATATTAGTTATGGCACCTGCGTGTTCAGAGTTGTGCTGAGGTGTTAGCGCTGTGAGCAATAGCGTAAGCAGAGGTGCTAGGCTGAGGTTGTAATTTGCGATTGATCACTAGGGAGCCATTACAGGGTCAGGCAGAGCGAGTAATTGACTTACGGTGCTGAGGAATCTGGTTTAGTCAATCTGGTTTAGTCGCAAGCAGTTGGAATATCAGCATGAACCACCCACTTCTCAAGGCTAGCTGGCTGCTGCCCACTCACGATTTGTGGTAAATCTGCATTTTTAGGTCGCTCCGGACCCCACCACCAATTTGTAGTTTTGAGGCAAGCTCCGTTCACCGCTCTCCACGTTTTCTGATATAGCGAACTTCCGAACGTGCAATCCTTAACTGCTTGGTCACAAAATGATCTTCATGGCATTACTATATGGAGACTGGCTTACGTTTTGTTAATCTCTTAATTTATCACCTGATTACAGCTTGAATCTCTCCTCCGTGTGCCGAGCGACGGGATTAGGCAGCCATTACCACTGCTGTCCAAGCCATGCTCCCCGTTTATTTCAGTTTTAATTTGGTGCTCTGCGAAGCACTCAGATGGTTGCCAGTCCACGATCTGGGTTTCATTTCTCACTGCATCTTTGTTGCTAAATCAGTAAACAGACTTCAACCTAAAAAAGAACAACCCCAAAAACATGTTTTCAGACAATTTATATTTCAAATACATTGCTAGTGACCATCATCTTAGTTTCCTTTTCCCCATCAACAAAAGAACTACCCAAATATTGTCCATATTTGGAGTCTACCTAACTGTCAATAATCATGCTGTCTTTCCCACATATTTTGTGAGGGTTCATTAAACTGTTAAAGGTATATTGGTAAAAAAAATGGTTTATTTTTTCCATCTCTGAGGTTTAAATTCGCTATCATGTTCACCCCTGAACATTATGCTTCAACTCATTAATTACAATTGAGACCGGGCAATAACATTAAACATTCTCTAGGAAGCTGGAAAAGAATCAGAAGCTAAAAAAATAATTAGCTAAAAACGCCTCTCATCCTCAATTATGGCGCCTTCATCCTCCTCAGAGACCTGAAGTTTCACCCGGAAGACACACTGACTCAAACACAATGGCACTACTTGGAGACATAGAGAACCTCAGCCTCACCCAACACACGAAAAGGCCTGCACACTCTGCCAGACACCTACTGAACCCCATCTTCCCCACCATCAACATCTGTCAACACGCCCACATCAGTCACCTTCACAGTTTTCCCATCCCACACTAATACAGATTTACCAACAATAGAATTTCCACTTGTGCAGAAACCCTTCCCCCACCCCCCTTAAGGACAGCAACACTGCAACATCCAGACCTCAAGCCATTTAGTTAATGGAGTAACACAGGATGACAAAATGCCACTGCAAACAACTACACGACAGATGAAGAAGGATCCATGACAACGTGGATAAGGACACCTTCAAATCTGACCTGGGACACTACCACTAATCGATTAGGACCACCAAAAGCACCCCGCAACCATACCATATCAGCGCCAGTACCAAAAGCAGCAAAGAGATGTTCGCCATTGTGAAAGATTTCACCTCCATAGCGTTCACCTCCAACAGCATCACCACCTTCACAAGACTTCTGCAACACGATCAAACAATTCTTCTGCAACAAGATAACATCCATATAGAGTAACATCTACTCCCAACCAGACCAGACCTTGCTACATGCCTTCCTATCTCAGCCAAAGAAACAACCAGGACCATTTGGACCACCATCACCATAGATGAAACTGCTGCCACCATGCAGTCCATACAATCCACGCCTCCACAAACGAATTTCAACCCATCAGAGCTGCTCTAGGCAATTGAGTTTGTGACTGAGGAGGAGGGAGGGGAAGACCCTTGTCAAGCAACAACCACAATTTTGTATGGGTGTACCACTAAGGCCACTAAATTAATCTGTTTTTAACCCTCTGGTAGCTTAGCACAAAAGCAGTCAAAGTGAAAACACAACACAAGAAAAATCCCACACCAGTTTAAAACAATCTAGTAAATGTTAATATGTAAAATGACACCAAAAGCAATTAGATCCAATTAGCATCTAAAGGATCAAAGGGCCAATTGCAGATATCTGCTCGCGAGAGACACAAGAAAAGTCAAAGGTTTAAGAGTTATTGCGATGAAGTGCGGTTCGGCTACATGGGAAGGATTGGGTCCGGTCTCAGTTTACTATCAGACTTAGAAGAAATTTTGAGGAACGGTGGCTAAAAGGGTAAAGTTCAGAGCTGCAAGTCTGCTGACTGTGTCTGAGGAAGAGGCGTCATAATCAGGGAGTCACTAGACAGGGAGGGAAAAGGTCTACCTTCGCACAATTTTTAGAAACCGAGAATCTCCAGCGGGCTGAAGCTGAAGGTTGTAGTCAGCGAGGCGGGGTATCATTACTTGAAGGTCTGGCTGAACAGGATATGTTGCAGCGGAGAAGGAGGTAGTAGGAGCCACCATGAAGTCAGGCAACCAGCAATGCACCTCAGGCGGATCGGCTAGCAAGAAGGTCCCACTCTTCTGCCAGTTCTCTAGCCACTTTTTGGTGAAAGTTTTTCTAAGTAACAAGTTCTGTCTGGATGAGCACCTTTAGCACCACTTCCAAGGGTCCAGGACTGGTTGGCCACCACTGAGGGTCAGGACACCCTTCAGAAAGTCCAGGGTTCAAGAACTCTGGAGTTCCTTATGTCCTTATAGCTGACGAAGGAGGCTAGAAAACTAGCCTTTGGAGTCACTCTGGTATTCCTGTAATCAAGCAGCAATGTACACCTCAACAGGAAAGTCCTCTGTGGGTACAAGGCAAGCTTCAAGCAGAAGAACTATCCTCTGGTGTACAAAGCAGGCCTCAAGCAGCAGAGCAGTCCTCTGGTAGCAGCTACCTGTTCCCAATCAAATGTTAGCAGTTATTAAATGTAATACGTTAACCCAATGTTTTCCTGTGGAAGAGGTAGGCCTAACAGTTGTGAAAAATGAATCTGGGTGTTTTCACTACCAGGACAAGTAAATTGTCCTACCTTTTACATTCAATGCACCCTGCCTCCTGGGCAGTTAAGGGCCTATCTTAGGGGTGACATTTGTATTAAAAACAGAGGTTTAGGCCTGGCCACATGTTTATTTTGCAAGTTGGAACTGGCAGTTTAAAATGCACACTCGCTACAAAGGCATACCTGACATATGTTTTAACGGGCTGCTTAAGTGGGTGGCACAACAAGTACTGAAAGCCTGCTAGTACAATTTAATTTAAGGCCCTGGGTAAGTAAATTAAATGAGACAATTAGGTGTAGGCAAACTCTACCATGTTTAAAGAGTAAGCACAAGCACTGGTTTGCAGTGCTAAAGTGCTGAGTCCTAATGCCAACAAATATGAAATTCGAAACAGGAGCGAGGAGGGCAAAAAGTTTAGGGAAAGACTCCACCAAGGCTGTCAGGTCTAACAGCCACCTCCATATCATTAGCCACCCTCCTGAATACATGTGCTTCCCCATCCGATGAAGCCTTTCGTGGACCCATTAATGCTCCCCTATCAGAAGGGGCGTGGCTCAGTGCACAGCAAGATGGCCACCCTGTAGTGTTGCTCTGCCAGCCGCCTTCATAATCCATCATCCTGCTCCTTAAATGCCCATCGCTGTTAACTGCTGGGCTTACCAGATTGCCGCAGCATCGAGCTATCGGAGGCTGTCTTTGGCAAGATAGGAAGAGGCTGTGGGGCTCGGCAGTAAGTGCTGAAAGTTGCGCCCATCACACTGCTGGAGACCAACGTTACTTCCGCGGACGACTGCTGGCGCTCTAACCTGCCCAAAAACCGAAACTGAAGACGCTGCTGGAAAGGTAGCGAGCGTCTTGCTGCACCGACGCTCCCGGGTCTGTCACCACGGGAGCTGAAGATTCTCGGAGGTGGGTGCCTGCGGAGGGCGCGGGACGCTGGAACTACGCGAGCCGATGGCCTTGGAGAGGAGAGTAGGCCCCTGGGAACCGCTACGCGGCTCTCCCTGCATGGACAGGACATGGCGCCCGGCCGAGCGTTGGAAATTGATCGCGGCTGGGGCCTGCGCGACTCAACATAACTGCTTGTTTTTCCCTTGTTTTTGTGCCCCATTTGCCCTCTGTTCCACTCGTTTTTTGTGCCCATCTGCCTTCTGTGCCACTCGTTTTTCCCTCGTTTTGGGGCCCCTTTTGCCCTCTGTTTCACTCGTTTTTTGTGCCCATCGGCCTTCTGTGCCACTCGTTTGTCCCTTGTTTTTGGGCCTCTTTTGCCTTCTGTTCCACTCGTTTTTTGTGCCCTTCTGCCCTCTGTGCCACTCGTTTCTCACTCGTTTTTTGTGCCCTTCTGCCCTCTGTGCCACTCGTTTTTCCCTCGTTTTTGTGCCCTTTTTCCTTCTGTTCCACCTGTTTTTTGTGCCCTTCTGCCCTCTGTGCCACTCGTTTTCCCCTCGTTTTTGTGCCCCTTTTGCCTTCTGTTCCACTCGTTTTTTGTGCCCTTCTGCCCTCTGTTCCACTCGATTTTTTGTGCTCCTCTGCGCCACTTGCTTTTTCGTTTTTTGTGCCCTTCTGTCCACTTGTTTTTTGTGCCCTTCTGCCCTCTGTGCCACTCGTTTTTGTGTCCCTTTTGCCTTCTGTTCCACTCGTTTGTTTTTGCCCTTCTGCCCTCTGTGCCACTCGTTTTTCCCTTGTTTCTGTGCCCCCTGTTTCCTTCTGTTACCTTCGTTGTCCCTCACCGCCCTCGCCGCTGCGTCCCCGCCCCCTGACTGCCCACTGCCCATTCGCTGCGCCCGCATCTCGCCTCCCAGCTGCTCCTCTCTCCCACTTCCCTATATATGCTGGCTGCTGGCGGTGAGGAGAGCGACCCTTGACCCTACCAGGTAGGTCGCTCCCCCTTCGCACAGCACCGCCTGTGTCTCCCTGCCCCAGCTGCCTCTGCTGCTGCTCAGGAAGTTTGAGGCCCTCCACCACCCGCAGGCTACCACCTGCGCCTTATCCCTGGTGGCCAGTGGTTGGCCGTAGGTAGGTTTGTTCATCCTCCGCTTTATTGCTTTTATTGTATTGCCTGTATTTTCATTGTTGTGTCTGTGACTGCTGTTGTCTGTCTTCCCCCGCTGCCTGTACGTGGTCCGTGCCCCTTTTTCTTCCCTCGGTTCCCATCGCTGTCCCCGTACTCTCTCTGCCTAATCTTTCCTTCTGTACCCCTCACTGCTGCCGTGTCCCTTCCCGGGTTCCCCTTCTGTTCCCCCTCGCTGCCACCGTGCCTCTCTGCCCGTTCTGCCTTCTGTTCTTAGCTGCCCCTGTATTTCTGTATTTTGCCTTCTTTGCCACTAATTTTTCCCTTGTTTTTGTGCCCCTTTTGCCTTCTGTTCCACTCGTTTGTTGTGCCCGTCTGCCTTCTGTGCCTCTCGTTTTCCCCTCGTTTTGTGTCCCTTCTGCCTTCTGTTCCACTCGTTTTTGTGCCCTTCTGTCCCTGTTCCACTCTTTTTGTTGCCATTGTGCCCACTGTGCCACTTGTTTTTCTCTCGCTTCAGTGCCCCTTTAGCCTTCTGTTCCACTTGTTGTTTTGTGCCCTATGTGCCACTCGTTTTTCCCTCGTTTTTGTGCCCTTCTGCCTTCTGTTCCAATCTTTTTTGTGCCCCTCTGCCCTCTGTTCCACTCGTTTTTTGTGCTTGTCTGCCCTCTGTGCCACTCATTTTTCGCTCGTTTCTGTGCCCCTTTTGCCTTCTGTTCCACTCGTTTTTGTGCCCTTCTGTCCTCTGTTCCACTTGCTTTTTGTGCCCCTCAGACCTCTGTGCCACTCGTTTTTCCATCGTTTCGGTGCCCCTTTTTCCTTCTGTTACCTTCGTTGTCCATCACCGCCCTCGCCGCTGTGTCCCCTCCGGCCCGCCCCTCTTACTGCCCATTCGCTGCTCTGCCTCCCGCCACCCAGCTGCTCCTCCCTCCCACCTCCCCATATATGCCGGGCGTGCGCAGTGTGCGCGCCGCTTGGGGTGCCTAAGGAAAGCCCTTCTGCACCCGTCCGCGCCCAGCCCCAGAACCCCTGGCCCTTACACCCACCACGACGACCTCCGCCACTATGGCGCCAGCACTCTGCACGCTCCCAACTCCGGACGGAGCCACACCTGCGTCAAGGCCGCCCCGAAACGCACACACAGCCCCTTCACTTGCTGGAACTGCAGCTACACCAGCCTCAGAGCTGACGAACCACCCGCCAAGAAAGACCCCAACCACCTCCGATGCATACTACTGAACACCCGCTCCGCACGCAAGCAGGCCATCGCGCTCTGGGACCTGTTCGACACAACATTCCTGGACGTCGCCTTCCTGACAGAGACCTTGTTTAACGACTCCTCCGCACCCAAAATTGCCATAGCCATCCCAGACGGCTACAAGATCCCCCGCAAATACCGCACCAACCGAGTCAGAGGAGGAATCGCCATCATCCACAAGAACAGCATCAGGGTCTCGACTAGCACCGACGACGCGCTCAGCACTGCCAAACGGGGAACAGAGTTTACAACGCAACTTTTACCACGCAGTACCTTTACCACTCAACTTTGACAACGCAGGTCGTTACAACAACTTGCGCTGGGGGGCGCTGTAGGATAGTGAATAGTTTAATTTACTATGCAAAACCTTCCCTACTATCCACAGGGACTGGAGTTGGAATAGTAAATTAAACTATTCACTATCCAGCGCCCCCAACGCAAGTCGTTGTAACAACTTGCGTTGTAAAACCTGCGTGGTAAAGGCATGCGTTGTAAAAGCATGCGTAGTAACGACATACATCCCTGCCAAACACATGCATTTCCAGATCCACACAGACCCTAACTCCACTCTCAGAGGCACCATCGTCTACCGACCCCCCGGACCCAGCACCCAGTTCAGCTTCTCTATCGCAGACTTGATCAGCACGCACACCCTGACCTACACCGACTACATCCTCCTTGGAGACCTGAACCTTCACCTTGAGAACAACAACGACAACAACTCCACAACCCTGATTGACAACCTCGCCAACCTCGGACTGAAGCAACACGTCACAACGCCCACCCACTCTGCAGGCCACACGCTCAACCCTGTTTTCTCCTCAAGACTGCACGTCTCCGTCAGCCCCACCACCGAACTCCTATGAACCGACCACCGCTGCATCCACTTCGCCTTCCAGAAACCCACCACACACCACCGCACCCAACAGATTCCTCGCCGCTGCTAGAGCAAAATCACCGAAGACAAACTACATGCAAACCTCGCTCTCAGCCCACCCACCAAACCCTCCAACACCGACGACGCTGCCCACAGCCTCGGACGCTGGATCGATGACTGCGCCAACACCCTCGCCCCGCTGAAGAAACCCCCCAACAGAGACACCAGCAAGAGGGCCAGCTGGCCAACCCCAGACCTCCTAGCCTCCAAGCAAGCCTGCCGGAAACTAGAGAAGAAACGGCACAGTGAACAAACTCCGGACAGCCACGCAGCACACAAGGACGCCATCCGCAGCCACCACCACCTCATCAGGGCGGCCAAGAGGACCTCCTTCAAAGACCGCCTCGACAACAACCCACACAATAGCAAGGAGCTCTTCAACATCGAGAAGGAACTCTCCAACCCGAGCTCCAACACCAACGACATCCCGCCGTTGCAAGCCCTGTGCGACTCCCTCGCCACCTTCTCCCACCGCAAGATAGCAGACATCCACGACAGCTTCAACACCCAGACACACCACAACAGACCCTCAGCACACCATCGACCATGACCCCCTGCTAGCCTGGGTCAGCACGAGCATCGATGACACCATCAAGACCATGCGCACAATCCACTCCGGCTCTCCGTCAGACCCATTCCCGCAACATGTCTTCAACAGAGCAAGCAGCTCCATCTCATCCCATCTGCGCAAAGTCATCAATCTCTCCCTCAAGACCGCGGCCTTCCCAGAGATCTGGAAACATGCCGAGATCAACGCCCTACTCAAAAAACCTAAGGCAGACCCAAGAGACCTCAAGAACTTCCGGCCCATCTCTCTGCTCCCCTTCCCAGCCAAGGTCATCGAGAAAACCGCCAACAGACAGCTAACCTGATACCTCGAAGAGAACAAAATCCAGGACCCTTCCCAGTCAGGGTTCCACAGCAACCACAGCACTGAGACTGCCCTCATCGCCGCCACCCACAACATCAGGACCCTGCTGGACAACTGCGAGCCCGCAGCACTCACCCTCCTAGACCTTTCTGCCACCTTCAACACTGTCTGCCACCGCACACTACGTGCACGCCTCCACGCCGCAGGGATTCGAGATAAGGCTCTGGATTGGACCATCTCCTTCCTCTCTGACAGAACCCAGAGCGTACGCCTCACCCCATTCCGTTCCAAAGCCTCCGAGATCATCTGCGGCGTACACCAGGAATTCTCCCTCAGGCCAACGCTGTTCAACATTTACATGGCCCGGCCCGCACACATAGCCCGACAGCACGACCTCGACATAATCTCCTACACCGACGACCCTCAAAGCCAACCTCCACAAAGGAATTAAGGCTGTCGCCGACTGGATGAAGACCAGCCGTCTGAAGCTGAACTCGGACAAGACGAAGGTCCTCATCCTCGGATCCAACTCTTCAGCCTGGGACGACTCCTGGTGGCCAACGGCACTGGGGGCAGCTCCGACACCCAACGACCATGCACGCAACCTGCGAATCATTCTCGACTCAACGCTCTCAATGACCAAGTAAGTCAAGGTTGTCTCCTCCTCCTGCTTCAACACCCTCTGCATGCTCCCTCTAAGCGGGAGCCCCGTCCAAGCTCATCAAACGACTACAGCACATCCAAAATGCCTCGGCACGACTGATACTCGACGTACAACAACACGGCCACATCACCCCCCACCTGAGAAACCTGTATTGGCTCCCAGTCAACAAGAGAATATCCTTCAAGTTCCTCACCCACGCACACAAGACACTCCACAAGACCGGCCCAGCCTACCTCAACAGACGGCTCTCCTTTTACATCCCCAACTGTCAGCTACGCTCCGCCGACCTCTCACTCGCCACCGTCCCACGCATCCGAAGAACAACCACTGGTAGGAGATCCTTCTCCCACCTCGCCGACCTGCTGACCTTCAGGAGGATACTCAAGACCTGGCTGTTCGATCAGTTGCGCCCCCCCTCCCCTCAGCGCCTTGAGACCCTTGTGGGTATGTAGTGCACTTTTAAAATTATTGATTGATTAAACTGCCACTAATTCAAGACAAAGATGCTGCTGTATAATGTGGAGGGCGCTTCATGTGATGTATTTTATCACTCTACCCCGCTGGCTCTTTAATTAGCTTGTATCGGCCAGATCACTACTGGCTTACTGACCCTGAGCCTGTGTGAGGGTCCCGAGCTGACTGGTGGCGACTGGGCCTTTCCGGCCTACCACTCCTACTATGCGGTGGAAGTTGATCGCGGCTGAGGCCAGAGCGATTTGAACCGGCTGCCACTGGTTAAAGACAAGGAAGCTACTGTGCACCGAGGAGGGTATTGCGCTGGATTTATTTCGCCAAGGTAACCGACTGGCTCTTCACTGTGCTTGATTTTGCCTGTTCACAGTTCACCTGCGAACTTTGGGCCTAGGTGAGGGCATTGTGCTGGATATCGGCGTAGTAGTTTTCTTGGCCTACCGCACCCGCAGACTGCGCCTTGTCCAAGTACACATACACTGCAGCCACAAGCCAACATTGGGGCCATATAGGGACGGATCGCTGGTGAGCAGTGTGTCACACACAACGCGGCCTAACGCGCACACTAGAGAGGGCTGCCATTATTTGTGTGTGCGGGAGCGGTTCTGAGTGCGCCGTCTGTGAACTGGGAAACACTGGGAGGGCGCTGAGAATCCCCCATCCAACTGATCCTACATAACTGGGTGGAGACCGCTGGCCGGTTTTCAGGGACGGATTCCTTACAGACCGAACAGATCACGTCACAAGAGTTTTTGGTATTATGCGTCACAGGGTCCGCCGCCACGCGTCTACCCAACAATTAACTCCGGTAAGAGAACTACGAAGAAACCATCATCACCATGGGCAAAGCGGAGAAGAATCAGCCAAGACTCACATTTGAATTGTGGGGGCAACATCTCGCAAAATGCGGCATCCGACTCAGAGCTGGATTCTGACGCACAGGCTCCGACCGCCTTAGAGAAAACGCTATCCGCCATCCAAGCCAGCCTGCAATCTATTGATGGTAAGATAGAGGCTCTTAATGGCCGAATGGACCAGATGTCATCGAAATTGGATAAGCAGCAGGCGGTGTGAATCGGCGAAGCGGAACAATGCATATGGGAAGCCGAAGACAGTCTACAGCAAGTTGCCGCCAAAACCACAGATATCACACAACTTCTAGCAGTGTTACAAGCGAAAAATTACGACATTGAAGCGTGCTCTAGGCGCAATAAGGTGCGTATTTTAGGCTTACCGGAGTCCACAAATGTGGGACGGCTGGAAGACTACGTCGAAGTTATGCTCCTAGACATCTGCAAAGCCGAGAATCTGTCAACCATGTTTGCCGTTGAACGTGCCCACAGATCTCTGGCGGCACGTCCTCCACCTGGTGCCCCTCCTCGCCCCATTATCGCAAGACTTCTGCACTTTAGAGATCGGGAAATAATACTACGTAACACATGACAGAAGGGCACCGTCAATTATCTGGGCAACGTCCTTTCCTTCTTCCCGGATTTCACAGCCACGGTCCAGGAGGCACGCGAGGAGTTCCAGGGAGTCAAAAAACTCCTTATGAAAGAACAGATCCCACAGGCTATGTTATATCCTGCCCGTCTCCCCTTAGGTACTGACAGTGGCACAAACATATTCGTGAACCCGAAGCTGGCCATGCACCACGCCAAATCACTGCGTCGGAAGCAACGGTCCTCCGCTCAAACTTCCGCTGTTGATGACTGACTGTAGCTAATCCTCCATCAGCTTGTATTCTTTATTATGCTTAATGGCCTACTGCTAAAGATTACTCTAAGACAATGTTGTTTGCTTATTTGATGCATAGACTAGGCCTACCACTGAGTTGTGGACGTGTATTCGCAATGCCTCCTATATACATGTTTTATGCACTCCTGCACAGTATTTTCATGTTGTCTGGGTGGGATTGTGTCTAGTGACTACTTACAAGATGAGGTTACTCTTTGGTTTCTAGGTATGGATGCAATAGTACACAGATGTGTGAAATTGTATACCTTACATGTATATTCACATTTATCTACATGCTGTGGTTGTCATGCCGCTCGTAATTTCCATGCTGTTCTTTTAGTACAATGGGCTCAAAATTAGGAGCGCAAGAACTTAAAAGGCGACCCCTTGCCGTTCTTTCGGGAAGTAGTTGAAGCCGCTGCGTCCCCTGTTGGGTGTATCCTGTCACTATTTTTGTTACTGTTCTGTCTTGTTCTAAGTTTTTGGTTATGACAGTGGGATCTGTCTTTGCCAAGATTGGGTTGCTAAAGTGGGTGCGGGGAGGGAGTTTGATACAGTTTCGGATAGTTGCAGGCAACAAGATCAGTGTTAAATATGGTTACGACCCTGGACATGACACATAGAGAGTGCCAGTCAACGTGCACAAAATATACACCAGAAACTAAAATTGCTAGTAAATGGGCAGGGTTCCGGCTCGCATCCTCATAGTCCACTTACGCACGGTGGGTACTTGTTCTGATCAAGAGGGGCAATCCATTCCGGCCCACGCATACCCATACAGATTTGGAAGGCCGCTGGGCTATGGTACAGGGCAGATTGGGCATGACCAATCTCACAATTATCAATATGTATGGACCTGTGGTAGATGACCCCACACCTTTTAAACACATGCTTGCCATTTTACGCTCATGACCAGAAACAGCTATACTATGGGGAGGCGATCTTTACACGCATCTCAATCCACAGGTTGACAAATCTAACCCTACAGGTGCCCGTACAATCAAAGTGGCTCAATGTGTCCCCGAGGCTATGGCAGAAATGGGATTGGCTGACGTCTGGCGGTTACGTAATGGGCAGACTCAGGAAGGGACACATATCACACCCACCTACAACAGCTGGTCCCGTCTAGACAACTGGCTACTGAACGAAGAAGCAAACAACTGGGTACTCAAATCTACAACTTACCCCGCACTTTATCGTATCATGACCCCATCTACCTACACTTGAGAATCCTGGCTAACCCACATCTTCCGTTCACATGGCGATTCCGAACTGAAGCGCTACTTGACCCCACTTATAATGAAGCCATTAAAACCTCCATAATTTATTATTATTATTATTAGGGAGTTTTGTAAAGCGCCTGGTTTACGCCCAAGGCGTGTCCCCGCGCTGTGGTAGGTAGGGTGTCCGTGAGCAGTCAACAGTAATTAGCGTCTGAAGAGATAGGTCTTAAGTTTACGCCTAAACAGGGTTTCCGAAAACTCCATGCGTAGTTCCATCGGCAGATCATTCCACCGCTTAGCGGCAATTCACTATTTCGCCAAAAAACACGTGTTCAGTGGACAGTCAGGCATCCCTTTGGGAGGCATTCAAGTTGACAATAAGAGTGGTCCGTATTAGTACCACATCAGGTATTTTGAAAAACATCAGAGGTCAAATTTCTAAAACTGAGGCTGCCCTTGTCAGGGATGCTCGGTGCTCTTCGGGATCCGGGTGATGCTCTAGAGGTTCCACCTCCAGATCTCCCCAAGCTCGGGAAAACGTACGCACCCAGAGCTTAGAGGTGATCAGGCAAGGGAAAAATGTGAAGCGGCCGGGGGTAGGTGCTGCACAGGCTGAGGCAAATCTGAAACGACAAATGACAACCCTTTATGAAGGCCTATGACCCTATCCGCCCTCCATAACCTCTCTATGATGCTTCACATACCCTGGTACAATAAACGCCGTGTGACAAATCGCGGAACAGACTCTGTACCCCCTCTCCTATCATGGAACGCCTGGGGAATGCCTACAAAACACAAGCACAGGTTATCCCACCTATTCCACACATATTCCTGATTTGTCCCCTAAGGTATCCTGACTTAGTACGCACCTGGTTCTTATGCCTAGTTGACTCATGAAACCAGGTTAGTGTTCCCAGACCTCAGCCTATGAAAAATGGTTCACAAACGTTCTCCTTCTGTTCCTTCACAGAAGTATGTTTCAGTATTCTCCGTGTAACAGCACAAAAGCACCACCCCGACAGAAAGTAATAAGCAAAAAACAAAATGTAGCAATCCCAAGAGGAGAATGCTCTCCCGTCGCCTTACCACCAACACCAATGGAGTCTACAGGATTCTGGGCTCCTTTGTTGTGGTATCGTCCGATTCCGTGAGTAGCGTCCGCACCTCCTCCAGAGAAAGCAGAATACCGCTCCTCACCCGTAGACAATCCAGGGAATCAGCTCCGGTGTCCATGTCTTCGCGTTTCAGACGGCGAAGCACCACAGCACCGACAGACACGTATCCGCCGCCACACTCGTCCAGGAATCGAAAGTTCCTCCAAAGCAGGGTCTGTGTCGTCGCGCAAAGGACCAACAGCGAAGCACCACAGTACCCACACAGTGAGTCAGCCGACAACACTGTATCCGCCTAGAAGCGGAGTCACCAACAGCCGTGAGACCAAACAAGGGGGTATCCGTGTCTTCGCGAAGGCTCAGCGAAGCACCACTACACCCACAAGGTAACGGGCAGCCGCTCCGTTACAGTATCGGCAAGCAACAAAATCCAATACAACCCGACTTCCGGGTTCAGATCGTATTAATAGCTTCCGCCCACAAGCAGCAGAGACTTCTGGGAAATGTAGTCCTCCATAGTCAGGCAGGCGCGGTTAACAGGGGATTCAGATCCTGACAGCCCTAGACGAGTTGGAGAAGGAATATTGGACGGCACCATCTAACGCCACGCTTGCCCGCATACACGAACACCTAGCGGAATATGACAAATTAGCCGAGACGGAGGCGAAATATAAGGGGAGAAGACATGTAGCCAGAGCATATGGCGAGGGTGGTCGGCCAGGTAGGAACTTAGCCACTAAATTAAAATCCCGTGCAAATCATCATCAGGTTGACAAGATCGTTGATGGTGACGGGACAGAACATTTCACCCCACATGCCATAGTGGACCAATTCAGGCACTGGTATAAGACACTATATACCACACGGAGACGTGGATGAAACCACAATGGCGGACTATTTGTCAGACATAGCTTGCGCACAGCTATCAGATTCACACAGGGAATAATTATCCGTGCCCATAGCTGAAACTGATGACAAAGATGCTATTCTCTCCCTTCCCAATAGTAAGACACCAGGGCCGGACGGCGGAATTTTACAAAGCATATGCAGACCTTATTGTTCCCCATATACTAGAAATGTATGCTGAGGCACGCAATACCTGCACCCTACCCCCTTCTTTAAGGCAAGCTATGATCATCTTTCTCCTCAAGAAAGAAAAGCCACCTATATCTTGCGAGTCCTACCACCCCCTATCATTGATTAATATAGATGCGATCCAACAGTGTCACAGAGCATCTGTGCTCAATTTTACCCACCGGCCGGTCAAAATATCGATGTATGCAGATGACATGGTCCTCTTTGTTAGAGATCCCCAACAATATTTATCTACTGTTCTCCGAGAATACATCAGATTTGGTCTGTTCTCTGGACTCACATATCAATTGGGAGAAATCTGTCATCATACCACTAACGACGATCACATCCCAGCCTCCTCTAGAATACCCTTTATTATGGACGACAGACCCAGTTAAATACCTTGGCGTCTGGGTACATCGAGACCCTGAAGTGGTAATCAGAGAAAACTATGGTTGAGCCTATGACACATTAGCACAACAAGGGGACAGATGGTCGCATCTCCCGCTGTCTCTGGCAGACCGTATTGCAGTAATTAAAATGGTCATCCTCCCACGCTTCCTATACCTCTATTACAAAATACCGATTATATTGACTCAACACTTCTTTAAAACAGTGAGAACCCAACTTTTACGCTTAATATGGGGCACCGGACAGCCCAGAATTAGCTGGCGAACGCTAATACTATCCTATGACAAAGTGGGATTTCCCGAAGCAGATTTTTACGTATACTACCTTAGCGCCCAAGCCCAGTACGCATACTTTTGGCTCAGAACACACAACTTTCTACCACACGTAGCGGTAGAGGGCGGAGATGCTCATCTCACCCCACTTGGAGGCATACTGACGCATGTGAACAGAAACACGCCAAAGACAGAAATTAACACACTCGACATGACTACTGCGGCGTGGCAAGCGATTGGCAATCGAGCACACAAACTACCACTGTATGCACCTGCACTGCCAATAACCCATCTGCCGCCTTATCCGTCACTCAGGATATGGGACCTCTAAAATCGTTAAAGGAAGCTGACATTACACACATGCGTGACATATACCCTGAAGGGCGCGATCTTGAACAGAGTGATTTGGAATACATACAGAACCCCACGTCCCTATTTCAATACACTTCAAACATGCCATGCACGACCATTATCCTGATTTTCCTACATAGCCTCCGACACTACTGTCCTTACAACTACTGATAGTGGCACGCACCAAGAAAAAATTAATTACTAAATTATTCAGGGCTGTGCAGGAGGAAACGATCAGAGGACCCGATTAAAGCCTCACCTAATGGAACGATATATTAGACCCCCAGATTACTGAGGAGGAATGGGAGCGAATATGCCAGTTGACAGGCCGTCTCACACCCAATGGGAATTTACGCATTATTCATTTTAAGTTTCTGCACCAGATATACTATACTCCCTCTAAATTACACCGAATGGGTTTAAGAGAATCAGATCAGTGCAAACAGTGCAGACAATTACACGCCAACTTTTTACATCTTGCCTGGTGCTGAGGTCCAGTGCTCACATACTGGGAAGGGGAGCTTGACCGTATCCATACTATGACGGGCACTAGGCTCCTCCGTACACCTCTTGTGTGTTTGCTAAACTATGTCACCCAACTGATAGGCACTATGGGCAGGTTTGTGAGAGTTGCCCGATTGCTCGCAAAATGTCATACTTTGTTTACATGGGACAGTACCCTGGCACCAAAGTTGGAGGGGTGGATGAAGAATATGGTATATTGTAAAGAAAATATGGAACTGTACGCACAGGATTCGCCGGTTTCCTCCAGACGAAATGATATTTGGAGTCCACTCAAACAATTCCTTGCTATTCCAACACCTGCAGATGACAATTGACATTCTCAACCAAACATGTTGTTTTGTGCCAGTATTATGTAATTGCACTTGTTGTGTCATGACTGCACCACCTATGCACTGTTTATATTGTACAGTCTGATCGCTGAGGACTTAGTTTGATACTGTATTGTTGTAATCTCTTGTTCACTAAGCTATGCTGCTGTTGATGGCAGTGGTTGTATGTTGCACCATAACTCAATAAAAAGAATTGAAAAAAAAACTACAGACCTATCACCCATCTACCATTCCTATCCGAAGTCCTAGAGAAGCTCATCAACAAATGCCTCCCTGCCCATTTCAGCAACTGTCAAGTCCTCAACGTCTCCCAGTCTGGCTTTAGACCCAATCAAAGAACAGTAACAGCCCTCATCACCTCCACAGACAAAATCTGCTTGATCCTGGACAAGAAACATGGCAGGCCTTTCCTCTTGGACCTTTCTGCAACATTTGACACAGTATCTGTATCCCACCCTATCCTCATGCAACGCCTTCATGAGAGTGGAATCCAAGGACCCACCCTTCATTGGATCTGCTCCTCTCTAACTGGTAGGAATCAGTCAGCCAGCCTTGTCGTCTTCTCTTCAGACGCATGCAACCAAATGAGTGGAGTCTGACGAGGTTCCTCTTTTAGCCTGACCCTCTTCAAAGTGTACATGATCACACTTGCAAGCACCATTCGCCCCCACGGCATCGACGTCCTCTCCTACGCTGATGACACCCATCTCATATTTTCCCTCTCAGGCAAGATCCCGCACATTTAGAGCAAAGTCTACAAAATGTGCTCATGCAGCAAAGGCTGCATGAGCAAATTGGCCTACTAGATGAAGGTCAACTGCCTTGAACTAAACATCAATAAAACAAGTTGTGTTCTTCGGCAAAAACACCTCAGCATGGGACTCCAACTGGTGGCTGGCCTGGTGACCCACAACAACCCCCACAACCCACGCCAAGTACCTCCAGATCTACATCGACAGCAAACTGGATAGGATTACCCAAGTCCACGTTGTGACAGCTTCTTGTTGATGCAGTGAAAAATCTACTAATTACCCCCGGCCAAAGCCTGCAAAATCATCACACATGCCCTTGTCATAAGCAATGACAGTTTCAGAAAACAACTAATCAGACAACTGAAAACCATTCAGCACTCAGCAGCCAGAACCACTCTCAACCACCCACGCTGCACACATATCCCACCTCACCTAAAGGAACTCAAGTGGCTCCCTATACAAACAAGCATATTTCAAATTCCTCACTCACACAAACAAAGCACTACACAACACTGGTCCTGCTAACCGCAATAGCTAGATCTCATTTCACTAATCCACGAGATACCTCTGCTTGGCTAGACTCATACTTGTACACAAGGACTCCTACTAGCACACAGTCCAAGCATATGCAGAACCAGATACGCCAGTCTGGCCGGCTCCTTCATCACCACTCCTATAGTGTGAAATGATCGGGCATTACACATCAGAGCCTCCTCCTCAATTCTTGAATTCCGCAGGATGCAGAAGGTCTGACTTATTGAACAGCCCCACCCAGCTGCTCTAGGCAAGTCTAGCCCAAGCCTGCCAAGCACCAAGAAATCCTCCCGGGTGACTGCACGTCTTAAAAAATCTGCATACCACAACAATTCTGGTACTCCTTCAAAAAAGTGGCTAACGTCATATCAGCCAAATTAGAGGCTGCCCTGCTCTACTTAGAGTCAGGGGAAGCACCACACTTCTAATAGTGAAGCCTACACTGGCTCCACAGTGGAAATGTCTTTGTATTTTTTCACTGTTTGGGACCCCTAGGGAAAACCTGGCAGTACCAATCAAGAAACCAAAGAAATGATCCCCAAATACTGGGAGATAAATCTGAGCATGGAAAGGACATTAAGGGCCCGATGTAGGCAATTCCGATTTACCTACTCTTAAATACCAAATCATACCGATTCGGTATTTAAGAGTAGGTAAATTGGAAGTAGGCAGATGTAGGTAACTTTTATTTTCCAATTACCGATTCTGTAAGATTCGGTATTTAACGAATCCATAAATACCGAATCGGTATTTCCCATTGACTCCTATGGGCCTTGAAGGCCATAGGAATCAATGAGAAATACCGAATCGGTATTTACCGATTCGGTAAATACCGAATCCTGGCAGGGGGAACAGGGTGTCACTTTGACACCCTGCAGCACCCCAATTGCAGGCTTGTGTGCCATGTGGCACACATACATGCCCTAAGGGCATGTCTGTGTGTCACATTGCATAGGTGTACATGCACAGATGTGCATGCACACTGGAATTCGGTATTTTACCACCCAATAGGATTGGGTGGTAAATTAAGAATTCCTAAGGGCCTGTGGCACTGCAAACTGTGCCACCTACATCTGGAATTACCGATTCGGTAAATATACCGAGTCGGTATTTTACCGAATCTGTAAATGTACCAAATAGGTAAATTTACAGATTCGGTAAAATTCAGGACCCCTACATCTCAAAAACCAATTACCGGTCTGTAACGCCGAAATCGGCCGCTACCGACCGGTAATTGGCGACCTACATCTGGCCCTTATTGTTTACAAAAACAAATACTGTTTTCATTGCTTGTTTTTGAAAAACAAAAAACTTTGCTGAGTTGGCTAAGTAAACATGCCACCTACTCAACAACGTCTTTGTGCTGATGGCTTGTTGGGAAAACCATGCTGCCTGCATCGTGTATAGCGGTGTTCCCCTGTAGTGAGTGCCCAAATGAGTATTTGATATAATGTTTTTTGATTTTGGAGCCAGGTTGATCTAGCATATTTGTGTGTGCGATGGACTAGGCCCGTTCCTTGACATGAGTGAGGCCTAGGACCTGTCCTGAACTTGGAGGAGAACACCAAGCATGGCACAGAAAACTCACACCTTTTTTTGCCTCTGTTGTGGATGCTTCAAACTGGAGATGACCCTACTGTGTGAAGCACCACTCTACAAAAAGGCTGGGTCCGGCAGGTAGCCTAGAAAGGAAAGATGACAGTAGAACCAACATAAAGCGATTCTGTGAGTGAACTCTACACAAAGGCTGGGAACATGAAGAATAAGTTACTTACCTTTGGTAAGACCTTATCTGGCTGAGACTCTAGCCACATATTCCTTACCTTAAAATGATCCCTAGGCATCAGAGTGGATCTGGAACTTTTTACGTAAACAGTACCCCTGGGGTAGTATGGCTCCGTGCATCGTCATCCAAACCGGAAGTGACATGCGCAGTGCCTATATAGGTGCCACCCAAGTGCGCTGACATCCGTGTCTTTTTGCGACTTTCGACGCCAGGAGCATGGAGCCACAAAGAACACTGACCACTAGTGTATGAAACTAGTGCCCTAAAAAGAGAACAACCCTTTACCTAAAATCTGTTCGCATAGCGGGGATGATGGGATGGTCGGTAATGCACTGCAGCTAGACAGTGTCCACCAGATAAGGCTTTACCAGAGGTAACTTATTATTCTGACTTCTAGCCAAAGATTCCTTACCTTAGAATGCATACCCAAGCAATACCTCTTCAGAGGACGGTCTCCGAACCTGATTTAGCTAAAAAGATCTGCAGGATCGAAAAGGCAAACATCTCATCCCGACAGCCCTGACTGTCCAGGCAGTGAACGTGTGTAGCAAAGCCCACGTTGCAGTCTGACAGATGTCCACAACCAGAACTCTGCCTGCTAAAGCAGTGGTTGCAGCCTTTGCTCTGGTGAAATGAGCATGCAAACCCTCTGAGGTTTGCCAATGCGTAGCAGAGCATAATGCAGAGTACAATACATCGTGAGATGGTTCCTTTCTGCACAACCTTCCTTTTCTTAGCAGCAACATACCTCACAAAGAGTTGATGGTCCACACGGAATGGTTTTGTGTGGTCAAGGTAGAACAAAAATGCTCTTTTAAGGTCCAGCCAGTGGAGTTTCTCCTCTTCCTCAGAGGGATGAGGACGAGTGCAAAAAGTAGGTACAGTGATGGACGGGCATATGTGGAGCAGGGTGATTACCAAGAAGCAAGAAGGATACTCAAGTTCAAAGGACTAGTTTGCCTGGGGAAAAAGAGATCTATGGAGACTGAGATGACAGAGCCTGCAGTTCAATGACCCTCCAGGTAGATGATATTGCCACCAAAAAGGCAGTCTTGAAGGTGAGGAGCCTAAGAGCGCAGAAATGAAGCATTTCAAAGGAAGCACACAATTGAAAAACCAAGTTAAGGTCCCCTTTGGGATATATTGAAGGAAGATTGAGGAAACGTGTTGTAGACCTTAAAGGAATCTATTTACAACAGGAGACTTGAAAAGGGAGGACTGATATGGTAGTCGCAGAAAGGTGGAGGTAGCAGATAAATAACCCTTCAAGGTGCTAGGGTAAGGATACACAAAAGAACCTGGAAAAACTTGGCCAGCGTATGCCATCTTTCTGGAGGGACACAAATTGCCAAAATACCATTACAGACTTCAGACGGAAGGTTAAATGCTGTCAACTGTCTCTGCTCAACCGCCATGCGTGAAAGCAGAGAGTTGACAAGTTGGTTGGAGAATCCTCCCCTGCTGCAACAGTACGTCCTCCCGAAGTGGCACCTGATCGGAGGACCAATGGACATGCTTAACAGATCATCAGCTTATTAGACTCTCTGAGTCCAGTTCAGGGCCACAAGGATGATTGGGCCCAGTCATCTCTGATCTTCTTGAGAACTCTGGGCAGGAGTGGTATTGGCAGAAAGGCATATAGGAGGCCGGAACTCCACTAGAGAGATCCGAAAAAGTGCCTCTGAGCAAGAGCCGCTGTTGAAACTCCAATCCATAGAATTGCTGACATTGTGTGTGCTCGGCAGCGGCAAATAGAACTAATCAGTGCTCTCCCTACAGCTAAAACAGACTTTGCACCACCTCCGGTTGGAGACGCCATTCGTTATCCGCTAGGCATCTTTCTCTGAATTAGTCCACTCTAAGGATCGGAGAGCCCGCCAGATGTTGAACCACCAGGGAAATGCTCTAATTTTCCAGCCATGTCCAGAGGTGCAGGGTCTCTTGACAGAGGGTCCACGATTGCACCCCGCCCAGTTAGTTGCAGTACCACATGGCAGTGGTGTTGTACATGAACACCTGCACTCGCCTTCCCAAGGGTAAAAAGGCTTACAATGCCAATTGTATTGCACTGAGCTCAAATAGGTTGATTTTGAGTCTGGATTCCACCAGAGACCAGAGTCCTTGGATCTCTATCTCTCCCAGATGGCCCGACTAGTCCAGGAGCGATGAATCTGTCAATACCATCAGATCTGGTTGGGGAAGAGAGTAGTCTGCCGCTGACCCAATCTCAGTCCGTCGTCACCACTGCAGATCTTTTGCAGTGCACTACGATGCTAAGGCCACTGGAACTTCAGGTCCCACTGCAGAGCCTGCATATGCCAACAGGCATGCATCACTAGCAGGAAGCAGGAGGCCATGAGGCCACAGCAGCCTCACAGTCAATCTCACCGAAACCCAGTGTAGAGGCTGAAATATCGGAATAATAGCCTGAATACCCTGGACTCGCTGTTCAGTAGTATAAGCCTAAAACTGCACTGTTTCTTGATCAGCTTGGATGAAAGAGAGCATCTGACAAGGGACGAGATGTGACTTTGGCATGTGTATAGTGAAACACAAGGAGTGCCGGAGGTCTGCCGTAGTCTGGAAGTGGTAGAAGACCGCCTGGGGCAAGCTAACATTGCACCAAAACTTAAGAAGGAGTAAGAAGTCTTTACAGAAGATATATCCTCATCTTCCCAAATAAAATGCTTCAACAAATTGAAGAGGCAATATCTCGAATATCATAAAGTGCATGTATATGGTCTATTCCAGACCGGTAAGTAACGGCACCCACGTAAATCGATGCTCACCTTACATTTGTCTCGGACTAGTGCGAGATTAAAGAAGAGTTTGAATGGATATATACCTGGGTTTATTTATATTTATTAGGATCCTCACCCACAGGTCCCACCTGTGGCTTGCTTCATCATTGGACCCTCATTCACACACATATGGTGTGTGAGTGGACGTGACACGTTTGTAAGCGGAGCTCTGTGATAACTGAGTGAAGGCTTGAAACCAGCCTTTCTCGTGGACATCACTGCCACACCAGGAGACAATGTCGCAAAAATCTTTTACAAAAGGGTTGAAACAAGATCAGTCAAAAAGTGACTGGGGATAATTCTTCTACGGATCTGCACTGACTGGTGCAGAAAGAAAAGAACTGACATCAACCCATTGAGGAGGAGCCTATATAGGCACCATGCACGCCATGCAGAACCAGACGACTACCTACTGGCGAGCAGGGGTACTGGTTGCAAAAACATTTCTGAATCCAGTCTGATATCTGGGGATAATTCTAAGGTAAGAAAACTGCCGTCCAGAAGTCTCTATCACATAGGAGATTCTGAGAGTGCAGACAGAATATACATTCCCACTATGCTTTCACTAAATAAAAGTGGGGACTCCTGCCCTACTTCCTGTTCCAGTTTCTAGTTCTCTTTGACCTAGGAAGAGAGTGCTCCGCAGAGTACTCAAGGGGGGCCTCGAGTGTCACACCTAGAGTAGCCTGCTCCATTGTGATCCTAAAGCAACTTGCACGTGAGCATATCTCTGAAGATTGTCCAAGCAGACTGTGTTTCTATCAACTTGAACACAGTGCCTAGGCAAACCTGGACACTACAAGTCTTGAAGTTGTGGCCAAAGCGGATTCCACAGTGGTGAAGACTGCCTGGAACTGTGAGTACTAAGCAACTCACCCATCGCTGTTAGCTGAACTGCCATAAAATGTTGTGCCCGTAGAGGACCTGTGAATATGTCCCTGCACAAAATCAATGAGGGAGAATGAACCACTTCTGTGTTTCCAGGTTTTATGATCACGTGGGACGGGCCATCGTTGTAAAAAACCCCTGAAACTCATCCTACACTCTGCTGATGAAGGACAATAATCCAGAAACACCGGTGTCCAGAGTTGGCCTGCAACTGTGCATCACACTTCGGAACCTTTGATAAGCGCACCCGCTTTGAAAAAAACTACATCTACCGTGATGCTCCTGGGGTACACAAGCTGGAATGGTGGATTAGGGTGCGACCTATGAACTTTGTACGTAAATACGGCTCCCTTGAGCCTTCGAGCTGACGAGCTCAGATAACGTCCTACGCGCCCGGAGAGGTACCATACCTGATAACACTTTGGCAGCCTGCACAGCAACCCCTGAAACTCATCCTACACTCTGCTGATGAAGGACAATAATCCAGAAACACCGGTGTCCAGAGTTGGCCTGCAACTGTGCATCACACTTCGGAACCTTTGATAAGCGCACCCGCTTTGAAAAAAACTACATCTACTGTGATGCTCCTGGGGTACACACGCTGGAATGGTGGAGTAGCGTGCGACCTATGAACTTTGTACGTAAATACGGCTCCCTTGAGCCTTCGAGCTGACGAGCTCAGGTAACGCCCTACGCGCCCGGAGAGGTACCATACCTGATAACACTTTGGCAGCCTGCACAGCAACCCCTGAAACTCATCCTACACTCTGCTGATGAAGGACAATAATCCAGAAACACCGGTGTCCAGAGTTGGCCTGCAACTGTGCATCACACTTCGGAACCTTTGATAAGCGCACCCGCTTTGAAAAAAACGACATCTACCGTGATGCTCCTGGGGTACACACGCTGGAATGGTGGAGTAGCGTGCGACCTATGAACTTTGTACGTAAATACGGCTCCCTTGAGCCTTCGAGCTGACGAGTTCAGGTAACGCCCTACGCGCCCGGAGAGGTACCATACCTGATAACACTTTGGCAGCCTGCACAGCAACCCCTCAAACTCATCCTACACTCTGCTGATGAAGGACAATAATCCAGAAACACCGGTGTCCAGAGTTGGCCTGCAACTGTGCATCACACTTCGGAACCTTTGATAAGCGCACTCGCTTTGAAAAAAACTACATCTACCGTGATGCTCCTGGGGTACACACGCTGGAATGGTGGAGTAGCGTGCGACCTATGAACTTTGTACGTAAATACGGCTCCCTTGAGCCTTCGAGCTGACGAGCTCAGGTAACGCCCTACGCGCGCGGAGAGGTACCATACCTGATAACACTTTGGCAGCCTGCACAGCAACCCCTGAAACTCATCCTACACTCTGCTGATGAAGGACAATAATCCAGAAACACCGGTGTCCAGAGTTGGCCTGCAACTGTACATCACACTTCGGAACCTTTGATAAGCGCACCCGCTTTGAAAAAAACAACATCTACCGTGATGCTCCTGGGGTACACACGCTGGAATGGTGGAGTAGCGTGCGACCTATGAACTTTGTACGTAAATACGGCTCCCTTGAGCCTTCGAGCTGGCGAGCTCAGGTAACGCCCTACGCGCGCGGAGAGGTACCATACCTGATAACACTTTGGCAGCCTGCACAGCAACCCCTGAAACTCATCCTACACTCTGCTGATGAAGGACAATAATCCAGAAACACCGGTGTCCAGAGTTGGCCTGCAACTGTGCATCACACTTCGGAACCTTTGATAAGCGCACCCGCTTTGAAAAAAACTACATCTACCGTGATGCTCCTGGGGTACACACGCTGGAATGGTGGAGTAGCGTGCGACCTATGAACTTTGTACGTAAATACGGCTCCCTTGAGCCTTCGAGCTGGCAAGCTCAGGTAACGCCCTACGCGCCCAGAGAGGTACCATACCTGATAACACTTTGGCAGCCTGCACAGCAACCCCTGAAACTCATCCTACACTCTGCTGATGAAGGACAATAATCCAGAAACACCGGTGTCCAGAGTTGGCCTGCAACTGTGCATCACACTTCGGAACCTTTGATAAGCGCACCCGCTTTGAAAAAAACTACATCTACCGTGATGCTCCTGGGGTACACACGCTGGAATGGTGGAGTAGCGTGCGACCTATGAACTTTGGCATTTTATTGTTCGTGTTTCGTTCATGCATTGTAAAGTGGAGGCTTCCATATTCCTTCACTGTGTTCTTAGCTACGTGCCCGAGGTGCAAGATGGTAGTAATATTTATGCTTCTCTTGCCGCGTACGCCCCCCCACCACCGCCCCCTCGTGTTCTGCTTTCCTTCTGTGCCTTCCATTCTTCCCGCCTCCTCTCTCTCCACCCCAGGGCACTTCCGCAAATGGAAATGGCATTGTTTGCAATGCTGTCAGCTGGGAGGAGCAGGAAACACGGGTTGCTCTTAAACTGGACGATTGTGTTATTAGCCACTGCATTGCCAGAAGGCTGGGGGTGACGATTAAGGAGAGGAACCCCAGTCACATACTAATCCTGCCGCCATCGTCGACAACGCATTGCCCGCTAGCTTTTGTCGTGTGCTTTGGCACAGAACGAGAGATGTCTGACAGACTAAGCATTTAATGAGGATCTGCACTGGCAAAGGTATTTGGAGACTGCATGTGCTCTGTGACCATGCCTTCAATTTCCAGCTGACATTATCTTCAGCAATATTTTTAGCATTCTAACTTAGAATTTTCTACGGGAAATGTAACTTTTGGTGCTTAATAACACTTCCACCACTGTGTCCACAATTTTCCAAGAACAAACTTAGGTGTACATGTTAGATTGTTGAGAAGTTTCAGGTAGATTTGTTATATTGAGCCAACGTCACACGCTGTTCAATAACGTTTTTTCTAACCACTTGTGGAGCCTCTAACTGTTTCTGATATCATTGTGTTGGTTCTTTTCTCCTTTTGTGTTACATTTGTGTAACGTCCTGGAGGTCTCAGGATCTTTAACAGACACTCACAATGAGGACACAACCACTTTAGTACGTATTGGTACTTTAATAACGGTAAAAGAAATACAAAAAGTCAACGAAAAAGAGGCGCTGGAATCCTCCAGTCTTGATACGTTACCAACCCACAGCACGGATGGTCCTGACCGTCCTCTGCAATTACGCCGGTCCCGGCGTACGCCAACAGAGGGCAGATAACACAATGGCCGAAAATACCACTCGATATGCTGTGAGGGGCACGAGGAGTATGTGGTAGAACAGAGGAGTAAGGGAGACACCCAGCCGGGGTCTCTACCTGAAGGGAGCAGCCGCTCTACCTCTTCCTCTGACTGCACCGGGACGCTGAGTCACCTCCTGGTGCTGCGTCACCGATGCCCAAATCAAATGCAGCGATGGGATCGAGAGCAGCCACTCGATCGACCCTGGGGACCCCTCGGCTGTGACGCTGCAAACACCTCCAGGTGTGTGTCACAGCTGGTATTCCCTGAAACACAGGCCGGGCTGGGAGGTTCGGCTCACACCAACCGTTACCCGTGGGGATAGTCTTAACACCGCAATCACCTCCTGGTGTGCGTGTTAGCGTGCAATGCGGCAAGGTACCTCTAGGATCCACTGCGGCTGGGAGCCACGGCTCCAACCAGCGTAAGTGCTACAGCGCTCTGACTCAGCCGAGTCAATGCGGTGGTCAACGAATGCCCGGTAGAGCTTCTGGGACTGAAACAGGGTGAGCTAGGCAAGACACGGCCCAGGGAGTAACGACTCAACCTACCTCCGTTCTTGCTGGACGCTTCCACTGTTTCCCTTCTCTCCGGGACGCTGCTAACCACGATGCGGGAATGTCGGAGGAAAACTCAATATCCAACAGCGTTCCTTCCCCAGGTTCCTCCTTTACGGGCGTGTTTCCTTGAGTTATGCAACGGCTCTCCCGTTTGCATAACATCTCTCACGCTAAGCATCCTGGGAGTCGTAGTCCGTCTTCGTCGGTCACGGCGTTTCCCCCGCACGACGGGAATTCTTGACAGTACATCTTCCCTCCCTCAGCGTCTCCCCACGGGGCTAGCGCTGGAAGGAAAACGGCGATGAAACAACGAGACCAAGCTTGGAGCGTGTACCCCCTCAGCAGGTTCCCATGATTGCTCCTCAAGGCCATAGCCTTTCCACGCCACCAGGTACCACAGCTTGCCCCTACGCCATTTGGAAGCCAGTATGCCCGATACCTTGTACTCCACCACCGACTCCACGCATACCGGCCTAGGTGTCACAGTCTTCTTGGAGGTCGCTGGTTTGAGCAGTGAAACGTGAAAAACTGGGTGAATACGCAACAACTGGGGTAAGCACACCTTCACGTACACTGGACCCATACACTTGGTAATTCGATAGGCGCCCATGAACTTGGGATGGAATACACTGTTCTTTCGAAATCTCATGTTCCTCGTGGATATCCACACGTAGTCTCCAGTTCGGTACAGTGCCCCCGGTCTCCTCTTCCTGTCAGCCGTTGCCTTGTACTTCTTCTTGGCCTCTATCAGGACAGCCCTCGAACGCAGCAATGTGTCCTTAATGTGTGTCACCCTGTCCGCTGTGGCGGGAATCTTGTACTCTTTGAGAGGATGGAGAAATGGCAAGAACCTAGGATGATGGCCATAGTTGCTGTAGAACGGAGATGACTGGGTGGAGCTGTGTGTGGCGTTGTTGTATGCTATCTCCGCAACCCATAGCAAGTTGACCCATTCTTCCCTAGCCTGGTCCACAAAACATCGCAGATACTGCTTGAGCGTTTGGTTCAGGCGCTCCGTCTGGCCGTCCGTTTGAGGGTGGTAGCTGGTGGACAGGGCAGTCTTGACGTGCAGTGCCGTGCACCAGGTTTTCCAAAACTGAGCAGTAAACTGCGACCCCCGGTCTGACACAATTACCCCTGGCAAACCATGCAATCGTACCACATTCTTCAGCAGTAACGACGCTAATTCTCCAGCTGAAGGAACTCTTTTGCAAGGGATAAAGTGCCCCATCTTCGTCAAATAGTCCACAACCACCAGGATCGCCGTCATCCCTTAGTCTACCGGCAGACCCACCACGAAGTCTAGCGATATATTATCCCATGGTCTATCTGGGGTAGGAAGTGGATGGAGGAGCCCTTGGGTTCGGCTGTGGTCGGCCTTCATGGTAGCACACGTAGGACATGCCTGTCCCCACCTCCGGACATCAGCCCTCATGGCTGGCCATCAGAAATGCCGTCCCACGCTAGCCACCGCTTTTTCGAAGCCCAAATGACCTGCACATGGAGAGTCATGGCACCAGACAAACGCTTGTTTCCTCAGTCTAGGCGTAGGTATCAGCAGGCACCTGCCTTTCAGGGGTATACCATCCCTCACCTGCCATTCTTTGTGGCTGAGGAGCCACCTCCTCCATGCGAACGAACGGATCCCTCTCTGGATTCCCCTAAGGAAGGTATCCGGCTGGATAACCCCCAACACCATCTGAGGGGGAATGATGGAATGCTCGGCAACAGGCATCGGTTCCTTAACTGCAGACTAACACGACAGGGCGTCCGCCTTCCGGTTTTCCGACCCAGGCCGATAAGTGATGTGGAAGTTGAACCCCGCGAAGAATATCATCCACCGCAACTGCCGGGGAGAAAGATATTGTGCTGCCGTCATGAACTGCAGGTTCCGATGGTCCGTATACACAGAAACCACATGCCTGGCCCCCATTAGCCAATGCCTCCACTCAGCGAAGGCGTCTTTGATCGCGAGAAGCTCCTTCTCCGCGATGTGATAGTTGCGTTCAGCGTCGTTAAGTTTGCGGGACATGTACGCTACAGGATGAAGCACCCCCGTGTCTTGATCACGTTGGGACAGGATTGCCCCCAGAGCCACATCCGACGCGTCCGCTTCTACCACGTAGGGGAGATCCGGATCAGGGTGAGCCAACACCGGTGCTTTACTAAAGGCGCTTTTCAGGGCTTCAAAGGCTTCCTGCGCTTCCGGGGACCAGACGAACTCCTTGGACTTCCTCAGTAGTAGTGTGATTGGGGCCACCAACCCCGAAAGTCCATCTATAAACCGCCTGTAAAAATTGGCGAAGCCTATGAAGCTTTGGACGTCTTTAACTCCTTGAGGCACCAGCCACTCATTCACCGCCTTGATCTCGCGTTCCGCCATCTCTTGTCCGTCCGGACTCAGCATCACTCCGAGGAATTCCACAGATGTGACGTGGAAATCACACTTGCTGAGTTTGCAAAACAGCATATTCTCCCTTAGCTTCTGGAGTACTGTCTTGACGTGGCTTACGTGCTCCTCCTCATTGGCCGAATATATGAGAATGTCGTCGATATATACGACTACGTATATATCCATCACATCTCTAAATACCTCATTCAGAAAGTACTGAAAGGCCGCTGGGGCGTTGCACAGGCCGAACGGCATGACAAGGTACTCAAAAAGGCCGAACCTGGTCTTAAAGGCGGTTTTCCACTCGTCTCCGTCCCTCATGCACACAAGATGGTATGCCCCCTTCAGATCCAACTTTGTGTATATACGAGCCTTCTTTACCTGTTCCAGGAGAACACTGATGAGAGGCAAAGGGTAGCGATTCTTTATGGTTATCGCATTCAACGCCCTGAAGTCCACACAGGCTCTCAGCTCCCCGTTAGCCTTTGGGATGAAGAAGAGTGGCGAGGCGGCCGGGGATTTGGACGGACGGATGAAGCCCAGCTTTAGGAGCTTATCCAGGTATGTGTATGTGTATTGTGTGTATTGGCATTTATATAGCGCACTACTTACCCGTAGGGTCCCAAGGCGCTTCGACCGCTGCGAAACCCTTCCTGGCTTCCCTGAGAGATGGTCCCTTAATGGGTATCTCCAGGGTGAGACCAGGCATCCCCGGCGGTCTGGTGGGGCCGTTAGTGAAGATGAGGCAAGCTAATGCCCAGAGTTGCCGAGTGTGATCGCTGATCAGAGTGGGCACCGAGGCGAGAGAATTATCGAGTCCGCTGACCCTGGTCCAGAAACCTGCCGCGCCGGGAATCGAACCCTGGTCCCGGGCCGTCCTCTGCTCTCGGGTCTGCCGCCTCTAACCAGTGAGCCACACTACTTCCGAGGTACCCCCGGAGATGCACATTTTCAGGTTCCGTCAGGACATACAGCCGGCCACTGGGAACGCTTGCCCCTGGCACCAGGTCGATCTGGCAGTCAAACAGTCTATGTGGAGGGAGCACCTCGGCCTTCACTTCATCAAACACGTCCTTAAAACGGTGATACGCTCGAGGGAGTGCCACATCCTTTTCTGCCGCTGTAGCCACCGTTTGCCTCCCGCTCTCTTCTGCGTCAGGGGGGTCCGGACGCATTCCACAGTGCTGCTTGCAATACGGTGACGTCATCTCAATGCTATGCGTTGGCCAGTCCACAGATGGGTTATGCTTCTGTAGCCAAGGCAGTCCCAATATGACACCGTATTGGGGTGCTCTGATGATGTTGAAATCAATCCGTTCCATATGGCTCCTTCCGTACTTCACCGGAAGGACCCCCGTGTGCTGCCCAATGGGCCCCGTCACCAGTTGCCTCCCGTCTACTGCGTAGACATCTTCGGGTATGGCCTTGGGAAGAAGCCCTAGCCCCAACCTACACGCCTCGTTGTAATCCATGAACTTGCCTGTAGCCCCCGAATCCACCATGGCTACAACGGGTATCCACTGGTCGTGCACACCCACATGCACAGTGAGGAATAGGTGTCTTTGTCCTTTGGTGACTGAGTTAGATAGTAAAGGGATGTATGCGTGACTCTGAGATGCCCCTTCATTGGTCTGGGAGTCCTCTAGTTTTCCGCCGGGACATCCACCACGGCTGGTACCGACCGGTTGGCCCGATAACGTGAGGTTTTCGGTTTGGCAGGACACTCATCTATGTAGTGACCTTTCTTGCCACAGTACAGGCACAATCCCTGTTTACGGCGGGATTCTTTCTCCGTGGCAGTGAGACTCGCTCTTATCGCGCTGATGTCCATGGGTTCTCCCTTGGCTGCGGTTGAGGTTTCAGGGCTTCCCACCGTCACGTAGGATGGAAGGGCTTTTCCTTTTCTCCGATGATCACCTTTTCGTTCGCTTAGCCGATGTTCCAACCGCAACACCAGGTTGATAAGGCCTTCACATGTCTTGGGTTGAGGATCGATCTGAGCCACGACATCCTTGAGCTCATCGCACAGCCCCTGGTGAAAGAGCGCCGTTTGTTTCGCGACAGGCCACTTGGTTTCCGCAACCAACCTACGGAACGCGTTGAGGTACTGCACCAGATCGTTGGATCCCTGTCCCAACTCTAACATTTCACGGTCCGCAGTGTACGAATCTGCCCTTCGGTCGAACACCTTCAGGAATTCTTCGCGAAACGCCCCCCAGTCGCATAGGATGGGGTCGTCCCTGCTCACCAGAGGTACGGCCCATTGCGCCGCGTTTCCAGGTAAAAATAGGAAATAAGGAATGCCACACTGGCTTGGCTTGTAGGGAACGCCTTAGGTTTGCACGATAGATGCAGCGCCACCTGCGTGAGGAACACCTGCACTGTGTTGGGATCCCCACTGTATCTCTCCGGTGTCGCCAAGGGTATGGAAACCGGCATTTCCACCACTACAGCTGGGTTTTGGTTTGTGTGGGAGGTGCTGGGCGTGAGCGGGTCGCTCTGTATGGCATTGAGCCTGGCCCGTACATCGGCAGTTTCTTGCCTTGAGGCCGTCAACTCTATTCGCATGGTGGCTAAAGCGGCCAGTACGTCATCCAGTGCTGCCATGTCTGTTATCGACCAGGAGACAGTCTATGTTATAAGGTCAGATATTTTGTAACGTCCTGGAGGTCACAGGATCTTTAACAGACACTCAAAATGAGGACACAACCACTTTAGTACGTATTGGTACTTTAATAACGGTAAAAGAAATACAATAAGTCAACGAAAAAGAGTCGCTGGAATCCTCCAGTCTTGATACGTTACCAACCCACAGCACGGATGATCCTGACCGTCCTCTGCAATTACGCCGGTCCCGGCGTACGCCAACAGAGGGCAGATAACACAATGGCCGAAAATGCCACTCGATATGCTGTGAGGGGCACGAGGAGTATGTGGTAGAACAGAGGAGGAAGGGAGACACCCAGCCGGGGTATCTACCTGAAGGGAGCAGCCGCTCTACCTCTTCCTCTGACTGCACCGGGACGCTGAGTCACCTCCTGGTGCTGCATCACCGATGCCCAAATCAAATGCAGCGATGGCATCGAGAGCAGCCGCTCGATCGACCCTGGGGACCCCTCGGCTGTGACGCGGCAAACACCTCCAGGTGTGCGTCACAGCTGGTATTCCCTGAAACACAGGCCGGGCTGGGAGCTTCGGCTCACACTAACTGTTACCCGTGGGGATAGTCTTAACACCGCAATCACCTCCTGGTGTGGTTGTTAGCGTGCAATGCGGCAAGGTACCTCTAGGATCCACTGCGGCTGGGAGCCACGGCTCCAACCAGCGTAAGTGCTACAGCGCTCTGACTCAGCCGAGTCAATGCAGTGGTCAACGAATGCCCGGTAGAGCTTCTGGGACTGAAACAGGGTGAGCTAGGCAAGACACGGCCCAGGGAGTAACGACTCGACCTACCTCCGTTCTTGCTGGACGCTTCCGCTGTTTGCCTTCTCTCCGGGACGCTGCTAACCACGATGCGGGGATGTCGGAGGAAAACTCAATATCCGACAGCGTTCCTTCCCCAGGTTCCTCCTTTATGGGCGTGTTTCCTTGAGTTATGCAACGGCTCTCCCGTTTGCATAACATCTCTCACGCTAAGCATCCTGGGAGTCGTAGTCCGTCTTTGTCGGTCACGGCGTTTCCCCCGCACGACGGGAATTCTTGACAATTTGTCCCTGCTCTCACTTACAGATTATTCTGTTTGGAATGTATTCTTGTCTTTGTGTATGTGGAACTGGCAGAAACACTAGTTAGACCAGAATCCCGAGCAGCATAGTCCTTGCTCCTGGTTGGAGTCTGCAGTTTAAATAGGCATGCGCATGATCCTACAGAAGAACCATCATTCTGGGTGCAGTAAAAAACAAGGGGAGGTGTGATGAATGCTAAGAGTATTGTGAAGGTTTACTAGGTTCTCTAGGGTGGTTAGAAATTTGTATTTAGGCTTGCTGCTAGTACTGTTGTAATCACCCTTAAAAATGCTATTTTTGCTCTCCATGCAATATACACTCCAAATACCACTCAGTGCCACATAATTACACGCCACATAATTACACTGCACTCCATGCAACATACACTCCAAATACCACTCAGTACCACATAGTTACACGCCACATAATTACACTGCACTCAATGTAACATACACTCCAAATACCACTCAGTGCCACATAGTTACACGCCACATAATTACACTGCCCTCAATGCAACATACAGTCCAAATACCATTCAGTGCCACATAATTACACGCCACTTAATTACACACTACTGAATGCAACACACACTCCATACAATACCACTCAGTGCCACATAATTATATGCTACATAATTACACTGCACTCAATGCAACATACACTCCAAATACAACTCAGTGCCACATAAGTATATGCTACATATTTACACTGCGCTCAACGCAACATACACTCCAAATACCACTCAGTGCCACATAATTACACGCCAAATAATTACACTGCACTCAATGCAACATACCCTCCAAATACCACTCAGTGCCACATAGTTACACGCTACATAATTACACTCTATCGCACCACCACAGCATCACTCATGGGCACCACAACATCACTATGCGCTACCACAGCATCACTTAACGCCACACCATCATTCGTCGCCACCACAACATCACTCCGCGCCAACACAGCATCAATCTGTGCAACCATTCAACAACAACTGCTTCAAATATGTTCTCTCAATGTTTCAAGCTTTATTACAAATGTCACAAAAAAGATGTATTTCACGTCTGTTCTTGGATTTTCATCACAATAAAATACACTCAACATAATCTTCACAAAAGTTATTTACAAAAGTTTAAGCTATTGCCAATATAAATTACAATAACTTTTATTTAAGTATTAATTATAAAAAAAAGCAATTGTTATTTGTAATATCAATACATCCAAGTCACGTAAATACAACACATATTGCATTACAAATGCTATAGGTGTCACATTTGCGAAAGGTATAAGTATTGGCATGGTAAATGACAAAGCTATTAATTTTGCTTTTTTCAAAACCAACACATAAATAAAACATGTGTCATTTACTGCTATTTCCAAAACCAACACATAAATAACAAATGTGTCATTTACAATACCAATAGCTCAAACTTTCCTAATGCGAGACCTATTGCATTGCCAATGCTTGTTTATTTCTGGCTTCTACTGTCACACCAGTTGGTCATCCTCCTTGTGGAGGTTAGCATAACATACTAAGGAAAAGACCCAATGGTAATGCTGTTGCGACACTGAATGGCGGAGAACCGAGATATACCGCCTTACGCCTGTGTTCACATATGAGGGTTTTTTACAACGATCACCCGTCCCACGTGATCATAGACCCTGGAAACACAGGACAAGTGGTTCATTCTCCCTCATAGATTTTTTTGCTCTAGCCTAAGGAAGCAGAATGGACTTTAATTTATTTTCCCTCTTCATTGATTTTTTTAGTCTATGTCCCTGCACCTCACTGCCCACCACTCATGGCCTCCATGACATCTGACCCTTGCAACTTATTGCCCAACCACACAGATGGGCCTCCAACCAGCCAGAGACTATCAACAACACGGGAGCCTGCCCACCAGAACAGGCTCCATGTGGCAGGCTCGCCCTTGCAGCCAGTGTGTTTCCGTCCAGAGAAGAGAGCATGTAACAAATGTGAGCTGCAGGTCCCCTCTGTGACAAGTCACTTCTGAAGACCATGCATCAGTGAGATATGAACATTTGGACTGAGACTGTTAACTGAGTACACAAACTATTAAAGCGGGAGTTACTGGAGAGTGAATTTGTTTCACATAATGCACTTGTCCAAGGGACAAAATAGTACAAGCATCTATGGCCCAGATGTAGGTAATAGCAAATTACAGAATGGTAAATACCGAATATTACCGATTCGGTATTTACTATTCGGTAATTGCTATGTAGGTAAAATATTCGGTAAAAATACCGAATCGGTATTTGCTATTGAATCGTATGGACCTTGAAGCCCATAGGATTCAATAGCAAATGCCGATAGGGTGTCACTTTGACATCCTGTTGCACCCCTGTAACTGGTTTGTGCGCCATGTGGCACAGGTGCATGTACACAAGAATTCGTTATTTACCATGCAATTGTATTACATGGTAAATAACGAATTCTAAAGGCCCTGTAGCACTGTTAGAAGTGCTACCTACATAGGAAAATACAGATTCGGTAATTTTACCGATCGGTAAATTTACCGAATCGGTATAATTTACTGATTCTGTAATTTTACCGATTTGGTAAAATTAACGATTTGGTAAAATTACCGAATCTAACAGCCCGATTCATCATCGGCATGTTTTGCGAGTCTGTAATAGCGAATAATAAGGAATCGCTATTACAGACTCGCAAAACGGGATTCATGTAGGAATCGCAAAATAAATTGCGATTCCTACACATTCCTTATTTGCGGCCCATAGGAATGAATGGGGAGTTATTCCTTATTTGCGATTAGCAATTTGCTAATCGCAAATAAGGATGCGATTTCAAGGGTGCTAGGGGTGTGTACAGGACACACTGTAGTACCCTTGAAATGTAAATTACATTCATGTTGCGCACACACATGTCTAAAGGACATGTGTGTGTGTAACATACAACTGAGAAAAATGCACAAAAGTGCATTTTCTCAGTTTTCGCTATTTACCACGAAGTCTGACTTCGCTGTAAATAGCGGGAAAAAATAGCGAATTCACAATTTTTTATCGGGTCATGAATAGCATTTAAGGAATCTCAAATTGAGATTCCTTAAATGTGATCGCAATTTGAGAAATCGCAATTTTTTGTGATTTCTCAAATTGCGAGTACATGACCCAATGATGAATTTCAAATGCCATTTTTGCGGGTGCAAACGGCCGAATTCTGCGATTCGCACTGTTTGCTTCATGAATCTAGCTGTTAATGTTTTCAGTGCCCCTACATACCAATGTCAAAATACCGGTCGGAAACGGCCGAAAATCGGTATTTTTGGCCGATTCCGACCGGTATTTTGACACCTACATCTGGCCCCAAATGTCTTGTCAAGAAATCCACTAGTACACCTGCTCTGTATATCAATAATTTGTGTCAGAACACACGTTAAAAGATTTTTTATTTCCTTATTATCAAACTGACCAAAATGATCTGCAACAATTAAAAAGTAAAACGTTATTTTATACCGGAAAAAGTGTTGTTATTGTTATTCACCCAATAAGTAGTGAAACACAAGAAGCAGGAGATTAAAATCCCTTGAATAATTAATTTCAGGTGCTATACTTTGTGACCCCATAAAACAAGATGCAACTCATTGCAAGGAAAGGATCTACAATAATCAATATACGGAGTATGACTGTGTCAATCAGCTATGACACATGTAGCCTCATAAGGGTATTCACATGCTGTTGTAGTATAATATTGAAAAAAACAGAAAAGTGAAGTGAAGTGAAGAAATCCTATTCTGGGAATTAACTATCTGCCCCTTTCTCTAAATACTACTTCGCCAGAATCAACATTCTCAAATATTACCACACTGGACGTTGTTAGTCTCAGATCACGTTCACTTCTTATTCTATGCTTGGTATGATTTTTCTCTGATTAGATTTGTAATTTCCATAGTGATTTAGTTCTACATTACATTAACATGCCCAACAAACAGGGCTGATTAATAAATGTTATTTGTGCGAGTAAAGTTCATTCTTATTTATCAGAATGGTGAAAATGTTAGTTTTGAGACTTATGTGTGGGTTTGGTGTGTTGTATTCGTTTTGCTGGAAATATTTGCCAAAAATAGGGCAAGATAAAAATAATTGTAGGCTACATAAGCAAGAACGGCTAAAGATTTGCGCCTGTGAGTATCAGTAGTGGAGTCACTTTCAACACCAACATACTGTTGGTCCCTCTTGAACTGACTGTAAACCAAATGAATTGCATTTTACATTTATTCTGTTGTGAAAGCTATTTTTATTTTTTAGATTTTTTTTGTAACCCCTTGCGCGCTGGCCAAATTTTCGCGCTGTGCGGGCGAAATTAAAAGTTGGCAGGGTTCAGACGGCCCCCGGCCATCTACCGCACACGCACCACCATGATGTTTGACAATCGAGGGCCGTCCGCAGCACGCAAGGAGTTAAATGACAACGACACAGTCTGAAACTTGTAGAAGAGGCTCCCTGATGTTCCAGGGCTCAGCCTACTATAGAACATGGGCAACTGGGTCAAGGACTCCTTTAGCTCTTGACACTCAGGAAGACTATGCTCCGAGCAGTCCAAGGGGGGGGACTTATAGAACCTGAGCAACTGGGTCAAGGACTCCTTTAGCTCTTGACACTCAGGAAGACTATGCTCCGAGCAGTCCAAGGGGGGGGGGGGGGGGGGGGGGGGGGGGGGGGGGGGGGGGGGAACAGGCTCACAACTCAAAACACACGCAGCAGCAGCAATATATTATTGTCCAGGCTAATACGACATTCACACAGAACTACACAGTCTCTCTGAGGTCGGACCTCTAGTATTTTGTAGGCACGTCCACTCCTACCTCGGTCTAGCAATAATGATTATTTCCCATTCACAGCAGGCAACATCTAGGATAAGTCCCACTAGCAGTCTGAGTCTCAAGAATCCACTTTGAATCTGTATTAAAATCAAAAGTGTTCCAGCACTGTATCGCTATTTAGCAAACAAGGTCCCCAGGGCTGACTGTCCTGATATCAGTCTTACCCACGCCTGCAGGGTTGGTGCAACCAACTGGAGTTCCTGATGTGCCCCCTCAGTTGCTGGTTCAGGTGAATTTCACTGCACACGCTCGGCTGGCTGTGCTCTGCACTCCTCAAGTTCCTGGCTCAGGGTCCTGCAACCACAGGACCAGGAAGTTCTTCGTTGCTCCTCTTGGCAGGGTAATACTTTGATCCGTCTCACAGTCCAGGGGAAGTAGTGCAAAGGTCCTAATTATGATCTTGTGTCCTGGTGTATCTGTCTCCACGGTGGCCTTACTCCTTCAACGATGAACCAGATCAGGTCACACTTCTTTTTGTAACAACCCCCTCTCGCCTAGTGGGTCGCTATATCTCTACTGCACACGAGCTTCAACCTGATCAGCATAGCAGTTTCTTTCATTGTGGCCCCTTCTGACATACAAGGTTGGCGTCTCTCCATCGAGCAAGGGCTATGGTTAACTCTGCACTGCAAGCTGCCCACTGTAACCACTCCTGGCATACAGGCTCGCCAGCTCTACACCACGCAAGGGCTACGGCCCACTACGCACAGCAATCTGTTCACGGCAGCCCCTCTTGGCATATGATATCGCCGATCCTTCACTGCACACAGGCAATGAGCTGATCGGCAAAGCAAGGATCACAGTTCACATTGCGGAGGCCCCTCCACATGTTCGAGGTCACTAACTCCACACTGTACATGGGTGATGACTTGTTCGGCACAGAGATGGCCATGGCTCACTTCACAGCAGCCCCCCTCTGGCATACGAGGGATGCAGACTTTCTTATATCCAGGCAGCAACCAGATCAGTGCAGCAGCCGTCTCCTCACACCTCACGAAGGGAATATACTTAACATGGTTCCCCACTTGCAGACTTCTTGCAGAGCTTCTCCTACTTAGGCAGTCCGACTGGCTGCTTGACAGTTGACAATTTCTGGGGTCTTTAACTCCCGTTCTGTAGTCCATTTCTAGGCACCAAATGTGATTTAGAGTCTGAGGCTTTGAAGTGTATGCTGATGGGGGGGATCTGCTTCCTTTTGAATTGCCCACACCACTGCCCTCTCTTCCAGATAGCAGTCTTTCACAGCAGGAGTGTCTCCAAGGCTTAGAGCCTCACAACACACGCTATGAGAGTGACTACAGTTCATACCAGGATGTCAGCCTCAGTGATGTGTGTATTGAAAAGTTAGCCCAGAGCCTCAGTGCTTCTCTTTAAGATTCTCGTATCAGACCTAACTCCTTACTTAGATATGCCCAGGGTCCTTCATTGTGACCTCTCTCAGAATCAAAGAGCACCTTTAGAAGTGTACTGGGGAAACTGACTCCTCCTTTTCCAGTGTGTCCCACTCAGCTTAAAGGAATGCAGCAATACTCAAATCCGTCTGATTGCAGCAATATACAACTCTATCTGGGGGATTCCTCTATCTCCTGTCCTCATGTTTCACCATGCAGCCCTAGGTCTCCCACAATGGAACCCAGATCCTCCAGGTATTGTATCCTTTAGAGACACACATATTGCCTGCTAATTGAATGAACATACGTACACGGCACAGCACTGTATCCTTCACGTACTGCACCATTTACAGGCACACATACATCCATCACATGTATTCAACAAACACATACTGCACAGCACTACACCCTTCATGTAGTGTACAACTCACAGGCGCTTATACATCCAGCACATGCATTTAACACTCACACACTGCACAGTACTGCATTACCGCTGTATTGTACCATTCACAAGCACATATATAGCCAGGTCATGTACACTACACATGCACTATGCAGCACTACACACCAAACCGATGCATGTTCAAGGGTGAGTTAAGCTCACAGTTGCGGAACCTTGAATGAGTAAGCCCATAGGCCTCACTACAGTGATACAGGTAAAAAGGGCATGTTCACCCCTACTGATCGCTACAAAGTATACTGCCACCATTGCACTCGTGCTGTTTAACTTCTGGTAAAGTCAGCAATATTTCACCACTGTGAGAGTTCTGCTTTGGACTCCCCTGCTGGTCTAACAAGCGCACAACCCATGATACAGGCCTATGTAATGGCCCAAACGCATGATCCATGATTGCCTAAGACAACAAAATCAGAATTAGGGAGCCAGACATCAGTAAAATTGGGGCACTCAGGGAAAGAGTGCACATCCCTTATCATGCAGAGGACTTCTCTGTTACAATGGGTGCCCCTCTCCTATCAGAACATCAACTATTTTGCAGAGGGTAGGTGCTCAGGTTGGGAAAACTGGTGGGAAAATCCATCAGCATTCCTGTGGCTTAATTCAGCTCTCTGCTCCACCAGAAAGACTAACTCTTGCAAAGAAATAGACCATCTGAGCAACCTGGGAATCTCCCCCTAAATAGCCACCAACCATTTCAGTGGTTAAAGATCCATTCGCACCACAAATGTGGTGCCAAACAGATAAGGGCAGAACTTATGAAAGGCTCACACTAAGGCAAAACACCCTTTCTGTGGGTCGTAACCACGTACCAATAAAGACGGTCAGTTTTGTCTCCTGTGTCCTAGCCAACACCGGTCCTGGGTGCAGCAGGTGGTCTTGCCATTAATTGCTTTTTAACCAATATTTTCACATCTAGGAGTTCATCTGTTTATCTGCAACCTCCTTTTGTTGTTTTTGAATCAGATGTCTAATGGGCACAGCTGGCAGCAGAAGAAACATGCACTATCCACAATCAGGTTTGTCATCTATTAAAAATAGTTCACTATGTGAGAAGGTTTGAGCCCTAGAATGGGAGTAAGGCTCTTAGGTCATGGCAGTCTGAGCATCAAAAATGAACGTTAGGGGGAGGGGCTTGCATGGGCAAACTCTTCTACCCTGCCCAAACCGCAAAAATAAGGCTTCTAAAAACGTGCCCTATGGAGGCAGCAAAATTCATAATGAATTTTCCCCTGCTCAGTGCCTCCACACACAAGTTGGGAATACAAATCTGTGCTAAGGCTTCCAGCTCACCATGTGATATCAGCTTTCATCAGACGACTGTGTGAAGAGAGCCTATAATTTGACACACAATAGCACTGTGTGTGCTGGCATGACGCCTTGGTTTTTAGCAATTACCGATATTGGTTGTAGTACAAGCCCCAGAACTGACAGAGCCATAACAGAAACCTGATCTAAAGAAGCCTTAACTGCGGCAACTGCAAAATAAGAACTGGTAGGTTTAGGCATTAGTGGAAACAAATATATTCATCACTGGTTTTTTAAAAACTGTATTTTGAGAAGGGTCAACAGAGAAGGGAGGAAATGTTGCTATGCTAATTTTTCGGGAATTGAAATGGACTTTGATGATGGACCCGAATCCCCCAGAGAAAGACTCTGTGCTCTGCATCAAAAACTGGCATCTTAGTGGATAAATTGGATGATCTTACTTTTCTGTATTTTTGGTGCTCTCTTTTTCAGTGAACCTAGTTTTCCCTTCAAGGGAGAGCTCGATTCAACTCCTTCTCCCTAAGGTCCTAACTAAAACAAACATATCCTCACTTTTGTGGATGGTTTTGATAGTATGAGCTAACATATATCATAAGAGAAAAATGTTCAACCCCTACGCGGCATATACAGGCTTAATGTGTATTGTATAAGTATGTATAAGTCACCAACATTGGCCTCGTGCAGTTTGGACAAGGCATAAAGTCCAGACCGCTTTGTAAGAGAGGGGCTCTGATGTAGAGAGCAACTTTTAATTACTTTAATTAAAGAAAATAAACTGGAAAATCATGTTAAAGAACAGTTATAAACCAGTAGCGTTTTGAGCTTACCATCTGTGGTACACACAAAAACACAACACATTAATTGCCAATAGTGGAACATTCACGGACCCAGGGGTTGTTTTTTCCTTGGTGACAAAGGCATGGCTGGAACTGCCATGGCGTCACTGAGATTATAAACAACACATTTGCTTTTTTTTTGTTTTATAAATAAAATTCACAACCGTCATTGCCGAATAAGAAACATGTGAGAAGAAGATGTTGTAGTTTCATCCATACACAGAGGCCTTGTGCTTGTAACAAGTATTTAATAACAATTGAGGTAAAAGCCCACAGCCACCTTGACAGGAACAACTGGACTGTTAACTGCCGGCTCTCCATGGAACTCCACTACCATGATGGACCTAGGTTTCACATATACCGAAACTTGCTTGAATTCAACCCTCTCGAAATACCTATAACTAGTTAATCAACATGTTTTGTTTACTAATAGTTGCATTTACATGACATTCCAGTAACCTGGGGAAGCTTGCATATGTGCTTTTACTAACATTAACCAGAGTGTCTTAAAATGGGCGCCGAAAACGCAGGATCTTCAATGAGCATGCGTCAGCCACATCTACGTGATGTGACGTACTGCTGCTTTTGGTGGGAATTTCTTGTTTCTGTGCACTAGTGCCAGAAATGGCCGCTTCAAACAAGACTGCACTGAGCTCTTGAGGCGGAAGCCGAGAGCGTTTTTACCTGCTTTTAAAAAATAACTATAGAAATGTGATTGTCACTTTAACTTGTTGCACTAGTCACTTACTGAGCTCCGGTTGTGTTCGTGCAGTGGATTTAGCGCTGCCGCGGCCCCCAGAGCAAACAATCTCTTCCTGCCGCCATCTCGACAAGGCCGCAGGCCACGCCCCCTCCAGAGGCCACGCCGCCCTACAAATAGTCGCTGAAAACAAGCGCCGCTCATTAAGACCGCACTGATCTCTTGAGGCGGAAGCCGAGAGCGTTTTTACCTGCTTTTAAAAAATAACTAAAGAAATTTAATTGTCACTTTAACTTGTTGCACTAGTCACTTACTGAGCTCCGGTTGTGCTCGTGCAGTGGATCTAGCGCTGCCGCGGCCCCCAGAGCAAACAATCTCTTCCTGCCGCCATCTCAGTGAAGCCGTAGGCCACACCCCCTCCAGAGGCCACGCCCCCCGCCACCCTACAAATAGTCGCTGAAAACAAGCGCCACTCATTAAGACTGCACTGAGCTCTTGAGGCGGAAGCCGAGAGCGTTTTTACCTGCTTTTAAAAAATAACTATAGAAATTTGATTGTCACTTTAACTTGTTGCACTAGTCACTAACTGAGCTCCGGTTGTGCTCGCGCAGTGGATCTAGCGCTGCCGCGGCCCCCAGAGCAAACTATCTCTTCCTGCCGCCATCTCGGCGAGGCCGCAGGCCACGCCCCCTCCAGAGGCCACGCCCCCCCACTTTAACTTGTTGCACTAGTCACTTACTGAGCTCCGGTTGTGTTCGTGCAGTGGATTTAGCGCTGCCGCGGCCCCCAGAGCAAACAATATCTTCCTGCCGCCATCTCGTCAAGGCCGCAGGCCACGCCCCCCCAGAGGCCACGCCGCCCTACAAATAGTCGCTGAAAACAAGCACCGCTCATTAAGACTGCACTGAGCTATTGAGGCGGAAGCCGAGAGCGTTTTTACCTGCTTTTAAAAAATAACTATAGAAATTTGATTGTCACTTTAACTTGTTGCACTAGTCACTTACTGAGCTCCGGTTGTGCTCGCGCAGTGGATCTAGCGCTGCCGCGGCCCCCAGAGCAAACAATCTCTTCCTGCCGCCATCTCAGTGAAGCCGTAGGCCACACCCCCTCCAGAGGCCACGCCCCCACCACCCTACAAATAGTCGCTGAAAACAAGCGCCGTTCATTAAGACTGCACTGAGCTCTTGAGGCGGAAGCCGAGAGCGTTTTTACCTGCTTTTAAAAAATAACTATAGAAATTTGATTGTCACTTTAACTTGTTGCACTAGTCACTTACTGAGCTCCGGTTGTGCTCGCGCAGTGGATCTAGCGCTGCCGCGGCCCCCAGAGCAAACTATCTCTTCCTGCCGCCATCTCGGCGAGGCCGCAGGCCACGCCCCCTCCAGAGGCCACGTCCCCCACCGCCCTAGAAATAGTCGCTGAAAACAAGCGCCGCTCATTAAAACTGCACTGAGCTCTTGAGGCGGAAGCCGAGAGCGTTTTTACCTGCTTTTAAAAAATAACTATAGAAATTCGATTGTCACTTTAACTTGTTGCACTAGTCACTTACTGAGCTCCGGTTGTGCTCGCGCAGTGGATCTAGCGCTGCCGCGGCCCCCAGAGCAAACAATCACTTCATGCCGCCATCTCGGCGAGGCCGCAGGCCACGCCCACTCCAGAGGCCACGCCCCCGCCGCCCTACAAATAGTCGCTGAAAACAAGCAGCGCTCATTAAGACTGCACTGAGCTCTTGAGGCGGAAGCCGAGAGCGTTTTTACCTGCTTTTAAAAAATAACTATAGAAATTTGATTGTCACTTTAACTTGTTGCACTAGTCACTTACTGAGCTCCGGTTGTGCTCGTGCCGCGGCCCCCAGAGCAAACAATCTCTTCCTGCCGCCATCTCGGTGAGGCCACAGGCCACGCCCCCTCCAGAGGCCACGCCCCCCGCCGCCCTACAAATAGTCGCTGAAAACAAGCGCCGCTCATTAAGACTGCACTGAGCTCTTGAGGCGGAAGCCAAGAGCGTTTTCACCTGCTTTTAAAAAATAACTATAGAAATTTGATTGTCACTTTAACTTGTTGCACTAGTAACTTACTGAGCTCCGGTTGTGCTCGCGCAGTGGATATAGTACTGCCGCGGCCCCCAGAGCAAACAATCTCTTCCTGCCGCCATTTTGGCGAGGCTGCAGGCCACGCCCCCCGCCGCCCTACAAATAGTCGCTGAAAACAAGCGCCGCTCATTAAGACTGCACTGAGCTACTGAGGCGGAAGCCGGAAGTTATTTAAAAAATAACTATAGAAATTTGATTGTCACTTTAACTTGTTGCACTTGTCACTTACTGAGCTCCGGTTGTGCTTGCGCAGTGGATCTAGCGCTGCTGCGGCCCCCCAGAGCAAACAATCTCTTCCTGCCCCCATCTCGGGGAGGCCGCAGGCCACGCCCCCTTCAGAGGCCACGCCCCCGCCGCCGCCCCTCCAGACCCATAAATCATGTGCATCTTTCGGACGCGCAGCGGGCGCGCCGTCAGCGCGCCAAAGGTAAGCCCGTCCGCGCCAGGCCAGGCCCTAGGGCAAGCCATGCTGGCCAACCCATCTCATACTCTTCACAATCTCTCAGAGAGCTACAGCATCTTGCCCCCCGCTGTCTCCCAATTCCTACAGCCGTGTACACACAGCCGGCCTTATGCGCCCTCCTCTACCTCTCCATGTGGCCGCACACCTTCAGTTAAACCGACCAGGAACGCCACTTCCATCATGGTGTCATATTTGAACACCCGCTCTCTAGTAAAACACTGCGAGGACATTTTCATCCTGTTGTCTAATAACAACCCTGACATACTCCTGCTAACGGAAACATGGTTAACGTCAGAGTCCCTCCCAGATATTTTGGCGGCCCTCCCCCCTGACTACTACATTCTCCATGCCGATCGCCCCGGTGACCGGCCCGGGGGTGGGGTGGCAGCCATCATGTCTAAGGGCCTGAACTCGACTTCTTCTTATTCCCTCCCCCTTCCTGAGGTGGATAACTTGCTTGTTAGCTTGGAAACTGACGCCGGTGCCCTCACGTTCCTCCTCTTATACCGGCCTCCACATCCTATGCCATCCTTCTCTACCATCATGAGCGAACAGCTGTCCAATCTATTAACGCAGCACTCTAGTTTCGCCCTTTTTGGTGACCTGAACTATTGGTTCAATGATACCAACGCTGGTCACCATGCTATTGAGCTCTTTGAGACTCTCAACAGCCTGAACCTTACCCAACAGGTCACCCGACCCACTCATTTCAAGGGCCATATCCTGGACCAGATCTGGACCTGTAATCTGGCTTTGTCCCAGCCAGCTATATCCCCTTGCGTCTGGTCAGACCATCATTTAGTTGACACTTCCATCACTGTCGTCGGCTGGATCCTTGCTCCTCTGATAGCTGGTGGCTCCTCACGAATATGGAGCACATATGACTCCCAGGGCTTTCTCACAACCCTGGCCGACACCCGCCCAGTCTTTAATCCCACTGATAACATCGACGTCATAGAAATTGACATTGGTTCCTGGCTGAGGTCGGCCAGCAACCAGTTCGCCCCCCATACCAAATTTCCCCGCACTAGGCATCACAACTCCCACAGGTGGTTCTCTGATGACCTCAAGCAACACAAATTAAAAACGCGCCAGTTGGAACGAATCTGGAGACGCGATTATTCTAACTCAGCCAGGCTGTCTTACACGGCTGCACGCAGAGAATACAAAACTGCCATTACCCTTTCAAAATCGGAACATTTTTCCAATAGGATCTCGTCTGCGGTCAATAAATCTAAGGAGGTGTTCAAAGTCATGAATGAACTTACCACAGATGACAGAACCCTACCAGCCCAGACCCCCACTCAAGAGACATGCGACACTCTCAACCTCTTCTTTGTGGAAAAGATCATAAAAATCAAAAACTCTATCCCTCCCCCACCCCAGCCACACCTATCAAACACCTCCTCTAATAACCCCCTGACTCTTACTACCTTTCCTGCTCTGAACCCCATCTCATTAGCGGAACTCGCTACTCGTGTCAAATCTGGCTCCCCTAATGACTGCTGTCCGCCATCTGTCTTACGGAATATCTGTCTCAATCTACCTGATTTTATTCTACCCCTACTGAATGGTTCACTCAACAGCGGCATTGTTCCTAGTTCTCTCAAGGAGGCCATCCTAGTGCCCCTCCTCAAAAAACCTGGCGCCGACCCCGTGGAACCATCCAATTACCGTCCCATCTCCCTCCTTTCCTACTTTTCCAAGTTAATGGAGGCCCACGTCACCCGATGCCTGTCAAATTTTATTGAATCCTCTTGCCACCTTGAGCCCAAACAAGCTGGCTTCAGACCTGCCCACTCTACTGAGGCCGTCATTTTGGCAGTCCTGGACACGCTTAGGAGTAACGCGGATGCGGGGAACCCCCAAGCCCTTGTACTCCTGGACCTGTCGGCCGCGTTCGACACGGTGGACCATAACATCCTTCTCCACCGTGTCGGACAGGCAGGCATCCAGGGTACCGCTCTTAAGTGGGTCGAGTCCTTCCTGACCGGAAGAACACAGGCCGTCCGCTTGGGCCCCTATACCGCAACAAAAACCCCCACGATCTGTGGAGTGCCTCAGGGCTCCTCCCTCTCACCGCTTCTGTTCAACCTATACCTTCGGCCCTTGATCCACTCACTTCAGAAATGGGACATTATTGTCTACAACTACGCCGACGATTTGCAGATTGTCCTCCCTCTCAATTCACCTCATGCCATCAATACGTTTCACACTGTCATGATCCACATCCAACATTGGATGAACCTGAATCAACTGAAGCTAAACCCCGGGAAAACCGAGCTCCTCCTCCCTGGACTCAGCCATGCTCACTGGGGTCCACAGTTCTGGCCCTCTGAGCTAGGTCCCCCCCAGTCCCGATCAAATCAGTAAGAGCCTGGGTGTGATTATCGACACCGAACTGTCCCTCAAAGCTCAAGTGGGTGCGGTCATCTCATCTTGTATGCACCAGCTCCGGAAGATAAGCAAAGTTTGCCACTTACTTCCACCCGCCGCGCTTACCCAAGTTGTCATCTCGCTGGTACTCTCCCGTCTGGACTTCTCCAACTCCCTCTACTACGGTCTCCCACAATCTCTGCTGCACCGCCTTCAGGTTGTCCAGAACCAAGTGGCCCGCCTCATTCATAAAACCCCCAGATGGCAATCGGCAAAACCTCTACTTCACAGACTGCACTGGCTACCAATAGGCCAAAGGGCAGCTTTCAAGGTGGCCTGCCTCACATTCAAAGCCCTCCACTGCACCGGTCCCGCGTTTCTCAAATCCCTAATCATTCCTCATCGACCTACGCACAACCTCCGTTCAGCCCACCTCCATCTGCTAGTCACCCCCAAAGCTAAAACCAAGAAATTTGGTGGTCGTCGCTTCTCCCACCTAGTCCCCGGATTTTGGAATCACCTCCCTCTTTCCATCAAATCCAGCCCTTCCCTCTTGAACTTCAGAAAATCGCTTAAAACTCACCTCTTCCCACCCCTTGGTTAAAACCCCGTCACTCACGCTTCACCCTCACTCACTCGGTCTTAAAGCGCCAGGAAGCCTTTGGTGTTAGCGCGCTATACAAATTGCACTTACACATAATATAACAAATCTCACATGCTAAAGCTTATGCTGCTGCTTGTACTAAGCTTGTTGGTTCTGCATAACTATTAATGCAAAAGTTAAAATAAAGTAATGGGGTTAGAGTAGAGATAAGTGGTATACAGTGCATTAATTAATTGTTGTATCCTAATGTGTTTCTCTTTTACTTTGCTACTAGCTCGTACTTGGGCATGAATACTGATACAAACTCAATCTTGGAAAAGCTGCGCGTGCGCACTCTAGCTCCGAAGTTGCTGAAGCATTGGCATTGAACCCCAGCCCAGAATCATCTTACCCACAATGTCTTTGAGAAAATGCCCTGCTGACCTCAGGAGGAACTAAGGCTATATAAATTATATCAAATTTGTTGAACAGTATGGGTGGAATAAAAAGTGCATGGGAAAATAAATTATGGGCGGTAACCGGAATCAATTGAAACCAATAATGAAATTACCTAATCTTAGTATGGTGTGATGACCTCTCCTCCTCTTTCTGACCAATCACTGAAGGGGGACACATTAGATTAGCAACACTTAGGGCTGGTACATTGCCCTCGAAATAGTATAACTAAGGTAGGTTTAGATAGAGAAATTGTCCGACTTGTCAGAGTAGCTGACCTGTCACTGTCCCAACGCATGCTATAGGAGATTGAGAACAGAGCTGCTGGCGGAGAACTCTGTCAGAAGAATCGAGGTATTGTGTTAAAAATAAGGTAGTTAGTTGTGTATCGAATATCGATTATTTATTACTGATTTTATAAACTAACCAAAATCCGCTTAGGTTGTTATTTGTTGTCTGGAATATCCCGGGATAAGGAAAGCGGGTGGTAAATAATAGCCACACTGCTGTGAGGTTACTTGCCTTGATGAATAGGTGCGTAAAGTTAGGTAAAACTTGAAGCACTAATTAGGGTTTATTGTTCTAGTATAAAAGTGAGAGCGATTGGTAGCAAAGGAGTTCGCTGGTGAAACTTTGGTCTTATATAAAAGATAATTCTGAAGGAGTAGCTGGTTCTTTTTGCTTAAATGGAGAATAAACGGTAGGTTGTTTTACTCGCAGTGCATGGAGAGCAGGCGGAATTTGGTTTACTCGTTTTGAAATCATTTACTAATGATTTTCCAAAACTTAAAGAAAGAAATTATCTTTCCTTTTGAATTTAGTCTATCAGGCACAGTAGCGAATGCTTTTATGTTGTCAATTAATGAAATGTATAATTTAATTTTGAAAGAAATTGAATTGTCGTATTACCTTGCAAAGGAGGGAGTCAGTCGTGGGTTTTGCACAGACGTCATAGAGAGCCGCAATGGGATTGGTAGAAACAGCATGTGTGTAACCATGAGAAAATTGTAAAGGAGGGGTGAGTGCATAGAGCGAGATTCACGTCACAGAAAAGCCGTACAATTATTGGTTATCGATTGCTTGTAAGTTTAAACCTCATTTGTCATTAAAATAAAAGACTTGCTGGTATTGGAGGAATATTTCTGCAAAGTAAACAAACTAAATTAATTGAATCTACTACCATTTTTAAGAAAATAAAATAGCGGTGTATGTGGCATTTAGATCCAGCATTTATAGGAAATTATCCTGATAGAAAATATTTAGGATTTGCTAAAGAACAGATTTGAGGAAGACCCTATACCATGTATGGAGGAAAGAGAAAAATGACGCTTTTCACGAAAATAAAGAATTATTTCAAAAGGGACAAAGTTATTAAAACAAGAGAAGGGATTATTATTCCACCATCCAATACGCCAGCATCATACATGATGGTAGAAAGGGGCTACCACACGTGTGTGGTTAGAAAATTGGACAGAATACACAAAAAATTATGGCATACTAGCTTTTCCAGAGCATGGTACATTTAATGGTAGAACTTTGCATAATTTTCCAACTCGCATGAATGAATTAGACCCAAGACCAAGATTAACGCAATATGAAGCTCTAGAAGAATGGGAGACAGAGGCATTTGAGCGAGATAGATCTCGAGGTGACAGAAGTTTTAGCAGATTTTATCCCAGATTCCCAAAGGATACTCGAGATACTCAAATGAAAAGATGGAGACAGTCCATGTTAGTGGAAGGATTATATCCTATTTTTACCACAGAAGAACCGTCAGGAAGTAAAAGTACAGAGCAAACAAGAAATTTAATGACTAGTGGTGATTCGGATGATGATTATTTTGATGATTTGTTAATGAAAAATCCGCCACTTTACCAAGAAGAAACTCATAGAGTTACTCCTAGTGCTCCGTTTTTACAACCACCTCTGGTTCCGCAGGTTATACATGAAACCTCATTGGAAAAAGTACTCCAGGAATGGGAGTAAGAAGCTTTAGACAAACAGCGTAGTAAATTAATTCAGAACATTTCTCAAATAAACACAAGTCCTGAAGCCCTGACAATACCCGTAGCCATAGGCCTGCTAGTCCCTTTATATGGAGATAAACAGACAAGTCATAAAGCTCCAGTTCTGACTACACCCATAGTGCAGCCTAGAAAAGAAACCCTAATAGTTGATGATCAAGCAAGTGACTGTGAGTCAGTAATTTCCCTAATGGATTTACCTATTTGAGAACCAGTAAGTGATTCGATCAGGAAAGTTACTCCCAGATATTAAAAAGAAGTACAAATTGAGACATCCTCAGGAACAAGAAATGCAACTGTAGTAAGCCCAGAAGAATTAGATGGATGGACCCGAAACATAGAGAACCCAAAATTACAGTCAAAGGTATTGGACATATTCAAATTGAGGGTAGAATTAGAAGAAATGGTAGCAGGAAATGTGGGATTGGACAGACCAAAATCATTTGATGAAGATGAATTATTGTTTATATGCAGAAGTATTACTCAAAATACAAAAATATACCATGAAAAGTTAATGAATTTGGCTTTGGAAATGGGAATTGACATTGGTAGATCAAAAGCACTGCAGAAACCGTATAGAGCTGAATTTTCTGACAAAGATTTGGAAAACATGAATGTGTTGGGACAAAAATTGCAGATAAAAGAATTGTTGTTGTTGTTGCAAAAATGGGGAGATTTAGACAAATGGAAAGCTAGATGGACAAAGAAAAAGGAAGAGGCACAGGCAAATAAGACTACATCTGAGTATTTATTAAAAGAAGCAGAGAAAGTTTAAAGGTTGTGTCTAATGACAGAAGTACCCGGAGGAGGTTATGTACATGTCCCATGATCCCGACACGATATTTTATCATTTACTAATGATTTTCCAAAACCTAGAGAAAACCCTGTAGAATGGTACCGACAAGTTGAAAGGTTTGTGAAAGTGTCGAAAGTGCTGTTAAAAGATTTAGATGGTTTATTTGACATTGTTGTTCCAGCTGATTTGTGGACTGAGTGTAAAATTACAGTAGATTGGCCAAATGATGAATACCCTAGAGATCCTAAAACACGAGCCCCATCAGAAGATGTAATGAAGAAGTACAATCAGGTGATAAATTACTTAAAGGGAAAGATTCCTCCACAAGAAACTGATTGGACTTAAATAGACAGAACCACCCAAAATAAAGATGAATCTGTACATGCATATTATAAACGCTTCTTGCAGATATTTAAACAGTATATACAACAAAAGTAGGGACAATGTGGGGACGATATTTAAAGGGGTCCAATGTACCTGTCCTAACAACGTGAAACAAAAGAGTTGTACAAAGTTCCCCTGGGAAAAACCTTTCCAAGGGGGGGTTTTGGGTTGGTCTCCCTCTCTAAGTTGGATAATGCAATGTAATCAGTGTTCAGGGAACTAGTCAGGTCCCTTGTCGAAACCTACCCCTCTCGGGAGAAGCGATCCAAGTAGTGGGTGTTTCTAATAAACAAATTAGGACCCCTGTCACAGAACCTATGGAAGTCTGTATCGGTAACTTCCGAGAAATGCACAATTATGTAGTGTACGGTTCTAGCCCTGTTAACTTGATAGGAAGGGATCTATTGTGAAAATGAACTGCACAATCTTTTAGTAGTATAGACTCATAATTCATGGGTGAATATTTTCTAACAATGGAAACAATAGATATAGCTGATGCACAAAAAGACAAATTAACATGTAAACTACACGAAGAGAAGATATTTTTTAATTTAGTAGAGAAGAGAAGACAGGTTTTCCATAGAAAGGCCACTGAAACAAAACCCCAGATTACCAAATGGGCTGAAAGGGAGGGAATTTATGGCAACTGGCAAACCTCATGCTGCTATGTCTCGGGATTCTGGAAAGAAGGAGAAAATCTGTCTTCATAGAAAGAAAACTGAGTATAACAATCTATTTATCGGTTCCAGTGAATGTGAACAAAATGTCCTCATAATTGGGGGTTGGGGGCTAAAAGGGGGAACTGATAAAGTATTTCATGGAGTCTATTATATTTGTTAGTACAAAGCTTACTTTAAGCTGCCTGATCATTGGTATGGGAGTTGCTATTTTGGAATAGTATTCCCGAAAGTATACCATGTAAAAAAATCACTGGAAGCAATGAACACGAAAATGAACTAAAACAATATAAAAGATATAGTATTGCAGAAATTGTAGGTGGGAGTAGTTCTGAATACACAAAGAATCTGTAAATCGTCTACAGTGGTGGATCGCTTATCGACTGACACTGCTGGAGGATTCTTATTGATCAATACCGAATTGGTTGCAATCAGATCAATGGTTTTACAAAACCGACTAGCTCTTCTAGTAAGCTGGGAAGCTTGCATATGTGCTTTTACTAACATTAAAATGGCAGCCGAAAACGTGGGAACTTAAATGCGCATGCGTCCGCCACATCTACGTGATGTACATACTTCTGCTTTGGTGGGAATTTTTTGCTTCTGCACACTAGTGCCAGAAATAGCCGCTTCAAATCTCACATGCTAAAGCTTATGCTGCTGCTTGTACTAAGCTTGTACGTTCTGTTTAACTATTAATGCAAAAGTTAAAATAAAATAATGGGGTTAGAGTAGAGATAAGTGGTATACAGTTCATTAATTTATTTTTGTATTCTAATGTGTTTCTCTTTGACCTTGCTAACTGGCTCGTCCTTGGGCCTGAATACTGATATAAACTCCATCTTGGAAAAGCTGTGCATGCGCACTCTAGCTCCGAAGTTGCTGAAGCATTAGCATGGAACCCCAACCAAGAATCATCTTACGCACGATGTCTATGAGAAAATGCCCTTCTGACCTCAGGAGGAACTGAAGCTATATAACTTGTATCAAATTTGTTGAACAGTATTGATGGGTGGAATAAAAGTGCATGGGAACATAAATTATGGGCGGTAACCGAAATCAATTGAAACCAATAATGAAATTACCTCATCTTAGTATGGTGTGATGACCTCTCCTCGTCTTTCTGACCAATCTGACCAATCACTGAAGGGGACCAATTGGAAGAATGCACTCCGCACTCGAATTTCTTGGTTGTTGTAATTTGTTGAAATGGGGTTTAGGGATGTGGTTAGTGCTGAATGTGAATTCCCTTTCTGAGCCACAGGGTTAAATATAGATACCGACACGTGTTTCTTGAACCTCAAGATTCACATTCACATCAGCACTCGTGTGTCTTTCATACAAATGGTGGAAAAAATGTTTTCTCAATTATGATTGTCGAATAAACCTTGATTTGTTAATTTCATTTTAATTCTCATGAAATTATTGTGTCTCATAATATTTCCATTATTCCAGATTATCACGATAATATATCAATTTTTCATGCTGACCGATGCATTTAGAGCTACACAGCTCTTATTCAGGCGACTTTTTGTCTGAAAAAAATATACGTCTTTTCACTTATGGTGTACCAAATATAATCAAAGCAAATTTCATTGTAATGGCATAATCTCATTAATCACGTTCCCTGAACACACAGTGCATGCAATATCTGGTGTAACAATATATCACCTTATAGCCCTTCGTTTTCGTGATTCTGCGCATGATTTGTGACTTCGTATGTAAGAATGCGCGTGTGTCTGATTGTCTGTGACACTAACCTGAACCTTTTTCACTCAGCAATGGTCGTGGAGCTGTAACTATAAACGGGGGCTGTTTGCAACAAATTACCTATGAAATTGCTAGCGAAATCTCTTCTCACTTAAGATATTCTGTCTGTCTCTTACCGTGTGTAATTCTTCGTTCGATTTTGCTTATCTCGCTGTTGGCGTGCGACGCTCTATCTGTGACTGCGAGTCGCTGGTTATAGGTACCAGTCACGAGGTGTATAGAATCCAGTCGTCACCATTTGGCCGGCGTACTCGGTCGGCGGAACCCCTGCTCCACAGAGACAGCTTTTCGGGACTAAGATCAGCCAGTCCCTTTATGGGTCACATACCATCCAGAGAAGACGGCGCTTAGACCCGTGTCCCACGAAGAAAATCAATTAAACACCAAAAGAATTGTTTATCTGAACCCCCGTCTAGGAACAGCACCTATCATATGGAAGGCTTGCCATACATCTAACCAAATCTGTATACCCTTGTGGACCCCCGGACATTTAAAAAGAAAATCTAGCATGTACGATCCGGCGGCGCTGGCTGGACGGATGCACATCATTGTTTAAAGCGTGCATGATATCTGTGACACTTGAAAGAAAAAATACTACGCTGAGGTGCTGGTGATAACAGACCCGAACCGACCGGAAGTTTTGCCTACAAAAAACTAGCCCCAGCTGTGCTCCGACATCTCTTGAATAACTGAATAAAATACACCTACAGATTTTTTTCACCTGTGCCCCCTCCCAGCATACTGCCCTTTGCCCTGACGAAGGTGCGGCCTCATTGGCCTGTCACCGAAACGCGCGTCGGCTTGTGTCTCCAGGAAAATGGCTATTGTCCTTTTTACATCAGGACCCGTAGTCAAAACCATCTCCCTGGATTAAACACCCCGATTTATACAACACGTTAAACCATCCTAGTGTTGTACTCGCCAGGACTAGATGAATGAATGTAGTATGAATGGTGAATGATACTAAATATGAAAGAGTGGGTAGAGATTGAAGTAAGAGAGTTAGAGTGTGTGAAGTGTGGCCGTTACTGGGTAGGATAGAATTCCCCTAATTATGTTGTTTGTTTATCTATGTTTGTCTTATTTATGACTTATATATACATGTGATACCTAAAAACTCTATATTTATATCGTTGTTATCCTTAAAAATAAAAAAATATATATATTTATAAATATGAACTGTATTGTCCATTCTTGATTTGACCATGTGATTAATATGTGTTGTGTCAACCCCTAGGCTAATCACCCTTTCATATATATTTGTTGGACCCTTTGGTTAGGGCCTTTATATCCTAAGGCAGGGTGTTCTCCTTTTCTATTTACATTGGTTTTTTCCCCCCTACTACCTGCCTACATCCTAAAGCTACCCTCGGGGAACCCCCTTCTTTGTCTACTAGTTCGTGCTATATAAAACAAAACAAAAAATAATTAAAAACACAGTGCCAGCAGAACATAATCCGAAAGGAAGTCTGCAGATTTGGAAAGAGCCCTCATTTGTTATAAATGCTGTGAGATGTTTGGATTGTTCATAGAGTCTCACCTGATAGTATGCACTTCTTAAGTAAAATTTCAAAAAATATTTACCCCAGACAGCATGTGGATCAACTCATTGATGCTTGGTAAGGGGAAACTGTCCATTATGACATTTTCATTGACGCTGCGCAAATCAATACAGAACCTATATGTAAATGTAAATCCGTATTTGTAAAGCGCAAACTACTCACCCTTAGGTATCTCAAGGCGCTGGGGGCCGTTGTGGAAATAAAGTGAGCTATTGCCCAGAGTCACATGGTGCTGATCTGAGCTGCCTCCGGAGCCGGGGATCAAACCCTGTGCTCCAAAGTCAGCTGCCCTGGCCGCTGCATCACACCTCTCCAAGACTGAGTGACCCATCATCCTTCTTCGTAATGACAACTGGAGACAACCATTCCATTGCCTCCACAGGTTCTATCACTTCCGCATCCAGGAGTGGTTGCAGTATTTTTTTCATCTTTGATCATGCTGCCATTGGTACCCTCCTGGCAACGTGCTTTACAGGAACCAAATGCTTCCTAAGTTTGATGAAATTCTCATAGTTGGCAGCCTCACCCAAGCCGTTTTCATTTTTCTTTTGATGAAGATCCAAAAGCTCTTTCAGGCCAAGTTCACTGATCACCATCACTTGTTCCTCAGACCGCAGATTCACTAATTATATTCAGGTCATATTGATGAGTCCACCTCAATATGGGTGGTCCTTCTCTGGCGACATACATTTTCCCCGTTGATATTCTCTTCCCGCAAATGAACAATATGTACTTACCTGTAATCTGTGGTTCTCCAGTATTAGTGTCTTTCATAGATTCACATGCCTGAATCATTCCCTGTCGTCAGAGTGGGAGCCCCACGGTACATAAAAAAGCAATAATATGCCATAATAACATAGGGAAAAAAACAGTAATTCCCAACCAGGAAGTAAAGTAGCCCAAGCTACAGGAGAAAAAACTTCCACACCCATGACTATCTTAGTCATTTTGAATAGCCCAAACTGCAGCCAATCAGGCGAAAGCACCCACCAGAAGCTTCTCCCCAGAGGCTCAGGCTCTCAGATTTTCTCGCAAAGAGTGATGGTAACCAATGTAGCCTAAGAGCCTCTGAGGGGAGGTGGGCGGGTTTCATGTGAATCTATGAAAGACACCAATACTGGAGAACCACAGATTACAGGTAAGTAACTATTGTTCTTCTCCAGTATTAGGGGTGTCTTTCATAAATTCACATGCCTGAATCAGAGTAGATAGCAGTACATATTCGTGCTCGGAAGACGATATTTGTTGCATAAGCTTGTAAAATGAGATGCACAGAACCATGAAATATATCTATCTATCTATATATATATATATATATATATATATATATATATATATATATATATATCTATCTATCTATCTATCTATCTATCTATATATATATATATATATATATATATATATATATATATATATATATAAAAAGAAATTCCTCCTCAGCTTGCTCTGCGCTCGCAGACACCGCCTCCACGCCAGCAAAGAATGAGGACCGGACCAACGTAGTCAGCAAGATGGAATTTTATTTAAACAAGAACAGAACCAGCGACGCGTTTCGGGCGGAGAGCCCTTGGTCACGCTGCAACATGTTTTAAATCATTATGCTATTTTTATAAGTGTATGCAGTGATGTTGACGCCGCCCCCTGGTGGCGTCCACCATAATCACGTGACAACTAATAAACAGTGAAGAAACACTAACGCTGATACAATGTTGCTTTAGGTTGCTAGTATACAAGAAATTATGACTGGTTAAATCCAGGAAGTAGTTCATTTCTTTAAAAGAATTTTTCAGTTGTAAATGCATCGAAACACATTTCTCCATTGTCAAATACAAATGACATGTATACCAATTCTGTGCAAATATGCAAATTGTTATATATAGCAGCGAACATATTAAAGTGCATAGATAAAAAAGTGCATAAGTGATAAAGATGTAATAAAGTGCAAAAGTTGCAGGAACATGCTAAACTACCATTAGAACAGTAATATATAATTATATACACAGCATAAAAGTTAGTATGATTAAATTCATAGAAATAATCCTATTCAACTGCGAGTTCTTTCAAAGAGTTCCAGGTAGGAAGAAGAAATTATTATTCAAGAAGCTAAAAAATGACAATATGTATAAATAAGACCATATTTCATGTATATACACTCTTTTACACCACCCTACACATCTAACCAAATGTAACTGTAAATTAACCTGATTTAAATGAAAAGTGCATGCTGACAACAAGACAAAAGGTGAGAGACCAAAATGATCCCCTAAATTATATATCACCCTACTAGTCACTATATACACACCCACACCACAACCCCATATTTTTATATACAAATTAAACCACCTGTGCATCTCCATATATACACGCACCTTACATATAAAACCTCAATTCAATATATTTACAAATCTACAAAATATTCCTTTATATTGAGAAACCTGTACACTATAAAATATACCTTTGAAGTAATTATCATAGAACTCTTTCAATTTGATCAAGGAATAGGATTGTATAAATATATTAAAATTGCTCGATTATCATATTAACAGAATAAAGTGCATGAGGTATGTCACCATGAGTGAGTATCGATCTAAACTTCACCAGTTGTAAAAGCAGATCATGGGACAGGAGATATAAAAACCACAGGGTACTTCTAATAGGGAACCTAACTAGAAGTATGTGTATAATATGAAAAAAGCAAAACAGAATGGAATCAGAGTATATGTGGTAATTTACAAAAAGTGAAGCATTTTCTCAATATTGTTGAGCCCGTTGGGCCAACGGCTATCGAGTTCCAATATGAACCTAGACTCCAATTTTCTTAACTCTGCCTCACGGTCACCACCTCTTCTCAAGCTGGGTACTGCCCCAATCACAAAATAGCTAAGGCAGTTTAGATCTTTGTTGTGTACCCGCTTGAAATGCCGGGCGACCGGGTAAGTAGGGTCACTGTGGAGAATAGCCCGTAAAAGCTGTAGTATTCGGGCGTGCACCTGGAGCTTAGTGCTGCCAACATATCTAAGCCCACAGGTGCACGCCAGAACATACACAGCATGGTCTGTTTTGCAATTATAGTTGCCATTGATGGTCTTGGCAACTGTACTAAACGGGGTATGGTAGTGTGTGGTAGTGACTCCAAACTTACAGGCCCTACAGCTGGAGCATTTAAAGAATCCTCTGGAAGGGCGTAACCATGGGACTTTAGTTTTTAGTTCAGGGGCTGCTTTGTCCAAATAGTTGCCCGTTGTTTTGGCCCGTCTAAAAGTAATGGTAGGGGAAGAGGGTAACCTGGTATTTAAGATATGGTCACTCATTATAATCGGCCAGTGTTTATTGAGAATTGACCTGATTTTTCTCTCTTCCCTACAGAAAGTTGTAATTAGACGTGGGCACTCAGGTTGGGGTTCCACATCCAAAGAAGGTTCAATTGGAGGAGTGGAAACAGAAAAGAGGCTCTCCCTAGATCTAGAAAGGGACTTTGTTAATGCTGCGTTCAATATTCGCTCGGAATATCCTCTAGCTCTTAATCTGCTTAAAAGTTCTTCCAAGCAGATATTGAAATCAGAGGGGGAACTGCAGATCCTCTTTAACCTGAGAATTTCCCCATAGGGGATTCCAGAAATTGTGTGCCTGGGATGCATACTGGTTGCATGCAGTGTAGCATTACCTGCAGTCTGTTTCCTATGAAGGGTGGTGTTTAGGGTTCCATCGGAGACATATACCTCAACATCCAAAAATTGGATGCGATTTTTGTTTATGTGAGCAGTGAAGTTGAGGTTTAGCGAATTGTCATTAATATCATCAATAAACGACAATGCTTCCTCCTTACTACCCTTCCAGATGATGAAGACATCATCGATGTACCTCAAGTAGCATTTGACGTGGCCCTCCATCCATGCTTTATGGCGAACTTTGAGGACCTGCTCCTCCCACCAGCCAACGTGCAAGCACGCATAGCTGGGAGAGAAGCAGGCCCCCATCGCCACGCCGCTCAGCTGCTTATAAATTTCCTTGCCAAAGGAAAAGAAGTTATTATAAAGGCACCATTCTATAAGGCCTACAATTACCTTATTGTGCTCATAATATTGGATGGGTCTACTTGAAAGGTAGTACTGTACAGCAAATAAGCCTTTTACATGATCTATGCTGGTATACAGCGATTCGACGTCAAGCGAAATGAGCCACATGTCATTCTCCCATACAATTGTAGCTATTTTAGTTAAAAAATCACTGGTGTCACGAGTGAAACTGGGGAGTTGTTTGACAAAGTCCTGGAGGAAAAAGTCTACATATTCCCCAACTTTTTCCCCTGCACTGCCAATAGCGGATACAATCGGCCTGCCCGGTATTGGTTGCACGGCCTTGTGTACCTTCGGAATGAGGTAGAGAGAAGGCAAGATGGGAAAATTAACATACATGTATTTAAATTCTTCAGGTGATATTAAGCCTTCCCTCTTCCATTGGTTGAGAGATTTATGTAGCTGAGATGTTGCTTTTTCATATTCTTTATGTGTACTCTTAGCATAGCAGATAGGGTCTTCAAGTTGGCGCTTGGCTTCCACGATATAATCTTTTTTAGGCCAGCTCACCAGATTGCCCCCCTTATCTGATTTCTTGATCACTATATCAGGATTATTATCGAGTTTCTTCATCAGTTTATCATAGGCAAATTTAGTATATGTCTCCTTTTTGCGACGTTTGTTGTTGGTATGGGTATACAATTTCTTGATGTCATCTGTGACACAATCGTGAAAAATGTCAATCGCATCTTTGGGCATTAAAGGTACGAATTTCGATTTGCTGTGAAAAAGACTCAAACCTGCTCCTTTAGGAGGAATGGGAACTTGTCTTAGACGATTTTGAGTAGAATCTATGGGATTTGGTTCTACATTGTTGTTTGAATTGAGTAGATCATTGGCATCAAGGAAAACATGTGTATCAGAAGCCAATAAGGACAATGGTTCATCAGATTCATTTACTCTCATATCGCATTCTGAGCCTCAAGGTCTTTGGCTGTTTGCAAGGCAAAATGTTTTTTTAATTTCAGTTTCCTTATAAAGCAAAAGAGGTCAACCCTGGTCATGGTGTAGTTAAAATGTTGTATAGGTGAATAGTTCAATCCCAATGCAAGCAATTGTTCCTCAGCTTTATTCAGAACAACATCGGAGAGATTGATGATTGTATTATCACTTATCGTCGTTTCCCCCATGTTTTTTTCTTTTTCTTTTGCTGTTGTTGTTCCCCGGCGTTGCTTCCTTCTGCGCCGTCGCTCCTTCCTACGTTTGTTCCTCCTTTGTTTGTTTGTGGATTGTGTTGCCACGATCTCAAGGTTTGGAGCCTCTCCTCCACTACAAAGTCCATTTCCTGCTGGAGATTTAGTGTTTCCAGTCCAATTGAGTTTAAATCATTGCTAGTGGAGCCAGATGATAAAGATTCCATACTCGAAGCGCTTGTGACCGATGAATCAGATTGTTGTGCCATTCCATTTGCATCTGTGGTGCCAAATGCTGTCAAGCCAGAGCTAGTAGTTGCCATGTCATTGTTGGATTTGGATGCAGAGGCATTTTTCTTTTTCGTGTATGCCTGTCTTTTAGCTGTAATATATTTTCTAGAAAATGTGAAAATCCTGCCGAGACGATAGTCGTCTGCATCACGGGTAAACTTTGTTGCTTTACGAGCTTTAATTTTTTCTTCGTGCTTGTGCAGTTGCTCGTTCATGTTATCCGTGAGTTTTTTAGTTTCCGTGGCGTTCTGGCAAGCCTCAATTTCCAATTCTAGTGCTTTAATCCGTTCCAACAATTTTGCCCGGTCACTGGTAGCATATTTTATTAAGATACAAACTAAATTCATGGATGCAGCCAAGTTACTTTCCCCCCATTCCTGTAACATGGCTGGGTCCGGGTTGTCAAAACTGGGGGCCAGTAAAATCCTCAATCCTCGTGGTACCCGACCCACTTCTTCGTATTTGCTGAGGGATTTGTGCTCCCACCATTTTGTGCACTCAGCTTTGCGCAATTTCACTAGCTCTTTAAACAATTGTTTGAGATCTTTCACTTGCGAATTGCCATGTTCACTTTGCGTCTGTTCTGCGTTACGATTGGAAGATGTGTCTGTGGCATCGAAAAGTGACAAAGCAGCTTCTTCCCGCTGTTTGTCAATCTCATCTTTGTCCATGTTGGTAAAGGTTCTGTTTAATGAATAGTCAATAATAACGAGCGCACATACGACTCGTCTCTCTACGGCTGCTCAATTACCTCGTCACCGGACGGCATTGCATTTGAAACGCACTCACCGTTGGTAAATGGCAGGAACTGCTCCGCGTCTCACGTCCTCCGACGCGAATCCTCGGGGCTGCTCAAAACCGCCAAATCCAGAGTGGCCGGGTTTCAGTGCATCCGGGGACAGCGCTTGTGATTCCCATGCGAGAGCCAAAAGAAGTGATTTGAAGCAGCTGTCGACTGTCGACGAAGGGGTCTGTTACGGAAGCAAATCGACTTCCGTCAACATATGAAAAAAGAAATTCCTCCTCAGCTTGCTCTGCGCTCGCAGACACCGCCTCCACGCCAGCAAAGAATGAGGACCGGACCAACGTAGTCAGCAAGATGGAATTTTATTTAAACAAGAACAGAACCAGCGACGCGTTTCGGGCGGAGAGCCCTTGGTCACGCTGCAACATGTTTTAAATCATTATGCTATTTTTATAAGTGTATGCAGTGATGTTGACGCCGCCCCCTGGTGGCGTCCACCATAATCACGTGACAACTAATAAACAGTGAAGAAACACTACCGCTGATACAATGTTGCTTTAGGTTGCTAGTATACAAGAAATTATGACTGGTTAAATCCAGGAAGTAGTTCATTTCTTTAAAAGAATTTTTCAGTTGTAAATGCATCGAAACACCTTTCTCCATTGTCAAATACAAATGACATGTATACCAATTCTGTGCAAATATGCAAATTGTTATATATAGCAGCGAACATATTAAAGTGCATAGATAAAAAAGTGCATAAGTGATAAAGATGTAATAAAGTGCAAAAGTTGCGGGAACATGCTAAACTACCATTAGAACAGTAATATATAATTATATACACAGCATATATAATCACATCACTAAAAGCATGATAAAATGCAGTTACTTGAGCATGTGCATAATAATAATGAGCATAACAAGCGTCTGACAGCAGTAAGAGGAGGAGGGAAACAGAGGCTCACCTTATTTGAAAAGATTACGCAAAACTGCTTGACCCACTGAAGCATCGGTCTCGCTGGCTGCATCCAAACAGAAATGTTTGGTGAAAGTATGCCGACTGGCCCAGGTTGCCGCTCTGCAGATGTGCTGGAGAGGGACTCCAGCGAAAAGAGCCGTTGAGGAAGACACTGCCCTCGTAGAGTGTGCTTTTGGAGCTGCTTGCAAAGGTCGTCCTGCTTGCGTATGGCAAAAGTCGATAGCTGCAGAGATCCATCTTGCAATTGTTTGCTTAGATAATGCTTGGCCTGTATGAATCCTACCATAGGTGATAAACAGTTGATCAGATTTGCGTAGCGTAGTTGTTCTTTGTAAATAGAATTTTAAACATCTCTTAATGTCCAGTGTATACAATGCCCTTTCCGCAGGGGATTGTGGGTTAGGAAAAAATGTCTTTAAGCCGACAGGCTCGTTCAGGTGGAAGCCTGAAGGCACCTTAGGTATGAATTTCGGATTTGTGCAAAGCACTACTGAGTCATTTGCAAACTGTAAGAAAGGAGGATGGACTGTGAAAGCCTGAATATCACTGACTCTTCTAGAAGAAGTCAAAGCCAATAAAAGTGACACCTTCCACGTAAGGAACTTCAAATTGGCTCTGTGGATAGGTTCAAAAGGATGGCGCAAGAGTTGCGCTAACACTACATTGAGATGCCACGATGGTGGTGGACAACGTACCGGAGGAAACATTCTGAAAAGCCCTTTGAAGAATTGTTATATAATTCTTGAAGAGTAAAGAGAAGTGGACCCATCTTGTCGGTATCTTGAAATCCCTGCCAGGAAAACCTTTAGGGTTGCATGAGATAATCGTGTTCTCGCCAGATGCAAGAAAAAAGGTAAGATTTGCTCTGGCTTAGCCAAAAAAGGATGAATTCCAGCCGAACGACACCAGATACAGAAGCGTTTCCATTTGAGTCTGTATGTCTTTATTGTAGCAGGTGCGCTTGCTTTAGCTAGTACCTCTTTGCAATCTGCAGGGATGCTTAGATGGGCAAATTCAAGGTACTCAGGTGCCAGGCCGCTAACCTCAGAGATGTCGGGTCCGGATGCTAAATCTGACCGTCCTGGATGGAGAGTAGGTCTGGAGTTGGACGCAACTGAATTGGTTCGCATTCCGATAGGAGAAGGAGCTCGGTGAACCAGTATTGGCGAGGCCATCTGGGGGTAATAAGAATCAGCCGACACGGTTATATCTTTATCTCCTGCAGAACTCTGGGAATCAACGGTATCGGAGGAAAAGCGTAAGCATATATTTGAGACCAGTTGATCAAAAAAGCATTCCCCTGAGAGTCTTCGTGGGGATGTCAATTTGCAAAGAACCGGCATTTGCTGTTCTTCCTGGTCGCAAAGAGGTCTAGATCTGGATGACCCCACTGCCGAAAGATCTGATCCACTGTTTGTTGATGAAGCTCCCACTCGTGAGTGGACACTGTCGTCCTGCTGAGAGTGTCCACAAGAACGTTCTCCGTTCCCAGTACATGAACCGCCAGAAGATTGATTCTGTGACGTTTTGCCCATGCCTATAGCTCCTGGGCTTCCTGAGACAAAAGAGACGATCTTGTCCCTCCAAGTTTGTTGACATTGTGCATACTTGTTTTATTGTCTGTGCGAATCGATACAGTGGCTCCTTGAATGAGTGCTCGAAATGATTTGAGGGCAAGGAAGATGCTCTCAGCTCCAACAGATTGATGTGCCAAGGTTTCTGCTGAGGGCTCCATTTGCCGCTGATTGTCAGTCACTGAAGAGGAGCTCCCCAACCTTCGAGGGATGCGTCTGTGGTGGTTGTAAAGTTTTGTGCATCCTGAAGGAACGCGCAACCCTGTTGCAGATTCCTTTTTTGTATCCACCAAAGAAGGGAACCTCGAATGCGAGGGGTGATCTGGATGAGGTCCTCGAATGAACCGGAGACCTGCAGCCATTAAAGACTGAGCTCTTCTTGAAGAGGCCTCATTCTGAGTCAGCAATTCGGTATCAAAGGAATGCAAGACGATATCATCCCCAGAAAGGATTTGAACCGTCGGACTGAAACTATTTTGAAAGTAGATTCCGAGCCATGTCCTGGATTCTGTTTTGTCTCTCGTCCGACACGAAGGCTTGGAGCAGCTGGGTGTCTAAGGTTGCTCCCAAGAAAGCTTGTCTTTGGGATGGTACCAACTGGGACTTGCTGACGTTGATGGAGAGACCCAGAGATTGAAAGAGAGCTAGACACTGCTTAAATGGTTATCTGTGTCTGCGTAAGAACTAGCCTGGATAAGGCAGTCATCCAAATAAGGAAATATTTGTATTCCCTCCAGCTGGAGGTGTGCTGCTACCGGAGCCAGGACCTTTGTAAATACCCTGGGTGCCGAGCACAGCCCAAAGCGAAGGACCTTGAACTGATAATCCCTGCCAGCCACTCTGAATCGCAGGAACTTTCTGTGACGAGGTAAGATGGGGATGTGGAAATACGCATCTTGGAGATCCAAGGTGGCCATGTAGACTCCAGCCGATAGGAGATGCAATATTTCTTGTAGCGACAACATTCTGAACGTTAGCTTCTACAAATATTTGTTTAGGGCACGGAGATCCAGAATTGGACGCCACTCTCCGGATTTCTTCTTTACCAGAAAGAATCTGGAGTAGAATCCTGTTCCTCTCAGAGTCTGAGGCCCCTTCTCGATTGCTCTTTTCTTCAACATCAAATTGATTTGGGCAACAGTTCTTTTAGATGAGCTGCAGGTGGGCCCTTTGGGGGAACATTTGGAGGAAACTGTTAGAATTCGAGGGCATGGCCCTTGGCCACGATGTCCAGGACCCACCTGTCCAATGTTATCGATGACCATTTTGAGTAGAATTTTGATATTTGTCCTCCAATTTTTATGTGAGATTGGGGCAGAAGCATTGACAGGTGATAAAGCTCATTGCCGTTTATCCTTCCAGCGGTAGGCCGGTTTCTTTTTGTTCTGTGAATAATCAGTGTTGCGTTGGCCTTAGGACTGATAACGCTGGTTTTGGTAGCTTTGATTCCCCTGCCTGTAGGAGAACTGTTGAGTATATCTGCCTCTGTTAGAGGACGATCCACGTCCTCTAGCTCCTCGAAAGGGCGGCTTACGAAATTGGAGGGTGCCCAAGGATTTAGCAGTCTCTATGTCCTTATTGATTGTCTGCAGGGCTTCTTCCACTTGCGGACCAAACAAAAACTCTCCGTCATAAGGCACATCCAATACCTTTGTTTGCACTTCCTGACGGAACGAAGTAGAACGCAGCCAACCTTGTCTGCGTAAGACAGCAGCACCAGCCAATTGCCTGAAACCAATTGAGGCCACATCAACAGCCGAGTCAATGATCTCAGCTGAGATCCTTTCACCTTCCTGCAGGATTTTCTGAGCTTCAGACTTAGAGGGTTCTGGAAGTAAGTTGACATATGGTGAGATATCCGACCACATTTGCCGTTCATATCTGCCCAGGATGGCCAATGAATTGGCAGCTCGGACTGTGGTAGCCGCCATTGTTGACACGCATCCAAGTGTCTGCCGTCTCTATCCGGTGGGGCTGCAATTGGAGATGAAGGGTTTCTATATCTCTTTTGTGCAGCTTGAACGATGACCGAATCCAGTTTCGGTTGTCCTATAAGGCAAGCAGGGGACTTTTCAGGAGCCTTATATTTTGTATCAATCCTTGGCAGAACCGGAGGTATGGAAGCCGGAGTAGACTTAACTTTACTTCCCTCCTTCCAGATGATATCTATGATAGGTATAGACTTGGCTTGCTTCCTTGGCTGGTCCTTAAAATCATATAGAAAGCATTCCTGCTCTGTATGCTCCATGTCAATGTGGAAGTGCTTCGTAGCCCACTCCATTAAAAGGTGGAATCCACCCACTGGAGGTGAATTAGAGGTAGCCGGTGGTGAAGGAGAAGGAGTTTGCACTTGGTAATCATCCCACTCCGACATCAATGATCTGTCATCGAGTTCTCCTTCTTCTCTTTCTTCCCCGTCAGAAGAATGTTGTTTGTCAGGCTGATTGGACGGTGCAGGTGGGGGAGACCTTGGGGGTCTGAAATCAGGTCTAGGCGTTTGCACCACAGGTGTAGGAGGTACAGAGCCACTTGACTCCGATGGCTGAAAACGCTTGTAATAGTCATCCAGCATGCATTGAAGGTTGGTAAGCAATGCTATTGGTACCTGAGCTGAGGGGACATTGGTCACAGGCGAATACACTTGCTCAGGTGAATGCTGATCTTCTTGGTTGTCCTCTTGATATTTAATGTTTAATTCGGAAGGATTTGTCGCCGTTCCAAATGTTTCCTCAATAACAGAATCCTCCTCACTGTCCTCAGAATCCAGTAACTTGTCTGGAACCTGTAGGGGTACCCTTTGTGGTGAGATGTGTAGAGGAGATAAAGGTTCTAAACCAGAATCATGCCTTTGAAGTAAAGACGGCTTTGGTGTCGACAAAACAGACATATTCGGCGACCAAACTTGCAGAGTGGTACAAGAAGATAGTTGTGGCGTCGACGGGGGCCCCACCAAAGGGCTCGTCGACCTGGGTTTGGTGGCAGACGTCGACGAGGTCTTCGTCGACGGTAGAGTTATCATCGTCGATGACTGTGTCTTCGTCGACGAACGTGCCTTCATCAACGTTGTTCTCTTCGTCGACGATGGTGTCTTCGTCGACGATGGTGTCTTCGTCGACCGTGTGGTAGCTGTCGATGAGCTCGTCGACGATGGTTTCTTCCTCGACGGAATAGCAAGCGTCGACGATGACGTTGACGAAGGTATTGTCGACGGAATCCTCTTTAGCTTGGCCGTCGACAAGGCGCAGACGACGGCAGAAGTTAAAGACTCTGCTGTTGACAAGATAGGTCTAACAGTAACATAGACCATCGTCGGCGATGAAGACGCTGTTCACATAATCATCTCAGGTTTAGGAGAAGAAAAGGTTACCGTAGACGTGGACGTAGCGTCGACGACAGGGTCTGCCTCTGAGGTAAAGACTTTTCAGAAGATGTTTGAGGCAATTTCTTGGTAGATCTTCTTGGGGGCATAGAAGAACCACTATTCTCCTTAACAGGGGGAGTAGCCTTAGATGTGGAAGGCCTCTCAGACCCCTTAGTAGGTTGTTCCCTCCTTACAACCTTTGCCCCAGAAGAAGATAATACCTCCTCAGCAGCTCTCTTCCTAGAGGCTAAAGTAGACCCAGAGGCAATTCTGCCTACCTCAGAAGCAGGATAATCAGTATCCTTGAGATTTTGTAGCCACAAAAGCAGGCGGCCCTCTCTGTCCCTGAGGGTCTTCTGAGGGAAGGTCCTACAGATCTTGCAGTCCTTCACTTGATGTTCAGGATACAGGCAATAGATGCACTTCTTGTGAAAATCTTCTTTAACCCCTTGCGTGCGGGGCGTATTCCCCGCCTGTTCTGACTCCGCTTTGCGCGGGCGGAGTCATGACGGAACGGTTCCGTCATCAGCACAGCTCAACCGACGCTGATGACGGAACCGTTCTGTCATCAGCACGCAAGGGGTTAAACAGCCGGAGCTTACCACAAGAGTCACAAAGCCTGAATAAAGATTTCTTGGAAGAAGACATATTCAAAACTAGATTCCAGAAGGAAATTAGAGAAGTACTGAGCAGAGCTCAGGGAGACTCCCTTCACACGACGTGTGATAGAAACTCTGAGAGCCTGAACCTCTGGGGAGAACCTTCTGGTGGGTGCTGTCGCCTGATTGGCTTCAGTTTGGGCTATAAAAAATGACTAAGATAGTCATGAGTGTGGAAGATTTTTCTCCTGTAGCTTGGGCTACTTTACTTCCTGGTTGTGAATTACTTTTTTTTCCCTATGTTATTATGGCATATTATTGCTTTTTTATGTACCGTGGGACTCCCACTCCAACGACGGGGAATGATTCACGCAAATAAATCTATGAAAGACACCCCTAATACTGGAGAATTGATGGTCACTGTCATGAAACCAATAACACCAATATCAGCTCTTTGATACCCTCTCAGAATGACATCTGATGCAACCAACTCTTCACTGGTCCACGAGGCATCAAACACTGCTTGGTGTATAGCAAGCCAGTGTCCACCATCAAGGATCTCATCTTCCCACTGATGTCAGAAACAGCCTTTGTAGAGATCTGGAAAACCTAGTGCACAGCTCAACTCACTCCTGAGAGTGTAAAGTCTAGTATACAGTGTTCAACTTAAATACAAAACATTTCATACATATTTACAAGGTAATCATCATTTGTTTGACAACTAGTAATGAAAGAGTCTTCAAACGAAATGCAGTCAATTGATGTTTTCAAAACCAAATGCAAACAGAGAGGGTATCCCCCCAAAGTGATTGATGAGGCAGCCAGACGAGCTGCAACCCTTGACCGTGAACAATTGCTGACTAAGAGCAGCAAGCAGACCACATCCACAAGACAAGCATGTTAGTATAAAAGGTCTAGCAGGGACTTTTTACCTAGCGCACGCACCTTGTTGATAATTGTTTAACGTTATTGTTGAATAATATACTTGATAAAACCAGTTCATTGAGTGCATACCAGCTGCTTTTTTTGTATAGAGAAACAACCTTTGGACATCTTATCCTCCTCTCATCTTCCACTAAGCCTACGGTATTCTCTCCATCTACCAATAGGTCTCTGTACCCTACCCGTTCTTCTTCCACTGTAGCAACATTCTTCTCATTTGTTTTCCACATGCGTGCTAGATGTCCTTTCTTACCGCATTTACGAAAATCTTTGCCAATGGTAAAACACTGCTTAGAATCAGCCATGTGGTAGCCACTTCCGCACCTGTGGCATGCTCTTGAACCGAATCTTCCTTGAGGGAATCCATATCCTTTAGGATTTCCATTTTTGTTACTGGGTCTTCCAGCCATTTGACCTTTTCCTTAAACCACATTTACGTTACCCATCTCGTCTCCTAAAACAGCAACATCACTCTCCAGCTTTTCGCAGGTTGTGATTTTCATTTCACGCATGCATTTTTCTGATTCCTCTACAACTTTTGCAATGGCTATTGCATCTTTGAGTGTGGGATTGTGTTGTATTCTACATATTATTTTAATATGTACTCTAGCCCTGCTGCCTCAATCTGCTCAGCCAGAGTGTGTCTTGGTATTAGAATGTTGGTGTGCCTGTGATACGTGGAATGCCTAGGTGACTGAGTGGGGTGAATGTGGCAGTTGGAGATGGGCTGAGCAGCTAGGGAGGCTGCTCCTGGTGGGGCTGGTACCACACTAGGCTGGCTAGAGTCATCACTGATGTAACTTGATCTGAAGACTGAATAAACAAGTCTTGAATATACATCCTGGCTCCTGGTGTCTTTCCACTAAGGATACAACATTATTTTGGCGACGAGGACAGTCTTGAACCCCAGTGACTCTTGGTACAGCAAAGCAACTAAGTAACTAAGAAACTAAGGAACTAAGAGAGTAACAAAGAGATCCTACAAGTAACTACTAGAAAAAAAAGTACCTATTTCCAGGCAAGCCAGCGCAAGCCCCACCAGTGTCCTTCTAATGGACAGCCCCAACGAGCAGTGTCACCACCAACTGACACGTCAGCCTGGGAATACATCTGCAACTGTGAGCTGGTGGAGTAGTGCAACTACAACCGATTTTTGGGGGTCCAGCCACAGCGGTGAACAGTGAGTTGGTTGAGTAGTTCAACTACAACCTCATCTGGAGTTCCAGCCACTTGGTAATGCACAAGAATGACTGTGAGTTGGATGGGTAGCGTCTCTACAACCAGGTGTAGGTGTACCAGCCACATTACACTAAAGTGTGAAGAGTTCCTTTTAATTAAAGTGACTTAAAAGAGTTCATGGCACCATTTTTGGGATGTGCAGTCAAAAAGGACCAGTTGTTGGTGTTACAGTCAGAGCGCTCTACAGAGCTTATAGCTTCTTTATAGTCAAGGAACAATTCTGGATGTGTAGTCATAAAGGAGTTACTACTCAACAGCGTGCAGGGACTAAACAAAGTATACTGACTTTTGAGCGCAGCAAGTTATGATGCTCCCAGTCCCACTGTCACAGTGCCTCCAAGACCCCCAGTAACTTTTAAGTTATGACATGTGTTTGCTTTCTTGCTACTTTAACCAACATGATCATCAAGGTATGAATTATGCGTGCAGTTCTTGCACAGAAGATGATTGTTTGGTGTTCATCTTCTGGATATGGGTCCTGCAGGAGAAGTGCAAGTTTGGTTTCTATGTGTGATACTAGTCTGGGGCAGATATTCACACACTGGCTCTTGAATGAGAATTGATTAGCCCTAAGGTAGCAGTGTTCAACTTTGAGTTTTCAACTGCAGCTACAGCAACTATGAAGTTTGTTCAAGGTAAATTGTGTATTGCTGCCTTATTGACTGCACCTGCGTGATGTTCTTGGACAAAGTGACATTTCCTGATATTTTGCCACACTCCTGCCAGAACCAAGGTGTGTGCATCTGTGTCAAAACACTGCATGTTTATTCTTAACGTATGCAAGCTTATGTGGAAGCCATTTTGTGAAGATTCCCCGACCATCGTAATTATTTATTTTAGCATTGTGGATAAGCTACAGCTAATTCTCAATTTTTGCCAGTTCAACCGTTCTCTTCACATTCAAAGTTGTCGAAGTCCTGCTCGTGCCACTCACCTTTGTTCCGCGGTGCGCAAGCCTCTTGTGAATCTTTGTTGACGCTTCATCCACTTTGTTGTTCGCATTGCTTCTATGGATGCTTCTCAACCTTGACGTGCCGGACGCCACCCGGTCCTACGTGACTTGCGTGCCTCCATCTTAGGGTTGGTGTAAGTACATATGGAGGAATTGAAGTGACGTAAACAACATCTTGTGAAGCAACATCTTGTGAAGCTCCGGTGACATGGAGTCTGCCGCAACCTGCCTGTTGACTTTTGAAGGTCAAGTATCACGAACTTCTGCTGCTCAAGTTTATAAATTCAAGAATGGTGAGGGGGTTAACAAATGTGGAAACAAAGTCTGGGTGCTTGATGAGGAAATGTTAATTCATTCGTAGTCAGTGTCCTTAGCATGTCGAATGTTGTTTTGATCATGCATGCTGCACTTCTCAAACCACGTCCTGTAATATTGTTTTCACGCAGCTATAGTTTTCCTGAATTCTCTGCACAGTCTTACGCTGCCATCTAGTGGCCAATTCGTTTTTCACTGAAATGTTCTTATGTGTTCAGTCCGAGTGAAGTCTTTCATCACCATCATCACCATCTACCTTCCTGTTTCTGTACTTGGAGTAAGCAAGTCTGATGCTGGAAGTTTCGTTATTAGGTCTCGGCTAAGCGCGCGGAAGCGCGTTTTCGCCAGAGACCTTTTGTAGGCGTGTCTGCTTTCCAAGAGACAATCCTGGCCGCGCGCATCTCCTTGGAGGCAATTTGAAACTGGCACGCGCACAAGTACGAGCGCTCCATTGACTTTGTTGCAAGTTTCTTGCAATGCGCGTTTAGAGTGCGGCAATGCGCGTTTAGAGTGCGGTTAAACGTGTAACTTTCAGTTTCTTTTAAGCAGCGTGTTTCATGGCATGATCGAAAATGCTCCATATCGTAAGGTGTTCACACACATGCGCATACACAGAGACACACACACACACGAGCCCATGCACGCACGCACCCACACATACAGAGAACCCACCCCGCCGTCGCATACACACACCACTCGCACACACACACACACACACTCACACACACACAAGTGCACCGAGCGCCCACCCCCCCGGCCCACTTACCGCCACTCCGGACTTCAGCCGCCACCGCGGCTCTCCCTCGGGCATGGGAGCCCCGCGTCGCCAGCAATGCTTCTCTCCGTGGGCGCGTGCACGGGCTTCCAAAGCCGGAAGTCCCGCCACACGGAAGGTTTCGGTTTCGCTCACGTCTGAATCGCTGGGGGCGTGTGGTGAGTACCCTTCATTTAGAGCCTGCCCTTCGCCAAGGATATCGTTGCTCTTATCAAAGCTTGTTTTTATTCTAGTTCTAGCACCGCCAGGCCCATGTAGACTGCCTCGACAGGTCGCACACAAAAGCCTTCCTCATTCACACACTCATCAGCCAGGCTCCAGTGCAGACAGGGCTCTGTGAGCGTCTCGAAAGCAACGCGCGTTTAGGAGTTGGAGATTCCTGTATAATTAAAGGCCTCCTCTCAGTGTCCCCAGGGGGCCCATATCTGTGCATATTTTAATAGAAAGCCTGGGCTGGAGCGGCGTGGGCTCCATTTGCAACGAGCTCGGAAAGTTCTTGACTGTGCTAATTAATACTCTGGGGCACACTGCCTGGCATCTTCAAAGCTCTCGTAGAGCAGCCGTTTCCTAACACGAACATCCAGACTCCTGGGGCTCATATCGGTGACTGACAACCCCAGGCCACGCAGCCAGCTCCCACTGGCAGAAAGGAACTCATGCTCTCCTACAAAGTGGTAGTTTTCCAAAGAACACAAATCGTAGATGTGCTCCCGGGCGCTGGTTACCACACGCTCGGAGCGTTCCTGATGAGGTAAGCTAGAAGCAGCAGAGAGTGGAAGGGAAGAGTGGGGAGAGAGCATGAGAAGCAGTACACACCAGCAGGAGGTCTGTACAAACTGCATTAACAGCAGCGCAGAGAGGCGCTCTTTGGCACATACCACCCCCACATAAAGCTGTTCCGTCCGGAACTCATTCTTTCAGGCTACGCTTTAAGGGAGATTGGCTACAGCCATAGGGGCCACTGGTCGCACTACGGCTCGGTTCAGGTGCAGGAAAGCACAACCGAATGACAAACTATTCCCCCGCCACCCCGTCAATATGAGATTTTAATTTAAAAAAAACAAAAGAATAGACCACCACTGCAATATTTCATTCTTCCTTAGAAATTTCGCCTTGCGGATCCTTTTGTGGAAAACCTTTTTTCCCCCTACGCTTCCTTATTTTCTGCCAGCATGCTGCCTCTCATGAGAAATAATCCTAAAACACAGTGGGCAGCTCTGCTCATAACACATTGCTCAATCGCACCGAGGGCAAGGCAGCTTGTTTTACAAGCATTTATTCAGACGGGAGTTTCCGTGTACATTGTGAGACATTATTGTTGCTGACATGTCAGCCGCTTTTATAGCGTTTGTTAGTTTTACGGTCCCAATGCTTAATTTGAGATAAAACAAGTGCTGGGACGGTCTCTTTCTCTGTATCCTTCTGGGTCCTATTTCTTCTTCCTTGTTTTTAGTTTCATATAGCGCGTACATGAGCAGCAGTTCCGTTGCATTTTGTAAGGCACGGGAGGGGGCGGGGGTATTAAGTGACTTGCCCAGAATCACAAGAGACTCGAGACCCAGTTCCCAAGCTCCGAGGTCAACCACTCTATCCGTTAGGCCACATAAAAGAGCTATGCATTATAAAACGTAAAATATGGAGAAATACCATAAACAATTAATGTTGGTCAGAGTAGAGATCAGGCGGCGGCAAGATATGAAGAGGCGGCTTTGGAATGCATTTTTCGCGCGAACTCTATGAGTCGGTTCCTTCCCCCACGGCTGCCTTCCCCCGGGATTGGCGTGAGATTGCGGCATCATCCGGCTGTCTCGAGCTGTTAGTGGGGGCGCCGTGGCATGACCAGCCCTTGAACAGTACGGCCTGCTCTGCAGCGCTCGGCACAACATGCGGGACTGGGACGTCTTCCTTCAACCAGGGCAACTTAGTTTAAAAAACAAAAACTCAGCCCCAGACTGCACTACGCCGCTGCTCTGCATGAGGATCTTTTCTGAATGCCGCCCTCCCTTCACCACCAAGACGAACCTACAAGGAGACCAGTGACAGAGACATAGCCCCCACCCCTCCAGAATAGCTTTTTTTTCTTGCCTCTGCCCCCCTGATTGTGCTCGTTTCCTTGCCTTCTGCCCCCTGATTGCGCTCGTTTTTCTTGCCTTCTGCCCCCTGATTGCACGCATTTTTCTTGCCTCTGCTACCCTGATTGTGCCATTTTTCTTGCCTCTGCCCCCTTATTGTGCTATTGGCAATGTAAATGGCAATGCCATTTATTTTTTTTGTAGGTGGCTCTATGTGTGGGTGGCTCTGTGTAGGGTGTAGCTATTGGGATTGTAAATGACAATGCCGTTTATTTAACGATTAAGCTATTGGCAATGTAAATGACAATGCCATTTATTGATGATTTAAGAAAAGAAAAAAAAGGAATGTCATGAGCAATACCAATAGCTCTACCTTTAATGATGCAGAGACCATTGCATTGTAAATGCTTGTTATAGGATTGTTAAGCAGTGTGATAATTTGTTTCCTTGCATTATTTCTCACTTTCTCTTGACAGTTTATTCTTCTTTCAAAGTGCTCTTGAGGTTGTGATGCCACAGGTAACAGTAAATCTAAGGTTGAGTTTTCTTGTTTTCTATGGGTGGTTTTCACTGTTCCTTTACATGTGAGATGGTTGCAGGATTATTCACCTCTCCAATTGATACAGTCAGTTACTCCTACTTATGAGTGTGTAACCTCTTCAAGGGGTTTGGTATATGGGGTGGTTCTCATATTGGTTCTTGAGTCAATTCCCATTTTTGGATCCAGGTTTATTAGTTCTATGGGACTGTGTGTTACTCCTACACTGGGGTAAGTAACTTCCACGAGGGGGTTGGGACATGAGTTAGTTCCCGTTGGTATGTACCTAGGATAACTCCTACGCGGGCTTGGATGTGGGATTTATTCCCTGTTTCAGTTATGCACAGTACTTTTGTACGTACCTCTATGGTTGGTAATATGGGTGACGACCCATTGGTTTTGTTTTCCCTACTCTTGGGATTTAGTGGTAGGTTACTTTATATTCAGCACTATTCTTAGTTATGCTTTTGCGCATTGGGGTTGTGGGTTCTTTCAACCTTTTGGGTCATAGTGCTTTATGTTACAGAGTATAAGAAACATAATGTAATGTTCTGATATATGTCTAAATTTCTCTTTTTAAGGGGGATGGGGGATTTTGCTTTTATTGTATTTATCTTAACCATTCTTCCTTTACAGAATGTATTTCTCTTGAGATGTTTTGTTTTCATTGCTGCATCCTAGAGATTTGAGATTTGTATTATTATTGATTTTCTTCTGCTTTATTGATGCCATCTTCTTTGATGCTTTGTCCATTTGCTGCACCATTGTGATTTGTTGTGTTAATCGAATTGGACATTGTCCTTTTGTTTTTGTTTAAGGAAAAATGGATAATGTTGTATTCTACATATTAGTTTAATATGTATTCTAGCCCTGCTGCCTCTAGCTGCTCAGCCAGTGTGTGTCTTGGTATTAGAATGTTGGTGTGCCTGTGATGCGTGGAATGCCTGGGTGACTGAGTGGGGTGAATGTGGCAGTTGGAGATGGACTGAGCAGCTAGGGAGGCTGCTCCTGGTGGGGCTGGTACCACACTAGGCTGGCTGGAGTCATCACTGATGTAACTTGATCTTGAGACTGAATAAACAAGTCTTGAATATACATCCTGGCTCCTGGTGTCTTTCCACTAAGGATACAACATTATTTCTTGCAGCCCATAGTCTCTCCTGTATCTTTTTGCTGTTACATTGTACAATTTACTGATCCCTGATCATCTCATCAGTCACTGGACCAAACTGGCATTTTGCAGAAAGTACTCTCAAACGTGCCACAAATTCATTGATGCTTTCATTGCAGCGCTGTAGTCCTATGTGGAACTTGTCACAGCGCATCACCACATTTACTTGTTTTACCAGTACGGTTTGCAAACGTAGTTCTTCCTCCTTGTAAACATCCTCCATAGTTCCCCCTTGTGCATTACCAATGGCTGGTAAGTATTTAAACACATGCTGTCCCTTTTTACCAAGAGACCCCAAAAACAAAGCTTTCTTTCTGATTGGAGGGTCCCCAAGAACCATGCGAAAGGGAGGTGGAGTAACAATAGCAGTTCTCAAATCCATATTTGTGTTACCTCCAGTGAACACAAGGTGGCAGGATTGTCAAACAACAAGCTGCGCAGGGATGAATTTTTTTTTCAACTTCAACTACAGCCCATCACAAATTCACACACAACCTCCAATGAGATGCAGGGATTGTTCACCGATAATTCCCACTGCAAGGAATGTCTCACACAGCCTGAAACTTCCATCTGCAAGTAAGTCCTCTTTCCTTGTACACTGTGTTGACCGTGCAACTACTTTATGAGTTGTTTTTGGTATCCTACAACATCATTTCTGCTTCTTGTGTTCCTCACTGTGACCTAAAATGCTGTCAGAAATGGTGGGAAACTGAATTTCTTTTAATGTTATTCTTCTTTCCGATATGGCATCACATTACTCTCAAAACTACTAGAAACCAAAAGAGAGTATGGCACCAGTTTGCAGGAGAAAGACAAAGCGTCGCTAATAGTACACATGGGGACCTGAAGGCTAACTACAATGATGAAAGAAGATAGATCATCAAAGAACACGGATCCTGATGAGATGGGGACACAGAGATGGAGGTACCAAGAGCCCAAGGGAGAAGTTTGGAAACAGCACTATGGATTCCTCAAGAAACATCAATAATACTGTGGAACCATTCAGAAACATCAACAACTTGGACACAGATGGTATTATTCCGGTTTTTAACTTGTCCACACATATAAAGAACAGTGATGAATTGTTTCTTTTAAGTAAAGGCTTATCATATGTCCTGACGGAAACCACAGACTTCTTCAAACTGAAAATCGAACTACACAAATTCTTTAGGACTTTGAGATTGAGAATAATCTTTAGCAATCATGAAGAAATCCTGTCTAGTTCCAGATGATTTATGCAACCAAAATCCACCTTTATACCAACCAACAGCATGATGCCGCCTGAAATTGTGGCCTTTGAAAAAGGCGTACTGGAGGACGTTATGAAACTTAAAGAACAAAAAACATTCACCCCATACAACATCTCAAAACTTGAATGTGAAGCCCTAATCTCCATGAAAAACAATGAAAACATTATCCTAAAACTGGCAGATAAAGGGGGCGGGATCGTGATACAAGAAAGAATTAAATATGAAGCCGAGATAATGAGGCAAGTAAATAACATTGAACACTACAAAAAGCTGCCTCGAGATCCCCTCACAGATGTTAAAAAATTGATTATATCAGTCACAAAGAGTGGCCTAGATGAAGGATTCCTGACCAGACAAGAATTGGACTATTTGAACAAAGGATGTCCGAGGACTCCAGTCCTGAATAGCTTACCCAAGGTACATAAAGATACCAATAATCCGCCTTGAAGACTTATCTTGTCCGATGTGGATCAGTCATGGTACCCCTGGGACACTACATCAATAGTTTCATTAAAACATATGTCCCTGTTCTACCCACATACGTCAAAGATAGCACGTATATGATAAATCTGGAAGAGGATATGGAATATAATCCTGTGGAGGAGATCTTGGTCACTATGGACATTGATTCGTTATATACGAATATCCCACAAATGGACAGCATTAATGTCATCAAAACTAGTTCGAACAGCAGGCCTGCACCAGTCGAGGTTCCCACCAAGTTCATTACTGATCTGCTGGAAATAGAGCTCACAAAGAACTATTTTAGATTCAAATGTACTTACTACCAACAGTATTCAGGAACTACAATGGGAGCTATTTTTGCACCTATGACAGCTTATCTCTATGTAGGTGACCTTGAAGAGAAATAAATTAACATGAACAACTCTTTCTTGACAAATATAAGGTGTTGGAAACGTTATATTGACGACATTTTCTTCAATTGGGCTGGCACTGAAGAAAATGTACATTCTTTTGTCACATACCTACATACATGCCAATCAGCATTGACGTTTACATACCATAAAAACAAAGAAATGGTCCCATTCTTGGACCTGAAAATAAGATGCTGCGATAACCATTTGAATGTGACACTGTATCGGAAGCAGACTGATAGAAATACGCTGTTACGAAACAACAGCTTCCATCCCACGGATCTGAAGGATGGCTTACCTTATGGCCAATTTTTAAGAACTTATACAGACAAGCATTTGCAATGCAATAGGTCTCGCATTTGCAATAGTAGGAGCTATTGGCATTGTCAATGACAATGCCTTTTATTCTTTTGTTTTGAACACCTACAAGCCATGCATAAACATGCACTTGGTACGTATAGTCCTTGCTTACGAGAAGCAAGGCTGTCAGTAAAAGAGACTTCCAGCTTTGCTTCTCATAAGCAAGGACTACAATTACAAAGTGCTTGTTTACGCACAGCTTGCAGGTTTTCAAACGCTTTTAATAAAAGGCATTGCCATTTACAATGCCAATAGCTCAAACTCTCGCAAATGCAAGACCTATTGCATTGCAAATGCTTGTTTTAATGAACTGTGCAACTACAGATTTGACTCTAGTGAGTCCCCGCCTGTGGCGGCGCAGAGTACTGTGAGCCACAGCATCTCAATGATAGACGTGCCAGGGGAAGGCCCGATTCCGACAGAGACCGATATCCCTGAGACAACATAGAAGGAACAGTCCCACAGTGTCAGGAAGCCACCCGAGCCCTGTGAGCCACGGATTTCTCAAGTCACCAGAGCCTGTGGCCGGGCAGAGAAAAGCAGTGAGCAATGGTGGCACAGAGCTACCTTAGACCGTGGCAGGGCATCCTTTTAAGATGAAGTTTCGTGCAGCTCTGTCTTAAATGCACCAAAATGATTACAAACACAATTTGTTTTTTCCTCCAAGGACTTGAGGCACCAGTGCCACCGCATTCACACTTATAAACATTTGCATAGCTCCCATACGGTTGTCTCTTGAGAGGCGCTGTATCAGCTGTGTGTTTTCCTGCAGACCCCGGCCAGTATGCACTAGCTGTAGTGCAGTGTGAGGGCAGCAGCAGCCCAGACCCCTCTGCAGAGGACGCCCCCTGACCAGCTGTGCGGGGCTAACAGAATGAGGGTGGGATATTAAGCCGGCCTTTGATTAGTAACGAATATGCTACTTACCAGTATGCATCTGTTCTTGGCATGTAGGGATGCTGATATTCATATCTGTGCATAGATCGCCGCCTAGTGTTGGGTCCGGATGATTGCACACTATTGTCCTGGAAGAGTCTTCGAAGTATCACGAGATAGGTGGCTCCTCCCCTGGACTACAGTGCGCATGGGCATCCTCTCCATCCTCAGATTGTTTTTCGCCATTGTGGCAGAGATGGAGTGTAATACAGTGAGTGATGTCCATGCTACATAGTAATTCTGAATGCTACAGCTGCTACAGGCGCCGGGGAGGAGGGTGGGCGATATGAATGTCAGCAGTCCTACATGCCAAGAACAGATGCATACTGGTAAGTAGCATATTCGGTTCGAGGCATGTGGGCTGCTGAATTCATATCTGTGCATAGATTACATAGCAGTCCCTCTTGTTAGCAGCAACTGCCCGTGCCAGCTGCAGCAGTCTGAAAAAGAGTTTCCAGAACAGCCTGTCCTACAGCTGGCTCCTCCCCTGGACTACAGTGCGCATGGGCATCCTCTCCATCCTCAGATTGTTTTTTGCCATTGTGGCAGAGATGGAGTGTAATACAGTGAGTGATGTCCATGCTACATAGTAATTCTGAATGCTACAGCTGCTACAGGCGCCGGGGAGGAGGGTGGGCGATATGAATGTCAGCAGTCCTACATGCCAAGAACAGATGCATACTGGTAAGTAGCATATTCGGTTCGAGGCATGTGGGCTGCTGAATTCATATCTGTGCATAGATTACATAGCAGTCCCTCTTGTTAGCAGCAACTGCCCGTGCCAGCTGCAGCAGTCTGAAAAAGAGTTTCCAGAACAGCCTGTCCTACAGCTGCCTGCTGTCTTTAATGTACATCTACGCAGTAGTGTTTCGTAAATGTATGTGTAGTGGACCATGTGGCTGCTTTACATATCTCTTCTAAAGGAATATTCCCCAGGAAAGCCATGGATGCTCCTAACTTACGTGTGGAGTGTGCTCTTGGAGGAATGGTTATTGTGCGTTTAGCCTTTGCATAGCAAATCTGTATACACTTAAGGATCCATCTGGCTATTCCATGCTTTGGAAATGGGGTGCCTTTGTGCTGTGGAGAAGAGGCAACAAACAGTTGTTTTGTCTTCCTGAAATCCTTTGTTCTGTCTATATAGTACATAAGAGCTCTCTTGACACCTAATGTGTGTAGAGATCTCTCTGCGACATTTTCCGGATTAGGATAGAAAACTGGCAGTTCTGTGGTTTGGTTCATGTGGAACTGCGAAATCACCTTAGGCATGAATGTAGGGTTGGTGCGTAGTACAACTCTATTTGCGTGGACCTGTATGAATGGCTCTTGAATGGTTAGTGTCTGGAGTTCACTAACTCTTCTTAGTGAGGTAATGAATACTAGGAAGGCAACTTTCCAGGTCAGAAATTGAATCTCACAAGAGTGTAGAGGTTCAAAAGGTGGTCCCATCTGTCTGTGAGGACCACATTCAGGTTCCAGACTGGTGAAGGTGGGTGTCTGGGAGGGATCACTCTTTTGAGTCCCTCCAGAAAAGCTTTAATGGCAGGCACTCTGAATAGTGAGAGGTGCTGCCTGCTCTGAAGATAAGCTGCTATTGCGGATAAATGTATACGAATGGAACTGTATAGGTGCAACAAATAAAAGATAATGTTTTGAATAGATGCATCCAGTCGGTTAATGTCATTATTGTTACAATATATGACAAACCTTTTCCATTTAGCCGCATAACATGGTCTGGTTGTGGTTCTTCTTTCCTCCTTGATGATGTTCATACATTCTGGTGGCAAGTTGAGGTAGCCAAATTCTAAGACTTCAGGAGCCAGATCGCCAGGTTGAGTTGTTGCGGATCTAGGTGCTGAATTTCGCCATGGCTCTGCGTTAAACGTCTGGGTGTTAGCCACAGTCTTTGATGCGGTACCACGGAAAGGTCTACTAGCGTGGTGTACCATGGCTGGCGTGCCCACGTTGGAGCAACCAAGATGAGTGTCATCGAGTGTTGCTTCAGCTTGTGTGCCACCAGCGGTATTAGAGGCGCTGGGGGAAAAGCGTATGCAGACCTGCCTGACCAGTTCATCCATATCACATTGCCCTGTGACTGCGGATGTGGGAAACTGGCGGTGAAGCTTTGGCATTTTGCGTTTTCACTTGTGGCGAATAGGTCTGTCTCTGGATGACCCCACTGCTGGAAGTACGGTTGGAGTACTGATGGATGTATCTCCCACTCGTGCATCTGGTGGCTGTGTCTGTTGGGCAGATCCGCCATCTGGTTGTCCTTGCCCGGGAGGTGTTCCGCCATGAGGAAGATGTTCCTCTGAATGGCCCACTTCCACATGCTTTGAGCCAGATGAGACAACTGTGGAGAGTGTGTTCCTCCCTGCTTCTGTATGTAGTACATGGCAGTCATGTTGTCCGTCCGGATCAACATGACCTTGTTGCACAGGTGTACTTTGAAAGCTTTTATTGCCATGAAGATTGCCAACAATTCCAGAAGGTTGATGTGCATCTTCTTCTGCTGTGTCGTCCATAGTTCCTGCACTGTGTAATGGAGTACATGAGCTCCCCATCCTTGGAGAGATGCGTCCGTCGTCAGTATTATTTGTGGTACAGGCTCTTGGAACGGTCGACCCTTGCAAAGGTTTTGTGGGTTCCACCAATGCAGAGAGTTGTATGCCCGACCGCTCACCAACACTAGGTCTTTCCATTGTCCTTGAGCCTGATTCCACTGACGTGCCAAGCACTCCTGAAGCGGGAGCATATGTAGTCTCGCGTGCGGGACTATGAAGATGCAGGAGGCCATCATGCCTATCAACTGCATGAACACTCTAGCTGGAAGCGAGTGTTGGGGTCTGAATTTTTGTATCAGCAATCGCATGCTGTTTATCCTCACTGAATTGGGCTGAGCTTTGGCTGCCAGAGTGTCTATTGTCGCGTCCAGGCACTGTCGCACGTGGGCGGGCTGGAGATGTGACTTTGGATAATTCAGCGAGAATCCCAAACTGTGAAGAAGATGAATGGTGTGGGACATGTGGCTGGCACACTGCAGGTCCGTCTTTGCTTGAATAAGCCAGTCGTCCAGATAAGGGTAGACATGTATGTGCTGTCTCCTTAGGTGTGCTGCTACTGTCGCCAGTCACTTTGTGAACACCCTGGGTGCCGTCGTTACTCCGAAAGGGAGGACTTTGAACTGATAATGTTGGTCTTGAATAGTGAACCTGCGATACTTTCTGTGTGATGGGTGTATGTGTATATGGAAATACGCATCTTTTAAATCTAGTGTTGCGAGGAAGTCTCCCTGACTGAGTAACGGTAGAACCTGCTGTAAGGTGAGCATATGAAAATGCTCTGACAGAATGTATCCGTTTAGAGGCCTTAGGTCCAGTATGGGTCTGAGAGACCCGTCCTTTTAGGGTATTAAGAAATACAGAGAGTACACCCCTGAGCCTTGGTCTTCTACAGGCACGAGCACTATGGCTCCTTTTTGCAGCATGCTGACGACCTCCTGCTGCAATAAGTGTAAGTGCTCTGCGGACATAGGACGGTGTCTTGGTGGTATGTTGGGTGGAGTGGATGTCAGCTCTAGACAGTACCCATACTGGATAATGTGTCTCACCCACCTGTCTGTGGTGATGGATTTCCAGACCGGCAGGAACTGTTGCAGTCGCCCCCCGACAGGTATTATATAGTGGGGGGCAGTGACAGGGCGTCACTGTTTGTTATTGGCAGAGGATCTGGAATTGTTGTTTCCTCTTCCTCTGCCCTGTTGTGTTTATTGTAGGTGGTTTGTGTACCTCCTTTATTATACTGTGTCTGCTGTGTGTTTTGGCCTCTTGAAGGTCCCCTATTATTGGAGCGACGAAAGGAGCCATTCGGAAACTGCTGTGACTGGAGAGCCCCCATAGACTTTGTAGTCTCTGTGTCTTTTTCAATCTTTTCAAGGGTGGTGTCAACCTCAGGTCCAAATAAGTAGTCCGGGTTAACTGGCTGATTGAGGATAGTAGTTTGTATCTCTGGTTTGAATCCCGAGATTCTTAACCAGGCATGTCTCCTTAACATGACGCTAGTGTTAATGGCTCTGGCTGCAGTGTCAGCTGCGTCTAGCACACACTTGATTGTGGTTGTGGAGAAGTGTGGCTCACTGGTTAGAGGAGGCAGACCTGGAAGCAGAGGTCAGCCCGGGACCAGGGTTCAATTCCTGGCTCGGCGGGGTCTTCAGTCCTAAAATGTCCACGGACTCGACAATTCTCGCTCCTGTGCCTACTCGATTCACGGGTTCACACTCTGCGACTCTGGGCAATAGCTTGCTTAATCTCCACAACGGCCCCTCGCGGCGGGATGCCTGGCTTTCACCTTGCGCATACCCTGTCGGGGTATCTCACAGGGGAATACCAGGACGGGTTCCCTAAGCAAGCGCCTTGATGCCTTCGGGTGACATGTGCGCTTTATAAATCGCAATACATTTACATTTGATGGAAGCATTGGTTATAAGCTTCCCTTCTTGGATTAGTAGCTCCGCTCCCTCCTTGTTCTGATCTGGTAGGTGTTGCAACAGTGTCTCAAGGGTATCATAATGGGCCCTGTCATATCTGGCTAAGAGTGCCTGAGTGTTGGCAATGCGCCAGATGTTAGCTGCCTGCGCTGCCACCCTTTTTCCCAAAGTTTCCAGTACTTTCGACTCCTTGTCAGGAGGATGAGCATCACCTGTAGTCTGGGAGTTTGCTCTCTTACGTGCATTAGAAACAACTAATTAGTCCAATGGCAACTGTCCTCTTATATAAGTAGGGTCCACAGGTGCCGGCCTATATTTTTTTTCAATTCTAGGGTTTAACACCCTTGCTCTGGTGGTATCCTTAAAAATGTCATCAGCATGCTTAAGGACCCCTTTCAGCATGGGCAGAGTCTTGACGGTTCTTTCCGAAGTGGAAAAGGTGTCGACCAGAAAATCTTCCTCAATAGGGTCAGCATGTAGTTGCACATCATGGTTACCTGCCGCTCTTTCAATAAGGGCGTTAAAGGCAGTAGTGTCCTCAGTAGGAGAAGTTTTTACATTGTATGTATGTGTGTCAGGGGCATTCTGTGGATCCCTTGGCTCAGCTGGGTCTGCCCATGGTTGGTTCTGATCGCGGGATCAGTGTCCACATGATAGGTGTCATCCTCATTATCATCATCCCCTGCATCCACATCTGAGTATGTGGGTGAAAAAGACTGAGGTTCTTGTCCATAGGACTGCAGAGGTTCCACAAGAACTGGTAATGTGGTTGAATCTCTCTTCTTCTTTAATGGAATCTTATATGACTCCATGGGTGTTTCTGGTATTATTTTCCTCTTATACATGGATAGTCTACCAGTCTCCGAGTCAATGAACTGCCTCGACTCCTGTTCTTCAGGCTCCTCTGTAGCCCCTAGTCCCATCGACACTCCTTTAATAGCTCCGATACCTTTTTTCGGTTCGAACATTTTCGGTCGCACCATCGGTGGCAACCCGAATTTGATTGGTGTCGATGCGGTCTGAATTTTCCGACCAACTTCGGGGTTGGGGCCTTCTTTGGTCCGACCGCTGCAGCCTTTTCTTTGATGCGTTGGAGGGACTCCGACACCTGTTTGGATACGAATGGGGTCGGCTGCGTCGACTCGACAGGGTCCTTGGGGCAAGTCTTTGTCTTGGTTTCGGGCCTTGTCCGAGGATCGACCCCCTCTGTCGGTTCGAACCTTTTGTCTGCGTCGACTCTTTTTGGCGCCGACTACTTTGGTTCGACAGCCTTGACCTTGGTCTTCGGTGCCCCAACCTTTGGCTCGATGACCTTTTTGAACTTCTCGGTATCGATGGCCTTCTTCTGTTTCTTCGGTCCTGAGGGGTTTGAGGCCTTGGAACCGACCGGAGTTAGCTGCACTTTTGGTTTCGTTTTTGGTAGTGATGCTTCGGTTTCAATTTCTTTGGATAGACCAATGGCATTTTCGATACCGATGGCTCTTTATATATGTCCGTAGCCGGGCCTTTATGCGGGTCTGTAGAACGATTCGATAGATCTTGGGTAAGGTGTCGTGGCGATCCCTCGACCTGAGCCTCATTGAGTACTTCATCGTCAGCCCCCGTATCAACGGTTGGGCCTAGCTCCTCGCCTGAGCTATCTTCTACGGCCCCAAGGGCCTCTGCGTCGTCTCCTACCTTATCGACAACATTTTCTTCTTCATCCAATATCCCTTTATCTTCGGCGTCATACTCGGAGTCATGCTCCGAATTAGGATCCGAGTGTTCTTCCCGATCCTCCAGATCAATGACCTCTTCGTCCTCGGTTCCAAAGATGTTTTCTGGATGAGGCGCTGATCTCTGCGACTCTAATCGAGCCGCGCGTCGAATCCGAAGAGTTTTCTTTGACCTGAACCGGGCACAGGCCATACAGTTGGCTTCGTTGTGATCCGTGGACAGGCACTTGTTGCACACCGGGTGGACATCGATGTGCGGGTATTTTGCATTGCAAAGTGGACACCTCTTGAATGGGCTTCTTTCCATCGAAGATCGGGTCGAGTGTGGAAAGAAAACCGTCTGATTCCTCGATGTCCTTTCGAAGCAAAGTTACCGGTACCGAACGAAACGATCCTGACGCTGTCAAAAGCCTTTTGGCTTTGTAGAAAGTTTTCCTAACTTGAGCTAAGATAGTAACATCCGAACCCAATGGCGGAAAAAAACAATTTGAGGATGGAGAGGATGCCCATGCACACTGTAGTCCAGGGGAGGAGCCACCTATCTCGTGATACCTCGAAGACTCTTCCAGGACAACAGTGTGCAATCATCCGGACCCAACACTAGGCGGCGATCTATGCACAGATATGAATTCAGCAGCCCACATGCCTCAAACGTACAGTTATATGGGAATCCCAGCATATGACATGATAATCCACATTTGTAAAGCCGCACAATCACCGGTAAGGGTCTCTAGGCGCTACGGGCCGTCGGGAAGATTAAGCAAGCTATTGCCCATGATGCCCATGAGTCATGATGGTAATTTGGAAACGTTACTATTGATGCCAAGCCCCTCCAGAGATCAGCCCCAGCCCGCTTTGAGAAGGTTGCAAAAGTCCCTCTGAAGCCCCCTTGAAGGGATTCCTCAGATCTTGCAGTTGTCGAAGTGCACATAAATCTGAAAGGCGCTGCTTCTGAGCGCTCCATAAAATCATAGCTCCCCGCCCCTTCATCTGGGAGAGCCCCCTCTCCTGACCATTCACCCACTCCACACCTCGTGTTCATTTCTAGGCAGATGCATTCAGGGGCCGGCGGCGCTCAAGGGGTCTGTGTGGCAGCTGCCCTTAATTGGCGTTAAAGCACTCAGTACTTGGGAGCATATGCGGGGAGGGGGCTCCCAAGTCCCATCGAGCAGCGCACCCACCCACAGGACCCTCAACCCGGAGGGGAAAGGCAGAGCAGAAGCTGAAAGTGTCTGGGTGTGAGGGAGCAGGAACTGGTACGGACCGAGGGACATTACCCCTTGCATTCCGCAGGTGTGGGAGCAGGAATGGGGTTAATGGAGACCTGCCTTCTACAGGCAGAGAATTCTCGCTATAAGCCCCACAGGCCAGGCCACGAGGAAGGGCCAGTTGTTCTGCACTCTGGCTCTGCAGTACAAATGGGAAAGGGTTGGGGGGATGCGCACCCCATGGGGGGCATCAATGGAAGGACATTACCCCTGCATTCCACAGACTGGGCCCAGTGAGGGGGGTTCATGCACAGGTGCCCTCTACAGGCAGAGACATTGCGCTATAAGCCCCACAGGCCAGGCCAAGAGAAAGGGGCAGTGGCTCTGCACTCTGCAGTACAAATAAGAATGGGTGGATGTGCACCCCATGGGGGTCCTCAATGGAGGGACAGTGGTTTGGCTCCCCTCAGGCAAAGAGCCCGGAGGGGATCTTGGCGAGCTGCACTGTACAGGCAGGGCCTAGAATGAGGGCTGCGGGCATCGGACTGAGCGCCACACAGGCAAAGCCCCAGAGAGGGTGCTTCAAGGCTTTGCGCCCGCATGCAGGGGCCCATAGGGTTGTGAGGGGGCTCAATACCTCAGAGAAGAGGTCTGCTTGAATCTCACAGGAAGGGCCATGAGAGGCTGGGAGAGAGTCCCAGAGGATAAAGGCGGTGGTCTTCTCCAGCATAAAGAGGCCACTAAACAGGGTGCATCCTGCTCAGAGAGCCTGCAGTGAAGTCTGCCCAACAGGTGGATCCAAGGAAGACAGGATCTCGCACAGCTGTGGCAATCTTTTTTCTTCCTAAAACAGTCTATAAATGGTAACGTTTGTCTAAGGCTATAAGAGTAAATAAATTTGCCATTCAGGTCAGAGTGAGCGTTGGAACTTCAGACTGAGGTGAGCTGGGGCAGAGCTGAAAGTGTGTCTCTCTTGAAGAAGAAACCTAGGTTGGGATCCCGGCTCCCCACTTCATCAGCTTGTGTGATTCTTGGCCTAGCGTGCCTCCTTGTATACAGCAACATTCGCAGCTCTTTAAAATGTAAATATTCTTATCTAGCTAATTGAAAGCTTAGAGCGCATCAAACAAAGTTGGTAGACACTACTGAGAAACGCTGCAAGCAAATGCCAACCACAACAAGCAACGTACCTTTCTTGGATTGACTGTTTCCGGTCCTTCTGCACGGCCGAGACACAGGAAGCCAGCCTGGACTGCCCGGGACTGCCTGCTTGAGGGCGGAGCCACCAGCACAGACAGGAAGCGGACGGGAGCCTACCCCGTGCTCCTGTGAAGGGAAGGGAGCTAGCAGCCTACGAATCCCGTGCAGCGTCACTACCACGGGACAGGACGAGAGGAGTATGAGAGACCCGGTGAGTGGGGACGTCGGGGCACATTGACGGCTAGACTGATAGACGGAAATCATTAGGCGCGGTCATTAGGCATGTTCGGCATGTTCACAACACCAGAGCTGCAGCGCCCAGGAGAGTCTGAACACGTGATGCGAGCCCGCCAGCTGAAGCGCGTCCTCGAGGTGAAATCGCTGAGGTTATGCACGTAACCACCCCCTCTCAGCCATTCCTAGGAAACCCACAACAATAGGTCTTTCGCTGGAGCAGCGCTATGCGCTGCTAACACCAGCGAGACCTAAAAAGCACCAATCACATTAGTTCACAACAGCTGAACGGAAGCGCACAGGAGAGTGTGCACAGGGCCAGCAGAAGCGGCAGTGAGGCAGCTTTTTACATAACTTGTTGATTTTAATTAATTCCATAACATGAGAGCTATCGTAGAAATGATATATTGTAAGCCGTTCCTTTAACCGTAATGGTATCAGCGACAAGAAGGGTTACGAAGTTTGAGACGTGGTAATGCTTTGGAATTTAAAAGCCACCATAGTCCCAGTGAGGCGGCTTTTAACGTACCTTTGCGACTTTTAACACCGTGGTTAAATAGAAATCACCAAGCACATTAGTTAACAACATCTGAACTGAAGTGCACAGGAGAGTCTGCACACGGCCAGCAGAAGCGCGTGCCACTTGTCTAAAATAATTAGAGACGCGGAAGTCATTAGGCGCGATCACAACAACAGATCTGCAGCGCCCTGGAGAGTCAAGCGCGTGCAACTCGCCTAAATAAAATGCGAGGCACGGAAGTCATTAGGTGCGATCACAACAACAGATCTGCAGCGCCCTAGAGAGTCAAGCGCGTGCAACTCGCCTAAATAAAATGCGAGGCACGGAAGTCATTAGGTGCGATCACAACAACAGATCTGCAGCGCAGATCTGCAGCGCCCTGCAGAGTCAAGCGCGTGCCTCTTGCCTGCAAAAAAAAACGCGTGCAACTTGCCTAAAAAAAAAACCGAGACACGGAAGTCATTAGGCACGATCGCAAAAACAGATCTGCAGCGCCCTGGAGAGTCTGCACACGTGATGCAAGCCCGACTGCAGAAGCACGTCCTCGAGATGAAATCGCCGAGGGGAAGCGCGTAACCACCCCCTGTGCCCCATTCCCGGCCAACCCACAACAATATGTCTGTCGCTGGAGCAGCGCTTCGCGCTGCTAACACCAGCGAGACCTAAAAAGGAGAAAAGGAGTACTTCTTCAGAGAAGCGAATATATTAAATAACAGACTACGCGAGAGAGGATATCCAAAGAGATTGGTAAAAACCTCAATGAAGAGGACGTGGTTTAGTCCTCAGGAGGTATTACTCACCAAGACGATAAAAGAAAGTACAAAACGAGTGTGTGCGTTACCACCTTTTGCCCACTTAGTACTCAGGTACAGAAAACCATTCAGAGACATTGGCCTACAATGAATACCCTGAACTCTTGTCGTGAATTATCGATGTTCTCCTTCAAAAAAGGCAAAAATATCAGAGACCATCTAGTCCATTCGGATACCAGTATGATTCAAGACAAAAGTAACATACATGATCTATGATCACTTCCCCCACTTACAGGACACTACAAATGTGGGAACTGTGTCGCTTGTGGCCTCACCGTTGAGACTAAACATTTCACACATGGCAACACAATAGTCAAACTCCGTGACCTGACCAACTGTTCTATGCCAAATGTTATCTATTGCATTTGGTGTCCCTTTGAATTGATATACATAGGCCAGATGTCCCGTGACAGCACGCATCGGCCAACACCCGAATCGTATCCGTTGCCAAGTAGAGAATGCTCCGCTAGTTGATCACAACTAAGAAAAAGGGCATTCTGCCAATGATTTAAAATGGCAAGTGATAGGGAAAGTAAAAATACTACCTAGAGGTGGAGACATCTCACTTATCCTACAATCATTGGAATGCAAGTGGATAAATGTGGGTCCATCCATAACGGATAGCTTACACTAAGACCTATCAGATAGACTAGAGAACTAATTCTTGAGCTAGACAGGACCCTGTCTACCCAATATGAATTAGCTACTCACTGTAATACATTCACACTGGTTATCCTCATTATGCTACTTCACTATATAGACCGGGTACCCAGTTATTGTACAGATTGGATACCCTTGACGTACACTGAGACAGGCAAAGCCACAATAGATTACTAATTCCTTGGCTACACTATCTATGTGTGTTTGTACTATCTGCAGAGGAACACTGTAAATGTATGATATTGGAAGCAATGTAATACACACTGTATATAGACTGCACTGTTTTATATTATCTATAATTTGTTCCACTGCATATAACTTGCCACTCAGTTAATTTATATTACTGATATTTTAATTTATGATTAGTAATAAGCCAATTAATATGAAGCATTAATTCTTGGAAGTGAAACCACGTAATATATTGGTAGTTTCAAGACACTTTGAGACCACTACAAAATGGCCACCATTGCCAGGTCTAAATCAGTAAACACCTACATCAAGGGTTGTTGATCGATCATAGCTCGATCAGAGCCACTAGCTCTGTTGTATCGTCCACTTCCAAGTACCACCCTATCATTGACATATATGTGTATACATGGGCCCATTGCTGATAAGGTTGATTATTCAGCCTATCATCCCGTAAAACAAGAGCACTACAAGATGGCCACAGCAGCAAGGAGAAGAGTGGTTTTCTAGCAATGCACGACTGGCAGGTCCTGTTTCCAGCCGATTTGACTTTATACTATTGCATAACTCAGGTGGCTGAGGTACAGGAGTTATTCTCGATCGAGAGCAGTAAAGGTGACACAGAAGTAAGTAAGGAGCCTTGAGACTACCGGCACTGCTTAAAATAATTCACTCGTAATTGAGTACCAAATGCCCACGATCTATTTATTTTGTTTACAGCGTGAGTCATCGAACGTGTGTGAATAGAGACACATGGAGTGAACACTGGGGGTTCATCCATACCCGAGGCTTCCCAATTATCAATTGGTGAATCAGAACATTAGTAAGTCTGCCTCCCGTATTTCACATTGGTGTGCACCGATTTTATAAACTAAAATACCATTATAATAAGGCATTCCCAGATTACAGGTCTGGCTATCTATCGTTCCTGTGCTTCATCTAAACAGACATCCCACATCCAGGACATTATAAGAACAATTGTCAGTGCTGTACTGGTAAGTCATAGTACAGATCTATAATTAGCCCAATTCCTTGTATCATGTATTTCCTAGAACCAATAATTATATGATTTCCCCTCTTAGTGCCCAGAAACACAGTCCTGAAGAGACCCCGTATCTAGAGAGGGTCGAAACGCTATCGACTCAATACAAAAGAGAGAGCCTGAACTAACCTATTTATTTTATTGAGCTTGTCCTTTTGAAATTCACCAATAACCTGTTTCCTTTTTTTTACTATGTCATACAGTACTCACTAAAATAGGTTATGGTCACTTCACTGTGGTTCACAACACCACTTCGAATGTGCAACTAAAATGCAAATATTTTAATGACGTATGTCTAAGGAAATACGTCTGTGGTACAGATTATAACTGAAGAAAAAAATTACCTTCTTCCGGTGAAGTAAGGTATATCTGTAATTAAAAGGTTTGTTGGGGGTTTTTAAGTAATGGGAATATGCAAGGTTGAAAAAAAACTGTGATACTAAACTACACTGTGACTCAATGGTGGGTCATAAATGAACAAAGAGAAATTTGACCGAATAAGAGCAACTATTCTAGTTTCAGATTGTGTACGGTTGAGATAAATGAGTTCCTTGTGAACATTGTTTTGTACTTCTGTAATAGAAAAATGAGGCGCAGTGCTGAGAGCATCTCTCTTTCTCCTTACTCTGCTTCCACTAGTGCTTGTTCACGACTCGCACTAAATGTGTATCTGACAAGCCTTTGATCGCGCGCAAATGAAAAGGGGGGCTCTTGGCCCCCCCGCCCGCATGGCGGCGCGGCGACCGCCTCCCCCTTCGTGCCTCTCGGTGGTGGGGCGGGCCCTCATGGGCGCGCCCCGCCGATTGGTCGGCGCCCTCCCTGACCCGGATACCATGGTAGGATGTCCGGGTCGGGGGGGGGCATGCCGCAGGAGGGGCTGGGTGGGGGGGCATAGCCTCCCCCACCCGGTCCCTTGTGAATAAAGAGGCGGGGAGCGCCCGGGAGACCCTCTTGTTCCCTGGACGCCCCCCCACAGCGTGTTGTGCCCCGCGCTCGGGGCTTCTTTGTTTTGGTGATCTTGTATGTTTTGTTTTTCAGGTCGTTGGATCCGTGAGGAAGCTGGGGAACCGGAGTGAGCAGACGTCGTCCTGCATCTAGAAACGAGTCGGCGTTGACCAGGGTTCAAGTTTTTTAGGATCGGAAGGGTGCGGAGCTCGGGGGAAGGCTGCGCATCGGAGGAGCCACGTGGAGCGCCACGTAGTTCGCTTCCTAGCTGTGGGGGCACATAACGAGGTATTTCTTGGCGGGTGCGAGAGCGGGTTGGCGGGACATGCGCAGCCGGTGTAAACGCTGCATTTTGTGCCCGATTAGCTGCAGAGCTCAGCGTGCGTGTGCCACATGTCTCTGGGGGTTGGTGTGGTCAGATGGGGGGGGGCGGCAGCCAGTCGCTGACCATGTTGAATGGGAGAGCGTCCTTCATTTCGCTGATGTAACTGATTCTACCGCAGACAGGCCTTTAAACGTGCGTGTTGTCAACGCGTGCTCCAACTTCGGCCCACTGGTGCAACTAACAGCGTTCACTCCACTCCTCTTCAGCTACACGCCGAGCGAGCACACAATCCTCACTTTGCCGCTCTTCTGCGATGCTTTCTTTCACTCCTGTTTCCGCTCACACTGCTAGCGTGCAAATAAACAGCTTGTTTTAAGTACGCGTTCACACTTCTAGTTTTCCCACTGAGAACGGCTCTCCTCTCTGAACACTGCTGTTTAAACCAGTTTGCTCTTCTGCCTCTCTACACGCAAACTCTAGGACACATTACCATTGCTGTTAATTCAGACACCGTTTTTTCACGCTTAAACAGCTTTCCTGACCTCTATTATCCTGCCGGTACTTCTGTCAGCTCCTCAATACGATGTGGGTTTGTGGCTGAGCTTTTTACCTCTGACGTTCTTCGTTCCTGGCAAATCGTTGCCAAAAATGCCGTAGTTTAATCCATACACAGAGGCCTTGAGTTTGTAACAAGTATTTAATAACAGTTGAGGTAAAATCAGTCTTGCCAGGCACAGCTGGACAGTTAAATATCGGATCTCAATGGAACTCCACTAACTCATCATAGAAAACAGGTACATCATAATGGATTGCAGTATCAGCCTACCTGAGACTGCCTAAGTACATTACAACAGAAGTATTCAATAGGATTTAAAAAATGTATAAAAATGTGTACATGAATCGTTATTGGGAATCAATCTTGCAGGGGCGTAGCTTCAGGAGGCGTTATACCCTGTAGTGAATTCCACGCAGGTTTGGATGAATTAAAAGGCTTTATTTGAGTAAGTACAGCAGTAGTAAAAAGGTGCTGCCAGCTCTGAAGAGAACCATGAACTAACCAGCACTCTAAGCATATTACAGACATACATTCTAAATGACATGTGACAATTCCAATAACAATTCCCTGGCACATGCAACCCTAGTTACAATACACATCACTACACATCCACCTCCCTAAATATACAGATTGATCAACAACAAAAGAAGTACCTAGCATAACAAAATAAATAAAAAATAAAAAAAAGAAATTAACAGAGAGAACTAATTATTTACAAACAAAATCCTCCAAGAATTTTGGAGCAACAATTTTTCTTCCACATCTGGTGGAAATTTGGGAACGTAACACTTTATCAGTTGATGAATCCACAATGTTTGGAATTTGTGAAGAATCAGTACTGTGGTTTGAACATGTGTTGGAAGAAGAAGATTGGGAATGTTGGAGCAAAGACTCCGAAGAATCTGCAAAGACCTCAGATTCACTCAGAGGAACCAAAGGCTGACAAACCCTTCCATTAGAAGGAACTTCATCACAGTTGGAAGAAGCAGAACCTGAATCAGACAACCCCACTGGAGATAACCACCAAACTTCACCAACATCAACCACCTCCTCCTTCTTTGTTTTACTAATATTAGACATTCTGGCCAAAGCAATTTTACTTAAATGATGAATGGATCCATCATCCAACATAACAGTGTTACGCATAACTTTAGTTACAGTTCTAGGATCCGAAAAACGAGGTTGCAACTTACCAACCTTCCTAGTCAACTTGACCCTAACTAATTGACCAACGCTAACGTGAGTGTCTTTGGGCCCATGTTTCTTATCATAGTAAAATGTGTTCTTACTCTGAGCACATGTTGTTAATGACCTTATCAGCATTCCAAATGTATTCTCTGCTTCTGCCCATCCATACAGGATTTAACTTGGAATAGGGAAATCTGCCTCTCATTAGACCAAAATGGCTTTCACCACAAGTTTCATGAATAGTGATTCTATATGACCACAACATTTTATCCAATGCATTGTACATATCTTTCCTATTCTTACTGGCAAGTTCCCTTAATAACTCTGTTAACCCTCTCAACAACTGAGTTACCCTGAGGATGATAAAGTGCTGAAAACCTTTGTTTAATACCTGTAGAATCCATAAAGGTTTTCATAGCATCAGATTTGAATTGAACACCGTTATCAGTCAATATTGATGCAGGAAGACCTTCTCTAATGAAACACTCATCCAGAAAAGTTATGACAGCATCAGTATTGATCCTATCAACAACCTTCAGTTCGATCCACCTTGAAAATAAATCAACTAAAACTAGAATATGCTTAATAGAATCATCTTGCCACATGATTGGCCCCATAATGTCTAAAGCTAAACCCTCCCAAGGCAATCTAGGACAACAAAGAGATGACATCGGGGGATTGAGTGTCTCTTGACTTTTGTCAGAACATTCACACTGAACACAATCACGTACCGACCTTTCAATCTCCATATCAATACCAGGCCACCAATACAAGGCCTTTACATTCTTCTTGGTCCTGGCAATACCTGGGTGTCCCTCATGCCCTAAAGATACAATTTTCTGACGCACACTAAAAGGGGGCACAAGTTTACCATCACGACACAAGAAATTTTCCTCAACACTGAGTTCGTCTTTGACCTCCCAGAATGGCTTAAACTGGACTTCAGTTTTAGGTTGAATAAACCACCCTTGGTTGATTCCTTAACAGCTTCTAATGTAACATCCTTGATAGATTCAGATTCCCATTCATCCTTTGGCAAACCTTGTGTACTAGAAGAAATTCCAGCAACACAATAATCATTCCACGAGTTAAGGTCAATTTCCTTCATAGGCAAAGGTAACCTACTTAAAAAATCAGCCACCACCTTTTCCGCTCCAGGCACATATTGTATGGTATACATATAATCCTGAAGTCTCATCGACAGTCTAGCAATCCTAGCCGATGCCCTGCTCAATCCTTCTGTAGTAAGAAGTTTAGTTAAGGGCTTATGGTCGGAACGTAAGGTGAATTGTTTACCCCAAATAAATTTGCGAAAATGTTCCATTGACCATACCACAGCCAAGGTTTCACGCTCAATCACAGAGTACTTTTCTTCACAAGGCGATAAAGAACGAGAAGCGAAAGCTATGACCACTTCACCGCCTTGCTCAGAAACCTGTGACAAGACACTTCCCAAACCAACCCCACTAGCATCAGTTGTTAAAAATGTTTTTGCACAGGGGTCAAAACCTTGCAGCATAGGTGCATTAACAATGGCTGTTTTAATTTCTTTAAATGCACATTTACATTTTTCATCCCACAAGAAAGGTGACTTATTCTTCATCAAAACACGCATGTGAAAAGTTTTTTGTGAGAATTGGTTAACAAATTTCGAGTAGAACTCAGCTAAACCCAAAAATGATCTGAGCTCCTCCTTGGATTTGGGATCAGGTGAGTTTACAATGGCTTCTACTAATTTTGCTTTGGGCTTAATACCTCCATCACAAATCTCATGTCCGAGGTACGTAACCGACCTCTCAGAGAATTTACATTTGCTAAGTTCCCCCACTAACCCATTGTCATCTAAAATTTTCAACACTTTCCTCAGAAGATTGTCATGGTGAGTCTTATCCTTTCCCATGATCAAAATATCATCCTGGAAGAATATTACGCCTTTGATGTGTCCGAAAAGGTTAGTCATTAATCTTTGAAATACAGCCGCAGCAGAGGCTAAACCAAAAGGCATTCTCTTAAACCTAAAGCAGCCAAAAGGAGTGGCAAATGATGTTAAATGTCTACTCTCAGGGTCAAGTACTACTTGATGATAAGCTGCCGATAGGTCTAAGGTGGAAAATACCTTGGCATCTTTAGTAAGGGACAACATCTCATCTATACGTGGGAGTGGATATTGATCAACCAAAATCTGGCTGTTCAAATATCTCAAATCCACACATAAACGGGCCTTTCCGTTGGCCTTGCGTGCGACGACCAACGGAGAAACCCATTCAGCAGCCTCTACAGTTTCAATGATGTTAGCATTAAGTAATTTGTCCAATTCAGACTTGACTTCATCCTTGATAATGACAGGAATATTCCTAGCCTTATGGATTTTAGGAACAGCATTATCTTTCAATCTAATTTGGTGTGTAAAACCTTTGAGTTTACCCATGTTCCCAGTGAACACCGATGGAAATTCATTCATTGCCCATTTTTTTGTGTCTTCACTCGTGCAAGAAACCAAAACCTGTTCTTTGCTGTTTGGATCCAAAATTATATGTAAACTTCTTTGATCCCTCCATCAAAGAACAGAATGTCTATCTTTGGAAACATATAATTTACATGTAGCGTGTCTTCCTTTTAATCTAAACATTAGAACTCTGAAACCTAATATCTCAATAGTGTTATCAGTGTAGCTAACTGGTGAAATATCAGAAGGTTCCAACCAGTTTCCAATTTGATTAATAAACTTCTCTTTCCATACATGCTTATTGACAATAGTATAAGGTGACCCTGAATCAGCAGCCAGTTGAGTTAAAATTCCTCCTAAAGACACTTGACAAAAAGGTTTGCTAGAATCAACATCAGAAATATTCAAAACTACCTTCTTTTTAACTATATTCTGTACCATTAGTACTTCATCATCTGAAGATGAGCTAACATTTTGTTCATTTTCTTGAATGCATGCAATTTTGCTTTTGAAATTCTTGTAGGTTTTCTTTTTACAAACCTTTGCAAAATGGCCTAAAACACCACAATTCAAACACTTAGTATTTTTCGCTGGACATTTAGGATAATGAGCAAGATGAGAATGACTTCCACATCTATAACAAACAGGGTCAGGACTTTTTTTAGAATCATACGTATCCCTTCTCATACTCCCTGCTTTGAAATCTTTGTTATATTTGGTAAAAGTTTTACCCTCCGAAATTTTGTTAATAATCTCAGATTCCTTTTTGTCATTGGACAGAGAAGCTTTAGCACAGCGTTCAGAAAGTTCTGCCTTTTTAACCATGGCAATAATTTCCTTTAAAGATGAGTCACCTTCCACCCACAACTTGTTCTGTATAGTTTTAGTTTTAGTGTACATGACAATCTGATCACGAATAAGATCATCATGAAGCTGGGCAAATTTGCATTTAATAGCTAACTTTCTTAAAGCAGAGACGTAATCCTCAACTGATTCATTTTTTTCTTGCTTGCGTTGGAAAAATGAATGTCTGGTGACAGCAATGCATACACAAGGAGAAAACTAGTCATCCATATCCAATAACGCTGCATTGAACACATCAATATCTCCTGACGATCTGTCAGTCTTATCAAGTTGATTGTAAATTCTTAATCCTTCTGGACCAAGACCCAAAAATAAAATTCTTTTCTTCCTTTCCTGTGTAAAAGTACCACTGACATCTTCAAGATTGGCTATGTAATTAAGAGAGTACTCCTTCCAATCTAGCCAAGCAACTGGAGGATCACCAGGAATAACTAAAAATTCTCTTGGTGGATTTAAGTTTAATCCATGAATAGATCTATCTCCACTAGCAGTAGCTTCACTAGTGTCAGGCATATTGAAGCAGAATATGCAATCAAGTAAAATATAGATCCTTGAAAACGTAACAATAGCAGGCAGCACCTTAGTAATAAACGAAAATTAAGTAAGAATTAAAACGATGAAATTGTGAAAATACCGTGAGAATTGGATTGATAACTCCTCCGATTATTATTATTATTTTTTTATAATAGGTAAAATCGCGATGAAATTTGACTTCGAAGTTCCGATTTGCTTCTAGAAATGATTGCGATGAAATTACTTTGAAAATGTAAACAAAGATGGCCGCCGACGTGACCTTACGTGAGGTCGTACCCAGAGTGCATCAGAATATGAAGGACGTACTTGCAGTGACGCACAATAATCGGTGACGGAGCAAGAGAAGTTCTGACAAGAAGCCACGTCTTTTAAAAGTGCACAGAAGGCGGCTGGTGCAGCAGCGGTTGACAACGGAAGCCAGTTCAAACAATGCGGAGGTAGCACTGAGGAATAAAAATAAAATCAATAACGAAGATCTCACCACAATAGGTTCGTAAGGTTTCTTTCACAAAATTGTAGTCTCTGATGTACGCAGGAAGCCTCTTGATAATCAGGTAAAAACGAAGAAATCCAAAAAAAAAAAATATTACGATATGTTGCTTAATGAAATCCAATTGATAGTTGAAAGGTTTCCCTCGTCGCCAAATCTGTAGTGAATTCCACGCAGGTTTGGATGAATTAAAAGGCTTTATTTGAGTAAGTACAGCAGTAGTAAAAAGGTGCTGCCAGCTCTGAAGAGAACCATGAACTAACCAGCACTCTAAGCATATTACAGACATACATTCTAAATGACATGTGACAATTCTAATAACAATTCCCTGGCACATGCAACCCTAGTTACAATACACATCACTACATACCCCCTCTAAAAATGTATTTTGTAGTAAATCATTGGGTACAGGTGCTTTCAAGTCTCGTATCATTTCACCCGTGGGCTTTTACATGCCCATATTGACAAAAAACACGCACACACACTTTTCCTCTCGTCTCAGTTTTGAAGGCCTAAAAATGTTGGTTTGTTTGAAAAATATTGTGTTTTAAGTTCCCCTATTAATCCGCACTTCTCTCTCTTTTCACGGCCCTCAACGCCCCCTCATGTTCTGCTTCTCATACAACATAAGTAAAGAAGATATACCAGTGTGAGTGTTGGGGGATCTGAATTTCACACCCTCCTCCCAGTCTTCTTGACCAAGCTCACCCCAGCATTCTTCTACCATTTAGAACCCTTACAAAAATCTGTAATTGTTTCTTTGCCTTCTTAATTTTTCTATCTAAATGGCATCACAGGGGCGCTAGAGGGCGCACGAGCTGAATGGCCGCACACCTGTGAGGCTCCAGCCGCCTGGTTATAAAAATCCTGCATTTATCCTTTTAACCTGCAGCTACCCGTCTAAAACTTGGCACAAGTGTGTATCGAGGTGTGAAGCGCCCTCGGTGTGAATTTTGAGCCTCTGCGCTGCTGTATGCCGGAATTAGCGCTGCTCGAAGGTTGACCGCACCTTGCCTCTGGAGCCTGCTGCAGCACCTGGCCGTGCGAAAATCTACGCAAGACCGGGGCGGGCCACGAGGGGGAAAGGCCGTGAAGGCGCCGCAGAGAACCTGCACGGCGGCGGCCACCTGAGAGACTGAGGATCGCCGAGAGGTACCCCCCCCCGCTGCTAGCTCACCCGGCACCCCCTCATCTCGTGGGGGGAGGACACCTCCTGGCCTGAGCCCCCCAGGGTGAGAGAGAGGCTTGCAGGCCTGCGCTGCGAGCCTGGTGGTGCAGCGCTGCGGATCGGGACCCTCCGACCTTCTCTCCACCGGAGACGGGGGCGGGGGACAGACATGGGGAGTGAGGCCCGCACATCTCTGCACCGACAATGAGCACGGGGGGCCCGCGTTGGCGGTCCCCTGCTGTATGGATGAGGCCCTGGGAGGGCATGGCGCTGGGGTACCTCCGTGGTCGGATCTGCACTCCACTTCCCGATTGAGCCGCCGAAGTGAGGAGGACACACACTGCTGCGCTGGGGAGGCAGGCCCTTGCTGATTATACAGGCGGTGGTATTGCTCTCTGGAGGGCTGCTTTCACGAGTGGAGCTGGCTGCTGTGCCCTGCCATTACCTGTGTGTACACTAGAAGGGGCTGGCCACTTGCACAGTGAGGCGAGGAATGCTACATTGAGGCCAGAGAGATATCGATGGGGATGTGGCTCATTGGAGTGACTGGTGCAGCAGGGCGATCGTGACTGCTGCGGCGTGATACGCTGGGGCTGCTGGCGAGAGTGACCTGCGGACCACCACGAATTACCGGCATCTTGCGCGGTGAGTGCTCTACGCATGCTGCACGGACATTGGTGACAGGGTGGGGCTGGGGAGGGTGTTACCGTCTCTCGGCACCCCTCCTGGCCGCGTGCAGTGGCTCCACGCTGAAGGTCTGGCCGACAGTGAGTGTTTGCATCGGGGGCCTGACTCTGATTCCTGCCTGACCTTGGAGGCGCTATACACGCTGGGCTTCCGCAGTCATTCTGCGATACAACTTAGGGTCACTGCAGACACTACTCGTAGTGCCGTCGAGCTGGCTGCTGTTGGTGCAACTTGAAAACACCGCGTGCACACCAGCCCTGTACACTGGAACTTTTGGCTCGCTGCTTAACTCGAGACTGCGCTTGGACCTGAGACCGCGCAGGGTGTCAATGCACAAGGGGCCTTCACCTAGTAGAGAGGATCGCACCAGTCGTGTCTCCCCGGCGGCCTCTAGTCCCTATAAAAGGGGCGCCATTGGGAAACAAGATAACAAGCAGCCGAAACTGTCCTTTGAATCTGCCGCTGTAAAGAAAGTCACACGCAACACAGCTGAGAGCGGAGGAGCGCATGGTCCCGCTACTCCGGCCAGCTCTACCACGTCGTCATCCCCGGAGATGCGGTAAATGATGGAGGAGATGAGACAAGGCTTCGCCACCATAGTCGATAAGGTAGGCCGCCTCTCTTCTAGGATGGATGCTGTCGCTCAAAAGATAGAAGTGCATGAGGAACGCCTGGTCGAGGCGGAAAGGCGCATATCGGGGACTGAAGATACAGCGGCGTCCCACGAAACTCGGCTGTCGCGGATGGACAACATACTGAGGGTAATCGCTGCAAAAAATGAGGAGTTGGAGGCGCGCAGTCGGCGCAATAACATACGAGTCCTTGGTGTGCCGGAATCGACCAATACCGGTCGCATGGAGGACTACGTTGAGAAAATCCTTCTGGCGGCGGTGGGAAAGGACGCCTTCTCCAGCCAATTCATTGTTGAGAGAGCACATCGATCCTTGGTCCGCACCCCAAGCCAGGAGCCACGCCGCGGCCTATAATTGCCGGCCTTCTCAACTACCGAGATCGCGACGCTGCACTTTGAGCGGCGCGGGCGACTAGACACTTGTCATGCGATGGAGTGAATTTCTCAATATACCCGGATTTCACCCCCGTTGTGCAGGAGCAACGTAGGAAGTTCCTCAACGCCAAGAAAAAGTTTAGGGATATGCAGATAGACTATGCCCTCCTCTATCCGTCCAAACTCAGGGTCACTCATCAGGGCACGCAACACTTTTTCACGACTCCGCAACAAGTGGAGGACTACATAAAGAAACTGAGGCGAGCTGGAGGGGGGCGGCGCAATGCTGACGAGGATGAAGCTGAGAGTCATCCGGCGGAAAATGAAGATAGCGGATTTATAATAACAGACTGTACTAGAGTGGTGATGCGCCAGTACACTTAGTTTGACCATATTGAGGCTCTGCTACGTCAGGGGGAGCCATAAGAGACTGGAATGCCATGGACGGGTATGGCACTGCAGGTGGTGATACCTGCCAGGCACCGCCCCCTCCTCTCTAACTGTTCCCTTATGAGTCCTGGGGGGCAGGATGGAGTTGTGGGGGTAAGTAGGTGCGCACCTTGGATGTTCCCCGAAGGGAGTTCCCTCACTGTTTGTTGTTATTTCCGAGAGTGGGATCTGAGGGCGGGGGGTGGGGTTGGAGTGCTGGCAAGTTGGGGTTGCTTCAGTGGGAGGTGGGAGGCCTGGGTATGTGGATGTTGAGCTGTTGTTGGTGGGGGGGGGCATGGTAACTGTCTCTTTATGAGGATCTTTTGCTCCGGTTCTGTTTGCTTGTGAGAGTTACAAATGGAAAGGCTCGGAGTGACGTTATTCAGGGATCATGCTTGGGTACAGACAGGAACTTGCGAGAGCTAGATGTTACATGGAGGCTGGTGTATGCTGTGGACGACTGGTGGGCTGGGTGCCTACAAGGGCTGGCTAATTTGATTCTCATCATGTGTTATGGGTGATGGTGCATTGGGTAAAATATCAGTGATATCTTGGAACGTGCGGGCCTCAATGACGCAAGGAAGTGTAGGAATGTGCTTGCATATCTGGATCGACATCATGTGCAAATAGCCTTATTGCAAGAAACCCATCTCCGTCCGCGGAGTGATCCCCGTTTTCCCAGTAGGTGGGCCCTCATTAGGAAATTCTCATCGTACTCTACATATGCTAGAGGGACTGCAGTATTGATTAAGAAATCGCTTGCATTTCAGAAACTAGGGGTGAAGTTGGATGTCGAGGGGAGATACGTGGTTTTGTGGGGGAGGCTGGGTAAGGATGTTGTGACAACTGTGAACTGTTATGCACCCAACGTTGATACACCAGGGTTTTTCACGACACTTTGGGGACACATACTCGAAATTGATGCCACACATATCATCTGGGGTGGAGATTTCAACCTTGCACTTAGGCCGGGCGCAGACAGATCAGACGGGAGCGGTCAGTATAATGTCCAAGCGCGAGATACGCTACAGGGTATACTCCTTGAAGCAGGCCTGCTAGACAGCTGGAGATTTACACATCCTGAGAGCAGAGAGGGCACACACTTCACAGCGCATGCCCAAACTTGGGCGCGTCTTGATTACTGCTTTGTATCGCGGGGGCTTGGGAGTGGAATACACAAGGTGGAACATTTGCCCAGGACCTACTCGGATCACTGCCTGGTTCTGACTACACTAGTTATGCCAGGGTTGAACAGGGTTCGTCCACCTTGGCGTCTGTTCCCATCGGCTCTACTAGATCCTGTCTTTAAATCGGAGCTTGGCGAAGAAATAGAGGCCTTTTTTCCCAGAAACAAGGGATCGGTGGATAGCGTGGAGGTGATCTGGGAGGCATTTAATGTCACTATAAGAGGGGTCACAATTGCTAAAAGCTGTGGGGTACTGAGGGACATAGTACGCACACTGACCAGATTGGAGTCGGAACTTAAGGCACTCGAAGATGGCATGGTTGGGGGTGATGACCCGGCACTGAAGCAGGCGTTCAGGGAGAAGCTGTCTGAGTTTGAGGAGGAGGCAGCCAGGGAAGTGAAATTCAGGGGTAAATACTGGACAGCCAGGAGGTATTGTGAAGGTGAGGGTCTGGGTAAAGTTCTAGCTGCCATCACGAGACACCAGCGATTTAGCACTCATATCCTAGAAATCACCACTAAGGAGGGTAAGAGATGTCAGGACACTGGGGGGATACAGGAGGCTTTCCTACAGCACTACCCGCAACTGTATTCCACACAGCAAGAGGGCGAAGTGGAATTTGGGGACTTTCTGAATGACATTGCACTCTGTTGGCTCACAGACGGCCATCGAGCCTTTCTTGGGGGTCCTCTAGAGGTGGAGGAAATACGGGATGCCATCCTGTCCTTGAGTAATGGCAAAGCGGCAGAGCTAGACGGCTTCCCGGCTGAATTTTATAAGTGCTACGTGGACACGATGGCACCAGTACTCAAGGAAGTTTTTGAGGAATCGTTGGAGGTGGGGAGACTGCCAGGGTCGATGAGAGAGGTGGCGAGGAGAGGTGGCGATTACTTCTCTTTTGAAACCAGGCAAGGACCCTTTAGACACTGATTCTTACAGACCCCTAACTCTCCTTAACTGTGACGCGAAGATACTGGCGAAAGTGTTGGCGGCTAGGTTGTCGCTACTTATGACCACGTTAGTGCTCCCGGACCAGGCTGGCTTTGTGCTGGGACGGGCCACGTCGCACAATCTTCGCACACTGTTTTCACTCATCCCCACCATAGCCCCAGAGATACCGGTTGCTGCGATATTTCTTGATGCCACCAAGGCGTTTGATTCGGTGGAATGGAAGTACCTCATGGCCATACTATGCAGGATGGGGTTTCCCAAGATATTCATCAAATGGGTTGAGCTGTTGTACACCGCACCGGTGGCTAGAGTTGTCATTAATGGGGTGCTATCCTCCCAAATGCCGATCACGAGGGGGACCAGGCAGGGATGCCCTCTGTCCCCCCTCCTGTTTGCCATATCAATTGAGCCGTTGGCTTGTCGGATTCGGCAGCTGCATAAACTTAGCGCGTTTAACTGCTTCCAAAGGCAGATAGGTATATCGCTTTATGCTGATGATGTAACGCTTTATGTGAAAGACCCACAACAGAATCTCAACCCGTTGCTGAGGAAATTCCTTGTCTTTGGTAGGCTGTCCGGAATACACATTAATTGGAAAAAAATCACAATTTTTCCCCCTCACGGCGGCGGTACAACGCTTCCAATTAGACTTCCCCCTAGAGTGGTGCAGCACAGACCTACGCTATTTGGGCATTACGATCTCGCTCAATAGAGAGGAAACGATTAGACTTAACTATGGAGTGGCTATCTCTCAACTGGCCGATAATGTAACACGATGGATGTCCTTGCCACTCTCAATGTCGGGCAGGGCCTCGTTGATAAAGATGGTGGTGCTCCCCCGTTTCTTATATATCTTTCAAAATGTCCCCTACTACCCGGGCTCATATTTCTTTAAGAGATTACGGTCAGAACTACTGCGACTGTTCTGGGGGGGTAAACAGCCATGGCTTACTTGGCCCACCCTGACGCAGCCTTATGACAGGGGTTGGGTTTGCCGTGCCGGATTTTGAGACTTATTACTTGAGCGCGCAGGCGCAACATGCATACCACTGGATTCATCCTGAGCCCTTCATGCCACAGGTTGCGGCTGAGGAGTGGATTGTGCACCCCCTCCCGCTCAATGGTATGCTACAGGGCAGAGCAGGAGACATTGAAACACCAGACACCACAGTTATGTGTACTGTAGACGCCTGGCGGAGAGTGGCAAGGGCACTTGACGCTCCTTTGCTGTACTCACCGGCCATGCCACTCACGTACCACCCACGACTGTCCCTGTTACAGGAACCTGGCTTCCGTTCAATGTGTAAACGCAACAAATTGAACACGTGGGGTGATATGTTCATCAATGGGAAGTTCCGCACTAAAGACCAGATATTTCAGAGTGGATCCCAGACGCCGCTGGAGATTTTCTATTTCATTAGACTTAGACTCACCTAAGGATGAGATCAAGAGCCTGGGCATCTGGATGGAACGAGATCTCTCCCTCAGAACCCAGGCATCCAAACTGGCGGGTGTCTGCTTTGGACTCCTCAGATCAGTACGCAAGATACTGCCCCTCATCCCTTTCACATCGAGAAAGCTCCTGATCCAGGGTCTGATTATGTCCAGGCTGGATTTTAATAATGCGATTTACCTTGGGGCCCCTGAAAGCACTTTGAACAGACTCCAACAAGTTCAAAACGCGGCAGCACAAACACTCTATAACATCCCTATGTCCTGCTCCGCTAAACCAGCACTGAGGGCACTACACTGGCTGCCAATACGGGAAAGAGTGAAATTTAAATCCCTATGCCTTGCACACAAAATCTTGCAAGGCAAAGGCCCTCCCATCCTTCAGAAGATGGTGACCCCGTACAAAGCGAACAGAACTTTACGCTCAGACTGTCAACACCTGTCTGTCATCCCCAGGGTAAAAAAGGCCCGCTCAGGAGGAAGGAGATTTTCAGTCAATGTTTCCACCCTCTGGAACGCTCTCCCCATAGGTTTGCGCGCGGAACCGTGTCTCTTGCGCTTCCGAAAACAACTTAAGACCCTCCTCTTCTGTTAATTCTTCTTCGTTTCTGCTATTTCTGATGCTGGTTGGTGGCAAAAGCGCAGGGATGCTCCAGGGTAACCGGGCGCTATATAAAACCGATCTAATAATAATAATAACAGGGGATGCGGGAGATCCTCCCACACTTTCCGGATGAGCCAGGTGTGGTCTTGCCCCTGCATGTGCTACTGATATCGGATGGCCGACACTTGGTGTCGAAGCTGTACAATAACATCAGATTGCAAAGAGTGTCTGCCACACCCCGAGCGCGCACCAGTTGGAGTTCGGAACTGGGTACCGACATAACTGACGAACAGTGGCAATATTGCTGCTCCGTCACGGCGAACATCTCGTCTAGCTGCAGACTCAAAATTATCCATTACAAATTTGTGCAGAGTTTTTATTTTACACCGGTTAGGAAACTAAAGCTACGCTTAACGGATAACGACAGGTGTGCTCGTTGCCGTGCAGAAGGAGCGGGATTTCTCCACCTTGCTTGGGAATGTAGAGCGGTTCAGGAGTACTGGACTCAGGTGCACGAGGCGCTTCAGGTCATGACTGACGGGGTGCTTCCACAGGACCCCATCACGATGATACTGGGGTATACTAAAGATATTCCTAAAGCATCTCGTAGATTTGTGGATGTTGCGCTCTTATTGGCAAAAAGGAGAGTGGCTTGCAGATGGGGGAGGGGCAGGGCTCCGAAGTTTAAGGAGTGGATTGATGATATGACGTACTGTCAGGAACAACACAATATCTATGCTGAGCTTATGCCTCTGCGCTGTCGGCCTAAGGATATCTGGGGTCCGCTACAGCTCTATTGGCTGTCTCAAGCGAACCAGATTGGAAGCTCTGATGATGATAGTCTGAGAGGAGGGTCCTGATCAGGGAGCTGTCTAAGAATTGGGTTGCAGACCACTGGCGATGTGGGCGGGGCTCCGCCCGTAATGCTGACGGGCCTCGGGAGTAGTCCTATTACTGTTATACGGCTGTACTGAGATCGCTAGGGGTGATACTGGCACTGCGCAGCCGCGAGATGAAGGTTCCTGAGACGTTGTAGTTCAGGGCGCAAATGGGCTACCCCTTGCCGGCGCTTTAAGAGGGTAAAATGGTTCATACTCAAGCACATTGACTGATCCACATACCAAACATAGCTGGGTGTACTACACTGCGATCTATACACACCATTGGGATATGCGACTGGGCCCTTCATATAATGGAGATTAGGGGGCTTTGCCTGCCCTGCTGCGACATGGGTTGCTTCCGATCTGAATGTGCAGGAGGGCCCGCTGAGGACTGTTTTGTGTTCCCTAATGACCTGATGATATCACGTGGACTAAGTGATCTGCTATGACACCTGTTGCACCAAGTATGACATCATTGTTATAATTGCTGGCCCCTACTTGTTTCTCAGGATGGATGTATTACTGCACTTTGCGCATTGGGAATATTGAGGTGCTAATGAGAATTGACAGTCATGCCTAGCCCGCTAGAAAAGTCACCCAGTATTGTCCAGCCATTGTAGATCTGTACCATGTATGTCTGTGTTTCAAATGTAAGTGATGTACTGTGCCTAATTGCTACATAAATAAAGGTAAAAAAAAAAAATGGCATCACAATATATATCTGTGGATTCGTTATGGGCTGCTATCTGCTGAAGTCGAACTTTGTGCCCACAGTCAGAATACACTATTGCCTGATGTGTTTTACATGGCAAAACTATACATTTGATTTGCATCCTATTAATTGTGAATTTATTGTGAATCCATATACGATTTCAGTACATTTGGAACCATACAAGTTCAATTATTCTACATTGCGCACTAAATGGGATAACGTATTATTTAAGAGATTCCATTTATTTAAATACATAAGTGCCTTACAACTCATACCTTTTTGTAAACATGCAGGTGGAAGAATAAAGTGCCCTAAAGCCACCATATCTCGGATCTCAGACCTGGCAACTGCAGAAAGGTAGTTGGAATGAAAAACAGTTGCCCTGTCTTCAGCATATTCAATGCTTCCATATATGCTAAAAAAGAAATTGAATTATGTATTTAAAAGTAAATACAATCACACTATTTCATAAGAATCTTATGTTGTAATAAGTTCAAGAAATGTCCAAAGCACTTCAAACAGAAGAGGATCAGTTAATTTGGTATGTAACAGCAATAACTGCTTATTCCACAACTCGCAACTCAAGTTAAAGGTCATATATAGTACGCCAGACATGAGAAAATAATTTGATGACACAATGACTTGTCCACATTCATGCCCTTTGCCTCATGATGTTAATGATGTATACATGCCAAGCGTTTCCCCACATGCGCATGCATTAGGCATAGCACGGCATATCTCTTGTTTTTTAAATTTACCATTCCAAGATGGTAAGTGCAAGTCTTAGAGCCACAAATAACAAATGATTTCACTGTGCCAAAAAGCATTTTTTAGAAAAACACAGCCTCCTGGCAGCAAATGCCAGCTGCTTGTCAAATGTGTTCTGTTTTTTTAAAGACTGCAACGTTCATTACCTCCAAAGCCCTCTCCCTTATCTCCATTACGCAATGAGGCCCCTGTGCCTCGTAGACACCGCCCCCACCAATATAAAAGGGTGCCGCCCGTCCACAATTCCTTCCTTTAGGTCTCGCCTGCCGTTAGCAGCCGCAAGCGCTGCCCTTGCCATGCGAGGGCTTCTTGGAATCAATACGGTTACAGAAGTTCGCTTTCTCCTTCGCCTGTGTTTCTTATTGGTGCGCCTCATTTTGGGTCCCCTATTATGCTAAACGTCGTGTTACGATTGCTCAGGAGGCTTTTTAATCCCTCCTGGTTACCATTCTGTCCACTTTTTTCCATGTCCACGTGGACTGGATCTTCCACTGGTGGCGTGACACGGAGGTTTCATAATAAGTGTCCACACTTTTTTCTTAGCATTCTTTTCGTATAGGCTGTGCGTTTGGCTAAAGTGTGATGTTTATGTAATGAAATTTTAGATTTGTTTGTGCTACCTGACGGCGCTCTGGAGATAATTTTCTGTTTCTGGTGCGCTTTCAGTGTGCTCTGCAAATGATTTGCTCATGGACTTCAAAGTGCTGCCTGCCTTGCTAACAAGGGGAAATTTGCATAAAGCCCTAATCAGCCGCATACTGATTAAGCTTCATTATGGAAAGTGCCAGCTGCAATCTTTGTTTCTATTTTATTACAAAAAGGGGGACTTTTCACACTTCAGTTGCCTTGACAATGTCGGCCTGAACCTGCCAAGGGAGGCGAGAACTCTGCTCGGTAACTGAAGTTTCCTCCTTTAGTTGGAGATTGCTATGATGTAGTTGGAGGGTCTGTTTCACCCGCTCCCTTGGTTTCTCAACACTCGTGGACCCTAAAGCCGCGGAGCGTTTTACACCATGTGGAATTGCCGCGACTACCTTCGAGGTGCGTAGCTCATGCGGGGCTTCCATCTGTTGAATATGGAAATGGGGGATGCGAGGGCCGGCCGTGGGAGAGGAGGGCGCCACCATATGCAGAGCAGAAGAGGGGGCTTTGAAGGCAAAGGATCCCTCCGAGGACTCTGCATGCCTGCTCCGTCACAGACGCTAGAGTGCACCTTGTTAATCCGCACCAAGGGCAGGAAAATGCATCGGTGCCACTTGGCAGGAAATGCAGACTTCTAGAATCTGCCTCAGGAAGTGCTTTAGGGATTGGCTATAGTATTTGTGTTGTGGGCATTGCACGGAGAATCACTTACCTAGTGATGTTAATGACCAATGCAATAGTCGCCTACCGTCATGCCTAATGAGTCCAGTGTTCAGGAGTTAGGAATTCAGGTCCCTTTGACAGTATACAACCCCTTCCAACCAATTTGAGTTCTCCAGTGCATGTACATTTAAAAGAATGTCACTAGTTCCTATACAGCGCCGTGAAGTGGCGCACAGTTTAAGTTGCTACTATATGTTTTGAACTCAGAGGAGGCAGAACACTAAAGCGTCATTTCGATACAATACACCTTTAATGCATGGTTAGGAAGAATTGGCTGGCGGCTCTCTTCTGATCCATAATTTGTATATATTTGTATCAAACTGAAACTCTATTTTAGCAGAACTTAAAGTTTTTTTTGTTTTTGTTTTTCGTGCAAGTGAAAATTTTGCTGTTTGGCCAATCTATCTACAAACTGCTTTATGCTCATATACTTTATGTGCTCAAATCGCCAGAAAATTGTTAGGCTGCGAGATGCCTAAACTTCTCATGCCATATCACTAAAATGAGTATTTTATAGTTTATCGAAGCTGGGAGTTGTATGCCTGTAACTGGCTTTTTGATGCTCTGTCAGGACAACTGGGAGTTCTTAACCTGATTTTGTAAATGGGCTTTTGGACAGCCCATGCAACAAAAGTAAAAGGAGGAGAAGACCTGCAACAGGGTTAACCCTTCAGTGCCCGCATTTCAAGTGCAATAGGTCTCGCATTTACGCAAATTTGAGCTACTGGCATTATAAATAACAATGCCTTTTATTTATGTTTTATTTTTAAAAACATTGATAAAAGGCATTACCATTTACAATGCTCATAGCTCCAACTTGCGTAAATGCGACACTTATTACATTGCACATGCTTGTTTTATGTCTGTATACATGGCAGGGTGGGTGCAGCGTGAGTTTATTAGGTTGGCAGAGACAGTTGCTGCCTCTTCACTGCGCAGGGTGGCGTGTGGCTTACTGCTGCTATGTTGCAGTGATTGTTCTGGGTTAGGTTGGGCACGTGCTTTCTGTGTGCTCCAACATTCATGGCAGCTTGGTTTCCTGCAGCGCGGTGCCGGCGGTTGTGGGGACTGGCTTACGCGTTCTTCTCTGGCGTACTGAGGGGGAAGATGTTGTTCAGGTAGAGGGGGAGCATGCCTGACTGTAGGTGTTGGGTTGGGGCTCCTCCCTCGTTCCCTTTTCTTGCCGGGACGGAAGTCTGCAATTATTACCTCCGGCCGGCTTGTGGGTGTGTGCAGGGACTGTGTTGTTCCTGCTGTGTCGCCCACTCTTCCCTGTTTTTCTTCCTTGCCGGAGGACGGCGGTGCCTTCCTCCGGTCGAGGTGGGTGTGGCCTGTTGCCGGGTCTAGTTTCTGCTGGCCAGAGGTTTACTGTGCATTTCTCCGGCCGGTGAGTGTGTATGTCTGTGTGGCAGCAGCTCTCTATTGGTTGTCTGTGTTAATGTTAATGTTATTTGTATTTATAGAGTGCAGGCTGATACCCCAAGGTGTCCTGGCGCTGTGAGAAGACCTACAATAAGCTGGGCGTAGAGACATCCAGTTAACTAGAGAAAAGCCAAATTTTTAATGCCTCTCCGAAAGGCAGGAGGTTAGGAATATTTCTGATGTTCATCGGTAGAGAGTTCCACGACTTTGCCGCATTGATCGTGAAACTCCTTCCGCCCCAATTAGCTTTTTTTACTCGAGAGGTGCTAATAAATTTTTGTCCAGCTGACCGTAGTGCTCTCTTAGGCATTATACCAGGTAAGGCGTTGTAAAAATTCTGGTCCAATGCCATAAAGAGCTTTAAATACCAGGCACAGGGACTTAAATTGGGTGCGTTTACTGACAGTTAGCCAGTGAAGTTGTATTTAGGTGTAGCTGTTAAAAGTCTGGCTGCCACATTTTGCAGCATCTGTAGCTTGTTCATCGACCCCTTATGGACTGTAAGATATCGACTATTACAATAGTCTAGTCTAGACATTATGAGGGCAGAGACTACAGTTTGTTGTGCTTCCTTCCGCAGCAGGGGCATGATTTATTCTCAGGATTTAAGAATGTACGAGGTAGTGGAGGCAACATGGTTGATGTGGGTGTTTGATGGCCCTGATGCAACCCATAGCTTGGAGTCCGCATTGCAGTGCATGAGGTCCAGGTGCAAGCATGTCATGCGCAGGGTGTGCCTTGTTGCCATAAAGCGCCCCTTTGTTCCTGTTGGTGGTGCGGCGGTAGACGGATGCTAGGTTTTGGAGATTTCCCGAGCTGCTGGGTCCTTGTCGGGCGCATGGGGTGGTTGCCCCTCTCCTTTTGATGTGTGGCCAGGAGTGGGGTCGTGTTTCTCCTGTGGCCCACGTGGGGGACAGTGCCTAATCGCGGTACGGGGTGTTTTTCCCTCCTTTGTGATGGTTTGTTTCTCCTGGCGGAGGTCAGCGGTGCCTTTCTCCTGTGGGGCGCTGGGGTCGACTTCTCTCTCTGCGCTGTTTCGGGAAGTGTTTGTGGCTGGCGCCAGCTTGTTTCCCTTTGGGGCGCCGGTGAGGGGTGCATTTGTTGGGCGCTAGCGGTGCAACAGCATCTTGAGTTCTTCTTTGCCCTGGTCTCATACGGCCGGTTGGCTGCAGTGCCTTCTCCAACCTGGGTGTTCTTCTAGGATTCTTGGCCCTCTGGATGTCAGTGTAATTTTCTTAATGTGCTGTTATGTCTGTCATTTGTGGACCCTCAAGCAAACCTCTCCTGTGGCTCCATGGGTCTGGCACCTGTCTCTTGCTTGGGCATGGCATTCGTGCCGGGAGTCCTGGTCCTTCCACAAGATTTGTTCAGGCTTGCTCCTACGGGAGTTTGTCGGCCTCTGGTCTTGGTGTCTGTAGCCTATTTGGGTGGGTGCCTAGCGCTCGCTCCGACACGTGCTGCATTTAGCCTCGGGTCTTGACGGATCTCCTTTGTCTGTGGCAATTTCCTGGGCAGCATGGCACATTCTTCTGGGTTTCGGCCTATTCTTTCCTTGTGGGTGCTGGTCTCCTGGCCTAGTCTGCAGCGGCTTCCGTGCATCCTCGTGGTTCTCTCTGCCCGTGACGGGCGGTGCTCTGTATGAGGTGCAGGTTCGGCTGTGCAAGGGTTCCTGGATTTTGAGGTCTTCCTATCCTACGGCTGTCCCTGGGCTTGCCGCAGCACTTCAGAGCAGTGCTCTGGTAGTTGCTGTGCCAGGATGGACACCTCAGTGCTTGTGCTGCTGGCTTTTTGGCACTTCATTTTTCCATTGTTGTGGGAGTGCTGGGCCTATAGGCATCTGAGGTGGGGGTCTGCCGGAAGGGGGGCGATGTTTCTTGCCGTTGGTAACTGTCCCTCTGGTTTGGACGTCCTTTTTTGTTCTGTGTATAGCTGTGCTATATGTTTGTATTGTTGTTGGGTTGTTTGCTGACTTGTGGCCTATCCTGTTCCCAATGACTGTCAGTTTTCCTCTGTGTCCTGCCTCAGCTCCTGCGGTGCCATGCTTGCAGGCCTGGCTCTCCTTTTTCTGGGGGCGCCCCCCTGGCTGCTGGTGGCATGTGATGGATGCAGGGCAGTGTCTCGTGCCGGCCCTTCGCCTGCGTTTCTGAGCTTCTGCTGTTTTTGGCTTCCCATGGGTTGTGGTTATGGTTGCCTTTGAGGAGGGGTGCGCACCTGCTGGGGTCCCCGTTTGATGCATCAGTGTCTGTTTGGGCTGTTGCACGCTGCTCTGGGGGCTACTCTGTTGTCAGGTTTTCCCCTTGGGTACGGCGGTGATCTTCGGCTTCTCAAGCGCGCTGTTTGGTGGGTGCCGTTGTTACTTCTTCCTGCCTGGTTGTTCTGTCTTGATTCCACCTGTTGGCAGGTTCTTGTCCTGGAGCTCTTTGCCTGCTTTTCTGGTGGTTTGCCAGAGAGTGGTGGCTTGTCTGCCATTTGCTGTCCTCCGGTTATGGCTTGATCTGCCTTGCTGTGCCAGTGGGGTGTGTGTGCCAGTTTCCCATCTGCAGTTGTCTTGTCCTGTGGTCTTCCTGGGTGTTGCATCTGCAGTTCTTGTTGGGGGGTATCTGTGTCTTATGGCCATATGACCCCGAAAGCACCTGCTCTTGTCTGTTCTCAGAAGTTAAGCAGCATCGGGCCTGGTTCATTCTTAGATGGGAGTTTGCCTGTGATTGCCAGGTGCTGTAGGCTTGGCTGCCTCCTGCTCTCCTGGCCTGTCGCTTCCACGGATCACTGTCTGTTTTGTCTGTGGGAGGGGCTTCCTTGCTCTTGGTTGGTCTACGGTGGTTTGAGTGCTCTCCCTTTTGTTCTGTCTGCTTCTGTACCAGGTGGGCTATGGTTTGTGGCTTTCTGTGGTCCGGTTTGGGCTTTGCCCTCTTCGGTAACATGGTGGGGTAAGCTCCTGCTTCTTCAGTTTCTGGATGGTAGGGGGTGGCTCTGTGGCCCTGTTAGTTCTGCTTGTTTCCTTCTTGTCCCCTCTTGTTCCAGCAGCTTCTTTCGGTCCATGGGGAACCTGTGATGGCCTCCGCTGCTGTCCTGGCATGCTGGTTCCTTTTGTTGCTCGTGGGCAGTTGTGGCTGTCCCATGTTCAATCAATCAATCAATCAAGGCATTTGTATAGCGCTACTCACCCGGATGGTATCAAGGCGCTTGGGGAGGGGGGGTGCCTTTCTTTCCTTGTCCTTAGGGGTGCCTGGATGTTTGGTTTCCTAGGTTGTCTGGCTTGGTTGCCCGCCTGGTCCGGTTTGTCTTCTCTGAGCACATTTTCTCACTTGCCTGCCTGGGCCCCCTGGGTTTTTCCAGCGTGCAGTTCCTGATTCCTCTTCCTTATGTGGAGCGGTTTTTGCCCGGATGGGGTTGGCGTCGGTTTTTCTGCCGTGCTGCCGGTCCCTTTGGCTCTGCGCCTTGTTTAGGTTGTCCAGTGAGCGCCTGTCCTGTAGCTAGTTGGTTGCGGTGGGTTGTACTACTGGGGGCTTGCCTTTCCCTCTAGTGGATGTGATTGTTCTTTCTCCCTCCTGTTTTGAGTGCCTCCCTGGTCCTGTGCCTTGATGGGTTTGGATCGAGGGAGGGGTGATTGCCGTATGCTCTGGGGTCTTTGAGGCTGCCTCCTTTTTGCATGCGTGCATTCATGTGCGTCCCCTTTTATCTGTGTCTTCAGCGGTTTTTTGGGGGTTCGCTGTGCTGTCTGGGCCTTTCTGGTTCATGCCATGTAGGCGGTTTACTGTGGTCGCCTGGGTATGGGTTGCCCAGGGGGCTGTTCAGGTGACTCGTTTACACTGTCCCCGATTTTGTTTGTGGATTTTGAGGAAGGTGGTGTTGACTTGGGAGTTGTTGCCCTGCAGTTTCCTTGGCCTGTGGACCTCTTTGTGGCTTCCCTCTGTTGGCCATTTTCCAGGTTTCTGGTTTAGTGGGATGGGTGTCCGGTTTTATGGTGCCTCTGGCCTGCCCTGTTTCTTTGGTCCCTCTGTTGTTGGAAATGATGGTGGGTCTGGAGTTTCTGGTTCTGTTGGAGACTGTGGCCCTGTGGTTTCGTTTTCCTGGTCCCCTCTCGGGCATTTCCGTAGTTGGCATCTTGCGGTAGGGTCATGGTGGCTGCTGATACCTTGGTCTCTCATCTTTGGTCGCCTCTCTTGTGCGAGCACCCTTTGGGGGTCTGTCTGGTCTTCTTGTGCTCTACAATGGCTGTTGGTTAGGGCTTGGGGTGCTCATGTGAACGTGGTTCCTGTTCTGTTGCTCTGCCTTTGGCACTCCAGCTGGCCTTTAGATGCTTTGCGGTACCCGTGCTGGGGTCAGCTTGTTGGTCTGGGTCTGGGGTCCTGGTTCTTTGTGGGGTGATCCTTCCCTCTGTGGATATGTCCCTCTTGGAAATTTCCCTCTGGTTTTGCAGGCTCTCCTGTGTTCCCCATTGCTTCTTTCATCTGTTTGGGTTGCGCCTTCTGACTCTGCTGGTTTTCTTCTTTTTGTTTTTGGGTTGCTATGTGTGTGTTGGCTTGCAGGCTCAGGAGTTCTCAGCTCCTTGTCCTGTGGGTCTTCTACTTTCCTGTGTTTGTGGCCAGGGTGCCTCCAGGATTCGGTCCACTGTGTTAAAACTGGCCTGTCTTTCCTGTTTGTTTGCCCTTCATTTGTGCATGTTGTTGTGATGCTTGGACAGTTGCCTGGTTTTTCTTTGGATTGGTATGTCTGATTGCATAATGGAGATAAGCGAGAGAGATGCAGAGGTAATGTTTATATTACTTACTGATTGTCACACTACTCATTGTCCAACTCTCGTGTATCTCCATTACGGCCTGCTCTCCCTCCCGGTGGCCCGGCCAACTGTGTCTACGGTGGCTTGGTACGTACAGGTATTTTAGAGTAGGTGGTGCCTTTTTATATTGGTAAGGGGTGTGTCTACAAGGCACAAGGCATCATTGCATAATGGAGATAAGCAACAGTAGGACTAGGAGTAATGTGATTACCGATAAGTAACAGAAACATGACTGGAAGGGCCTGGAGCAACAGGAAGTCGATAGGGGAAGTTAGCAACAGAGAGTAGGGGAGGTGGGGGAGGCCAGATAGGAAGGACACAATTAAAATAGAAAAAGGAAAAAAAAACATAAGACAGGAAGGGGTTGAGGAAAACAGCCAATGAGCTGGGGGGTGAAGGGAGCAACATGCAGTATGCAGGGGAGTGGCTGGTATTTAAATGGGAAAGCAGAAGACAAGGGAGAAAGAAAACATACTTACAAGCTAATAGGGCTATTGGTGGATGTCACCCTTTTGCCCTTTTGGCATTAATGCTTTCATGGCATTAGCTCTAACTTTCATTTTGGGGCAGATGCCAGACCCTAGCCAATGTGTAAATAAAAAATAAAATAATAATTTCAAGCCAAAAAAAATTCTGGTCTCCAAATGTGTACATTGCCTTAGTAGCTCCCTGGCACTGAATGGAAATACTTTCACAAGGATTACATCTGCATGCAAAGAGAAGAATACACACTCACTTTTAAGTAAGCTGGGTTGAGGTGGGCTGGCATAGTTGGGTACTATATTAAATCTTACTTTACATTAAAATAACCCTGAAACTTCCCTGAACATTTTTTTTAGAATAATGTTATAGTTTGGTATGGTAACAATATCTTCCTTTATGTGAAAAGAAACCTAGAAAGTCACTGAAAACATCGAAGGGTAAAGTGATGATATAGTTAGGTGAAAATGTCAGTCAATACGTGACATGTTAAATTCAAAACAACACTAAAAATCAACATTTATTTATGCCCTCGCCATGCACTGCTTATGTGACCTCACATATTACAACACTCATGACATGTTCAATTACATCATTAATGACAAATGAAATGACATCAATGTGCATCTTCCTTCGCCTTCTTTCGTAACCAATGAGGCTCCATTGCCTCCAAGAGGCTCTTCACTTCCTAAAAAAATAAAACCCTAACCCATCCTTGTCTTGTTCTTTTGTGTCTCCCAGGAGACTTACCTCTATATCCTTCTTCACAGTAACGCCTGGGGGACTTCCTGGTTGAATCCCCACTGGGAGCCGAGCGGCAGTCTCCCGGCTTGGCGGTGTTCTAAATTTGACAGTGTGGCTGGTGAAGGAGCACAGCCAGCGGATGCCGGTCCTGCTGCGGCTAGGGCTGAGCTTCTAGGTCGGCACCGCTGCAGGGCAGGACGCGTTATCGGAGGCATTTTTTCAAGGAGAAAATTGGAAGGAACAGATCTGAGCCCAGTTTTCTTAACAATATTTGAGAGAAAGTGTTGATTGTGATTGGCTCATGGATTGACTGTTGGCAATTCCCCATTGGTCTAGGAGTGGGTTTTGTTACCCTTGTGTAAGACGCCCTGCTCTTTAGGGTATTTATGTTTGATCATGGAAGAGAAGAGAGTTAAGAAGCGTAAGCACGTTCTATCAATGACTCCCTCAGAGGAGGATGTTCCTCTCCCTCCCAAGCGGACTCAGGACACTCGGAGTCCAGGAGGGGGGGAGTGCGCTACTGAGATTTTTGGGTGGCAATGGACCTTCAAGATGCCTACCTGCACGTGGCTCTCATAATACCCACGCAGCAGTTTTCAAGGTTTGCGATAGGGGAGGAGCATTTCCAGTTTTGTGTTCTTCCTTTTGGGCTCAAGTCATCGCCCCAGACGTTTATAAAGGTTCTCGTCCTTCTAATGGCTATTTTGCATGCATAGAGAGTGTTCATAGACCCTATTTGGATGATTTCTTGGTGCAGTCTCAAAGAGCGTGACAGTTGGAGGTTCATGTGAAAAGAGTGTTGTAGGTCCTACTGGGGCACTTTTTTGATAAATTGGGAGAACTCTTCTTTGGATCATTCAGGACATGGTGTTCGCCGGGCCCGTATTCTGACCCTGAGTGGGCAAGTGACTATCAGAAAGGAGGTTGGTAAGAGGTTCGGTCTTTGGTGTCTCAGGAAGCACCTCAGGCTGTGGATTGGTTATGGGTGCAGGGTAACTTGGCATCAACTTCGTTTCAGGTCACTTGGACAAGGGCTCACCTGCACATGCTGGTCAACTGGATTCTCTCCCTTTGCTCACCAGGGCACACATTCTTCAGGTTCATATCCAGATGGCGTATCCAAGGATATGTTATGGTGGATGGTGCAGGATCATCTGGTAAAGGGGATCTCCCGGTCTTTTCCAGCTCTGGTGGTCATTAACAGGTATGGGGGTACCAGGTCTAAGGCCCCGAACTGGATTGCTCAGTACATTTTTCTGTGGGCAGAGGATTATGTTCTGTCCCGGAGTGCTCTGTACATTCGGGGGAAGGAGAACATCCAGATAGATCTTTTAAACAGAGAAATTCCATCCTTCAAGGATTTCTCCTTGCACCCGTGTCTGTTCGATCTTCTGGGGCTGAGATGGGTCTTCCATAATTAGACTTAGTTGCTTCTACACAGAATGCTAAAGCGCAGAGATTTTGTTTGAGGGAAGATGTCCTCTGGCTTGGGCAGGGGACCGGTTGACTTGCCGTTGGCCTCTGGTTCTGATATATGCCTTCCACCCTTTCAGTTGGTCAGGGCATTTCTGGTGAGGGTGAAGGAGAGGGTGCAGGTAATTTTGGTTGTGCCACGGTGGCCTCAAGGCAATTGGTTCCCTCATGTGGAGTTGTTGAGCAGTCTTCAGGAGTGGGACCTCCCTGTGGTCCTGTCTCCAATATTCTTTCCGGCTCTCTCGCCTAGGATCATTGAGGAAATTGCATTTGACGGCATGGAGGTTGAAAAGAGAAGCCTGGCTGGGCTAGGTGTTTCTGAGGAGCTGGCAGTGAAATTACAGACATCATGGAGGTCTACTCTGTATTCTTATGCCAGGCATTGGAAGGCCTTTTGAAATAGATGTTTGAAGAAACAAGTACATCCTACTGTTGCCAGTCTGTTTCTGGTGTTGCAGTTTTTGCAGGATGGTGCTAACATAGGTCTGTCAGTCACCACTTTTGACGGTTCAGTGGCTGGTGATTCAGGCCTTTCGTGGATCTTGGACTAATCTAAAGGATGATGGTGGACTGATGTCTAGGATTTTCCAGGGGCTGTTGCAATTGTTTCCCAGAGCAGTACGTTCTTTCCCTCGGTTGTATATACAGTTGTTGGGAGGCTTTGACTGGTCCTCAATTTGACCCCATTGAGAGTGTTGATTAGAAAATCGTATGGTTAAAACTTGTTTTCTGGTGGCCATTACTTCTGCTAGGCACCTGGGTGAGGCAGGGCCTTTCTCTAAGGTGTGACAGGACAGGTTTGTTTTGGTTCCGGTCCCCTCATTCATGCATAAAGTCAATTCTGCTTTTCAAGTCAGTCAAGGTCAAAAGATTATCCTGCCAGCTTTTTGTCAAGAGAGGTCCTCAAATAAGGAGTGCGAAATGCACTGTTTAGATGTGAAGCCCTATTTCCTGTGGTAATTGGATGTAATGAAGTCATTTCATAAATAGGATTAATTATTTGTGAATTTTGGTCCCGCAAAGAAAGGGGAAATGCCATCTACTACTACTTTAAGTAGATGGATATGTTCCTTGGTCTTGTTGGAATATGAGGTGAAGTGTGTGGTGCCTCTCCTGGGTGTTGAGGGGTGCTCTACACGCAGTATGGCGGTAACAATGGCTGAATTGCAGGGGACTTTGGTGGTGGAGATTTGTAGGGTGGCAACTTGGTCCATTCCTTCCACTTTTGTTTGTCACTTGGATTGTTGAGTTGGAACATTTGGATAATGTGTTGGGTCACAGAGTTTTGCCCTCTATGAGGGAATAGAAATATTTCTGTATATGTTCTGGGCACTCTGTTAAACTTGGGTGTTCATGACTCAGGAGTCTGTTTCTAGGAAATGCCTCTGTTACTTACCGATAATGGCATTACTCCTAGTCCCACTCCCTCACCTTCCTTAAGGACCCTCCAAGTATGGAACAACTAGGCGTCTGGTCTAGCTTGTGTACATACAGGACTACAAGGGGGCCGGGGTCCTTTTTATTTAGGAAAGGGAGGAGTCTATTGGAGGCAAGGGAGCCTCACTGGTTAAGAAAGAAGACGAGGGAGTAGGACAGGAGTAAAGCCATTATCTGTAAGAATCGAATCGAATCGAAATTTGCCTAGCTAGTGTAACGGTAAGTTTCAATTCTATTAAGGACACGGAGGCGAGGATTATGCTTTTCTTTCTCCGCCATTTATTAACAATACAAAATCACAGCAGCCCAAGAAAAGCTCTTATCGGAACAAAATTATCTTTTTTCAAGAAAACTTGAGAAAAAACACCAAGTATTATAAATTTAGATCAAATGTCTCTGAAACAAACTACAAGTCCCAGTAATCCAACTTGCAAGGACCCGAGGATAGTCCCTTCACAGTGTCCATTATCCCTAGATAGGAAGTCCCCTCTCTCTGTCCTTCCTCTTTCTTTGCGAATTACGCTTCATCTTCACTGGTCCTGCTTGGCACCGTCATTTCCTAGTGGAAAAACACAACCGCGTCAGCGTTGTACAACAAGAAGCATGTCAGCAAACAGAAGCAGAGGCAACCTCAGGCATGAATCCAACAGTACAGAAAACTGGAAAACCTACGTACTTACTGAAATACGGGTGGGACGTCACGTGTGGACGATCTGGGTGGGATAATCCTCGCCTCCGTCTCCTTAATAGAATTGAAACTTGCCGTTACACTAGCTAGGCAAATTTCGATTCTATGGCAGGACCGGAGGCTCGTATTATGCTAGTTTAAAGCTTACTCACCACCAAACGGGCAACATCCACCACTGGTTTGAAGTAAAACTTCTTGAAAGTGGACTCTGAAGACCAATCCGCCGCCGGCATCAAGTCTTCCAACCGTGCACCTACTGCAAAAGCCTTAGAGGCCATGGCCCCTCTGGCAGAATGAGCTCCGAAACGTTTAGTATCTATGCCTGCTTCCTGCATGACCCAGCGCACCCACCTGGCTATGGTGGGGGAAGAGACTGCATGGTGTGGTTTTCACAAGGCAATCAACAACTGACGCTCGCCCGGAGGGCGGAGATCCCAAGTGATGTCCTCATACGCTTTCAAGCAGTGCACTACACACAATTTCAGAACATCCACAAAAGCAGGGTACGTAATCGTTCTGGAGCCAGATTTCGTGCGGCTGCCAATCGTAAGGCGAAAACACCCGTGCGGACACATCCAGTGCCCGAACATCTGACACTCTGCGGCAGGATACCAAATATAAAAGCATGGCCAATGTGGCCGACAGTTCCTTTAAAGACAAGTATCTATTAGCCTGCCAGGACAGAAACAGGTTCAACACTACATTCACGTCCCAGAGGACGGAGTAACGAGGCTCCGGTGGTAAGGAGAACCGGATTCCCCGTAAAAGTCTGCATACAAAAGGATGTTCACCCACAGGGGAACCGTCCACCGGCAAATGCGCAGCGGAAATCGCTGAACGCATGGCATTAATCGTGCGATATACCAAACCCGCCATAGCTAATTCAGCTAGGAAATTTAGGATGGGAACCACTCCTGCGACCAAGGGATCCAGGTCTCGTCGAAGACACCAACGTACCCACTTAGTCCAAGCGGATTTGTAGCGCTTCGACCTACTGGGAGCCCAGGCTTTTGACAAAAGTCCTTCAGCCGGTCGCGAAAGCCCTGGGAGCGACCAGCGTCCCCTGAAAGACTCCATACCATGAGGTGGAGAGAACCCTGCACGAGGAGGTAATGAGGTTCCTGATCCGGGCTGAGAAGCAGGTGAGGAAACTGGGGGAGTAGGATTGGAGAATCCCAAGAAAGTTCCAGAAGAACTGGAAACCACACTTGAGACCTCCACAGCGGTGTCACTAGGACCGGTGTCACTGCCGCCGCCCGTATCACCATGGAGAAGGGAGGAAACGCATAAGGAGACTCCCGGCTCCAGTCCTGAAGAAACGCGTCCGTGGCTTCCGCCGCCGGATCCGGTCTCCAACTGAAGAATCTCGGAAGTTGATGGTCCAATCGAGACGCAAAAAGGTCTATCGAAAAAGGACCCCAAAGGCCGTTCAGCCATTGAAAAACTTGAATATCCAGCTTCCACTGACTGAAATCCCGAAGATATCTGGAGTGCCAGTCCACCACCTGGTTGGACTGGCCCGGTAAGTACTCTGCTTGCACTGACACATGATTGTCCAGGCAATAGGTCCAAAACTCCTTCGCTAGGTTTGCTAGCCCACGAGATCGCGGACCTCCCAGATGATTGACATAACGCACGGCTGAGACATTGTCCATCTTCAGCAGGACCCACGATTGCACTGAATCTTTGGTCCAGCAGCGTACGGCAAAGGACCCCGCCAAAAGTTCCAGACAGTTGATGTGCAACTTCTGCTCCTCCGGTGACCAGGCGCCGCCTGTGGAAAAATCTCCGCAGCGTGCGCCCCAACCGGCTCGGCTGGCATCGGATTCGATAACCATATCTGGGACTGAACCAGAAATCGCCCGACCATTCCAGGCCTCCATGTGTGAAAGCCACCACGTCATCTTGAGGAAATATAAATTTTTGGTCAAGTTATGTTCCCTATCGTGTACCCCACCGTCTCCATGTACCAGTTTAAAGTGCATGTAACTTCCCTCCTGTACCAGCTATGCAGACGCAAATACATTTGCGTCCAACGTTAACATGTCCTCTTTCAGACCCACCCTGAATGGGTTGAATAGTCCGTTTCTAAGTATGCCATGCCAACGTCTTTTTGTGGTGTACTTTACACGTTTTTCAGCTCTGGCGAAGTAGGCCCTGAATTCTGCCATCGAGCCTTTTTTCCTGCCTTCTGACTCTGAAAGCCTCAGCCCAGGCTGCCTCTGAACCTGTGAACTCTGCCTTACTTCCAGCGCGGCTCACCGCGCTTAGTTCAGCCTGCTGCCTGCCAAGACTGTCTTCAACCTTCGAATTATCTGGTCCGCTCCTCGAAAATGCATTCCTGCCTACTAGTTTAAGTAAACATTCCCCAGCTGCAGAGCAAAAGGGCCAGGCCACACTGTCTTCTTGCAAGTAATTCATAGCCTCTGTTACCATGCTCCCATGGAAGGCCCATGCCCCCACGCTTCTCATGCAGACACTTAGGCGCTTATACACGCACTCACAGTCAGTATAGAATAGCTTCTGCCCCAGAGACCTTTCCGCCCAGATAGCTCAGTTCCTAAACATCAGATATCAGATATGATAGAAGCACAAGTTGATCTGACATGCCAGACTTCTGTCTCTTTCCGTTAGTTTAAATGTCAAGTCCCCAGCACCCTCCAGCTTCACGTCAATCACACGTCATGCAGCTGCGCGCGCATTCAGGCCTCAGATTTCTGCTGACATTGCAAGATTCTGCTTATTGTTGCCACCCACTTATGACACCTACCTGTGACGTTTCTCGCACACACCTCTAGTTCACGTCTAGTTCACGCCTTCTAATTACGTATCAGTATCACGTGTGTGTTTTATCTTGTTTCTCTCAGCTGTTACGCCTACTGTATTGGTTTCTATAATGTAACTTAAGTATATAAGCTATGTATTGTCAATAAAATATGGCTCTATCCCTTCTTACACCCCTGTGGTGGTAAGAACCAGATATCCAGTCATGACCATTCCTTTTTAAGGAATAAAACCCCTAAGAACTCTAACACCACGGACTCTGCCTTTTTCTTTCCGATTGAGTTATTATTGATTAAGTACTTACCTGCATAGAAATTAAGACGGTAAATCAAATATTTACCACATTATTCTGGCGCCCGAATAGGGACCCCTCCCCCACCCCACGCGCCGTTGGTGCGTTGCAAACTCTGTCCCCTGCCATCAGTTAGACGGAACCTACGCGTACCGGCAGGATTTCCTGTATCTCCCTCTGGCCCACGGAGGTGACGAAGACTGCAATCAGCACCCAGACGAGGCGGTGAGGAGTGCGGAGGATCCCGACCAGAGCCTAGCCGAAAGAAGCAAAGTCCGAGGTGTCAAGAGGCCCACCAGTTTTCCGAAGTATCCACGTGTCGAGTCGAGTCGAGTCCGGTCCAGTCCAGTCGAGTTTTCCGAGGCCTTCTGTTTTCCGTGCTTCCCGGTGAGTACCATTGCTGGGACGTATCTAGACGGGTTTGGGTACACAAGTCCGGTCTGCACTGTTTTAGACAGTGTATCTGTACTGTTTAGCAGTATATCCGATGATTTCAGTTCCTGCACTGTTTTAGACAGTGTATCTGTACTGTTTAGCAGTATATCCGATGATTCCAGTTCTTGCACTGTTCTCAGCAGTGTATCTGTGCTGTTTAGCAGGACATCCAGTATAGGGGGTAGTCATATGTGTTTTTAAATGTTTTTCATGTGGTTAATGTCGTGGTATGAGTGACTGTTTTTAATGTGCATTATTGTGTTCTTGTGTAACTAGCTGTATTCAGAATTAAGTAGCAAGGATCGAGCATTCAGTACTAAGTAAGCAAAATGCCGTTTTTTAACAAGTTAAAGCAGATAGGAACTAGGAAAGGGATACTAGAGGAAGAAATTCCTATCCCCCCTAGGGACACTCCTGGAAATTTCATGTACCACAAACATGGCATAGATGCCATATTGTATCTAGATTTATGGGCCGATTATACTAAGCATCTAGACGAAAGACACAGATGGCCCGTTACCGGAACATGGGATGCCGAGTGCATCCTGAAAGTAGAAGAAGCATTATGGAAAAAGAAAGCCAGGCAATCTCAGAAAGACGCCATAGAATTTTGGCGTAAGGAATCACATAAGCGTACTGAAAAAGCACTCCGTAGAGAAGACAGACTTAAAGAATCAGATAAAGCTCAAGAAAACGAATTAGTTACTGAAGGGATTCGAGTAAAATCAGAACAAATAGACCGTGCACGAAACATTCTCGTAAATGGCATGTATCTTGTGGCCGAAGGTTCGCCTGAAGCCACTTCAGAAATACCGAAAAATGTGCCGTCACCATTGGTTCCAACTAAAGTAACTCACAGGACCACTAAAGACATATTTCTGAATTCCTACCAAGAGGATGTAGCTCCCGCTTACACCAATCTACCTGTCCGCGCCCCGCCTACCGACAGGGACGGAGGTGGTAATCCGCCCCAAGATCGTACTCCGCCAGTACCACAACAAGGTTCCCCCGCCCGACAGGTTCCCCCTGTTCCACCACCTCCACCACTTCCCGCACCTAAAATTAATCTACCGAAACCGCTTCCACCTGATCCTACTAAAAGACAAGTTCAAGTACAGGTACAGACTCCACAGAGAAATAATGTCCATGCTTCCGTCTCAGGAGGTGCGACCGGGGGTCACCAGACCCCGCCCCCAACACACAGATTACACCTTAGGGATATGCAGAATCCTTTTATACTCCAATCACCCCGTCTCGACATACTCAAAGAACCGCTCCAAGTTTGCAGATACGATCCAGTACCCGGTAAAGACGATAGGATGTTTTTAGCATCACTACGCTTACGACATGCTGCAGATTACCTACTGTTATTATCAGGAATGAAAGAGCACCTAGATAGAATATATCACTTTGTCCAGACTGGGCAAGACCCTGAAAGTATTAAGGATGCCATGGCGCATCAGAAAGTTGACATTCAAGCATATATACTACGTTTTTTATAAATTGCCTAATCAGAGAACGAGACAGGCCTGGGACAGAACAGGATGAATTAGATGCACTCAACAAGTGGGGCCAAAATATATCTGAAGGAAAGCATGATAAAGGGGGTTGCATAGCCAGTATGTACAAGAGAATAAGAAAAACAGTGATAGAATTACATGAAAAAGAGAAAGAAAAAGCCTCCTCCGAGGAGGAGGAAGAACCCGAAGAACCAGAAAAAACTACAGACACAATAGCGTATGTAGGTAAGGGAGCTTACCTTAGGAAAGGCATTCGTCCGGAAAGCAAGAGAGTTTTTCTCTCTGGCATAACGAAACCGAATTCTCCTGAACATCAGTTCCAAGAAACTGATAAAAGGCTTCGAGACCGAATAGGGTACCATGTACTCAATTCTATGGATGAACAAGAACTAGCCCGGTCAGCAGTATTATGGGCTGACAACCCGAACATATACACTGATTCCCGTTATGCGTTCGGAGTCGTACACGACTTCGGCATGCTATGGCAGGAAAGAGGTTTCTTGACCTCTCACGGGGCCAAGATCCAACACGGTCCCCTCATTCAAGCACTGTTAGAAGCAATACATCTGCCTTCAGGCATATCAGTCATGAAGTGTAAAGCACATACTAAAGTTACAGATTCTGTTTCCCAGGGTAATGACCTGGCAGACCAGACAGCCAAACATACAGCATTGACTCACACCCAGACTACTGATGTGACAAAGACAATAGTACCGACACAGTGTATGACAGTCAGGGATCCCACCCTAGATGTAATCGATATCCTGACGCATGCCACTTCAGATGAAATCAAGAAATGGACTGAACTAGGAGGGATTCAGACAGATCAAGGATGGGTCACGAAGGAAAAATCTATATGGTTTCTCCCTGACTCAATGGTTCAAATCATGATAAATACAGCACATAGTCCTGCACATCTGGGAGAAAAAGCTATGTTAGACAGTTTACAGAATCTCTGGTACAACAAACACTTACGAGCAGCAGCAAAACAGAAAGTGCGTACTTGCATGATCTGTTGTCAGTTCAATCCAGGTAAAAGCGTTCCTGTAGAGCAAGGTGGATTTCATCCTCCCGATCACCCTTTTGAAGTCCTCCAGATGGATTATATCCAGATGGACCGTTGTCGAGGATTCAAATACGTCCTCGTAGTTGTTTGTGCACTCTCCCGTTGGACCGAAGCATACCCAGTCTCAGATTACACTGCCCCGACCACTGCTAGGCAGCTGGTTCGAGAATTCTTCCCACGATACGGCTTGCCTCGTGTCGTGTACTCAGATAACGGACAGCCGTTCTCATCCGAACTCATGAAGCATGTCTCCCTTCTACTAGGATACCAGTGGAGATTCCATTGTGTCCGACATCCCGAAGCCGCAGGCCTTGTAGAAAGGCATAATCAGACATTAAAGACCCGTCTTGCAAAAGTTTGTAAAGAGAAAGGGGTCGACTGGATAGTCGCCCTTCCAGTTGCATTATTCTATATGAGAATGGTTGCCCATTCGAGATCAGGACTATCCCCGTACGAAGTGGTTTTTGGCAGACCACCGAATATGTGGGGGACGCCCATGCCTAAGAAAATTACTGATGTCGATTGTAATATGCTGACAGATTACCTTGCCTCCTTGATGTCTGCACTCCAATCATGTCGTTCACAGGTTGCCGCAGCCTTCCCTGACAACACTGATGTAAAGCCGCATGATGTCCGTCCTGGCGACACCGTCTTAATAAGGAACTTTGACAGGAGAAGTCCGCTGGAGCCCCGCTGGAAGGAGCCGAAGACCGTCCTTCTTACTACGAGGACAGCAATAAAAGTGGAAGGCAGAAAGGAGTGGATACATACGAGTCATGTTAAAAAGTGCAATGAACTGAAACCAGACCCAGACTCGTCCACCCCCACCAAAGACTGTATTGAACCTAGTGACTTTAAAGTTCCTGAACGAGAAAAAACTCCCCAAGAGGAGTACCGCCTGAAACTCTGATCTAGCAAGTCAGACAGTTTAATTGTTTAAGTCCTCCCCTAGGTGAATCGGTTAAATAGTTTCTGACATGTATCCCCTAGATCGAGATAGAGAGAGAGAGAGACAATTCAAGAAACGTGCATATTGCAAATCCCTCCGCAGCCACTGTATAATGACATTATTGGTTATGTTTTTTCTAAGTCTTTTGATTATTGTGGCGAGTATACTGCTCCCCATATACTACCCTCTCTTCAAGCGTGAACAATCTGCTTACAATGTTTCTGCTGAACATTCTTTTAGTACATTACCGCCTCATGAATTGTCTTACAGACTTGCGCTGCGCAACAACACATTCATTAGCATGTTACATCACTCCCATCAGATCAGCAACGCTACAAACTGTTGGATATGTGGCCGACTCCCTCCCCATCAGAAATACAAGGGAGTTCTGCCCCTCTTTCCGTATCCGTTCACTCACAATGGCTCCTGTGGTGCATGGAGTAGATTGATCAATTCTTTAGATTCTGATATTGCTGTTACCAGCGAGGGGGGCTGGATTTGGGGAAACCTGAATTCAGTTCTGTTCGACGTCTGTTACCCTGATGGAAGTGGACTATCCGTTAGAATAGGAACTGATCTAGAAAACAAAGTATATGGATTAGGTAATTACACAGTTAACCTTATGATTCTTACTATTGAGTCCGAAGCTGCACCCGTTCTCCCCGCTATGTCAGTATTACCAGTCACTGGTCATCTTTGTGTTAGAAAGAAGGGTTCAGTACACTTAGGTCATAGTAAATGTACTACTGTGGTCGAATTCACTGATGAGGGTAGGTCCTCATTTCGAGCTACACGTCATTCCTACTTTGTTTGTGGCCATACCGCATACATACGTTTACCTCCAGATTGGGATGGTACCTGTTACATTGCCTTCCTTCTGCCCCCTGTTTTCCTGGCTCCTCCTGATTATCACAGAAATACAAATCTAGTAAACAGTAGATTCCGAAGAGACCTCCCAATTGTCGACTATACTGAAATGGCATGGGAGCAATACACAGATTTCAATAAAGGATTCTTTTTCTTCGTAGGCCCCGTCCAAAACAGTAAAGCAATACGTAGATTAACTAGAACACTTGAAGCAGTAGTACATGAAACTGCCTCCGCCCTAGGTAACCTAACCGAGGAACAGTCTGCTATGCGGATTGTTGTCCTTCAAAATCGTCTTGTTATTGACGTCATCTTGGCAGATCGAGGTGGAGCTTGTAAGGTCATCGGGTCAAGTTGCTATGTTTTCATTCCAGAAAACGCGCCATCTGTATACAAAGCTATTACACGTCTTCATAAGATTGCAAGTTTGATACATCAGAATCCAGGCACCTGGACTTGGTCCGGTTGGTTCTGGACAACGTTGACAGCTTGGGGATGGAAGATCCTATCCTTCCTAGGCATTGCCCTTATCATAGTATTCAGTTGCTGCCTGTGCCTACAGTGTGGGCCGGCGATTTGTGGACTGTGTGCCACATCATGTATTGGACATTCCAGTTTCCTCTCAAACCGTCAAAGAAAGAAAGATGAGCAAATGATGTTACAAGAACAGACTGATCTATTCATGAGGATCGATATATCATGAAGGGTCCGTAGGGAACAAGGAGGGAATGAGGAAATATAAATTTTTGGTCAAGTTATGTTCCCTATCGTGTACCCCACCGTCTCCATGTACCAGTTTAAAGTGCATGTAACTTCCCTCCTGTACCAGCTATGAAGACGCAAATACATTTGCGTCCAACGTTAACATGTCCTCTTTCAGACCCACCCTGAATGGGTTGAATAGTCCGTTTCTAAGTATGCCATGCCAACTTCTTTTTGTGGTGTACTTTACACGTTTTTCAGCTCTGGCGAAGTAGGCCCTGAATTCTGCCATCGAGCCTTTTTTCCTGCCTTCTGACTCTGAAAGCCTCAGCCCAGGCTGCCTCTGAACCTGTGAACTCTGCCTTACTTCCAGCGCGGCTCACCGCGCTTAGTTCAGCCTGCTGCCTGCCAAGACTGTCTTCAACCTTCGAATTATCTGGTCCGCTCATCGAAAATGCATTCCTGCCTACTAGTTTAAGTAAACATTCCCCAGCTGCAGAGCAAAAGGGCCAGGCCACACTGTCTTCTTGCAAGTAATTCATAGCCTCTGTTACCATGCTCCCATGGAAGGCCCATGCCCCCACGCTTCTCATGCAGACACTTAGGCGCTTATACACGCACTCACAGTCAGTATAGAATAGCTTCTGCCCCAGAGACCTTTCCGCCCAGATAGCTCAGTTCCTAAACATCAGATATCAGATATGATAGAAGCACAAGTTGATCTGACATGCCAGACTTCTGTCTCTTTCCGTTAGTTTAAATGTCAAGTCCCCAGCACCCTCCAGCTTCACGTCAATCACACGTCATGCAGCTGCGCGCGCATTCAGGCCTCAGATTTCTGCTGACATTGCAAGATTCTGCTTATTGTTGCCACCCACTTATGACACCTACCTGTGACGTTTCTCGCACACACCTCTAGTTCACGTCTAGTTCACGCCTTCTAATTACGTATCAGTATCACATGTGTGTTTTATCTTGTTTCTCTCAGCTGTTACGCCTACTGTATTGGTTTCTATAATGTAACTTAAGTATATAAGCTATGTATTGTCAATAAAATATGGCTCTATCCCTTCTTACACCCCTGTGGTGGTAAGAACCAGATATCCAGTCATGACCATTCCTTTTTAAGGAATAAAACCCCTAAGAACTCTAACACCTCGGACTCTGCCTTTTTCTTTCCGATTGAGTTATTATTGATTAAGTACTTACCTGCATAGAAATTAAGACGGTAAATCAAATATTTACCACAATCTCCTCCTTCACCTCTTCCGAGAGAGGAACCACCTGATCGTAAGACAAACCTCTGCGCAAGTGAAAGGCTTTGAGGCGCTGGAGGGCCCTGTAATGAAGTGGCCCTGGGTAAATAGCCTGGATGGACGACGACAGAAGGCCAACCACTCTGGCGATCTGCCTCAAGGACTTGTGGGACCTCCCCACCGTCTGTCGCAACACATGCCGGATCTTGGACAATTTGCGAGCCGGTAGACTGAGGTTGGCCTCGACAGAATCAATAATGAAGCCTAAGAACTCTATCCGCTGAGAGGGAACGAGAACCGACTTGGCCTCGTTGATAATGAATCCCAGCCTCTGCAGAAGGGACACTGCCAGTTGCAACTGTACCCGCAACCTCTGAGGGCATTGGTCCAAAAGCAAAATGTCGTCCAAGTAGACGATGAGTCGAATGCCTTGGCCGCGCAAAAACTCCACCACCGGATGCAACACTTTCGTGAAGCACCAGGGAGCGGAAGACAGTCCGAAAGGAAGGGCCACGAACTCGAACACCTGTCCTTTCCAGACAAACTGCAGGAGACAGCAGTGCGGGGGATGAATGGGAACTACCAGATAAGCGTCTTTTAAATCCAACCGCACCAACCAATCCAGTGAAAGAAGGATATCGCGCAAAAGATGGATCCCTTCCATCTTGAAGTGGCGATACACCAGCCACCCGTTGAACTCTTAGAGATTGATAACTGGACGCCGGCCTCCGCCGGGCTTGTCCACAAGAAATAGGTTGCTGATGAACCCCGAGGGATGACGTGTTGAACGACGAATGGCCCCTTTGCGAAGCAGTTCCGCGACCTCTTCGTCTATCAACAACGCATCAGACTCTGAGAACACCATCGGAGGTGGGGCACTCACCTGAAAAGGCTGATCGTAGAATTCGATATGGAATCCGCGGATGGTTTGTAACACCCACGCGTCCGCAGTAAGATGTGCTCACTCCCTTCAGAAGGCCGCTAAACGGCCGCCAATGCGAACCTGTTCCGCAGGAAGCACACTCACCGGTAGCAGGGTTGTTTCCGGCATTTTTCCTGTAGCCTCGACCTCCAAAGTGCTGTCCTCTGGTGGGATAGAAGGTTGTATAGTTGGCAGATGTATTATACTGCCATCGTCCGGAGCCTTGCCCTCTGTTGCCGGCATTCTGCCTGCCACGGCCGGTCGCACGGCCCCATGCTGCGACCAGCCCCGGAGGAAAAACGCTGCTGGAAAACGTGCTTACCCAACTCCTTAATAAAGGGCTCCCCAAAGAGACCTCCTTGGGCAACAGCACCTGCCTCCAAAGAGGCTAAATCCCCCAGCTTCGGGTCAAGCTTAATTAAAAAGGACCTTCGGCGTTCCGTCGATAGGGCGCAGTTGGCGTTACCCAAGAAAATAATCACCCTCTGCGCCCAATTTGACAGCACCTCCGGGGAAATAGTTTCACCCGTGACCTTTGCCTCCTCCGCCATATCCAGGATTTTGGTGATCGGACCCACCGCGCCCAGCAACTTATCTTGACAGGACCGCCAAGAACGGTCAATGCCCTTGCGCGGGTCCTTCATGAACTTTGCCAAAAAGGTCGCCATCTTGGCATCAAGGTCTGGTGTCATGGCCACTTTGCCTTCTAAAGACGGCTCCTTTTCTAGTGGCTTGCGCAGCCGGCTCGCAACGAACTTGGCCACCTTGTCGCCCGGGGCCCATGCAGCTGACCGCGGATGAATTATCTCATCCGGGTCCAGCATGCCTGAGCTATCCCGAGGCAACTCAGCAACCGAGCCCGAAGGTCGCCAGGAACGCTCAGACTCACCATCCTCATCCGAATCCGGGGAATCCCTGTCAGGAGAGGAAGGGGCAACTCAGAAGGTGCCACCGGGTCAGGGGCAGAGGGCTGCTCCACGGCGGGCGCGGTCGCCTTCGCTAAGAAAGCGTCACGAAGACGCTCGAAGGCGCCCTTATCCACCCCTTGGGCACCCTCCGAAGACCCTTCCCTGCAAGGTTTCTTCAGGGCTGGGGGACCCTCCCCTGAAGGGCCTGGGAGGTCAGCGCGAGCTAACTTGGCGCACTCCTCCACAATGCGCGCCATAGGGCCAACCACCTCAGTCACACACCGGTAGATGGAACTATCAACCGCTTGATAGAACTCATCATCATTAAGGTATGAATGAGACTCCTCATAATATTCATCCTCCATGACTAAAGCCACCCTGGGAGTCAACCCCACAGTTATCGTGAACTAGAGACACCCAATGGGCTCACAAGCACTGCCCCAACGGAGTGGAGGTCAACAGGTATTGAGACAGACCAAAGGACTGCACAGATTTTGGGCGTCAGGGACTGACAGCAATTAGGGCGTACCCAGACCCCACACAGCGCGCTGACCCACCACAAGGGACCAGGTCTGCCCCCCCCCCCCCCCCCCCCCACAGCGCGCTACCACACCAAGAGCTATGGAGTGCTGAAAACCGGCAAAACCAGAATAAACAAGGTAGAACCGCAATACAGACCCATAGAAGGGCGTTCAATTGTGACACAAGATCACTAAAGCAAGGGCTACAGACCCAGACAGAACCGGGCGTATGTGAGGGGACACGAGGGCAAACCTCCGCGTTCGTTGGTCTCCTCAGCGCGGCTCCTCTGAGGAGAAATCGCGCTGAAGACCAACAATACACGCCGCGCAACGAAATGGAAATAATGGTCGCGAAAGGAGCGGAAAACCCGCTCCTGCGACGTACTCGGGGCTCTGAAAGGCAAAAGCTGTCACAGCGCACCAACAGACCCCAAAATATACACAATAAACCCCAAACCTGAGGCAAAACACTACATCACCCCAGGAGAAAACGATAAACACTTAACTGGCTGCGTGAGCAGCGAAGAAAGAGGATGGACAGAGAGAGGGGTCTTCCTATCTAGGGATAATGGACACTGTGAAGGGACTATCCTCGGGTCCTTGCAAGTTGGATTACTGGGACTTGTAGTTTGTTTCAGAGACATTTGATCTAAATTTATAATACTTGGTTTTTTTTCTCAAGTTTTCTTGAAAAATGATAATTTTGTTCCGATAAGAGCTTTTCTTGGGCTGCTGTGATTTTGTATTGTTAATAAATGGCGGAGAAAGAAAAGCATAATCCAAGCCTCCGGTCCTGCCATAGAATTAGGCAAATTTTCTTATCAAAATCATACACACACACACACACATATATATATTATTTTCAATGAAAAAAGTAAAGGTTAAACTAACGGTATAGAAAGGTTAAAGTAACATTATAGCTAGGTAAGTTTGTCATTGACAACATTATTGTTTTGAACGAATAAAACACAGACATTTACCAGTTACAGTTAGCAGAGCAAACTATAACTTGTGTCCCAGCCATGCAATGCGTATGACCTCACATATTACATCACTCATGGCATGTTCTATGACATCATTTATGAAATTTCAAATGACATTCCAGATGACATCATCCAATCAGTGTAAGTTTGGCTTGCAGTTTACATAGTGACGGGTAGCTACCATATTACTTTTCTACTTAATTTTGTACAGCCTATATCCAGCTGATGGGTGTAAGTATTTTCATAATGCATGTGCTCCTAATACATCATAGGTGTGTAGAGGTATTGAACACGTTATAAATATTAGCGTTGAAGAGTAATACTGTGTGTAGATTACAGTTGACAACTTGTATCCAGCATTTATTTTCCACACCAGTTTTTTGGCTCTGCAGTAAAAGTTTGCAACAGGGCAAATATTTTACATACAACATAGCAAGTATTGTAAGCAGCCGTGAGTTATTATAGATGCATAAAATCTCAGTGTGACAGTTTCTACATAACATAGAAGACTATGTGCACAATATATTAAGGTGGGCAGGTCAATAGGGTGGATTAAGGTATATATTTGGGGGATGCCATTGCCCAGGGCCCAGCTGATTATAAGGTGGGGGAGGGGGGCCATGCAGCTCCTCTCACCAGGCCGATTTCAGCCCCAGGGACCCTATCCCCAGGGTGACTATAGGTAACTAACTTGCACCCTCGCCATACACTGCTAATTAACCCACATATTACATCGTGCATGACATCTTCTATGACATAATTGATAATGTCACTGTAACATTTGCTGTAAAAAGATTGATGAGAAAACTGTGAATGAAGGCGGTGCAAGTTATAGTTACCTTATGGGACAAGTTAGAGGTACTTGAGATAACTATAACTGCTGAATTTCGATGGTATTGTGTGTAAAATCCGAATTTCTAGGGGTTTTAAAATTTGATTTTCTAACTATAACGTCCCTGTAACTTTTGTGTGTGTGTGTATATATATATTATATGTATATAAATATATATATACACACACAAACACAGACACGCACCCAACATTATGCGCAGCATTCCGCCACAGCAATAATACGCCTGCACCAATACAGGAATTAGAAGTTCACTCATGGCAATCCAATAATTTTTCAATTTATTTATTTGTCAGAAAAAAAAACAAAGTCAAAATTGCAAACACATTTTCGCCATGATTCCTTCTACTGGGTCCGTCCAAAATGTGTTCTTTTTTTAAAGAAACTATATACACATATATAAACACACACACCAACACACACACACACACACACACACGCACACACACACACATATACATACACAATTTTAATAAATTCAAAAGGTATTGGCTAATGCCATACCTTAACAATCATTTGCAATGCATTATTTCTCGCATTCACACGAGTTTGAGCTATTGGCATTGTAAATGACAATGCCTTTTATTTATGTTTTGGTTTTTAAAACATAAATAAAAGGCATTGTCATAAACAAAATAATAAAAAAAGGCATTGTCATTCAAAATACGAATAGCCTAAACATTTGCAAATGCGAGACCTATTGCATTGCAATAAAGGGCCTTCTCGACCGCTTGTTAGATTGTTAATATCAGAGGAAGAGACCAGCCAGTGACGTCTTCAAAGTAGTGATAAATAGTGCAGTGAAGAAGATGTGTAAGTGTTGTAAGTTACACAGACACAAAGTGTGAAGTGAGAGTTACATATGATCCAAGCTAAAAACACTAACAAAGCGCTCCAACACCTTTCGCTCTGTGATTACACTGTTGCAGCTCATGAGGAAGAGTAGGGAGGGAGCTATTTCCTGCCCTCTCCGTGACTTGAGTATGCAGTGTGGCATTACATATTGTTATTGCTATCTTTGGCCTAATAAAAAACACTCCAGCTGGAGTAAGGCCCTATCTTCACCTCCTAGTGCAGAACGGACTGTGCTTTATGGCAGGCATGGAGGGAGGGTTGGTCTCGGCTACAGCTTCGGCATCGTACAGTGCCCCAGCTATTACTAGTGAGCAAAAGGCGCGGTGGTATTGGTGGTGGTTTTGGTGGTGGTGGTATTGAAGGTGGCGGTATTGGTAGTGGTTGTACTGATGGTGGTGGTCGTGAAAAAGGTGGTGGTAGAGGTAGTGGTAGTGGTATTGGTGGTAGTGGTATTGGTGGTGGTGGTATTGGTATTGGTGGTGGTATTGGGGTTGGTGGTACTGGTGGTATTGGAGGTGGTGGTATTGGAGGTGGTGGTATTGAAGCAGGTGGTGGTATTGGAGCAGGTGGTGGTATTGGTGATGGTGCTATTGGTGGCATTCGTGATGGTACTATTGGTGATGGTGCTATTGGTGATGGTAGTATTGGTGGAGGTGGTGATATTGGGAAGTGGTGGTAATGGTGGAGGTGGTGGTATTGGTGATGGTGGTATTGTGGTGGGGGTATTGGTGGTGGTACTGATATTGGTGGTGGAGGTGTACTGGTATTGGTGGTGGTGGTGGTATTGGTAGTAATGATGGTCTTGGTGATAATATTGGTATTGGTGGTGGTATTGGTGAGAGGATGTAGCCTTGCGGCTAGAGCGGTCGACGTCGAAGCTGGGGAACCGGGTTCGAGTCTCAGCAACAACGCTCATCATCCTGCGATTCTCCATGTGCCTAACAAAAATGAATGTGTCCTTGTGTAACAAAACTGGTGCTATGTAAAGCGCTCTTATAATCCATTATCTTCGGGTCTAGTTGATGCTATATAAAACTCAAAAAAAAAAATTGGTGGTGGTGGTATTGTTGGTGGTGGAGGTATTGTGGTGGTGGTGTTGGTGGTATTGACCTGGTGGTGGGATTGGTGGTGATATTTGCAGTGGTGGTATTGGTGGTGGTGGTATTGGTGGAAGAAGTATTGGTGGTTGTGGTAGTGGTATAGGCGGTGGTGAGGGTATTGGTGGTGTTATTGGTGGAGGTGGTATTGGTGGTGGTGCTGGTGGCATTGTTAATAAAAGAGGCTTTTGAAAACAACCTGTCAGGTGGCTTTAGTACAGATGACATGTAGCACAGATGTGCGGTTGTCAGCTTCTGCCCATTAGCACATGATTATGTGCTATCTGAAATTCACATGACTTAATTCGCTAATCCATTCTCAATCCATTCTACTTGGGGGTGGAGGTAGGGGTAGGTTTGAAACAGACACAAGATAATGCAGGATTAAAGTGATTAAAAGCAGGCTCCCGTGGTTTGGGGCTGGCCGTGCTGCTTAATAAACACAAGTGGTTTCAGCTGAAGCAGCGCATGTCCGGCCTGCAGTAAGAGAAATTCAACAAAGTAAATAGTGCTTACAGACTAAATAACAGGTCCCATGAAACAGCCGAAGTAAAAGGGCCAGTCAGCATGGGAGGGTACAATTGAAGACAAGGCCATACTTAGGAGGGACTAACAAGCTTATTACCGAATCTGAAGGCAGCATTTAAGAAAGCCAAAGACACAAGTCAATGAAAAATATGGGAGGAGAGTGGGGGCAGCTTCTCTACCATCCTCTACTACAGCAGTCTTGCAGAGCAAGCAGCGCATGCGCTCTGCCGATAGGTTTGACCTAGGGTAACTTTCATCCAATTAAAAGGATGATAAAGAAGCAACACTTCAGTGGAGAGACAAACACAAGAAAAAGAGGAAATAAGGATTGGCAAACCCAATAGGTCTAGACTCTGAGAGCTACTGGGTTTGGGTCTGTTTTGTAGCCATGCTGTACAGCAGGCCGGATGCTCAACAGTGTGGCCGAAAACGAATTTGAAAATGCATTATGAAGCAGCCAGGGCTAAGGCAGTGTTATTTTATTTTAACATTAGCACCGGATGCATCACAGTCTTTTTTATTAGGATTTTTTGCCACGTTGCACAGCAATCATGGTTGTATACAGTATGGCTACAAATCATTGCCAAAGTTGACAATGCCCATGCTGTAGAGCATGAACCAAAGGCAATGACAAGCCATGACCGTCTCAAAGGCAAGACCTATAGGCTTTGCCAATGCTTGTTAGGTCTTGGCACAACAATCCAGTGATTCTGAGCAAATCAGTTAATCTCCCTTTGCATGAAAAAGAAGAAAATGGCATTTTGCAAAAAATCCTATGACATAAAGCAATTGTGCCCGTGTCTTAGTAAAATACATGTGAGAACAGATAACATCTTTTGTCAATATAAATGCAGATAGCATCCGTTGTCACAATAAACATGCATTTCAAAGGAGAAAAGGGCTTCTGTGAAGTGTATTGCACAGTAAAACATAGCTAAAAATGGCAAGAGGTTAAACAAGGATGACAGGTAAAAATTAAAATAGTACCTCAATCAAAGTGCTATCAGGGGAAGGACAGCAATCAAGCTGAGGCAATCATTACTGAAGCCAGCATGCAATAGTCAATTAGAAGACAGCAAATAAGAGTGGTAATGAAGCCTACAAATATTAAGCAATGGGCATGCTGCAAGCCCCTTGTCGTATACAATGTCTCTCACAAGCGAGAGTGAATACCGCGCCTGTGTGGTCGCCGGAAAGACTTATAAACGTAGAATAAGAAGCATTCAGATGAGATTGACAAAAAAGCCAACCAATGGTAAGTAATGGTTTAACCCCTTCCACACTCATGACGAGCTGGGCTCGTCATGGTGTAGCCTCCTCAAACACTGATGACGAGCCCAGCTCGTCATGAACAATGGACTTTTGAAAAATCCAGCGGAGCAGCGAAATATCGCTAGCAGCGATGGTGATAAGACAGTGGTTGCAAGAAAGCAATATGTCAAAGTTTGAGGTAAAAAAACAGGAACAGGATGCAAATACGAAAGGATGAGAAGGGAAGGGGAAAAAAGGATAGAATAATGTATTATGAAACAGGGGTTGGAAACAAGAAGTGGGAGGAAAAATGAAATGCATCCAGGAGATGTGGTTCGAAAAGGTACAGCGAATGAAGGAAGGTTAAAGACATTGCTATGAAATATTATTAGAGAGGAACGTGAGAACAGGTAGTGGTGTAAAAGAAAGGGAGCACGAAAGGATAGGAAGCAACAGACAAGGGCAACAAGAGGGGCTTTAAAGAAACAGAAGTGGGGAGCAGTGAAGCAAGATGAAAGATTGTGAGAAGAGAGGGCGAAAGTTGAATGAGCGTGGTACAAACAGATGCAGGGAAGAAAAGGTACACGAGAGCAGGTAGGAGAGATAATAAATGTAGTAAGGAACAATTAGTGCAGAAAAGCAACATAAGATAGGGAAGGAAACAGGAATTAAATTGTCATAGAACAGTACTGAAAATTAATAGAAGAGCTAGGAGGAATCTGACAACATAAGACAAACTGTGGTTGGGAGTAAATAGAACAGACAAGGCCAACTAAAGGGAGCACAGAAGCTGGGAGGGGAAGGAAAGGAAAGCAAAGACAAAGTAAATCGATATGTGGAGTTGTCAGAATGTAACAAAAGTAACAGAGGAGCAGAGATGGGGTTGGTGAAGTAGGGCCAAGCTTTGGAAGGTTGGATGATCAACAGACATGTTAAAGGGCGAGAATAACTGTAACTCACTAACCCAAAGAGGCATGAAGCGAAGAGTGCAGGGAATTGAGGAGGAAAGATGAACAAGCATTGAAAAAGCCATCTATTTATGAATTAATGATAGGAGAACAAAGTACAGTGTATCTCTAGCGCCAGCTGTATGATAGTTATCATAAACAAATAAAATTTAAGACCTTACTAAATGAATAGAAGATCTTAAAAATAATTAGGAAAATGATGGGCATTGGGCGCATTTCTTATTATGCACTGTTTAAAGATAATCTTGATCTGCCGGAAATATTTTGAGACACTTGCATGAAGAAATGGGAAGCAGCTGGAATAACACACTTTGGCAGCCTGGGATCCTCCACGGGGCTGCTTTCATTTGAAGAACTCCGAGGGAAATTCCTAACTGACAGGCGGGACTTTTTGAAGTACCTGCAAATTCGAGACTACATCAAAAGAAGAAATATGGGAGGGATTATTGCCCAAAAATTCGAACTGTTTGAAAAACTGTCCTCCGCTAAGATTGTAGTGTAGTTCCTATTTTCCTAATAGGCCCTGCGCATTGGAATAACATAAACAGTAGTATCGACGTAAAAGTGCGGATCTTCCAGGCCTCCACTGATTATGCTAAACTTAATTGGGTTTGTTACCAACTAGCTCAGAGGTCACTGGAAACTTTCTTGACTGAATAGGAAGTGATCAGCTTCCCTGGTACAGACAAGAAGGGATTCAGTTTTCCAACAACCGTGCAACATGACAACTTTGCTCCTCAGATCAAGAGTCAATCTCTAGGGTTGTGTGAAACAATAGACAGTTATTTTACTCAGTCATTGGTTGTGCAGTTTACTTTCACAATATGTAGAGAATCGAGAGACGGGCGTTTTCAATAAAGGGTAACATTTATTGAACAGTCTTTCTTCTCGTACAAGAGAAATGAATTGCCACAATTGCAAGACTTGTTATTATAAAAAGTACGTACAGTAAGATGAGTATTGGGAAATAATACTGTAAAAGCATTAATATGGTTTCTTAGCCATACAGCTCCTTGGTTCTCTGAACAACTCAGACTCCTTAGGCAGGAAGTAAGGAAACAGGAGCGTCGATGGCATGCCAGTTGGGATCTCAAAGACAGGGAAGCTCACAAAACCCTGCTCAAAAGATATAAATCGGAAGTTATCAGGACCAAGCAAGATTATTTTGTGGCCCTGACTTCCTCCCTTTCATCTCCCAAAGAACTCTTCAGGATCGTGGACTCTATCACATCTCTTCAGGTCCCCGATCCTGTTGTTCCATCTCAGGAGCTCTGTAATGACATCGCTCGCTTCTTCCAGTCCAAAATAGCGGACATTTACACTGCCCTGGAGTCTCAGAGGCTTTCTACGGCAGAGCCATCAGCTACCGTAGTCCCTGATGTCCCATCGGCAGAGTCTCCCGTGGCCGGTCATCTGGAATCCTTCCCCCCGCTCTCCCTACAAGATCTCGACAAGCGGCTTGATAAAACCAAGTCAGGGTCTCCACTAGATGCTTGCCCTCTTAAGATCTTGAAGCAGTGTAGGGGATCTCTTCTACCCCCTCTACTTGAGATCATGAATGGGGCCATGAGGGAGGGTGTCTTTCCGCAGCAGTGGAAAAATGCTGTGGTTAAACCCCTTCTTAAGAAACCCTCCCTCGATCCTGGGGTCTTAAAAAACTTCCGCCCCATCTCACTGCTTCCGGCCCCTGCAAAGATGCTCGAGTCCCATCTTAACGAGCATCTAGCGGCCTTTGTGGAGAACTCAGGCTGCCTTGACCCTTCCCAGCATGGCTTCAGGAGGGAACATAGCACCGAGTCCGCCCTCACCCTGGTTCTCGATTCCATCCGCATGAGTGTGGATGAGGGTCGGACATCCCTCCTGATCCTTCTGGACCTCACAGCTGCCTTCGATACCCTATCTCCCCAGGTCTTAACATCTCGACTGGGCGAGATTGGGGTTCGGGGGGCAGCCCTGAGTCTGCTCTCTTCCTTTCTCGATCATAGGGAGCAGAGGGTAATGTTGGGAACATTCCTATCTCCATCCCTGTCTGTGCAATGCGGGGTCCCTCAAGGGTCGGCGCTTAGTCCCACCCTTTTTAACATCTATGTGACCCCCCTTGCCAGACTCATTAGATCTTTTGGGATGGAGGTAGTCTCCTACGCGGACGACACACAGATCCTCGTGTCTCTCTCCCAGTCAATTGAGCTGACCGCCTCCAGATTTAGATCCTGTATGGAGGCCGTCGGCCAGTGGATGATATACAATTCACTCAAATTGAATGGGGAGAAGACCGAGGTGATGGTGTTCGGTGGAAGGGAAGATATCTGGTCCATGGAGTGGTGGCCCGACTCGCTTGGTCTGTGCCCCAAACCTACTTCTTCAGCCAAAAACCTTGGGGTGATGATTGACCCTACCCTGGACATGCGCCAGCAAGTCAACAGGACGGTATCGACCTGTTGGGGCATAATTCATGTTCTCAGGAAAATAAGGAACTATCTTTCCCAGCCGGCAAGAAGACAACTCGCTGTCGCCCTTTTGGGATCGCACCTGGACTACTGCAATGCGCTGTATGCTGGACTGAATAAGAGTCAGATGCAGCGCTTGCAGGTAGTACAGAATGCGGCAGCTAGATTTGTCCTTGATCTTCCCCGTTGCTCTTCGGCTACGCTGGCCAGGAAGCAGTTGCATTGGCTTCCGATCAAGGAGCGGATTGTCTTCAAGTCCATGTGTATGGTCTATAAAGCCTTGGCCAAAAGCAGCCCCACAGGGATCAGAGCCATCCTGACATACTACAACCCTGGCAGGAGCCTTCGCTCCTCCAATCACTCTTTCCTCCACATCCCCGTACTCGGAAAGCCAGATGGGGTGGTAAGGCTTTCTCCCTCCTGGCCCCTAAATGGTGGAACGATCTTCCATTAGAACTTAGGTCCCTCCCCTCCCTTCAAACTTTCAGAGCAGCCCTTAAAACTCGCCTCTTTGTTCAAGCGTACATGTAAGTGCATTACTGCCCGCTTTTTGATCTTTTTTTTTGCTAGGCGCCTTGACACCTTCGGGTTTTAGTTTGCGCGGTATAAGTTGCAAAATAAATACAATGGTTTAAAATGAATAAAACATATATACATTCATATATACATTAGGCTAAAATACTCAACTGGTGCTTCTAACTACGCCTACCCCAGTGTACTTGACCTAAGCCTAATACTTGGGAGGGGAGTAAGTAAGTAGCTTTAAGTTAAGTTGGTTTTGCCAAGGTTTGCTTCAAGAATTCTCTCTAAGGGTTTAATCAACACCATACCTCTGGAATAGAATGATGGAGGTCTGGTATCTCCTTCAGGGGGTCGATATCCCAGTCACCCGCAAGGGTAGACTAGAAACGCCGGAGCTGGATTTCTCTGCAGGAGAAAAGACAGCGTCTCTCTCAGCGCGTCGAGGAGGAGGAGGAGGGGCAGCGTCCGCGGGCAGCTTGCATCTTCTAGGCTCTTGCAGGGGGACGGCTGTTCAGCTCCCAAGTTCCCCACACCATCGTTCGCTAGTTAGCAGCGATAGCAGTAGCGATAGCAGCTATGGTATCATCAGCATAACAACTACTTCAGCAGCAGCGAGACAGCAGCAACATCAGTGTTTGCTTAAGGTAACGTTGGTAATATTTATACCGGAAAGGTGCCTTGTTTGACATAAGTTTTTGGACATAAGACGTCAATAAAGATGTCACTAGGAAGTGATTGTCTATCAGTGCTCATTAGAGTTCTATTACTAATCAAAACATAGCAAGTGGGGATTTCCAGGTTGCTGAGTTTTTATCTTGTTGAAGAACTCGGAGTGTTAATCTAGGAATCTTAGATAGTAACTTCTGCTATGTCATTGCACTAATTGGTTGCAAAGGAAGTGGCAGAGAAAGCGATTCTGAAATGTGGCTCTGTTCGTGTGAGGCCAGAAACGAGTTTCTGAATATTGCACTTGAACGGTTATGCCAATATAGGGAATAAATGGATTTATAGCCGAATAGGGGCATAAGGTCACAGTATCGATCAGGGTCCTAGATTAGAACGCTACACCCACTCCACAAATTCATGTCCATCAAATTACTAAAACTAAAGCAATAAGATGCATGTATAACATTGCCCACCCCAAAATACATATATGCATTTGAAATAGGCGTATTTGTAATACGTGAACATTTAGGTACTGTACGTTTTTGAAGCATAGATATCATTCAAAAAAATTATAGTATATGAAATCAATGAACGATTATGCAAAAAGAATTACACATGAAATATCTCTGAATACAGAAGAAGGGCGAGATAATTTCATCACATATAAATGCATTGCAGTAAAATGTGCTAGAGGCTGGTGTAAAGTTATTATGTCTCTAGATGTATTTAGAAATAGAAGTAGAAGCTTCTGTTCTCTATGAATAGTTTTACTTTAAGCAAAGAATTTCTCGTGCCAAAAAAAGGGTTAATATTAAAAAGTGTTCAATTCAAAAGAATCATTGCTTGAACGGGGAAAATAGAGTTCCAACGCTTTTAGCAGTTTTTGTTGTTCAAAACTGAAGGCCGAATTCAGAGTTCATGGGAACGCTGTGTGTCGGAATGCTTCTCTAAAGTTATTGTTTCTGTTCGGGTGAGAACATCATATCAGACAGGCTCTCAAAGAATTGGTCTACAAAATCAGGTGACAGTTCGACCAAATTCGATAGTGCTGTAACTTGGCAGGTGTGAGAATGATTGCTGTCATCAAAGGCTGGATCAGCACTGCTCACAGAAGGTCGTACCTGGGTGATGTTGCTTTTGTCACTCGCTCCACTGTTACCACCTAGTCGTAGCACAGGAGTCTCAACGAATGCCGTCATAAGGATTGGTAGCCGCTGGGGACAACACAATGCGTGAGCCGTTATCGGACTTAGGAAAGTATCGATATCCATTGGTACTGCTGATGGAAGTGCAAAACAGGTGTCCAACACGCACTCATTTCCGCATAGCATACATCGAAGTACAGGTAAGATGCAATTTGCCATATCGGTCTGAATGAAAGGAACCAGGTCATATTTAGATCTCTCAGCCTAGCCAATCCAAGGACTCTAGTTATTCTGTCCCGGTAGCGGATTGCTAGGATTGTCTCTTCCATTCTCATAGGAGTCATGTCTGAGCTGTGGCTTGCCATAACGAAGCAGGAGGGTCAAAAATAAAATCCCAGCTACAAGTCCCAAAAATAGGGGTATGCCGCCAAAAACAGAGTGGACAAAATTTGGAACGATTCCCAGAATTGCTTGAAATGGTGTAAGCAGTCCCGTAAAAATCGTCTTAAATATGCCTGGGATGCCTGTGGCACTAGACATGTTAAGGAGTTGGCTCAACATTTCTACGAAATGCACGGGGTAATTTGTTGATAAAAGGTCATGAACCTCCGTAGCTGTCCTTGCAACTAGGAGATCATACGTCTCTTTTGATGACGTGATGGGCACTGTTGTCTGCAAAAGCACAGACTTCATTTTGCTTAAAGTATCAATTCGTATAGAATAGAGATTCAGACGAGGCCAGATGGGAGTCTCTATGTCTCCAGGCCCGCTCGGGAACAATGCTTGCATACAGCATTTGACCATGGAAGTTACGCTTATGAGATAACTTTTCCCTGGAACAAGGCCACAACATCTGTGATCCGTTCTTAGAATGTAACTCCCATTCGCGAGTTGCATAAAGAAGGGCTCTATCTGCGTTGCAGGTGTGACAAGCTGGTGGCATGAAAGGTTGTTAGAATTACCTTCACAGGCTCTGTGTAAATTAATACCCTGGCACAAAAGTATACCGCTTAGTGATCGTTTACAGTTTTCACCACTAAGAAATACATTTTTGTCGCTGTCACTATAGCATGAATGTGTGTATGGTAATTTCCATGCTGATTTCACATATCCTTTACCTAATCGTTCATACTGGCCAGTAGGTATGTATTCAAGGCACTTTTTAAATTGGAAAGTTGTTATCGGAATAGTGATAATTCTGTGTATTATCCATTCAATGACAGGACTTTCTGACATTGTCAATGGTAATCTCTCAAGTTTTTTGATGCTCAGGATTGTATAGTCTGCTCATTTCTGTGCCAAGCTGATTTGTTTATCAGTACGGTTAAAAATGGAAAACAATAACGTTGTGTTGATTAAACGCCAAGGCACATAGCCTGAATGAAGATTTTGCAGCGTCCAGCCTAATTGTACAATAGAACGTAATTGTGACTGGCCATGCTGTAACATTAGCAAGTCTCTGTCTATTATATCAAAGGCAGAGGATACAATATTGTCCAACGAATATATTGTGGAGGACAGAGTCATTAACCCATTGTCCACTACAGAAAGTGATTTTTCCAAATTAATACGATCAATTTCTCGTATTTTTTCTGCTGTTTCAATTTGTGTGACTTTCCAAGCCTCGTTGTACGCAGCATAGATGCTGGCCGCTATGAAACGCTTTTGACGCTGTTTGCGTAGTCCCATAATAAAATCGCGCAAATCAGCACCATCTTTAAGTAAAGATAAGTGTTGCTTAATTTCAGCCAGTGTGGATGATCCTAGCCATTCTAGGCAGAGTTTCCCTACACTGTATGTTGTTACTATCCCTGGATGTTGTCTCTGGGAGTATCTAGGGTCTTGTCTGGTCATTTTTAACCCCTGTGTTTTATTCAGGAATCTATCTTGACAGTTGTTTGTGTCAGTAGGCCAGATTAACCACTTTTTCCAATCAGGATGTGTTCTGTTAAAATGTAAAATTTTAGTTACGTCTATCTCAATATCTGTCGTTGTATTTTCAGGTATTGGCTTCGGAATAGACGGTTTGTTTAGGTCTTTGATCTTAGCTAGGCCAAGACAGCATGTTTGGTGAATTGTGTCATTTAAAAACATCATTTGTTCTGGTATCATGCAGGTTCTGAATAGCGCTTCTAGGCCTTGTACCTGCCAATCTTTCGTACCCCAAATGGTTTTTGTTTCAATGTTATTTTTCCAATAATCAAAACCAAATGTCATCATTTTTTCATAAAATGCTTCTGAATATATTAATTTAGTATTTGTCAGCATTGTTTTCATTCCTGTTTTATCTAACAGTTTGTAATAAAACGTTTCTGCATCACTGGTGTTAAACCCTGAGAAGTACTTGAATTTCTCAAACAATGTTTTAGAACTGCTTTTAGGTGGTGTAGCACAATGTTCCCATTGATTATACCTAAAAACATTTCTAGGCTGTGCAGATTTATGCAAATAATGATCGCCATAATGTGTATAACAGAAAAACTGTTCATAACTAGACGAACCTTGTAAATAATCATGTTCTGTGAATCTAGCTGACATTACTAAATCAGACATCATTAATACTGTTAAAGTCCCAATCATCAGAGAATGTACTAGGTTTTACAAAGTCACTCAAGGAAACCTTCAGTTGATGAGGATACTTCAGGATCTCGACCGGGCTATAGATCTCATAGTCAGTTTTCTCCCATACTACCCCACCGGGTATTGGAATGGCTGTGACATTTACTGTTGACAGTTCTCTTTTCTTCACGTGGGATGATCTGTGTGGTTTGAGGACTAGGTTGATGTTCTGACTTGCTGTGTCCATTGTACTATATTTTCCCTCAATTAATTTTCCCAAACAAAGTACCATGATGAGCCAAAGCAGGAGGAAAAATACACCTAGACCGAACCAGAACTCTATCCAAGGGGAAATAAGGTAGATTTCCTTCAGTTGATGAAAGAGTTCCGTTGCTTTTTCTTTAAAAGTCTTTTTTGTTTCTGGCATCACTTCGGGGTTACTTTGATCCTCGGAAAAGTTGTCGAAGTCGATGAAATAACCAGAGGCAGTTCTGTCAATTGTTGGGATTGTTCTTTCAATCTGTCTTTCGGTAGCCCTTTCTGATGCCACATTATTGTAGACTGGTGTTTCTTGATGAACTGTTTCAATCTGTGTCTCAAGAGGCAAAAGT